>NC_138968.1:149925500-150550500 GCF_055761805.1 Camellia sinensis | reverse complement strand
AAGGCGACTGTGTCCATATATTTATTATAACCGTCTTCGTCATCTCTGTGTCCAAGAGTTCGACCACCACCAATGAAGACTGTTTGCAGACTGCTGCGGCACTATCCAAACAAGGGGCAACTTTCCGTTGCCACGAGTCGTCGTCAGCCGCCATTCAAACCAGGGGCAACTTTCCATTGCCATCCACCCCCTTTAAGCCAGGGGTAATTTTCCATTGCCTCCGATCCGAGGTTGCGCATCTCAAAGAGGAAGTTCCATGCTCGTTAAGCATTGACTGTTTGAAAAATAGTTTTTGAAAATTTTTACTAAGGTTGACTATTCTCTCGAAAACTGTTCCATTTTCCAAAACTGGACCATTTTCTTGGACCCAAAAAGGAAAATTTTCAGTACTTACAGCCAGACTTGCATAGCTTTCAAATCAAAAGTCGAACAAGTACGTTAATCCGACTCTCATTTTGATCAAAACTGTTTTAGTAGAAAGCAAAAACAAAGAATGGTCAAAATGACGAACTAGGGGCACAGTTGAGTCAGGCGTTCTGTCTTTCCCCCATCGTCAACATACTTGCCAAGAAGGCACTCTACCCACCAGAAGAAATAGCTGTGAGCTAACGGCATTGGGCATGAACCCGCAACTTCCTATTCATTCATTAATCACCTTGGGGAGGGACGAAAAATGAGAGAATAAAGAATAGAGAGGTGTAAATTGAGAGAAAAGTGAGGAAAAGGGTTTTGAGAGAAAAAAACCGAGCCTGAGGGCCGAGTGACGTGAGAATCACAAATCAGAAAGGGTGGGAAACAATACCCAGAGAAACTGGCTCCTCATGATCTGAGGTCCCCCGTCTTCGTTGACGCGTCTGTGTGTCGTGCCTTTTTGATTTGTCGGTCTCGTCTTTTGTTTTTAGTCTTTCCCGAGCGTGTCTCATTGTGTTTAGGTCATGTACCTTTGTTGAGTCCTTTTTCGCTGTATCCAGTTGTAGGCTCGATACCCTGGATAAGAAAACCCCTTTTCTGAAAGTTAATCATTTATGCTCAGAGTGCTGTGCCATTCTCTACATATGGGCGAACCAAAAGAAGGAAGGGAAAATTTGGGGCATCCGAGCATGTTTCAACCCTAGCTGGTTTCACCTTTGAAGGCCGTCTTGTCAGATTGGGCTGTTTTTTTTAAAGTTTGCCGTGTGCAAAATAAACCAAGTGTTAGGTTATGGGCTGTATGCAGGTTAATCCTCAGCAGAGTACTAGCCGTGTGTTCAGGTTAAGCAGTGGTTTGTATGGGTTGCTTTGCTGTTACTTGGTTTGGTTACCTTGCTTATTACAATGCAAGTGTTCAACATTCAGACCACAGATCAATTCCATTTACATTGAGGTGTAACATGATGTGATGCGATGCAATACATGAGATATGTAAATGTAACACTTTTTAAGCAAAAAGTTTGTTCATTTCATAATCTTTTTTTAAGTACAAAGTTTTGAGGAAAACAAAAATCTGCCTGTGCCAGTACAAGGTAATCTAACTACCAACAGAAGAAAAAGTACAAAAAAAAGAAGAAGAAGAAAAGCAGCAATCTGGGTCATCATCAGTAGTCTCGGGCCCGAGGATCTTCCCTCGCCCTCTTCCTGGACGAAGGTCCAGGGGCATCATCATCAGCGTCGCCATCTGAGCCTGAGTTTGAGTCATCTCCAGCCTTCTCAGATGACCCGGCCTCTGCCTCCGCCTCGGACTCATCATCGTCATCATCATCATCATCAGGGGCTGGCGCTCGAGAACTACTCCCGACATGAGTACGCCCTCCCCTGGTACGGGGACGTGCAGTGTCTCCACGCCCTCCTCGAGCAGGAAAAGAAGGCCCAGCCGGAGCACCACCCACCGGAGGGATTTGGAAGGGAGGCTGCAAAATCACAAAGGGCAAATACATCAGAATACAGTATATGCAGTGTATCAGTGCAGAATGCAGTATACAGTATGAGAATACAGTATATGTAGTGTATCAGTGCAGAATGCAGTATACAGTGTGAATGTTGTGAGCAGTGTATCAGTGCAGAATGCAGTATACAGTGTGAATGCTGTGAGCAGTGTTTCAGTGCAGAATGCAGTATACAGTATGAGAATGCCGTGAGCAGTGTATCAGTACAGAATGCAGTATACAGTGTGTGAATGCCGTGGGCAGTTTATTATTGCAGAGTACAGTGTATAAATGCAGTGTATGCAGTGTGTCAGATGTTGTGAGATCAGTGCGTCAGGTATGGTGTCATGCATGAGATTACGTGAATCAGCTTATGAATGGTTTAAGACTATCGTCAGAAGGACATACCGAAATGCTGTAGAGGGCCATGAGGTCAAAGGTCCGCTGTAGCATCCCCATCATGGAGGCATTCAACTCCACGGACTGCCGGGTGTACTCGGAGGACGCCTGAAAGAGTATAAGATACATCAGTGTTCTGCTGAATATCAAATAAACTGAAATGAAATATGCAAGATGCAAAATGAAGTAATACATACCGGAGGCAAGTCGGGGATACCGGCTAACTCATGACCAGCCGGGGGAGGAGCAACGGGGATCTGGTAAGTTGCCCCATCCTGCCCTCTATATGACAGTACAGTGGGCAGGGCAGGCCAGCCAGCCCCCCGTCCCCCCCGAGCTCCGCTCCTGCCGTGCACTCGAGCCCTCCTCGATGTGCCCGCTCCAGCCCCAGCTTCAGCTCCAGCTGCCGGCGCTGCTGGCCTCTCCCCCTTAGCTCGGCGACCACCGCTCAAGGGTCGCATGATGAAGGTCCGGACGTACTCTGTGTAGTCGCCCTCGCCTCTGTGATGCTCCTCACCCCAGCCGGTGGTGTACTCCCTCATCTCCCGGGCGGTGAACCTCTCTGTATCCCTCATGTGGCCAGGAGGCGTACCCGGCACTATCTGCTCCGGTAAGCCTAGGGTTTGACGTAAGAAACGCTCGCCCAAGTACCAAGCCCGACAGACCGGGCCCTTCAACAAGATCCGACAACGGGCAGTCTCCCCTGAGCCCTCATAATGATCCCTCACCACGGCCGGCAACGGAGCCCAGGGCTGCCAGGTGATCTGAAAATGAAATGCAGTTTATTATCTACCGTTATTGAAAACATATGGTGCGAAGCAAGGCAAAAAATAATAAACTCTAAAAGTTGAACATACCTCCGCGGCGGTGATGGTGTCGAAGTATCGGCGAAAGAAAGTAAGAGACTCCCGTGGTCTCCGCACGCATCGCACATCGAAGCGATGAGAGAAAGGGACGCCAAGTGGGATCTCCTCATCGGGTACTGGGGCAAGCCTAGGAAGGTAGGCATACACTCATAACTGTAGAACAGATATCAGTATGACTATCAGATAAGGAAGAATACAGAATAAAGCAGAAATAGCAGAACCGTGTGTTGTGCAGTGTATTGTGCAGAGTGTGCAGTGTATGCAGTGTGCAGTCAGTGTAAAGCAGAGTATATGTGTGCCGGGTGTGCATTGTACAGTCAGTATGGGGCAGTGTATAGTATATGTGCAGTATACAGAATACAGTACAAAGTACAGAAAGCAGAAAGCAGAAACGTAAAAAGGTAAAGAGAACATACCTCCCAGGCTCGCCAGTAGCCACCAAGGAGCTGTCCGCTGAGGCGGGAAGAAGAGCTCATATAGCCGTTTAAAGTGGCCAGAGCGGCGCCACCCCAATCATAATGGCGGATCTGCCTGACGTCCACCAGCGTGCTCAGCAGGCATAAGGGCACGGTGTTCGCTCGATCGGCGAAGAGAGTCATCCCAAAGAGGAACATAATGAAGCCCCGCGCGTACTGGTCTACCTCCTTCGGGGACAGCTGCATCTCCTCCGGGGACATCTGCGCCTCCTCTGCCAAGGCCGGCCAGACCCCCAAAACGGCTCTTGAACTAGGAATACCTGACGAATCCCGCTCGAGCGAGGGGAGGCTGAGCGCCAAGCAGGTATAGCTGGGCAGCGTCCCACTCATCTATATCCGTGTCAAAGGGGATCGGATCACCCCCTACCCCAATGCCAGTAAGCATCGAGAAGTCGTAAGGGGTCATCGTCATATCCCCGGCGACGGAGAAGTGGAAGGAGTCGGTGGTATCCCACCACCTCTCTGCAAGAGCAGTAAGCAAGGGCCTGCAGGTAGTCAGTCGAGAGAGCCCCCTGCAGAAAATGCCAAAGCCGGCCTCGTCGACGATGTCACGAACTGCACCTGGCAGCTCGTGGTACCAATCCCGAGCAACGATATTTCCATACCCACGGATGGTATGGGAATCCCCCTGTAAACAAAAACAACAATTGCAAGGCAATATTCAAAATCCAGTTCTAAGAAGCATACAGTGAACTACAGCGTGTGATGCGTCAGTGTGTTCGAATGGTTCAGTACAGTGTAGCATGCGTGCAAGTTTTAACAGATTCAAACAAATACCGGGTGTCGGTGTGCTTACAGTGAACTACAACGTGTGATGCGTCAGTGTGTTCGAATGGTTCAGGGCAGATGTAGCATGCGTGCATGTTTTCAGACTCAAGCAGATACTGGGTACCAGTGTGTAGGCAGTGAAATACAGTGTGCACCGTGTGTTTGGGTGATTCAAAGCCAGTGCAGTGCGTGTGCATATGTCAGTCTCAAACAGATATCAGTTGCACGTATGTTTACAATCAACTACAGTATACAGGGTATCTGAGCTAAAGCAGTTAAAGAGCATAACCAGCTATGGCAGTTTTGCATCCTACATTGCAGAAAGTAAAGCAGAGAAGGAAAGTTACCTCAGAAGCGCCGAAGGATAGGTGGGAGGTAGGCTCACGCAGTAGTAGCTCGGGTGGCACGTGCCTATCAAAGCTCCTGAACTGGCGTAGTCCGTCGGGGAGCATCACATGAACTGTAGGCCTGTAGGTCTCCGGATCGAACGGCCGGACGCGGAGTGGTAAGGGCTTGGCCTCAGGGTCCATCTCAAGCTTTGGGGGAGCCCCGCCCTGTGGAAGATCGTCCACCATCTCGAAGAGAATGTGAAAATGGCCGGAAGACGAAAAATCGGGCAGAAAAGTGAAAAGTCAACAAAAAGTCAAATCCCGAGAGGGTCGAAAAAGGCCGGAAAAGCCGGAGTATGGAAAAGGTACGGGTATCGAGGAAAACTTGAGGGAAACAAGGCCCAAGTTGCGAAAATCAAGAAAGAAACACCGAAACGAAGTTTCGTTCGGTTGAAAATGTCCGAAACACGAAGGAGATCACGAATCAAACAACGAAATGGGGGCTAGAACACACGAAATGAGAGAATCGAAGGACGAAAGCACTCTAGAGAGAGAGAGATGGGATTTTTGACCAAAGAGAAGTGAAGAAAATAGGGTTAGAAACCCTATTTTAAAAGACCCGTGGCGAAATGACAGTACTGCCCCGATACAGGGAGTTTTTGCCGGTCGGCCACACTCTTTGCCGGTCGGCAAAATATTGTGCCGATAGAATTGAATGATGGCCGGTGGACGGCTGGTGATGCATTTTGATGGCCGGTGGGCATCCGGTGGCCTCCTACAGTGATTTTGAAGCCTCCTACACCTTTTTTTGGGTTATGTGTGGGGTCCAGGGCCTTTAGTGCTCAAAACAGTGCAAAACAGTGCGCTTCCGACGCTCAACCGGCCTCTGTTTTGACATCGGGTCGTGTCTTCTGTGCGTGGCACTCGAATTCGTGCAAGGTGTATCCTTTCCATATCCTTTTGGCTTTTACGAAACTCAAAAGTTGCCCCCCTGTGCATCACAAATCAATCGCACTGTCTTGTGCATTTCAAATCAATCGCACTATCTTGTGCATTTCAAATCAATCACATTGTCTTGTGCATTTCAAAATCAATCGCGCTGTTTAGCATATCGCACTGTTTTGTGCATTGCATATCAATCGCGATGTTTAGCGTATCGCACTGTTTTGTGCATTGCATATCGATCGCGCTGTTAGCGTATCGCACTGTTTTGTGCATTGCATTTCAAATCAATCGCACTGTCTTGTGCATTTCAAAATCAATCGCGTTGTTTAGCGTATCGCACTGTTTTGTGCATTGCATTTCAAATCAATCGCACTGTCTTGTGCATTTCAAAATCAATCACGCTGTTTAGCGTATCGTACTGTTTTGTGCATTGCATATCAATCGCGCTGTTTAGCGTATCGCACTGTTTAGTGCATTTCAAAATCAATCGCGCTGTTTAGCGTATCGCACCGTTTTGTGCATTACATTTCATCGCGCTATTTCGCACATCTCATTGCATATTTGTTCAATTTCATTACTTGCGTAGACCGCATGTTTTGCTTGCGTAGACCGCATATTTGTTCAATTTCATTACTTGCGTAGACTGCATGTTTTGTTTGCGTCGACCACATTCTCTTGTTCGAATTCATTACTTGCGTAGACCGCATGTTTGCACTCAATCACATTACTTGCGTAGACCGCATGTTTTGCTTGCGTAGACCGCATGATTAATCAATTTCATTACTTGCGTAGACCGCATGTTTTGCTTACGTAGACCGCATGATTAATCAATTTCATTACTTGCGTAGACCGCATGTTTTGCTTGGGTAGACCGCATGATTAATCAATTCCATTACTTGCGTAGACCGCATGTTTTGCTTGCGTAGACCGCATGATTAATCAATTTCATTACTTGCGTAGACCGCATGTTTCGCTTGTGTAGACCGCATGATTAATCAATTTCATTACTTGCGTAGACCGCATGATTAATCAATTTCATTACTTGCGTAGACCGCATGTTAATCACATTACTTGCGTAGACCGCATGTTTTACTTGTGTAGACCGCATGTTAATTACGTTACTTGCGTAGACCGCATGTTTGTAATCAATTTCATTACTTGCGTAGACTGCATGTTTTTCTTGCGTAGACCACATATTTTTCTTGCGTAGACCGCATATTTCGCTTGCGTAGACCGCATGCTTGAAACCAACTTCATTACCTGCGTAGACCGCAAGTTCTGCTTGCGTAGACCGCATGCTTATGTTCAATTTCATGGCTTGCGTAGACCGCATGCTTATGATCGATTTTGTTGCCTGCGTAGACCGCGTGCTCCACTTACATGTCTGTGCTTTCACAGTATTGTTATGCTTCCCATTTGCTTTGCGTTGTCACGCATTTTCAAATACATTAATATGTGTTGTACCTGTTAAGTTTGTTTTCTTTTCAGGCACGATATTGTATGTACGGTTCATTTAAGGCTGGTGCAACCAGACGAACCGCACAGGCATTTTCTCGGTCTAGGAGGCCTTAAATCCTTGGAAGGTGCAAGACCTTTGGTGCATTGGTGTGCACAGTTCGTTTGCATTGTCGTGCATCTCAAAAGCTGTGTGTTGTCACGTATTCCATGCAACATGCATTTTATGCATCATTTGCATTTCAAAAACACAAAAAACACATGCATTGTCACGCATCATCGTAAATAGTTGCATTGTCATGCATCATTAGAACATAGTGCATACTGCATTGTCATGCATGTTTGTAAATATCCATTCCATTGCATATTTGTAGATATTGCATTGTAGTTTGCATGCATTTATTCCATCACCTTCCACCTATAGCTTGCGCCTTTCCATGATTGAGCTTGGTCTGGTATGTGCCCATACTCCTCGTGTCGAAGCATAGTTCAGTGGACCGTTCTATGTTAGACGCGGCTTGTACGTGTACATGCCTTTCCTAGGCAAGATTTGGTTTGGCCCGCGTGCCATATCCATTGTATCCATTTCTATTCACTGCATCACTTCCATTTATGGCTTGCGCCTTTCCATGATTGAGCTTGGTCTGGTATGTGCCCATACTTTTTACGTCGAAACATAGTTCAGTGGACCGTTCTATGTTAGACGTGGCTTGTACGTGTACATGCCTTTCCTAGGCAAGATTTGGTTTGGCCCGCGTGTCATATCCATTGTATCCATTTCCATTGCATATTTGTAGATATTGCATTATGGTTCGCATGCATTCACTGCATCATTTTCATTTATGGCTTGCGCCTTTCCATGTTGAGCTTGGTCTGGTATGTGTCCATACTTCTCGTGTCGAAGCATAGTTCAGTGGACCATTCTATGTTAGACATGGCTTGTACGCGTACATGCCTTGCCTAGGCAAGATTTGGTTTGGCCCGCGTGCCATATCCATTGCCATTTCCCCAGCATATCCATATATATATTGCATTGTAGTGTAATTTTTTGCATCCAGCATTAGGATCGTAGTCTTTTCCCAGCAGGTCATTTCCCTACTTATGTCATTCCCCCCCCCCCCCAATACTTGTTCTTGTGTCCGTCTACATTACTCATAGTTCAATAGACCGTTCTATGGTAGATGGACTTGTTACCTCCATCAATCTATTTGGCATAGGCGTGGTTTCGAACCACTCACGATTGGATCATGATTCAATTGCTTTGCATATAGTTTGCATTGTTTCAATTACATTGCATTTTCTTTTGCACTATTTATACATTTTTTGTATATATTGCATATCAATTTGCATCCATTTTTGCATTGTCATGCATGTTGCTAATAACGTCGTACCTGTTAAGTTTGCTTTCTTTTCAGGCACGATATTGTATGTACGGTTCATTTGAAGCTGGTGCAACCAGACGAGCTGCACAGGTATTGTATCCTCCGAGCGAGACGTATTGAGAATTGCATAATTCTCTTGCATCCTTTCTGCATTACAGTGTAGTTTGGTGTATGCTAGCTTAAAATTGTCACATGTTATGCTTCGTTACAGCTTTTCTTTGCATGATCATAAGTTATGTCCGACTCTGTGCATTGTTTTGCATTTTGCCCCTGCCTTCGGGCGCATATCTTGTTTATCTTGCATGTTTGTCTAAGTCTTCAGCCATGTCAAAAATGGGTCGTCTCTAGGCTTTGACATTCACTCCCGTCATCGTTATGACTTTCAAGTTCTGTCAAAGAGGGGTAACTGTAGACACCCCATTTTTGACCGTCCTCAAGACTTGGACGTCACCGTTTGAACACTCAGTGATCATCTATGTTTGTGTTCGTTTGGAGTTCCCGGAGGCCTCGGCTACGCGCTTTGCCTCAGGATCTCCGAACTCGACCGTTTAGTGACTGGTTTTGCACCAAACACTTGTGTTTTGCCTTGGAGGGGCAGGGAATGCCTTGTGAGGCATCCCCACACATCACCGGCCATGGCCAGAAGCCACCGGCTGGTGTTTTGTTGCCATCGGCAATATATATTGCCGGTCGGCACTATTTGTTGCCGGTCGACACTCAATTTTGTCAAAATGGCATTTTTGAGCAGCCGACTATTGTTCATCTACTTTTGGTAGATATTTTGTGCCAGCTGTGATAGCTGGCACCCACTTTGTTCCCCT
Organism: Camellia sinensis; assembly: GCF_055761805.1. Taxonomy (NCBI): domain Eukaryota; kingdom Viridiplantae; phylum Streptophyta; class Magnoliopsida; order Ericales; family Theaceae; genus Camellia; species Camellia sinensis. The sequence continues at coordinate 150,541,158 of NC_138968.1, read as the reverse complement.
CCATACACGTGTATGGAGGGATTTCCCTCTAAGCAAGCTTATTTGACAAGCTTTACAAGAGAGAGCTCTATAAGAAAGAGTCTCCTCTCTTGGCATTAGGGTTAGACAACATTTTAGAGGGTTTTGGTATTAGGGTTAGGAATCTGTATCTATCCTATATCTCTCTCTCTCTTTCTTGAGCTTAGTGTGTGTGTTTTGTATTAGTTTTGCTCACAAGCACCCACTATTACAGCATCCCTTGGAGCTGAGACCTCTTGAGGGTCGTTTTTGAGGTTTTGAAGCTGGTTTCAACCTAAAAGAAGCTGCTGGTCCACCATTGTTGAAGGGGTCTTCAAGGGTAAGAAACTAGTCCCTTTATTCCCCATTTTTGCATACTTGTTTTGCCTATCTTAGAACTTTTTTTGTGCTTAGTGTATAACATAAAAAAGTTCTGTTTTTAGGCCCTCTAAATAGTTTGTTTAGGGTGTTTTGTTGTTTGGAGGTGTTTGATCCCTCTTAGGCCTTGAGAGGCCCCATTTTGTGCTATTTTGTGTGAGCTCCAAGACCTTGGTGTTTGGGCCTCCTCACTACTGAAATCTTGAGGGATTTCAGAGGTGAGGATGGTGCCTTGAGGTCCCAAGAAGGAGAGGGCCACCCCCTCTCCTTGTTATCCTCGAAATGGACCATTTTTGGCCTCTTGAGGGAGCATCTAGCTAAGCTTCATGTTGACCATGCCTTTGGCTGTTTTTTGTGCTTATTATGTCATAATATGCCTCTGTTTTTAGCAGGTTTTGGTACACCATGCATGCTTAGCATACCTACCTTGTAATGCCACTTTGTTGCCTTAACACGCCTTAGGTTGCAAACCCTTGTTTTAGCATGTTTTAGGCTTAGCTTTGTGAAGCTTTTGTGCTTATTTTGCCATGTTTAAGGTCTGTCCTAGGTTGTTTGGGTCGACCTTGGCATGCTTAGTATAGCCCCTTTTCATTTTTGGTTTGTTGGCCTTAAGTGTGTGAATGTATAGCATGCCATTCTTGCATTGATTTAGTGGTTTGGAACTATCCACCATGTCATTCCAGTCCATTTAGCATGCTTATATGCTTGCATTTCATGGCCCTTTTGATGTTTCAAGAGTTGACGTTTCATGCTTCATGTTTATGCCATTGTGTATGCCTCTAGGATTAGGTCATTTAGATGCCATCTAAGTGGTTCTTGAGGCTTACCTTTGCATGATTTGGGACTGTTTAGATTTAATTTGGTCATTTACTTCATGAGTCATATGGTCATGTTTTAGGTCCTTGGGGTTGGTTGCATGCATAGCTTGTATTGGTAGGTTAATTTGGCATCATTTCCTACATGTTTTCAAGGCTTATAATACATGTCATATGTCCATGATTATTCCCTTTTAAGTGTACTTAAGAGTAGTCCTTTGATGCTTAAGCATTTAGGCCTTTAACATGTCCATGTGTGTATGTGTATTTGGTCCTTCATTTTGGGCACTTTGGCCACTGTTTTGGGCCTATTTAGAGCTGCCCAAATCATGTTTAAGTCCATCCTTTGTTTGCTTGCATGCTTACCTTGCATGTTGCTTGCATGCTTGCATGTACATCTTGCATTTCCATGTTGCATCCTTAGCTTGTATGCCTAGGTCGCATTGCATCTAGCATGCATGTCTTGTTCCTTGATCTAGTGATAGGAATTGGACTTTGGTTTGTTGGTTTGCATTGCATTTGACATCAAAATGTGCACACTTGGTCTCTTGGGCCATCACGCATAGTAATGCGCGATTGATGGTCCGAGAACCAAGGAACATGTCCCTTTGAGTCACTGACAGGATAAGGGACATGATTGGTGCATATATGGCTTGAATTGTATTGCCATGCTCTGCCTTGCCCTCTGTTGCTGTCAATTGCAGATTCTGCAGGAACTTTCTGCCGACCGGCAGTGTCAAATGCCGACCGGCAATCCATTGATGGCCGATGGATGCATTCTTGGCCGATGACCACCATACCACTGCCGGTGGCCATTCTACTCAGCCGATGGTGTCTCCCAATGTCCAGGGAAGCAATCCCGAGACTTTGACAGCCTTCAGAGGAGTATAGCAGGGAAAACAGAGGCAACCTATGCATGACAGTGCACTTCCGAGCAGGACCGGGCGTGCATTGCATTGAACTCTCTTCCCGAGGCGGTTTATTGTTTTTCCTAGCTTAGTTAGTTTGTTAACTAATTAGGTAATTTGTAATAATTAATTAGCTAGGTTAGTTAATTCGTTATTCAAATTGTATTATTTATTTGGTCCCTCCGAGCGAGGGCGAATCTGTAATAAGTGTGGGTGCGTGTGTGTGCATGTCTTCCAATCCCTACTTCTTTCTTCCCTTTTATTTACCTGCTTATGATGGTAGATTAGGGCATGTTTAAATTAGCATACCTTATGCTGTGCATGCGTGCATCCATACATTTGTCTTGCATGCATCGGGCTCGGTACATCATGCTAATTGCATTTGTACTTCAATTCCAAATTGAATACGTGCATCAATTGATTGCATTTCACATGCCATGTTTAGGTTAGCCGAGCCTACTCTAATCGCATTCTGTATGTGTTGCATTAGCCACTTTAACATGAACTAGGATCACGCATGTTTGCTAACAAGTTTATTGTTTTGGCTTGGAACACGATGTAAGTATTTTATGCTTTAGCATACTGCATGCGTGTGAGTGTTTCCATAACAGCATGATTACCATGTGGCTAGATGCTTAAGTGATAAACTATTTGAATGCCTGTGGGTGAAGGTTGGATTGTCTGAGTTGGAAAAACTCGTTGAAATCCGTATTTTAGCCTACTTGCGAGTAGCAAATTCCAAAGTACTTTTTAAGACAAACGGATATGCAATGCTTATTTCCAAATTAGGCAATCTAGTCTATACTTGTTTGCCGTGCGCATAACATGGTAATGCTAGGCTAATAATTGGTTTAAGAACACATAATGTTTTTTCAAAAACGGATATCACGGTTAGTAGAGGCCGATCTTCGGATCGGGCGAGAGGGGGTGCTCATAGCTGACCTTCCCCAATCGTACTTAAGCTCCCGAGCTGAGGCAACTCTGGTGATGACGGACATGTGGCCTTCGGCACCGAGTCAGGGTTTCCTAAATTTCCCCATAAAAAAATATTTAGGTGGCGACTCTGTATCTGGCAAAGCAGTCCATGTTTGGCACTTCTTTTCTAAAATCTGTTTTCTCAAAACGATTTGCCAGATTTGGACTCTTTGGTTCAGATTAAGAATCGTGACACAAATCGAGTCCGAACTGTAGCAGCGAGGCCCCCACGCGGGCGCGTCTACAATAAGCTAACCAAGTGTAAATACAACTCGATAAGCAAAGCAAAGACTTAAAGAATGTGAAATACAACTCGATAAGCAAATGTACAACAACTCGATAAACAGATTGCAGTAACAGGCGTGACTTCGCAAAATCATCACCGAAAGGCATTGGAAGTGGAATCAATTACAAGTTCTCAGCATGTTCAATTCATAAACAGCTCAGGGAACAAGAAGAAAGGCCATTGGCCAAAGGGAAAGCCCACCGGCCATAAGAAATGGCCATCGGCCACAATTTTTAGCCAATCGGCCAAAAATGGCAAGCACCTCCAGAAACTTGGCACCTATCTTCCACTGACCACCTTATCTTCTACAAAAGCCTCAGATTCGTAGTTTTCCTCATTTCAACACTGTTTTTCATCAAAATGGAGGCATTTCTCATCCAAAATCTCACAACTTGGATTGCCACCTTAGATGGCTCAGAAAAGTTGAACTTCCGAGGCTTCGGCATTAATGCACTGTTCACGTTGAGTCGCACTCCGCTGCACCTTCCATTTCTCCATGCCGCGGCAAGGTTTTGGAATCCGGTAACACACGTCTTTAGTTTTGGTGGGCAAGAGATGTGTCCTACCTTCAAAAACTTCCAAGCTTTGATGGAATCCCAGCGCAACGAAGAATCCTTGCCCTAGCTTCACTTCGGCCACGCCCAAGCCTTAGGACGAATATGTGGGCTCACTATGCATGACGCTCAGTCATTGATTTGTGATGGAGTGCTGGACATTTCGAGTTTGATTAGTCGGTTTTCCGATGCCGGTGACCGTGGTGACCATCATTGGCAGGGCTTTCGGCGACATGCACTTTGCTTGTGCATGTTGTCCCATTTCTTGCTTGTCCCAGGCTCGGGAGGGTTTAGCACTCATTTGATCGAAGTTACCCAAGGCTTAAAAGAGGGCAAGAGCTGCATTGCCATGACACTGGCCGAGACATTGATGGGCTTGGACGCCTTCCATCGCCGGGAGACGACCAGATTTGCAGGGAGTCCACTACTACTGCAGGTAATGTTTCCCACCCTATCTCACATATATACTGCTCACATCACTCGGCCCTCGGGCTCGATTTTTCTCTCAACACCCTTTTCTCCACTTTTCTCTCATCGTACATCTCTCTATTCTTTAATCTCTCATTTTTTATCCCTCTCCAGGTGTGGTTGATGGATAAGTTGCAGGTTGTGGACTCATGCCCAGCGTATTCAGGTGTGGCTCGATGCCCTTGATAAGGGATGGTGGTTCGACTGGATGTGCAGTTTGTCTGCAAACCGTATTGCTTGGCATTGTCCTTGGCTCAATTTACCGGTAATGAGCTACGGCATGTCCCAGCAGACCGGGATTCAATTGATTGGCCTGACACACTGCGTGTTCTACTTTCCTTTCCAGTTACAGCGCCAGTTCAGCCATGATCAGATTTTCCCGGCAGAGGGGATAGAGTACCCCGCTGCATTTCCGGTCTGAGCCACTCAGCTAGCTCGGTATGCCACGGTATAGAGGACGAGAGAGCTTCTGGCCCTCGCTCTCACTTTCAGTTACACCCTTTCTGATGAGTGCATAGATTGGCTTAATGAAGAGGCACGGATAGGCCCCATTTTGTCATCAGAGGCTTCGACCAGCTCTAAGAGGGGACGCGGGAACACCTGACTATGCCCTGGATTTATTTGCCTTAATCAGAACTTTAAATTTTTCTTTATGAATGTAATGAAAAGCAACTTCAATTTGTATGCAAGAACAGGAGAACTCTGTTTTGAAATCAATAAACTTGAAGGTTGTGGGTACTGAAAATTTTCCGTTTGGTCTAAAAATGGTCTAAGTTGTAAAAAGATTAATTTGAGCAAAATCAACTTTTATTAAAACTTTCAAAATCATTTTCGATATGGATTAGAACTGGACACGCCTAAGATCTATCACTGAGATGTACAACCCCGGATCCCAGCAACTGGAAAGTTGTCCCTAGTCCAAGTAGCACTGCACCGAAGATCACAACCGAACTCTTGAATGCTGAATAGACAAAGATGACCAAAAACGATCACATGGACAAAGTTGATCGGGGAAGTGTTTATGGCTGGACTTCAAGATGAAGTTGCCTACGTATCCCAAAGATGGGAATCAAGCCCTACGTAGTTCGGCTCAGGTTCACTCGTGTGTTAACCCTCACCTTTATGCTCTAACTTTTGCCAAGGCCGCCCTTTGCGGGTTTTCAACCTTGCGAGCTCAGTTTTTATAATTTCAAATTTTATGCGCCCTAACTTTTTCCTAGGTCGCCCTTTCGGGTTTTCAGCCTAGCGAACCACTCAGGGAAAGTATTTCTTCAACTTGTCCATGTTGATCGGCTGGGAGAACTCTAGGCCATCTAGGTCCATCAGAACGACAGCTCCACCCGACCAGATAGACTTGATGATGTAGGGACAAGTCCAATTGGGTTTGAACTTGCCCATGGGGCTGTGGATGGGAGCTCGGTTGTCTTTGAGCACCAAATCTCTTTCCTTCAAATTCTTGGACTTAACTTTCTTGTTAAAAGCCCTAGCAATTCGTCGTTGATAACCTTGAATATGGTACAGTGCTTTCAGTCTTCTTTCATCAAAGAGCATGAGTTCCTCGAATCTGCTCTGCTGCCAATCTACCTCAGCTATCTGACACTCAGCCAGTACTCGTAATAACGGAACTTCAATTTCAATAGGTAAAACGGCCTCCATCCCATAAACCAATGAATACGGAGTCGCTCCAGTAGAAGTTCTAATTGACGTCCAGTAACCCCACAGAGCAAATGGTAGCTTATCTAGCCAGTCCCGGTAGGTTTCCAACATCTTTTGTAAAATACGCTTGATGTTCTTGTTGGCGGCCTCAACTGCTCCGTTGGTCTGCGGCCGATACGTAGATGACTTGTGAAAAGCCACATTATATTTTTCCAACAAGTCGATCACTTCCTTCTTGAAGTGGGAATCATTATCTGAAATGATATCGTTCTGGACCCCACAGCGACAGATGATGTTGTTCCTGATGAACTTCGCAACATGTGAAGCCTTCAACACCGTATAAGATTGGGCCTCAACCCACTTTGTAAAATAGTCTATCGCGACCAGAATGAACTCATGCCCATTGCACCCCTTCGGAGTGACAGCCCCGATCTCATCGATTCCCCAAACTGAAAATGGCCATGGCAAAGTCATATTGTACAGCTTTGACGGCGGTATGTTCATACGGTATGCATGGATCTAACATTTGTAGCATCGCCGAACAAAGCTGATACAATCCTCCTCCATGGTGGACCAGTAGTAACCCTATCTGAGGATTTTCCGGGCTAGCATCACCCCGTTCATGTGCGCTCTGCACTTTCCTCCATGGATGGCCTCCATCAGGCGTTTCGACTCTTCGGCCTCAACACACGGCTTATGCATTCCCAGATAACCTCTCTTATACAGTTTACCTCCACAAATGATGAACTGAGCAGCCATTCTTCTGATTGCCCTTTTATCCTTGGCATTTGCCCCTGGTGGATATACTTCTTTCTCCAGGAAGTTCCATACATCGTGATACCAGGGATTCTCATCTTGAACCTCATCTATGGCAGCAATCAGCTCGTAAGCCGGCACAAATTTCTGGTCAATGATGATCGGACGCATCCGGACTCCAAAAGGGATGTCTATCATAGAGGATAGAGTTGTTAATGAATCTACAAACCTGTTGTTCTCTCTTAGTAGATGAGCAAAGTTCAGCTTCTCAAACCGAGGAATAAGCAAGTCCAAGGTCTAGTGGTAAATTCTCATCTTTTCTTCTTTAACTTTCCAATCTCCTTTAGCTTGAGATACAACAAGGTTCGAGTCCCCGATGACGTCCAACCGTTTTGTCCCTAGTTCTAGGGCGGCTTCTAAACCAGCAATGCATGCTTCATACTCTTCTTCGTTGTTCGAGACTTTGAACCGGAGTTTAAATGCTAGAGGGATACAGGAATTGTCGGGTGCTATCAGCAACACCTCTATCCCATACCCGTACTGGTTTGATGCTCCGTCAAAATACATCGTCCAAAACTCATCTTTGATATGCAAGATGGCCTCGTCTGGGAATAAGTACTCAACTGCTTCACCCCCCTTAACTGGGTGATCAGCTAGGAACTCCGCTACCGCTCTCCCCTTTACTGACTTGCGAGTCACATACTTCAAATTGAATTCGGAAAGTAGAAGCAACCAACGAGCTAGCCTACCCGTAAGTGCTGGTTTCTCGAAGAGATATTTGATGGGATCTAATCTTGAAACCACATTACAGAGTGAGCTAACAGGTAGTGCCGCAGTTTCCTGGTAGCCCATACCAAGGCTAAGCAAGCCTTTTCCAACGGAGTGTAACGGGTCTCGTAATCCAGCATCTTCTTGCTCAAGTAGTAGATAGCTCTCTCCACTTTATCCTCAGACTCCTGTGCAAGCATGCAGCCCATTGTAGTTTCAGTTACTGAAAGGTACAAAATCAACGGTTTCCCCAACTCAGACGGTGAGAACACGGGTGGGTTCTATAAGTATTGCTTGATTTGTTCAAAAGCGGCTTGGTATCGACGTCCCATTAGAACTTCGTTCCTTTCTTCAAGAGGCCAAAGAGTGGTTCACAAGTCAAGGTTAATTTAGAAATAAACCGTCTTATGAATTGCACTTTACCCAGAAAGCCTCGCACCTCCTTTTTAGTCCTCGGTGGTGGCATTTTTAAGATGGCCTTGATTTTGGAAGGGTCGACTTCGATACCTCACTGTGTAATCAAGAACCCCAGTATTTTCCCTGCTGTAACACCAAAAGTGATTCAGCCGCAACCGAAATTCCTTGATCCTTTGGAAAAACTTTTGGAAGGTGGTGTAGTGGCCCTCTCTTTCTTTAGACTTAACAATCATGTCGTCCACGTACACCTCAACCTTCTTATGGATCATGTCGTGCAATATTGTGGTCGCGGCCCGTTAATATGTAGCACCAGCATTATTCAGCCTAAACGGCATCACTCTATAACAGTAGGTCCCCCACGGGGTGGTAAAAGCAGTCTTCTCCCGATCTTCGAGTGCCATCACAATCTGATTTTAGCCTGAAAAGCCATCCATGAATGAAAGCAATGCGTGCCCAGCGGTGAAGTCCACTAACTCATCGATATGCGGCAAAGAAAAGTCATCCTTCGGACTGGCTTTGTTTAAATCCCTGAAGTCCACACATACCCGAATTCTGCCGTCCTTCTTCTGCACCGGAACTATGTTTGCCAGCCAAGTTGGGTACTCAGATACCAGCAGGAACCCTGCATCGATTTGCTTGGTGACCTCTTCTTTGATCTTGATGGCCCAGTCGGGGCGGATCCTTCTGAGCTTCTATTTGACAGGTCGAGCCTCGGGGTCAAGAGGGATTCGATGTTGTACAATCTTAGGATCGATTCCAGGCATGCCTTCATAGGACCACGCGAAAACATATTTGAAATCTTTTAATAAAGCGAATAAGCACTCACGCTCCTCCGAAGACAACGTGGACCCGACCTGGACCAGCCGCGGGTCCTTCTCAGTACCAACATTAACTATAGTGATTTCATCAACCAAGGGTTTAACAAATATCTCTTGCTCTTGATCAATTAATCGTTGTAAAATCGGAGGAATTTCTTCCTCGTCGTTTTCATCAAAATTTTGAAAGTCCTGATTAATATAATAAATCAAAGGCACAGAAAAATACTCGAAAGCCACGACCACTTCATTCTCATTAATCACTTCCAAGTCGCCTGATTCCTCTGTTACAACAGACTCAAAGGAAAAAGAAAAAGACGACCTAGATAGGACTGTGGCATTAGGGTTGTCACCCCCAGAAATACCAGACTCAGACTCAGACGAGCTGGAACCTGATTCCGACTCCACAGACTCGGTGGAATCAGATTCTAGCTCACTACCTGGCCTGGTGCTACTCGATAAAAAGCATTCCTCGTACTGCCAGACGAGGGAAGGTGCAATGGATGCATCCAAAATGTTTGCAGATGGGCTCGCAACTGTTTCGTTCCCGATCATGGACACTGAGAAGTTATCCCCCAAGCACTTCTGTATGATCGGAGGATCAGAAAGTAGACAAGCCAGTGCTACCCCCATTTCAATCTTGGTGTTCTCAGAATCCACTTCCTTACACTGCTCAACCTCAGCTGGTGGGTCTGTCTACTCTTCAGCAACATCATCCCCGGACAATTGTAAATCAAAGAATATCTCAAAACCCAGCAGGCGTCTTTTCTCGGCGTTCAGCCATGGCTTTGGGAAGCCACAGAATGGAAAATCCTCGCCCTCCCGGACAAAACGTCCATTTAGGGTACCCTGGATGGGTCGATGCATCAACTCAAAATGCCTCCCTGTCTGCTCAGCTCTGGCTCTCCCAGCAATCTCCTTGCCTTTCCTTACCCAGCCCTCTTTGGTGGACAGATAACCCAAGCCAAAGGTATGTGGGTTGTGCAGCACTTCGGCCGATACTGTAATGCCTTTCGGGCCATTCTTTCCTAATCTCATCCCAGGGATATGCTGGAGCTTGTTCATGAGGTACACTGACTGTGCGCTGACATATAACCCCTCATCAACCGCCAAGATGTTCTGTACGACCCAGGCCTCGGCTAGGGTGAGTCCTGATAGGAACACATCCTCCGTGCCATGCTCGATTTCCAAAACCGGTGTAGACACTTTTGGCGGCGGATGGATTGATGAATTCCCCAAAACAATGGCAACCCCTTTCCTGTGAGGGTATTTCAACATTTGATGCAGGGTGGAAAAGGCCGCCTTTACCTGGTGTAGCCACTGCTGCCCTAGGAGTAGATTAAAGGTCACGGGAACGTCCAAGACATGAAAGTCAATCTCGTGATGTCCTGGACCAACCTTGGTCTAAATCTGCACAGTCCCCATCACTTCTCATCTAGTATTGTCATAAGCCCTTATCACCTGGGCAGTTGGCACAAAGTCCACAGGCATACGTTAATAGCGGATCCTGTATCGACAAGAACCACCGGTACCCACTTGTCTCTGCACTCCACAGAGATGCAGAGCGGTTTTATGGTTTGCGCCCTTAGGAGGCAGTTTCTTGTCAGAAAAGGTCAACGTCGGGGAAGCTCCTCCCGGAAAAACTAGTCCTACCAACTGCTCAGGCGTGGTATCTATTGAAAGTTTGGCCTTGTCCATAGCTGAAAGGACAGCTTGTCTATGGACTCGTGAAGCCATAAGCAGTCCCCAGATAGAGATGTCTTCCTGTATCTTCTTTAGCTATTTCAGTACAGCCTCCTCTTTAAGCAATTTATCCTTCTGCTTTTCTGCCTCCCTGTCCTTTCCAGACGCTTCTGGTTGATCTAAGTGCGGGGGTTTGAAATACCGTCCGCTCCTAGTCATGTGATCAAGTTCGCTAATGTACCAGGTATCATCCGGCTGGTTACTCCCCCAGTCTTCATCTGTGTGAGCAAGACATAGATCATCATCTTCCCACCACATGCCATCGGCAGCTGACAGACACCTGTCCGGCTCTGTCACAACTATTCTTGTGCTCACAACACCTTCTGTTCCCGTGTTCGCAGCATGCTCTCCTCTTGTGCACACAGTACGTTCTGTCCCTGCAGGGGCTTTGGCCTTTCTAACCCTCTCAGAATCTTCGATCCTTTCCCACTCAAACTACTTCAACGCAGCTTGCTGTTGAACATCTCCTATTTTCAAATTGCTCGGATCCCGAGCGAAATTCTTAATACCGGCACTCTCCAGCGATGCATCCAGATTCCCGGCCCTTTCGGCCACTGTTGATGTCCCCGTCCCTGGCGGACCTTGTTCTAACTGAGGTTGTTCAAATACATCCGGCTGGTCGTCAAGCCACCCAATAGACTCCGCTGCCCTATCCGAATCAAACTAGTTGACTATCATGCCTCCCGAGTCTTGTTCATCGAAGAATTGAAGGTTCGCGATGTCCTCCTCCAGATCTGCTAAGTCATCTAGCCCCTAATTGAGTCCATCCTCCCGAACTACACAAATCCCTGCCTCTACTGGCAATTCTACATTCGGCCTAGCCTGGCCTGCTGATGTAATGTAACCGCTCGGGTTGTACATGAAGCTTGCAGACTTCTCAGGCTCTGTATTTGCATTCTCGTCTGCCTCTGCAATTGACCCACTTTTATCATCGACAGCTACCACCACCGTTTCAGGTTGGGTTTTGGAGATGTCCAACACGCACAAGTCAGTGCTATCAGAAATGAACACCTCCGGCTTAGGTAGGTGAGAAGGGGTGATATATATACTAGGGTCATATGGCACAACCCCAGTTTGGATCATATTGATATGTTTGGGAGGTGGAGCTTGGTTATGTGGTGGGAGTGGGTTGGTTGTGACATTCGGTTTCTCCGGAGGCACGATCACCCTATTGTTGACGAGATCCTGAATCTCGTGATGCAATCAATAGCACTGGTCGGTGTCATGACCATGCTGTTGGTGAAACGCATAGTACTTCGTCGGGTTATGGGAGGGGGGAGTTTTTTCTAGCAATAGTCGTGGCTCTAGGGGCTTCAAGTGCCCTTTTCTGATTAAAACCCCCAAAGCTTTGGACAGGGGCATATATAGTGGAGTGAAGGTTCTTTGGCCTTTGGGTGCATATCTGGCTATTTGCGAGCTACTACCGGACACACTGGTGAATGGCGTAGCTGCAAGGGCTCTCGGGGTATTGGTGGTGGTAACCATACTCACATCTGAAGATCTAGTAACTGCAACACTGCTCGTGCCTGCATTCGTATTGCGGTTGAATGTTCTCTTGGGCTATTCTCTCTCATTATCAATGAGGACCTGCTTCATAGCGTCTTCGATCTGCACCCCTATCTCATGTAAATCTACAAAGGTGGGGAGGGGGAGAACGATCATCTTTTGCATAAGCTTGGGCTGGAGGTTGCGCACAACCATCCGAATCTAATCTTTGTCAACAGGCCTGATGGTCATCATCGAGGCCTTGGCCCTCCATCGGGTCACAAATCAGAGAAGCTCTCCTTCGGTTCTTGCCTGGTAGTCTTGAGATCACAAGTTGTGACCTCGATCTGTGTATTGTAGGAGTATTGAGCTATGAAGGCCTCGGCCATCTCCTCCCAGTTTCTTTTGACGGAATCTTCCAATTTTGCATACCAGATGGCCGCTACACCTGACAAGGTCCGGCCAAACAAAGAAAGCTTCTGCAATCTGGATAGGCCCATTGGCCTCAGCATATCCAAAAATAACCATAGATGCACCATAGGATCCCCAGACCTGTCAAAGCGGTCGATGTGTGGCATTTTAAACCGATCTAATAGTGTCATGGCCGAGTCGGTATACCCATCCTCTATATCTAGAATGGACTTCACACCCAGGGATTTCTTGAACAGCTTTTCAAGCTTGTTCACTTTTAACGCTGTAGGGTCTACCTCAAACTCAAAGGGAGAATCTGGTAGGTTGGTAGGTGTTTTGGATAGTTGAGGTAGAATCGGGGGCGGAGGTGGCCCCGTTGGGATGTCTGTATCCTCCTGGACATTCTGGACATTCGCCGTCTCCCCGGGTATTGGGACTCCTGGTGGGAGAGGAGCCTGGTGTGAAGTAGATGCTCCGGTTTGCTGTTGTAGCCTGGCAATTAACTCTGCTTGTTGAGTCATGACCTCAGCCTGTTGTTTGGCAAATTCTACTCGACGAACAATGTCCTGCTGCATAGTTTTCATACTTTCTTGGAGTCAACGCATCATTTCCTCCATTCCTGCTATACTGCCCTGATCTAACTGAACTGCCGGTATATCTGCCTCTGCAGTAGACTCGAAAATCTCAACCTGACTACTCAAGGACCACTGATCTGGGAACCACGGTACCAATACACTATACCTCACTGACCTCCGTCTAGCAACCGGGGGTAAAGAGTAGAACACTGGTTGTCCATCTATCAGATCCTCAGATCGATGGAGTCTGCGACCTCTAGTCCAGAGTGCTTGGGTAATAGCTGCTTGGTCGGAAGCAATTGTGCTAAACAACCTAGCAAAAAGATAAATCTATATAATAAGGGAGAAGGATTTTTGAATCTTCATAAGACTTTTGTCTACTTGTCAAAATATATACCATTAGATTGATTCAATCCAATGGTTGAAAATGTCCCACTCTCCTTTGGACATTTTAATGGTTCAGATTTTTTTGGGTGAATATCAATGCTTCAGATCAGTTTGGGTGAAAATGTCTCTCTCTCTCTCTCTCTCCTTTTTTTCTCACCCTCAGAATTGAATCACAGAGCCGTCTTCACTCTTTCTCTCTCTGATTTTGATTTCAAAATTTGAAACTCCATTCTCTCTCATACCTCTTCCTCTTCTCCTTCCTCTTCCCACCAAACATCTTCCTCTTTCCACCAAGCTTTCTCTCTCTACAAGTTTGATCTCCTATGGTGATTTCCGGAATATAGCCCTGGTGGTGATTTCTACCATCTGCCTCAATCTCTGCCTCCTCTCTCTCTACGCAGCTCCAAGGTAGAAAGCTGTCCTCCCTGTTGTTTTCTTTTTTCTTTTTTCTTTTTCTTTTTTTGGAAAGAATCTAGGGTTGTTATTTGGGTTTTGAATTTTGATATGATAATCAATCTTTGTCTCCTCTCTCTCTCTCACTTTTCCCCATCTTTTATTTGGGTTTGTTTTTCTATTTTTATTTTTATTTTTGTTTGTTTGTTATCAGCACAGAAATATTTCAGTCCTGTTTGGTTGTTGAGAAAGTGGCAGCAACAGTAAAGAAAATGAAATTTCAGTTCTGTTGTATGGTCTGTCGAGTCATATTAATTTTTTTTAATGGGAAATTACATGGACAATAATTTGTCTATTAGCGACCAAATATTTCTGATATTTCTGATCAATAGCGACAGACCATACAACCCCTCTCTCTGTGTTCTGTAGATCCGTTGCCCATTTTTCTCAGACTATGCAAGTGATTCCTCTCTACAAGATGTGATGCCAACAGCTCTTAGATATTATATTTTCATGTTTATTAGTTTTTTGAAGAGAAGTTTCCTGATTTTCGGGTGATTGTGCTATAGAAATATTTTATTGTACAATTTGTATTAAAAACAGAAAACAATAACTCACCTAATTGCAAATACTAAAAAATTAAGCTAAACAAGAGGGAAAACAGTTATTGTAATTCATTCCTTAAACTCTTAAACTCTTTACCAAATGTTAACTAAGTTAATGCCTTTTGGCTTCATGCCAACAGTGTAGATAGAAATATCATACTTCTGAAACATGAGATTTGCAAACATCAGACAGCATGGGAATTAATATGATCAGTAATGTTTTATGTATAGAACACAACTTTTGATGCAATACATGAAAAAGTGTGATGCAATCCATAATGCCAAATGCATAACAGATCCCAACAAGCGAACTTAAGGCTGTTGAAATTTTCACCTCGCTAACTTCATATTGATGCAGATATTTTAACATATTAAGGCTGTTGAAATCTTCACCTCTGAACCGTACAAAAGCAAAAATCTTTTGGCTGCAGCAGTGATAGGGACAGCCACACTCACTTTATATGAACAATGTGGATCTACCTGCACATAATGCAGAAATCAAAACCTTTAATTTTTAAGATTGGAGAAATAGAACCGTGAATTGTATTAATCCAATATTGTATGGTTATTACAAGACAGGAAACTTAGTAAAGATTAGATAACAATAGTAGTAACAAAACGGCAGTCTTCTCAGACCCCTGAGTTGAACTCCAGAGTGCTGGTGAAGAATCCACCATAACTGTCTCAGAATACAAATTTGGAAATATGTGAAGGCCTAATGTCGCATCCCAAGCAAGTGCTGCAGGTGGGAAACAGTGCATTTTGCAAAGTCCTGCTACCAGGAAAGAGCTACCCTTAGCAAAAATAGAAAACAAAAACTTGATCAAAAGAAATGAAAAAAAAAAAAAAACACTCTGATTGTAAGGAAATCCAGAGATCATAATTTTTTAAGCTAAATGTTGAAAAGAAGAATAATGATGCCCCAACTGTCCAAATTTAAATCAAACCGAAGAAGATATACAATATTCAAAATACCAAAAGAACCTGAACCTTCGGTTAAGGTTTTTAGATTCATACTATCAAACCGAAGAAGATATACAATATTCAAAATATCAAAAGAACCCGAACCTTCGGTTAAGGTTTTTGGAAATATGTGAGTTTATCTTTATTGCTATAAAATTGTTAGTTATCTTCTTGATCATTAGCTTTGGTTAAGTAACTAATTGCAAATTTTGTTAGAAAGTTGTGGCAGTTGTTTTTAATGTCAAATTTTGGATGTTCTGTAAAATGTCTCAATTAAAATAGTTTATTTTCTTTTGATTAAACCAACTGCTTATATAATGATACTTTTTTGTTGTTCAAATAGTGAGTGAATCTATCATGACATGCCAAGTAAATGATTAAACAACCTTTCCTATAAAGAGTTTGATTAACAGTGCTTGAATGCACTTAGTGCTGGTAATGTGGATGTCCGAATTGATCAAAGTTATCTTAGTGAGTGAATCTATCATTTTCTACATCCCCCCCCCCCCCCCCCCCCGCAAATAGTGAATGATACATGCCTTGGATATTTGGTAAGGTTAACAAAAATAAAGGTATATTCAAATTGGTGAATCAAACAGTGGGAGTTGGATCTTAGATAATGGAGCTTGTTTACTTATATTTTCTATTTTTCCTTTTGCTTTAGGTACATGCCTTGGCGAAGGAGTGTTTGATTAACTCATAAAAAGTTGTTATGGCTTTGTTTGCTACAATGGTTGATTAGGTAATTTGTTTCTTATCTATTGTTCAACTTGGTTTCATTTTACATGCTGTGAAAATTAAGAATCTTAAATTTTGTTCAACTAGGCTTCATTTTACATGTTGGCTATCTTCTGAATTATTAGCTAGGTTCAGAACCAAGAAGAGAGAGTACTTGATTTTTTTATGGTGATAATTTGGTTCTTCTATTTTAATTTTTGAATTTCATACAATTTTGATGATAATCATTGTGATAATTTTAGAATGCCTTTATGTTTGATTTTACATGTTGTGAAAATTAAGAATTTTAAATTTTGCTCAACTAGGCTTCATTTTACATGTTGGCTATCTTCTGGATTATTAGCTAGGTTCAGAACGAAGAAGAGCGAGTACTTGATTTTTTTTTTTTTATGGTGATAATTTGAGTCTTCTATTTTAATTTTTGAATTTCATACAATTTTGATGCATTGTGATGATTTTAGAATGCCTTTATGTTTGATTTTATTGTTTTTCAAAAACAAGATGTTTTACTTTGTTTTGATTAGACTTGACAAATTCAAGTTATACAATGGAAGTGTTGTGTGGGTGTAATAGTGAATGTTTTAAGAAATGGAGAGCAATTGCACAACAGTCCATTGAACAAATGAGTTTTTTTTTTCTTCACAATTTTGGATCTTTGTTTGGGAAACTAGAAGTTTATTTATTGAGTTTCTTTATTGGGGGTGGAAGAGAAATAACTTTGTATATTCTTTTTTGAGGGAGTTTCAAGAAATAACTTTGCCTATTACTTTTTTCACACCCTATAACTCTACCAGTGCTTATAATCAATTAAAATTTTCATTTTAAAATTTAGACACTATAAGCACAATTGTATATTCATTTTAAAATAGATGTGAGCTTTTTTTTTTCTTTACAATTTTGGATCTTTGTTTGAGGAACTAGAAGTTTATTTATTGAGTTTCTTTTTTGGGGGTGGAAGAGAAATTTAGGTTATGTTGATTCAATAAAATAACATTGCCTATTACTTTTTTCACACCCTATAACTCTACCAGTGCTCATAATCAATTAAAATTTTCATTTTAAAATTTAGACACTGTAGGCACAGTTGTATATTCATTTTAAAATAGATGTGACAAACAAATGTGATTATAATAAATTAAAATTTTGATTTGATGGGTTAGAATCAATTTTTTTTCTTCTTCTTCCCTTTACCCCCGTGACTCTTAACTCATTATATTTTAGTTTCATTGGGTGAAAATTGTCTGTTATTTTTTACAGGATCTAAGCCTATTCTTTCCTTTCTTCATTTTTCTTTTTTTTTTTCTTTCTTTCTTCTTTTTCTCCACCCATTTTTTTTATTTTATTTTATTTTACTTTCAGAGTGAGGATTGTAAGTTGTGATAAATAAAAAAAAATCATACTTCCAGCTTTGCCAGTTATTTTGTAAGACTATTAATAATGCTGAGATTGGCTCAATGAGGTCTAGAAAGATTTTGTAAAAAGAAAATAGTGAAGAGGTTTAAAGTAACAACAGCCAGTTTAAAGCCAATTGGCCGTTTCTTTTTTTCTTCAAATATTTGGTTTTGGAACTAAATTAACTTAGTAGTCCATCTCTATTATTAGTTAGTCATCTTGGAGTAATGAGTGATGGCATAAACTTACTTTATGCTTGAAGTAGTTTAAACCTGCTTTATACTTTTAATTGGATGACTATGCATAATGGTACCTCATAAGTGAAGAAGAAGGTGGTTTCACTTTCAACCCTTAAGGTTGGTGAAGTACCCTCTTAAATGTTGTAGGCAAATTCTTGGTGATTGATGGCTTCTCTTTTTTTTGTTTCAGCTATTCACTTTGTATTTATTTATTTTATTTTATTTTGTGTTAAAAAAATAAAGTTCTCTGAAAATGATCTATTTGGATATTTGAGGTTCAACAGATGGATGGTAGCTTTCTTTTAATTAGTTCCAATTTATGTCTTACTCTTTCTCATGCGTGTTGTTGTATGCATTCTTCTTTTGTCCACATTTTTTTTGTGTTTATTTAACATAATTGTTGTACCAAAGTTTTGAGCACAAAAACATATCATACTACAAATAGTTTTTCGATATTAGTTTTAGTGATATGTTGAATTATGTGAAAGTAATTAGAATTATATTTTTGTGATGGATAGTTCAAACTTTGTTTGTGTTTTGAGATTATTTTTAGGTATGGGTCATTGGTTAACCTCCCTTCTCTCTCTAATAGCAAGAGATCATGTTCGCATTTTTTATTCCTTATATTTTCACTTTTTCCTTACTTAATAACCAGCATGCTATCAATCACTTTTCTCTATCCTTAGTTTTTTTTTTATTAAGAAATTGTTGAAATTTTGGGAAATTTTGGTTGATTTTCATATGGGTTACAGTATTGTTAATTATACCCATCCTGGCATGGATGAGTTTTGTAAATTGGTGTTACCATTTATCCACAAACAGGGCATGTATTTTTCCTTGGTGTGATGTCTTCCTTTATATCTTTAGTCATGTTATGTTTCACTAGGACTGTGTTATGCATGGATTTTTGAATGGTGAAGTCTAAGCTTCTCTTTCATGTCTTTTTTTCTTTTTTCCTGGCCGATATTTATTTTAATTTTTCCTTTCCTAAACTTGGTGTATGTTTTCATTTGACTGTTGTTTTGGGCCTTAAACAAAAGAACCCAAAATTCCTTTATTTCCATGCATTTGTTATTCCTTGGTGTATGTTTTGGGCAATGATTAGACATTCTTCTGATTATTTCCATGCATTTGTTATTCTTGATTTAATTGGTCACCTTGAATATTTTAGTTGAGAATGTTATGGGGTTTGAGTGGGTTCTTTGATGATTTTTTAAACTTCCTTTACATCTTCATTTAGAGGGAGAAGTTTTCAAAGATTGTAGGGAGTCCATACTATATGGTCCCGAAGGTTTTGAAGCGGAATTATGTTATGTGGGGTTCCTCCATTTTGAGTAGGTATTGTTTTTCTTCATGTAAAGGTTGCTGATATAAATATGGTTATGGACCTATGGTGTCAATAGTCTTATGATTTGTATTGTTGAGTTGTTTTGCTCTCATTGTATGTTGTAGAAATGAATTGTATTGTTACTTTGGCAATTCTGCGGGGGGTGATTGAGACGTATTCACAATTTTCAATTGAAGGTTGGAAGCAAAATGAATATGACTGGGTGATTTGGATTTTGCGTAAGTCTAAATGGGGGTTTTTGGGCTGTATTGATTTGTAGATGATGGGGGAATTAAGTTAGTTAACGTTTGTTGTATTGATTTGCCAAGTAAAGAGTTTGCTTTTATTTTTATTTTTTTTGGTAGTGGATTGGCTGCTTCCCATGAACAAACCAAATGGATCCAAAAGGGTTGGTTTCATATTTTGTTTATGGGAGGATTTGAATAGTTGGAGCTATTTGATTTTTTTTTTTTTTTTTGCAACTGCTGGTTATAGCATTTCTATGCACCATGTTAACCCATTAAAGGTATCCTAATTCTTTCATAGGATGCTTGGCTTCTATTGGGAATTAAGTTGTTTAGTTTATGATTTTTTTTTTTTAAATTTGTCATTTCTAAGTTACTGAAAATGATAAATGATAAAAACATATATACTCATTTCTTATTGCAAAACATTTGTTTTTTTATATAGTTGTTTGGTCTAATTATTAGTTCCCTATTATTTGTCATACGTCATTTTAGCTACCATTTAAGCAGGTTTGTTTATATAGTGTTGATTGAATTTTTTTTCCTTTAGTTGGGCATAAATGTTTGTGTTTCTTTATGGTTTTGATTTCAATTATATGAATATGAAATGGGTTGAAAAAAATTGTTTGATTTATGAAATAGGTTACTATGGGATGAGATAAATCTTTTTCAATGAAATGTGTTTCTATGAATGGGTGACTTCTATTTGTTTTTCTGCTCTGAGATGAGATAAGTCTTTTTCTATGAATGGATTTTTCATGTTCAAAAATTGTCACTTAGTATGGAAGGTTGAAACAGTCATTGCGCTTAATTGTTATTTATTACCTTCAACTTTGTTTGTTTCTTTATATGTCCACAGAAATGATTTTTCATGCTTTTTGACACATTTATGTGGTTACTAATTGATAGTTGAAAAGAGCATGCATTTGAAAAGAGCCTCTTAATCTAAGATTGGATTGGTAGCATTTTATCAACAAAAATAATTTTGTTTAGGTATGTAAGGTTGTGTTTGAATCATAATTACTTTATATTTCCCTCATCTTTTCTCTTTCTTTTTCAAATTCCTATCTAAATTTAAATTGATATTCTCGAACATTTCAGATTCTTAGCTGTTGATTGTTAACTACCCAAGAGAATCAGTCCTTGAACCCATTTTGTTTATTTCATGTGCTCTAGGATGAACCCTAATCATGTTCTTGAACCCTAATCTACATAAAATTTACATAAGACATCTGATTAAATAGAGAAATTATGAAAATTTACATAAAACATCTTATCATAAAATTTGTCTTCCAATACATTTGGTCACAATATGGTAAGATATTGAGACAAAATTGTCATTCCAGTGCTATTTTGGTTTATCTGATTAAATAGAGACATTCACTTCTATATTAAAAAATATTTTTTTTGAAAAATAGTTGTTTTTTTATAGATATTTTTTAAATACACAGCTTTTTCCCTCTAGAAGTTCCTTCTAATAAAATTTTATATTTTCTCCAAGTGACAAGTGCTTAAGACAATTTCAGTCTCATATTCAAGTTCGAAAAGTCTTGAATCTCTTCTTCTATTAGATTTCCCTTTAATTTTTAATTTTTATTTTTTTTAAGATTGCTAAGCACTGGCTGGTGTGCATTGTTTGTTATTTAATTTTGAATTCTATTTTTCGGGATTGCCTAGCACTGGATGGTGTGCTTCATTTGGTGTTTTGTAATTTTTTGGTATTGCAAAACACTAGATGGTGTGCATTGTTTGTTGTTTATTTTTAATTTTCATTTTTAAAAATTGCAGAGCACTAGCTAGTGTGTATTATTTGGTATTTATTTTTAATTTTAATTTTTTGAAATTGCAGAGCACTGTCTGGTGCAGTGTTTGTTGTTTAATTTTGAATTCTATTTTTCGAGATTGCATATCACTGACTGGTGTGCTTCATTTGGTGTTTAGTACATTATTTATTTATTTATTGTAAAGTATTGATAAATATACAATGGCTTTGGCTGGTATTATTTTGTAACGAATGAATAATGAAAACGAAATATTTATGATTAAACAACAAATATATATACCCGTGCCTAGGGGTTGTTATCTTTAATTCAATTCTATAGAGTGTGTGGTACCAACAAAATTGTTGGAAGTGTTTTAAAAACAATATTTCTTTATATTTCTTAATGTCTTAAGTTTTTGATATGTTTTTCAATAAATTACATTTCTCTTCAACTACATTTTGATCTCAATATTATTTACATCGTGCCATTAGGCCCGAGCATACCTTTTATTCTATACTTTACATACCTCTTATTCTTCACTTTTTCTACTTCTTCTCTCAAAAATCATTTAACACCAAGGTAAAAATCTTATCTCTCTGTTTATGTACCTGCTCCTCTGTTTATGCACAGTTGGTATGTTTTATTTCATTGTTATTTTTTTTTATTATGGAGCACTGATTGTTGTGGTTAATTTGTTATTTGTCAATTTTTTATTTATTTATTGTGGAATATTGGTTGGTGTGCTTAATTTGTTATTTTGCATTCTTTTTGTATTACAAAATATTGGCTGGTGTGCTTAATTTCTTATTTTGCATTTTCTTTTTATTGCAGAGCATTGGTTGGTGTGCTTAATTTGTTGTTTATTTATTGCAGAGCACTGGCTGACATATTTCGTCTGATTTTTATTATATGTTTGTGTTGTGGGACTTACATTTTGTTGTTTGTTTAAAATTTTATGCTTTTGTTGTGCTTGAATTTTATGTACCACTTATGTGTTTACTTTTCACTATTTCATTTACTTATAATTTTACATTCAATTACTTTTTCATTCAAACAATATTTTAACCGTGCCTTCAGGCACGGGTATACACTAGTAAAGTAATATAAGGAAACAAACAACCAGAAAAACGGACAGCATAACGGCTTAAATAATCACAACACACAGTCGGTATGACAACACACAGTTGGCATTTGTAAGCTGAATATACTGTTCTCAACTACTGATCATTGTTTCTAAACCACTGCCCCAAATCTGAATCTGATATCCGCGGATATAACTGATTCTTGAAACACTGATGCCCTCAGGCCTGATGCCCAGACTTGCAAACTGATACATGCATTCCTGTAGAGACGCACTCTAAAAGCAGATAGCAAGCAAATAGGAGCCAAAACACCCCTATGGAGGGGTAGGGTTTCCCTATCCTTGTTTCGTCAAGAACTAGGGTTTCACTACACACACAGCGGTTTCAAACAACCTATAATCGGGTAAGTAACTTGTCCTAGTTTGGAATGGTCACTACGGATTCTGATATGCACTAGGTCGAATGGTCAAAAAGGGTGCCCCGGTAAAAATCAGGGTTTGTGTTCCCATTGTGGCAGAACCCATAACCGGTCAGCCTTATGGCACGCTTCTCAAAGCGAGCCTCCGGGAAAATCTCATTTTGTTCATTGGGCTCACTACAGTTCGGACTCAATGTCACGGTTCTTAATCTGATCTTGCAAAGTGCGATACAAGATTGATAAATCACCAAAGAGTCCAAGTTCGGCAAATCGTTTTGAAAAAAATTGATTTTTAGAAAGAAGTGCCAAACATGGACTGCTTTGCCAGATACAGAGTCGCCACCTAAATATTTTGTTTTGGGGGAATTTAGGAAACCCTGACTCGTGCCTAAGGCCACGTGTTCGTCATCACCAAAGTTCCCTCGGCTCGGGAACTTGGGTACGATTGGGGAAGGTCATGCAATGAGCACCCCCACTCGCCTGATCAAAGATCGGCCACTACTAAACATGATATCTTGTTTTTGAAAACACATGCCGTAGACACCCATTTTCGACCATCCTCAAGACTTGGACGTCACCGTTTGAACACTCGGTGATTATCCTTGTTTGTGTTCCTTTGGAGTTCCCGGAGGTCTCGGCTACGCGCCCTACCTCAGGATCTCCGAACTCGATCGTTTTGTGTCTGGTTTTGCACCAAATACTTGTGTTTTGCCTTGGAGGGGCAGGGAATGCCTTGTGAGGCATCCCTGCACACCACCGGCTGGTTTTGGCTTCCATCGGCAATGTATATTGCCGGTCGGCACTATTTATTACCGGTCGGCACTCCCTTTTGCCAAAATGGCATTTTTGAGCAGCCGACTACTGTTCATCTGCTTTTGCAGATATTTTATTACAACTGTCTTGCATTTGGCTCCCCTCCATACACGTGTATGGAGGGATCTCTCCCTTTAGAAGCTTGTCTTGTAAGCTTTACAAGACAAGAAGCTCTATAAGAGGAGCCCTTCTCTCCCTTGCTTAGGGTTAGACACTTTAGAGAGTTTAGACAGCCATATTAGGGTTTTGAGTTCTAGGGTTAGAATCCATACACATTTTATCTCTATACCTCTCTCCTTTTACCTTTGTGTGTGTTTAATTGTGTTTGTGTCTTACTATTGCACACAAACACATAGTGTTTCACCTTCCCTTAGCTACTGAGGTTCTAAGAGGCTGGTTTTGGTGTTTTGGAGCTGGATTCAAGCCAAGGAGGGCTGTTGGAGCATCATTCGTGAAGGTGATCTACAAGGGTGAGAAACTTCCCTTTTATTCCCCATTTTTGCATTGCTTTTCTACCCATCTTAGAGCTGTTTTCGTGCTAATTGTATAATACAAAAAAGTTCTATTTTTTAGCCCTTTTGATTTTTTATTCAGAGTATTTTGTGGTTTGGGTTTGTTTGACCTCTCCTAAGCCTTGTAAGGCTCCTTTTTGTGCTATTTTGTGCAAGTTTCGAGACTTTGGTGTTTGGGCCTCTTCACCACTGAAATCTTGAGGGATTTCAGTGGCGGAGATGGTGCCTTGAAGTCTCCAAAAAGGGAGGGCCACCCCCTCTCCTTGTTGTCCTTGAAAGGGACCCTTTTTGGCCTCTTGAGGGAGCATCATGTTAGAGTGTGTATTGATCATGTCTTGGCTGTTTTCCATGCTTATTATGCCATGATATAACCTTGTTGTGCGTTGGTTTTGATACACCATGCATACTTAGCATACCTACCATGTAATGCCTTGTTATTGCCTTAATATGCCTTAGGTTGTTAGCCTTTGCTCTAGCATGTTTTAGGTTTAGCCTTGTGAAGGTTTTGTGCTCATTTTGCCATGTTTTAGGTCTGTCCATAGTTGTTTGGGTTCATCTTGGCATGCATAGTATAGCTCCTTTGTATTTGAGCTTGTATCCTTCAAGTATGTGAATGTGTAGTATGTGTTGCTTGCATCATTTCGGTGGTTTGGAACAACCCTACATGTTATTTCAGTCCCTTTGACATGCTCATATGTTTGCCTTGGATGCCTCTTTGAAGCTTTGGAAGCTTGCCTTGCATGCTCCATGTTTTAGCATTTATGCATGCCTTTAAATTCAAACCATCTAGATGCTATCTAGTTGGTCTTTTGGGCTTAGTTTCATGTGTTAAAACTCTGTTGTTTTGGTTGCCTAAGTCCTGCCATGTGTGGTTGTACTAAGTGTAGTCCATTGCCTCTTTGGTGAGCCTTGAATGCTTGGACCATTGTTGCATGCTTAGCTTGACTTGTTGCTTGGTTTGGCACCATGTTTTAACATGATTTTCAGAGCTTATGTTGCATGCTAATTGTCCATGATATCCCTTTTCAAGTGTGCCTTAGAGTTGCTTATTTAATGCCTAAGTGTTGGTCCAACTTACTTGCATGTGTGTATGTATGTTTGATCCCAATTCCTTGGTTTTTCGCCACTGTCTTAGGCCTATTTAGAGTTGCCTAAATCATGTCTAAGTCCACCTTTTCATCAGTTTGCATTGCCTCATGTTAGCTTGTATGCTTGCATAAGTGTCTTGCATGCCTAGGTTGCATCCTTAGCTTGCATGCCTAGGTTGCATTGCATCTTGCATGCATGCCTTGTTCCTTGACTTGGTGATAGGAATTGGGCCTTGGTTCGTTTGTTTGGTTTGCATTTCATTTGACATGAAAGTTGCACACTTGATTCTTTGGGCCATCATGCATGGAAATGCATGATTGGCGGTCCAAGAATCGAGACACATGCCCTTTTGAGTCACAAACATGATAGGGGACATGATTGGTGCATACATTGCCTGAATTGTATTGCCATGCAAGTTCTGTCCTCTGCTGCTGTGAGTTGTAGGTTCTGCAGGCATTCTTTGCCGACCGGCAGTATACATTGCCGACCGGCAGTAAATCACCAGCCGATGGATTCATTTTGTGCCGGTGACCACAATTCACTGCCGGTGGTAATTCTACTAAGCCGGTGGTGATTCCCAGTATCCAGAGAAGCATCCTTGAGACTTTGGCAGTCTTCAGAGAGGCAGAACAGGGAAAACAGAGGCAGACTATGCATGGCCGTGCACTTCCGAGCAGGACCCGAGCATGCGCTGCATCTGGCTCTCCTCCCGAGGCGGTTTACTGCTTTTCCTAGTTTAAATTAGTTTGTTAACTGATTAGGTAATTTGTAATATTTAATTAGCTTGCGTAGTTAATTAATTTGTATTATTTATTTGGTCCCTCCGAGCGAGGGCAAATCTGTAATAAGTGTGTGTGAGTGGTGTGTATGTCTTCCAATCCCCACTTCTTTCTTCCCTTTTATTTACCTGCTTTGATGGTTAGTATTAGGGCACGTTTAAATTAGCATACCTCATGCAATGCATGCGTGCATTCATTCATTTGTCTTACATGCACCGGGCTCGGCGCATCATTCTAACTGCATCTGTGTTTCAATTTCCAAATTGAATACGTGTTAGTTGTAGCATTTCACATGTCATCGTAGATTAGCCGAGCTTATCCTAATTACATTTTGCTTGTGTTGCATTAGTCATTTTAACATGTACTAGGACATGCATGTTTGCTAACTAGTTTATTGTTTTAGCACGGAGTACGATGTAAGTATTTTCGCTTTAGCATATTGCATGCGTGTGAATGTGGCCATGATAGTATGCTTACCATGTGGCTAAGTGCTTATATGAGATAAACTGTTTGAATGCCTGTGGGTGAAGGTTGGATTGTTTGAGTTGGAAAAACTCGTTGAAATCCGTGTTTTAGCCTACTTGCAAGTAGCAAATTCCAAAGCACTTTTTAAAACAAACGGATATGCAATGCTTGTTTCCAAATTAGGCAATCTAGTCTATACTTGTTTGCTGTGCGCATAACATAGTAATTCTAGGCTAATAAATGGAATAAGAACACATAACGCTATCAAAATCGGATATCATGGTTAGTAGAGGCCGGTCTTCGGACCAGGCGAAAGGGGGTGCTCATAGTTAACCTTCCCCGATCGTACCTAAGCTCCCGAGCCAAGACAACTTTGGTGATGACGGACATGTGGCCTTCGGCACCGAGTCAGGGTTTCCTAAATTCCCCCATAAAAAATATTTAGGTGGCGACTCTGTATCTGGCAAAGCAGATCATGTTTGGCACTTCTTTTCAAAAATCTGTTTCTCAAAACGATTGTCGGATTTGGACTCTTTGGTTCAGATTAAAAACCGTGACGATTTGAGAGTCCGAGCTGTAGTAACCCCAAATGAACATGACAGGACTCACCCTACCGGGGCGTTCGGGGACGTCTACAGTTTCTGGCGACTCTACTGGGGATTTTAGAGAGCTTGACTCGAACTCGTGATATCCTATTTTGATGTCGTTTATGTGTTTCTTTGCATTGCATGTGCATTGGTGCGCCTAGGACACCATATTTGCGATCTGCCATTCCTGATCGGTCTGTCGGAGGCTTGTCTTGTTAAGGCATGACCATAAGGCTGACCGGTTATGGGCTCTGACTGTATGGGAACAAAAACCCCGATTTTTACCAGGGCACCCTTTTGACCATTCGACCTAGTGCATATTCGGAATCCATAGTGACCATTCCAAGCTAGGACCGGTTGCTTACCCGATTATAGGTTGTTTGAAACTGCTGCGTGCATAGTAAAACCCTAGCTCTTGACAAAATAGGACAGGGAAACCCTACCCCAACATAGGGGTGTTTTGGCTCTCTTTACTTGCTATGTGCTTTTAGAATGTATCTATACAGGAACGTACATATCAGTTTGCAAGTTTGAATATCGGGCCCGAGGGCACCAGTATCGGTGTTGTTGAGAAACCAGTTATCTGCGGGCATCAGGTTCAGTTTTTGGGGACAGTGATTTCTGGGGAACAGTGATCAGTAGTAGAGTGCAGTTGTTCGGCTACACCCGTGTTTGGTCTGTTTGGGCTGAAATGCTGTTTGTTTCTCCTTTCAGTTCAGAGTGTCCTGAGAATTGATACAGAATAGCTAGTGTTCCCCCTTTGCCGAGGCAGGACTTGTGATGACGCAGAATTCAGAAGAGACCGTGGTTATGACAGCTGCACTAGAGCAAGGGATCACCCTGCAAAGTGAGACCAACATTGATATGCCACATCCACCCAGGTCGCCTGTTGCGCACCCGGTTTGGACCCCCCAACTATACCAGGCTCGCGAGCCTACTACATTTGAACTAATGGGGATGATAGGTGATCTCCAGAGGTCTGTAGCGGATCTCGCCTACGGAATGTCAGCTTCACCACCAGCCGCACCATATGCCGGGAGTTTTGTACCCCAGGAGCCCCCGCTGTTGGGGCGAATTGTGATCAAACTTAGCCAACCGGAGATGGCCTCCAGCTACGGCAATGACATATCAACATCAACCCAAACCCTCGATCAGGCTGAGGCCAGAGGAAAGGACAAAATGAAGGCAGATGCCGATCCCATTGAACAACTGCTGTGGGCAGTCGAGGCTTTGAAAGCCGGGGGGATGAACAAGCAACAGATATCTGCAGTTGTGGCAAAAACTGTGGAGGATGCTTTCCCCACTCCACCTGAGGGTAGTTTAAGCCAGTCAAAAAATCAGGATAGGCCCCGTCATGCCAGAACAGTTCCTCCTGTTCCCGCCCCTACACCCGGGAAAGATCAGAAAGCTAAGGTGACGCCTACCGACCCTTTCGCTTGTGCGGCTAGTAAGAGCGCTCAGACTCCAAAGTACCTGCCCCGTGGGCGCAAGACCTTTCATGCTCTCTACATGCCTTTGTCTAAGGCACTTCAGATCCTTGCCGAGAGGGGACACCTTAAACCCTTGGAGCCTCGGCCTCTCCTGAAGAATCTCCCTACTACGCATGATGCTGCTCAGTACTGCGCGTACCACCAGCAGACAGGCCATGCAACCGATAATTGCTTCCGCCTCCGCTATGAGGTGCAAGATTTGATTGACAACGAGGTTATCCTCCCGCCCACCTCAGCCAAGTCCTTTACCACCCAGTTATTGGATTTTGAGGACACAGATACTGCAAATATGTAATCAGAAGGTGAACCACCTGCGGGCGGCATCTGGTATATTTTGAATGTGGCGTCTGGCACGTATTTTAAGCATCTATGAACGCTATCTTTGTAAAATCTGGTTCGGGTATCGAGTTAGTCTTTTGTTTTGAGTCTATCTCTTTGTCTTGAGTCAGTCTTTTTGCTTAAGGGTCTGTCTTGTTGTAGCGAGTCAGTCCCCTTTGTATAGAATATCAGGTGATTCCGGGGTTGTTGCCTCGAACACCGTTTTGTCTTGTAATTACCCGTTTTTGTTTTTGAGTCTGTTTCTGCCGAGGGGCCAGTTATACCAACAAATCTGAATGAAACAGCTGTTGCTATTTCACTTTCATGCTTGCTTTTAGTGTAAGTTATTTGTGCCAAAGAATTTGATCGGGCTGACAGTACATCTCGCCTGCTCTCCTACGCGCCAAACTCATTGCATTAACCTAAGTTTTCCAAAAACCCTTTTTGAACACTCGGTGATAAAAATGAAGAGGAAGAAATTCCTCGGGTTTTGCAAAACTTTGATCAAATTGAGAGAAAGAGAGGCATGCTAAGCCTTTTAATGAATGGAATCATGCTTGTCGGCGTGAGTACTGAGAAGGATCCTGGCTTAATCCAGATTGGTTCCACACTATCTTCGGCATGAGCAATTTATCGCCCTCTTAAAAACTTTCAAAAACAAATGTTTTACACGGCCCTGTGAAGACTTGTGTGGAATCGCTCTTAAGATCGCGCAGCCTAGGATCGCTCTCAGCCTCAAGATTCGACCTGTTTGTTTTGAACCACGGACTCGTCCGAAACATTCAACGATCAACTGTCGGAGAAGGCCCGCGTGGCCAGATCAGAAGCAGCTCTCGAACAAGAGGCACCAAAGTCGAATCAAAAAGATTAGATCTCACCAGAAGAAGCTCGTGGAGCAGCCATGATGGATTCTCCTACAAATCATTGCAACAGCCGTTCTCCTAGATACAGAGAGGCTTCAACTTCAAAAACCATTTGGCATGGACTTGTTACACTTGTACCCTTTGAGAGGCTCGCTGGGCCGAAAACCCGGAAAGGCGACCCAGGCAAAAGTTAGAGCAAGAGAAAAATACAAAAAAAAAGGCAAAAAAAAAGAAAAAAAAAGAAAAAAATGCGGAAAAGAAAAGAAAAAGAAATGAACAAAAGAAAATAAATAAAAAGAAGCTCGCAAGGTCGAAAACCCGCATCGGGCGCCTTGGCAAAAGTTAGAGCCTGAAAAGTGAAGGTTAAAATACCCAAGTGTACCTTAACCGGAACTACGTAAGGCTTGATTCCCATGTTTGGGATACGTAGGCAACTTCATCATGGAGTCCAGCCCCCAACGCTGTCATAGCGTCTCAGTCCATACAATGGTTTCAACTTCATCCGAAAGTCCAGTCACTAACACCTTCCAAGGCGACTGTGTCCATATATTTGTTGCGACCGTCTTCGTCATCTCTGTGTCCAAGAGTTCGACCACCACCAATGAAGACTGTTTGCGGACTGCTGCGGCACCATCCAAACAAGGGGCAACTTCCTGTTGCCACGAGTCACCGTAAGCCGCCATTCAAACCAGGGGCAACTTTCCGTTGCCATCCACCCCCTTTAAGCCAGGGGCAATTTTCCCTTGCCTCTGATCCGAGGTTGCGCATCTCAAAGAGTAAGTTCCATGCTCGTTGAGCATTGACTGTTTGCAAAATAGTTTTTGAAAATTTTTACTAAGGTTGACTATTTTCTCGAAAACTATTCCATTTTCCAAAACTGGACCATTGTCTTGGACCCAACAAGGAAAATTTTCAGTGCTTACAGCCTGACTTGCATGGTTTTCAAATCAAAAATCAAACAAGTACGTTAATCCGACTCTCATCTTGATCAAAACTATTTTAGTAGAAAAACAAAAACAAAGAATGGTTAAAATGATGAACTAGGGGCACAGTTGAGCCAGGCGCTCTGTCTCCCCCCGCCGTCAACGTACTTGCCAGAAGAGCACTCTACCCGCCAGAAGAAATAGCTGTGAGCTAACGGCATTGGGCATGAACCCGCAACTTCCTATTCATTCATTGATCACCTTGGGGAGGGACGAAAAATGAGAGAATGAAGAATAGAGAGGTGTGAGTTGAGAGAAAAGTGAGGAAAAAGGTTTTGAGAGAAAATCCGAGCTTGAGTGCCAGAGTGATGTGAGAATCACAAATGAGAAAAGGGTGGGAAACGATACCCAGAGAAACTGGCTCCTCGTGATCAGAGGTCCCCCGTCTTCGTTAACGCGTCTGTATGTCGTGTCTTTTGTTTTGTTTACCTCAACCTTTGCTCTAGGTCTTTTCCGAGCGTGTCTCGTTGTGTTTAGGTCGTGTACCTTTGTTCGAGCCCTCCCCACTATGTTCAGCTGCAGGCTCGATACCCCGGTTTGAAAAACCCTTATTCAATTTCAAAAATCATTTATACTCAGAATGTTGTGCCATTCTCTATATTTGAGCGTGCTTCAACTCTAACCGGTTCCATGTTTGAGCTCCGTCTTGTCAGATTGGGCCGTTCGCTCAGGATTTGCTGTGTGCAGAATGAACCGAATGCTGTGCTATGGGCTGTATGTAGATTAATCCCCAGCAGAATAAGGGCTGTGTGTCTAGAATTAGGCAGTGGGCTGCTTGGGTTTATTTTGCTGTTGGCTGTTTAATTATCCGATTATTTCCATGCAAATGTTCAACATTCAGACCACAGATCAATTCCATTTACATTGAAGTGTAACATGATGGGATGCGATGCAATACATGAGATATGTAAATGTAACACTTTTTAAGCAAAAAATTTTGTTCATTTCATAATCTTTTTTTAAGTACAAAGTTTTGAGGAAAACAAAAATCTGCCTGCGGCAGTACAAAGTATCCTGACTACCAACAAAAGGGAAAAGTACAAGAAAGAAAAAAGACAACAAAAATCTGTATCCGTCTCCAGTGACTCCGAGGGCTATCGGTCTGTCCTAGTCCTCTTCCTGGACGAAGGTCCAGGAGCATCATCAGCACCGTCGTCAGAGCCCGAGCCAGTGCCGCCTCCGGTCTCCTCCTCCGATGACTCCGCCTCCGACTCTGCCCCCGCCTCCGACTCGTCATCATCATCATCGTCATCATCAGGGATGGGAGCCCGCGAACTACTCCCGACATGAGTGTGCTCCGCCTTGGTGCGGGGGAATACTCTGCCCTCCTCATCACTCCCTCGGACGGGGACGGAAGGTCCAGCTGGAGCACCTCCTACCATGGGAATCTGGAAGGAAGGCTGAAAAAGTACATAAAAGGCAAATGCATCAGTATGCTATGGACAGTTTATCAGTGCAGAATGCAGTGTATGAGTAAAGTGTGTGAATGCCATGGACAATCTATCAGTACAGAATGCAGCGTATGAGTACAGTGTGCGAATGCCGTGAGCAGTTTATCAGTGCAGAATGCGGTGTATGAGTACAATGTATGAATGCCGTGAGCAGTTTATCAGTGCAGAATGCAGTGTATGCAGTGTATCAGACGCTGTGAGATCAGTGTGTCAGGTGTTGTGTCGTGCATCAGATTACGTGAATCAGCTTGTGAGTGATTTGAGGCCGTGATCAGAAGAACATACTGGAATGCTGTAGAGGGCCAGGAGGTCAAAGGTCCGCTGTAGCATCCCCATCATGGAGGAATTCATCTCCAATGACTACTGGGTGTACTCGGAAGATGCCTGCAAGAGTACAAGATATATCAGTATTCCGTGGAATATCAAACAAACTGAAATGAAATGCCAATGCAAGATGCAAAATGAAGTAATACATACCGGAGGCAAGTCGGGGATGCCAGCTAACTCATGACCAGCTGGGGGAGGAGCGAAGGGGATCTGGTAGGTCGCCCCATCCTGCCCTCTGTATGTTAGTAAAGTGGGCAGAGCAGGCTAACCGGTCCCCTGTCCTCCCTGAACTCCGCCCCTGCCACGTACTCAAGCCCTCCTCAAAGCTCCTGCTCCAGCTCCTGCTCCTGTCCTAGCTGCTGGTGCCACAAGCCTGGCTCCCTCAGCTCGACGGCCGCCGCTCAGAGACCGCATAATGTACGTCTGCACGTACTCTCGGTATTCGCCGATGCCTCTAAAGCGGGTCGCCTCCCAACCGATAGTATAATCGGCCATCTGCTCGGTAGTGAGCCTCTCGGTCTCCCTCATGTGCACAGGAGGGTGAACCGGGACTATCTGCTCTGGTAACCCTAGGGTCTGGCGTAGGAAACGCTCACCCAGGTACCAAGCCCGACAGACCGGGCCCTCTAGTAAGATCCGGAAACGCGAGGTCTCCACAACACCGGCAAATTGGTCCCGAATCGTCACCGGCAACGGAGCCCAAGTCTGCCAAGTGATTTGAAAGTGACATATAGTTTGTTATCTATCGCTATTGAAGTATGCAACGAAAAGCAAAGCTTAGATAAATTCTGAAATAAAAACATACCTCTGCGGGGGTGATGGTGTCGAAGAAGCGGCGGAAGAAGCTAAATGTCTCTCGCGGCCTCCGAGTGCATCTCCCGTCAAAGCGACGCGAAAAAGGGACGACCAGAGGAGTCTCCGTCTCCGGTACGGGAGCGAGCCTAGGAAAGTAGGCATAAACCCACAACTGGAAGGTAAATACCAGTGCATTTATCAGATAAAGCAGAATATAGAGTAAAAGCAGAAATAGCAGAGCCATGTGTTGTGCAGTGTATTGTGCAGAGTGTGCAGTGTGAGCAATGTACAGTCAGTGTAAAGCAGAGTATGTGTGTGCCGTGTGTACAGTATACAGCAAGTATAGAGCAGACTACCGTGTGTGCAGTGTACAGAGTACAGAAAATATAGGACAGAAATGAAAGGCAGAAAAAGAAATGTACCTCCCAAACACGCCAATAGCCCCCGAGCAACTATCCGCTGCCGCAGGAAGCTAAGCTCATATATCCGTAGAGAGTGGCCAAAGCGGCGCCACCCCAATCGTAATACAAGATGTCTCTGACGTCCACCAGTGCGCTGAGCAGGCAGAGAGGCACGGTGTTCGCCCAGTCGGTGAAAATGGTCGTCCCAAACAAGAACATGAGGAAGCCGCACGCGTATCTCTCCACGACCTCCGGAGTCATCGGGGCTGCATCAACAAGGGTGGGCTGGACCTTGAACTGCACCTCGAACCAGCAATATCGGACACAGCCAAGATGCGCCAAAGGCGGCAGCTCACCGAGTAAGTAAATCTGAGCGGCCTCCCACTCATCCATATCAGTATCGAAAGGGATCGGATCACCCCCTACCCCGATGCCTGTGAGCATCGAGAAATCGTAACGGGTCATCGTCATGTCCCCTGCCGCGGAGAAATGGAATGAATCGGTGGTGTCCCACCACCTCCCCACCAGAGCGGCGAGGAGAGGTCCGCATGTAGTGAGCCTAGAGAGTCCTCTGCAGAATGCACCGAAGCTCGCCTGGTCCACGATGTGGCGGACCGCATCGGGAAGCTCGGCATACCAGTCCCGAGCGCCGGTATTCCCATACCCGCGGATGGTATAGGAATCCCCCTGTAATCAAAAACAACAATTGCAAGGCAATATTCAAAATGTAGTTTTAAGAAGCTTACAATGGACTACAACGTATGATGTATTAGCGTGTTCGGGTGGTTCAGGGCAGATGTAGCATGCGTGCAAGTTTAACAGATTTAAACAAATACCGGGTGCCAGTGTGCTTACAGTGAACTGCAACGTGTGATGCATCAGCATGTTCGGGTAGTTCAGTAGAGTATAGCATGTGTGCATATGTTCAGACTCAAGTAAATATTGGGCACCAGTGTGTATGCAGTGAAATACAGTGTGCGCCGTGTGTTTGGGTGATTCAGGGCTAGTGCAGTGTGTGTGCATGTGTCAGTCTCAAGCAGATATCAGTTGCATGTATGTTTACAATCAACTACAGTATACAGGGTATCTGAGCTAAAGTAGTTAAAGAGCACAACTAGCTACGACAGTTTTGTATCCTACATTGCAGAAAGTAAAGCAAATAAAAGAGAGTTTCCTCGGAAGCGCCAAAGGACAGGTGGCAGGTAGGCTCACGCAGTAATAGCTCGGGTGGCACATGCCTGTCGAAACTCCTGAACTGGCGCAGTCCATCAAGGGGCAGAACATGAATTGCCGGCCGGTAGGTCACCGGGTCGAACGGGCGCTCGCTCAAAGGTAGGAGCTCGACCCCGGGATCTATCTCGTGATCCGGGGGAGTCCCACCGCATGGAATGTCGTCCGCCTTGTCAAGAATGATGAGAAAATAGCCGGAGGGAGGAAAACCGGGCTAGAATATGGAAAGTCAACCAAAAAGTCAACCCCCGAGAAGGTCGAAAACGGCCGAAAAAGCCAGGTTGTGAAAAGGGTACGGAAATCAAGAGGAAAGCGAGGGGAACAAACCCCAAAAAGGTGGGAACGGCAAAAGAGGCACCGAAACAAAGATTTGTTCGGTTGAAATGTCCGAAACGCGAAGAAAATCGCGAATCCGACGACGAAACGGGCGTAGAACGCGAAGAAACAGAGAAAAGAGGAGAGGAAAACACTCTAGAGAGAGAGGGTGTGGAATTTCGGCGAAGGAGGAAGTGAGAAATAGGGTTTAGAAACCCTATTTTAAAACACCCATGGTGAAATGTCGAATCTGCCCCGACTTAGGAACTTTTTGCCGGTCGGCAACATTTTGTGCCAACCGGCAGAATATTATGCCGATGGAATTATTTTCCAGCCGGTGGACAGCCGGTGGCTTCCCCTCCAGGCCGGTGGTGTTCCCGCAACCTTGTTTAGGCCATATGAGTAGTTCTTGGTCTTCATAGCTCAAGAAAGTGCAAGAAAGTGTATCTCCGACGCTCAACCGGCCTCCGTTTTGACCTCGGGTTGTGTCTTCTATGCGTGGCGTTCGAATTCGTGCAAGGTGTATCCTTTTCGTATCCTTTCGGCTTTTACGAAATTCAAAAGTTGCCCCATGCGTATCACAAACAATCGCACTGTTTTGTGCATTTCAAGTCAATCGCACTGTTCTGTGCATTTCAAGTCAATCGCACTGTTTTGTGCATTTCAAATCAATCGCACTGTTCTGTGCATTTCAAATCAATCGCACTGTTCTGTGCATTTCAAGTCAATCGCACTGTTCTGTGCATTTCAAGTCAATCGCACTGTCTTGTGCATTTCAAACCATGGCACTATTTTGTGCACTCGCGTTGTCTAACGCATCGCGCTATTTTGCGCATCTCATTGCATTTTGTATATCTATTCATTTCATTACTTGCGTAGACCGCATGATAATTTCATTACCTGCGTAGACCGCATGTTTTGCTTGCGTAGACCGCATAATTGTTCAATTTCATTACTTGCGTAGACCGCATGTTTTGCTTGCGTAGACCGCATGATTAATCAATTTCATTACTTGCGTAGACCGCATGTTTTGCTTGCGTAGACCGCATGATTAATCAATTTCATTACTTGCGTAGACTGCATAATTGTTCAATTTCATTACTTGCGTAGACCGCATGTTTTGCTTGCGTAGACCGCATATTTGTTCAATTTCATTACCTGCGTAGACTGCATGTTTTGACTTGCGTAGACCGCATGCTTGTGTCCAATTTCATTACTCGCATAGACTGCATGCTTATGATCAATTTCATTGTCTGCGTAGACCGCATGCTCCACTCATGTATCTGTGCCCCCACAGCATTGTTATGCTTCCCACTTGCTTTGCGTTGTCATGCATTTTCAAATACATTAATATGCATATTGTTAATCACATTGTACCTGTTAAGTTTGTTTTCTTTTCAGGCACGATATTGTATGTACGGTTCATTTGAGGCTGGAGCGACCAGACGAACCGCACAGGTATTCAGACGGTCTAGGAGACCCTAAATCCTCGGAAGGTGCAAGTCCTTCGGCGTTTGTCGTGCTCGACGGTCTAGGAGACCCTAAATCCTCGGAAGGTGCAAGTCCTTCGGCGTTTGTCGTGCTCGACGGTCTAGGAGACCCTAAATCCTCTGAAGGTGCAAGTCCTTCGGTGTTTGTCGTGCCTGAACGACTTTCTATAAGTTGCATTATATATGTATTTTAAAGCCGCGTGTTGTCGCGCATTCCATGCAACATACATTTTATACATCATTTGCATTTCAAAAAACAAACAAAAAAACAAACATGCATCATTAGAACGTAGTGCATACTGCATTGCAGATTGCATGCATTCACTGCATCCCTTCCATCTAGGGCTCGCACCTTTCCATGTTGAGCTTGGTCCAGTATGTGCCCATACTTTTCGTGTCGAAGCATAGTTCAGTGGACCGTTCTATGTAAGACATGGCTTGTATGCGTACATGCCTTTTCTAGGCAAGATTTGGTTTGGCCCGAAGGCCATATCCATTGTATTGCATTTCCATTCCATTGCATATTTGTAGATATTGCATTGTGATTTGCATGCATTCATTGCATCACCTCCGCCTATGGCTTGCGCCTTTCCATGTTGAGCTTGGTCTGGTATGTGCCCATACTTTTCACGTTGAAACATAGTTCAGTGGACCGTTATATGTTAGACACGGCTTGTACGCATACATGCCTTTCCTAGGCAAGATTTGGTTTGGCCCGCAGGCCATATCCATTGTAAATATCCATTTCCATCGCATTGTAGCTTGCATGCATCCACCGCATTACCTCCCCCTACGGCTTGCACATTTCCATGATTGAGCTTGGTCTGGTATGTGCCCATACTTTTCACGTCGAAGCATAGTTCAGTGGACCATTCTATGTTAGAAGCGGCTTGTACGTGTACATGCCTTTCCTAGGCAAGATTTGGTTTGGCCCGAATGCCATTTCCATTGCATTTTAGATCGCATGCATTCATTGCATCACTTCTACCTATGGCTTGCGCCTTTCCATGTTGAGCTTGGTCTGGTATGTGCCCATACTTCTCGTGTCGAAGCATAGTTCAGTGGACCGTTCTATGTTAGACGTGGCTTGTATGTGTACATGCCTTACCTAGGCAAGATTTGGTTTGGCCCGCGTGCCATATCCATTGCCACCTCCCCATATTGCATTGTAGTGTAATTTTT
The DNA here is from genome assembly GCF_055761805.1 of Camellia sinensis. Taxonomy (NCBI): domain Eukaryota; kingdom Viridiplantae; phylum Streptophyta; class Magnoliopsida; order Ericales; family Theaceae; genus Camellia; species Camellia sinensis. Next base: position 150,503,509 of record NC_138968.1, on the reverse strand, counting down.
GCATCCAGCATTAGGATCATTGTCCTTTCTCCAGCGGGTCGTTTCCCCACTTGTGTCAATTCCCCTCCAATACTTGTTCTTGTGTCTGTCTACGTTGCTCATAGTTCAGTAAACCGTTCTATGGTGGACAGACTTGTTACCTCCATCAATCTATTTGACATAGGTGTGGTTTCGAACCACTCGTGATTGGATCGTGATTCAATTGCTTTGCATATAGTTTGCATTGTTTCAATTACATTGCATCTTCATTTGCATTGTTTATACATTATTTTGTATATATTGCATATCATTTTGCATCCATTTTTGCATTGTCATGAATGTTGCTAACGACATCGTACCTGTTGAGTTATTTTCTTTGCAGGCACGATATTGTATGTACGGTTCATTTGAGGCTGGTGCAACCAGACGAACCGCACAGGTATTGTATCCTCCGAGTGAGACATATTGAGAATTGCATAATTCTCTTACATCCTTTCTGCATCGTAGTGTAGTCTGGTGTATGCTAGCTTAAAATTGTCGCATGTATGCTTCGTTACAGCTTTCTTTTCATGATCATAAGTTATGTTTGGCTTCGTGCATTGTCTTGCATTTTGCCCCTGCCTTCGGGCGCATACCTTGTTTGTCTTGCATGTCTGTCTAAGTCTTCGGCCTTGTCAAAAATGGGTCGTCTCTGGGCTTTGACATTCACTCCCATCATTGTTATGACTTTCGAGTTCTGTCAAAGAGGGGCAACTGTAGACACCCCATTTTTGACCGTCCTCAAGACTTGGACGTCACCGTTTGAACACTCGGTGATTATCCATGTTTGTGTTCGTTTGGAGTTCCCGGAGGTCTCGGCTACGCGCCCTGCCTCAGGATCTCCGAACTCGACCGTTTTGTGTCTGGTTTTGCACCAAACACTTGTGTTTTGCCTTGGAGGGGCAGGGAATGCCTTGTGAGGCATCCTCACACACCACCGGCCATGGCCAGAGGCCACCGGCTGGTTTTTGCTTCTATCGGCAATGTATATTGTCGGTCGGCACTATTTATTGCCGGTCGGCACTCCCTTTTGCCAAAATGGCATTTTTGAGCAGCCGACTACTGTTCATCTGCTTTTGCAGATATTTTATTACAGCTGTCTTGCATTTGGCTCCCCTCCATACACATATGGAGGGATCTCTCTCTTTAGAAGCTTGTCTTGTAAGCTTTACAAGACAAGAAGCTCTATAAGAGGAGCCCTTCTCTCCCTTGCTTAGGGTTAGACACTTTAGAGAGTTTAGACAGCCATATTAGGGTTTTGAGTTCTAGGGTTAGAATCCATACACATTCTATCTCTATACCTCTCTCTTTTTACCTTTGTGTGTGTTTAATTGTGTTTGTGTCTTACTATTGCACACAAACACATAGTGTTTCACCTTCCCTTAGCTACTGAGGTTCTAAGAGGCTGGTTTTGGTGTTTTGCAGCTGGATTCAAGCCAAGGAGGGCTGTTGGAGCATCATTTGTGAAGGTGATCTACAAGGGTGAGAAACTTTCCTTTTATTCCCCATTTTTGCATTGCTTTTCTACCCATCTTAGAGCTATTTTCGTGCTAATTGTATAATACAAAAAAGTTCTGTTTTTTAGCCCTTTTGATTGTTTATTAAGAGTGTTTTGTGGTTTGGGTTTGTTTGACCTCTCCTAAGCCTTGTAAGGCTCCTTTTTGTGCTATTTTGTGCAAGTTTCGAGACTTTGGTGTTTGGGCCTCTTCACCACTGAAATCTTGAGGGATTTCAGTGGCGGAGATGGTGCCTTGAAGTCTCCAAAAGGGGAGGGCCACCCCCTCTCCTTGTTGTCCTTGAAAGGGACCCTTTTTGGCCTCTTAAGGGAGCATCATGTTAGAGTGTGTATTGATCATGTCCTGGCTGTTTTCCATGCTTATTATGCCATGATATAACCTTGTTGTGTGTTGGTTTTGATACACCATGCATACTTAGCATACCTACCATGTAATGCCTTGTTATTGCCTTAATATGCCTTAGGTTGTTAGCCTTTGCTCTAGCATGTTTTAGGTTTAGCCTTGTGAAGGTTTTGTGCTCATTTTGCCATGTTTTAGGTCTGTCCATAGTTGTTTGGGTTCATCTTGGCATGCATAGTATAGCTCCTTTGTATTTGAGCTTGTATGCTTCAAGTATGTGAATGTGTAGTATGTGTTGCTTGCATCATTTCGGTGGTTTGGAACCACCCTACATGTTATTTCAGTCCCTTTGACATGCTCATATGTTTGCCTTGGATGCCTCTTTGAAGCTTTGGAAGCTTGCCTTGCATGCTCCATGTTTTAGCATTTATGCATGCCTTTAAATTCAAACCATCTAGATGCTATCTAGTTGGTCTTTTGGGCTTAGTTTCATGTGTTAAAACTCTGTTGTTTTGGTTGCCTAAGTCCTGCCATGTGTGGTTGTACTAAGTGTAGTCCATTGCCTCTTTGGTGAGCCTTGAATGCTTGGACCATTGTTGCATGCTTAGCTTGACTTGTTGCTTGGTTCGGCACCATGTTTTAACATGATTTTCAGAGCTTATGTTGCATGCTAATTGTCCATGATATCCCTTTTCAAGTGTGCCTTAGAGTTGCTTATTTAATGCCTAAGTGTTGGTCCAACTTACTTGCATGTGTGTATGTATGTTTGATCCCAATTCCTTGGTTTTTGGCCACTGTCTTAGGCCTATTTAGAGTTGCCTAAATCATGTCTAAGTCCACCTTTTCATCAGTTTGCATTGCCTCATGTTTGCTTGTATGCTTGCATAAGTGTCTTGCCATGCCATGTTGCATCCTTAGCTTGCATGCCTAGGTTGCATTGCATCTTGCATGCATGCCTTGTTCCTTGACTTGGTGATAGGAATTGGGCCTTGGTTCGTTTGTTTGGTTTGCATTTCATTTGACATGAAAGTTGCACACTTGATTCTTTGGGCCATCATGCATGGAAATGCGTGATTGGCGGTCCAAGAATCGAGACACATGCCCTTTTGAGTCACAAACATGATAGGGGACATGATTGGTGCATACATTGCCTGAATTGTATTGCCATGCAAGTTCTGTCATCTGCTGCTGTGAGTTGCAGGTTCTGCAGGCATTCTTTGCCGACCGGCAGTATACATTGCCGACCGGCAGTAAATCACCAGCCGATGGATTCATTTTGTGCCGGTGACCACAATTCACTGCCGGTGGTAATTCTACTAAGCCGGTGGTGATTCCCAGTATCCAGAGAAGCATCCTTGAGACTTTGGCAGTCTTCAGAGAGGCAGAACAGGGAAAACAGAGGCAGACTATGCATGGCCGTGCACTTCCGAGCAGGACCCGAGCATGCGCTGCATCTGGCTCTCCTCCCGAGGCGGTTTACTGCTTTTCCTAGTTTAAATTAGTTTGTTAACTGATTAGGCAATTTGTAATATTTAATTAGCTTGCGTAGTTAATTAATTTGTATTATTTATTTGGTCCCTCCGAGCAAGGGCAAATCTTTAATAAGTGTGTGTGAGTGGTGTGTATGTCTTCCAATCCCCACTTCTTTCTTCCCTTTTATTTACCTGCTTTGATGGTTAGTATTAGGGCACGGTATTAAATTAGCATACCTCATGCAATGCATGCGTGCATTCATTCATTTGTCTTACATGCACCGGGCTCGGCGCATCATTCTAACTGCATCTGTGTTTCAATTTCCAAATTGAATACGTGTTAGTTGTAGCATTTCACATGTCATCGTAGATTAGCCGAGCCTATCCTAATTACATTTTGCTTGTGTTGCATTAGTCATTTTAACATGAACTAGGACATGCATGTTTGCTAACTAGTTTATTGTTTTGGCACGGAGTACGATGTAAGTATTTTCGCTTTAGCATATTGCATGTGTGTGAATGTGGCCATGATAGTATGCTTACCATGTGGCTAAGTTCTTATATGAGATAAACTGTTTGAATGCCTGTGGGTGAAGGTTGGATTGTTTGAGTTGGAAAAACTCGTTGAAATCCGTGTTTTAGCCTACTTGCGAGTAGCAAATTCCAAAACGCTTTTTAAAACAAACGGATATGCAATGCTTGTTTCCAAATTAGGCAATCTAGTCTATACTTGTTTGTTGTGCGCATAACATAGTAATTCTAGGCTAATAATTGGAATAAGAACACATAACGTTTTCAAAATCGGATATCATGGTTAGTAGAGGCTGGTCTTCGGACCGGCAGAAAGGGGGCGCTCATAGCTGACCTTCCCCGATCGTACCCAAGCTCCCGAGCCAAGATAACTTTGGTGATGACGGACATGTGGCCTTCGGCACCGAGTCAGGGTTTCCTAAATTTCCCCTTAAAAAATATTTAGGTGGCGACTCTGTATCGGGCAAAGCAGTCCATGTTTGGCACTTCTTTTCAAAAATCTGTTTCTCAAAACGATTTGCCGGATTTGGACTCTTTGGTTCAGATTAAGAACCGTGACGATTTGAGAGTCCGAGCTATAGTAACCCCAAATGAACAAGACGGGACTCACCCTCCCGGGGCGTTCCGGGACGTCTACACATGCGTTTTTGTTCCGGTTAATTAGCTAGAATTACTATGTGATGCGCACAGCAAAACAAGTATAGACTAGATCACCTAATTTGGAACAAAGCATTGCATATCTGTTTGTTTGGAAATGATTTTGAATTTTGCTACTCGCAAGTAGACTGGAACACAGATTTCGATGAATTATTCCGATTCAAGAAATCCAAACTTCACCCACAGGAATTCAGGCAGTTATATCACATAAGCAATTAGCCTCATGGCAAGAATGATGTCATGTTAACACTCACATACATGCAAGATGCTAAAGCATAAACACTCACAGTGTACTCCGAGCCAAAACAAGAAACTAGTTAGTAATCATGCATGATCCTAGTTCATGTCAACAATGGCTAATGCAACACATGCAAAATGCAATTAAGATAGGCTCGGCTGTCCTAAGAACGGCATATGAGATGCGACAATTTGATACACGTATTTAACTTGGAATTGAAACACTATGCAATTAGTATGATGCGCCGAGCTCGGTGCGTGCATACGAATGAATGTAAGCAAACATGCTAACATAAGTATGCTAATTGAAATATGACCTAAAACTAACCATCAAAAGCAGGTAAGTAAAAGGGAGAAAGACGTGGGGTTGGAAGACATTCACACACGCACGCACACTTATTACAAATTTGCCCTCCCGACGAAGGATCCAAATAAATAATACAAACCCGAATGATTAATCAACTATCCTAGCTAATTAATTATTACAAATCCTTAATTAATTAACAAATTAATTACACAAACAAAGGAAGGCTGCCGCAGCTCCACCTCGGAATGATTGAATGATGCATGCTCGATCGCCTCGCTCGGAAACCCGTTGCCATGCCACATGTTGCCTCTGTTTGCACTGTTTTATACCTCTGGAGACTTCACAAGTCCCTAGGATGCTTTTGAACCACTCCCTGAGCACTGTGGGAGGTCACCGGCCAAAAGATAAGGCCACTGGCCATTGTAAAGTGGTAACCGACCATTTGTAAGGCTCTTGGCCGGATTCTGGTAGCCGGCCGGCACTGAAGATGGCCGACCGGCCATATCTTTCTGCAGAATTTGTTTTTGCTGCAGCAGAGGACAGACAGTGCATGGCAAGGCATTTACAAGATAATGTGTGCATAACCACCCTCCCTATCATGCTATGAACTCAAGGGAGTATAGTCCTTGACCCTCGGACCACCAATCACGCATTTCAATACATGATGGCCCAAGGTGCCAAGTGTGCAAATCAATGTGGAGTGAATGCAACAAAACACATGAATGCCTAGAACTCTATCATGCTTGATCAAGAATGTCGTCGATCGAGGATTGAGGTACGTCTTGTCACTTCAAGTACGAACGTGCCTCATTCCTCATGTTTGGTTTGACACCCCAAGCCAAACACAATGCAATGCATGCATGTCAAACACAATGTGACTTATGTATGCACACAAAGCTTAAGGTAGCAAACATGCCAAATGTAATGCAACCTAAATTAACATGTGACAAAACACAAACTAACAAACATGCAAGATGCAACCTAGATATACAAACATGCATGGCATGCAAAGGTGGACAAGCATGCCATATTGAACAACACGGTAATGCCATAAGTATGCAATACTACAATGCAAACTAGGTATAAAAGTACACAAAGTGATAGGCATGTAACAATGACACCCACCACAAGGATGCAACAACATGCAACGTGACAAGCATACGATAATACACAAATGCGTGACCCATGGACTTACAAGAAAGATGGATAGACCTCAGCCGTACCAAAACAGTGGCCAAAATGATACAACAAAGGCATAAAACAAGCATACAAGCATGCATGCATAATGGCCTATCACCTAAGGCATAAAAGGGGAGCTTTTGAGCATACTTAAAAGAGACAAACATTGACATTTGAAAACATGTTAAGCTCTGAAACCATGTTAAAAGAGGTGCCAAACCAATCAAATTACCCAAGTAAAGTATGCAAGAAGGTTCAAAACTTGAAACTAGCCAAGAGGCTCAAACCATGACTATATCAACCAAGCCCCAAAGGGCCAAAATGACTTAGGACAGTCCTAGGGGAGTCCAAAACAAGGCTGGAACATGCGTGGAATAAGGCCGAAATATGCTAAAAAAGATGGGCACAAAATATGAGGCATGCAAGGTCAACAAAGGGGTGTTACACTACACCTATCACAACCACACATGGCATGGATTATTCAAAGAAAAACAGAGTTAGGGCGTGTCAAAATAAGCCCCAAAAACCACTTAGATGGCATCTAAATGACCTAAACCTAGGGACATGCTCAAATGACCCAAACATGGAGCATAAGACACCCACTCTTCAAAGCATTGAAAGGATCCTAAAGCAAGGCGCGCAGCCGAGACTTTCGGGAACTCAAAACGAACACAAACATGAATGATCATTGAGTGTTCAAATGATGACGTCCAAGTCTTGAGGACGGTCAAAAATGGGGTGTCTACAGTAACATTATCACAAAATGTGTAACTCCACTTTTACACCATAAATTCTGGTAATTCTATCAAAAAATCGTATATTATTTGCCACAAAAATACATAACATATACAAAAAATTTCATTATAAACAAAAGCGCACTTGGGCGAAAATCCAATCTAGTTTTTTCTTTGCCCAAAGGTCCGGCTCTGATTTATCATGTCCATAAGGACAAGGTTGTGTGAAATGACTAAAATACCCATATCTATTGTTTCCAAACCAAAACCAAACCCTAACCTCATATCACTGCCTATTCGCTCTCTCTCTCACATCATTTTCTACCTCATGCTCTTCCCATTACAACGGTGCAGGTAGAAGAGTTCCGTCGCTCAAGTACTAGCGTTTGGAGGGTTCAAACCCTTTCATCTTCTCTCTCTCTCTCTCTCTCTCTCTCTCTCTCTCTCTCTCTCTTCTCTTCACCTTTCTTTTCTCTGTCCCTCTCTCTATTCTCTTTTCTCTTTTCCTCATCGTCGAACCGCCAGTGTCTTAGATCTGCCTAACTATCAACAATGAAGAGATTTGAGGTTCTATTCTTGTGATAACCCTGTTCTGTGTTATTTTAATTAATCTTAATTATGATTGTGATTATATGCTTAATATGATTTTGGGTGATAATTATGTGATTAATTATGTTTTTGAATCTATATGTGTTCACTGTCGGAAAATCTATCTAACTTACTACTATAATTTGAAAATTTAAGCCCGTAGAGGTGACAAAAATTGAAATTCTCTATATCATTGTGATTAGTGTGATTTTTAGAGCCTATGGTGAGATTTGATTAAAAATTTATTCGTATCAAAATAATTAGATTAATTAAGTGAGGCTCATTAACTTTAATTGACATTGATTAATTAAATCTAATCACCTAGTATATATATGGGCTAATTACACTTAAGCTCATATTTTTGAGCTCAAAATCTAGAAACACACTCTAGAGAGAGAGAGAGGGAGAGAGCCAAATTTATAGAGAGAAAGGGCTCATCCTTGAAGATTTTGCAAAGGAATTCAAGAACTAGGTGAATTAGCTCAAGACTTAGCCATATTTGGAAGGATTGGAGCTTCTAGGTGAGTAACCAACCATTAATTCATGAGTTTGAGCTTGTAATTATATGAATTCAAAGAGAATTGGTAATTTAGAATAAGATTTGAATGGTGTATGATGAAATTGAAGTCAATATATCCATGCATGTAAAGAATTGCCATGAATTTGTATAATCTAGCATAAGGCATGTTAAATATGAATAATCGGGTACCAAATCATACATGCATGCATAATGTTGTTGAGCTTCATGACTTTGAGGATCATTTGTACCATTTGAGGTGGGATTAGAGTCCACACTTTACATGCATACATGATTCATGAAGATATGAGACTTAATTGCATGAGCTTTGGAATTAACAAGAAGAATTTGGAATGATTTGGAACATGAACCATAATTTTAGCTAATTGGTGTCAAATTACCTATGTTCAAATGTTAGACAATGTTTTTTCATGTTTTGGTACCAATTCTCATGCTTTGGACCTTTGGGAGTGTGTTTTAAACTTCAAACAAAATTCTAGAAATTCCAAAATTTGACCTGTCCGCTCGAACGAAGAAAGTCTCTCTCGAGTGTAAATATATAGCTCTCAGAAGTTTTGTAGAGATTTGCATAGTAGCTCGAGCAACAGATCTTCGCTCGAGGGAAACTTGTTTTGCAAGACTCCTCGCTTGATCGAAAAGAGTCTCGCTTGAGCGTTAAAATTCATGTAACCAATACTTTTGCAGAGTTTTACAGTCTGCTCTAGCGACCAATGCTGCGCTTAAGCGGAGTGCCCTGTTTTTGAAATTTTGAAAAGTTATTTCATGTTTCATTTTCTGTTCTCTTTCATTTCTAATCACTTTTAGGCATGCATTGGATATTGTAAATGAATTAAAAGAATAAGAAAGAGGCCTACAAGAAATAAATAAGTTAAGATCGGATTGAATTGCCTGTGACCCAATGTGTTATGAAATGTGTAGGGTCAAGCACGAGGGCAAATCCATCGACAGAACACTGTGAGTAATATCTTAGTAAAGATACCTTCAAGTATGTTATTTTCCAAATGCTACTTTCATACATGTTTCAGGGATTACTGATTTGAATTGTGAACGAGTATTCGATATGCCTAATGTTTATGTAAGGCTTTGCGAAGAACATGATTTGGGCCCAAGGCCGTTCGATATGAATTGGGCCTGAGGCCGTTTGACATGTTTGATATGAATTGGGCCTGAGGCCATTTGATATGTTCAATATGTGAGAATTGGACCTGAGGCCGTTTGATACATTAAAATGTTTTGATGGGCCAAAGGTCGTTTGAACAAAAAGGTGATCATGATCATGAATATGAAATGCGGATAAATATGAGTATGAAAAATAATGTGCCCGAGGCCATTTGATAAATTTGACAATATTATGCAATGGGCCTGAGACCATCTGATATGTTTGATAAAGATCTAAAATGGGCCCGACCCCGTTTGACACGTACAACAAAATCATAAAATGGGCCTGAGGCTGTTTGTATATGAAATTCATGGGTACGATGTACTTAATATGACTTAATGTGAATCTCATTCATCTAACCCCTTTACTCTGGTATTATTCATTAGGCTTTCGCTTACTCTTATTTATATGTATGCAGGTCAGCAAAGAGATGTCTAACCCCAGTCTCGGTGAAGAATGTGAGAGAATTCCAAGTTTTTGTAAAGTCAGCCCAAACGTCTCACGTACGAGACTTTGTTTTTGTTCTTTTGTTTTACATGTTTTGTTACCTTGGTAGTTTTGTTGAATCGCCTATGTGTATAAACTTTCTATTTGGCTGGCCATATGTTGTTTGATCTTGGATGTACAAAATGTTTATTTTGGTTCATGGTGTGAGTTATTATGACATATATGGAAATGTTTTTCACATGCCATGGAAGCACAACTTATTGGACAAAAAATTTAAGTCTGCTTCTGTTTTGGCCCCTTTATTTCTTTCGAGATATCCTTTCTCTCGTAATGACCTTAATCCATAAGGACGGGTTTGGGTCATGACAGTTCTCTCCTCAGATCTCTCTCTCTCTCTCTCTCTCTCTCTCTCTCTCTCTCTCTATTTCTCTGTCTCTCTATCTATCTATCTCTCTCCTTAGTATCTCTCTCATCTGATCAAAGATGGCGAGTAGATGGCGCTATTCAACAACATGTTGACCTGTTCAACGACAAGAAGACGACGGCGAAGTTCAAGTTCAAGTTCAAGTTCAACTTTCACACTCCCTACTCTCTCTCTCTCTCTCTCTCTCTCTCTCTCTCTCACTCCTCATCTTTCTCTCTAGGGTTAGGGTTTTGTACCATCGGCGAAGTTCAATTTCCAGATTGACGTCTCTCTCTATTTCTCTCTTTCACTCCGACAGTGTCTCTCTCTCTCTCTCTCTCTCTCTTATATCTATGTTTCTAGTTTTGCTCAAAAAAATCATACTATATGTATATGATTTTAGCAAATTGAATATCAGTGAGAAAGTCATGTTTTTTATTCTTAGATATATATATATATATATATATTGTTGTTATTGTGATTGCTTGTGTATTCGTTCTAGCTCGATTGTTCTTTATTTAGGTTTTCAAGAGATGGTTGCATTGGATTAAAGACAAAGTACATGTTCACCAGTGCTTTCAGAGTACTCGAATTGAAAAAGAATTCAACAGATAAGGTAAATATGTGTAGTAAATTTCAACAAAGAGCTCTCTCTCTCTCTCTGTCTCTTCTTGTCTTAGAATTCAACAGACAAAGTACATGTTTTTTTTTAAAAAAAAACAATGTCAGATAAATAGATCTGTTAAAAAATGGAAAATAAATAGATAACAGGATTTGAACATGTTCAAGATTTGAATAGATAAAATATTTTAAATAGATAAAAATATTTGAACTGATAAGTGAAAAAAATTGAATAGAAAATATGATTTGTTCAAAATTAGATTGAAACGATAAGTTAAAAATGAGAATTTCAATAGATATGAAAATTTTGTGTATTTATTTAGAAAAATATTTAAACAAATAAAGGAAATTTGAATTGAAAACATTAAAAATAATTAAATAGATAGGGTAAAAAAATTGAACAGATAAGGAAAAATTTTGAACAGGTAGGAAATGAATTTGAATAGATAGTTAACAAAAAATCAGCAGATAAAAAAAAGTTAACAGATGTGAGAGGGTAATTTGTGTGCAAATTGGGCCGAGCTAGGTGGAGTTTCTTTTGGATGCTGGGCCGAGGTAGAAGTTCTGGGTAGCTCGGTCTTGAGCCATACAGACATTGCGCCAGGGCCTGGACCAGGCTGCCTAGATATAGTCCAGAGAGCGAACCGGGGTATTACCAGTGCATAAAACCGAGCTGGAGTCAGCTCGATAGAACACCATCTTGGTTCTGTTCAACATAGGGCGGAACCATGTTAGCCCGATTAACCGTTCTACTAGCTGAGGTAACAGATCTGAACCATCTCACTTGGTTGGCAATAAGAAGGGTGTTCTTAGGATAGGCTTTATCCTTAGGAATGTGATTCCTAGGAGGACTCTATTAAGGAGAGTTAGAGTCCCACTAGAATTGTGCCAGGCGGATTCTATAAAAGCTCAAGGCAGGACCTATGCACAGGTATCGCAATTCTGACTCTCAATTACATAGAGCTTTTGTGTCTATTGTCTATTCGCTGACTTAGGCATTGGAGAGGTTTCCGACACACACCCGCCAACTAGCTCACGTTTGTGTTTTCAGGCAGCAAAGCAATGACTTTTGGAGGAGTGCAAACTTAATCAATAGGATTATACAAGAAGATTATTTCATGCTCGTACAATTGGCGCCGTCTGTGGAAATCTTTACAAAGAACAAACCTTTTGATCGAGTTTTTCTTCGATTAATTCCAATGACGCATAATGAAGACTTGTCACATTCTGCTATCAATGGACAAACCCTAGAAGGGGGCAGGAGACGCAAAAGTTTGCCTTTTGTCCCGTCTATGGCAGAATTGGATCTCCAGCGACAGAACCCACGGAGAGACACGCGAGAAAGACGAGGCTCAAGTCCACGCCGCTCTCAAAGCCCTGATGGACAGAGGTGGAGGATGGATCCCCAGGTTCTAGAAGATCGCGTAAAGGAGCAAGACGAAGTGATAAGGAGAATGGCGGCTGACATAGAGACTATGAAGTGCCAGATAAAAGGCAAATGGGGTGGCAGAAGAAGAAATGGGCAAAGGCAGAACGCACTTTTGCCACTCAGGAGATCGTGACAGGTAAGTCACACCATCTCAGACTGAAAGCAGAAGCCTCAGGACAGGTGACACGAAGTCAAGGACCTCTAGGACTCTTTACTCCAGGTTTGAGAGAACAAGAACTGAAAGGTCTTGTATAGAGAGAAGTAGTTAGCAGCCCTCGCATACACATCAAACGACATCTAGGCACACAGAGTTTCCTAGGTCGGTAGACTTGTGCACAGTGCTAGAAGAAAAGGCTCGAAGAAGAGAAGATCATCAGGCGCGCGACCCCAAAGGGTCTTTGCTCTAGAGCGGTTGGCTCCTAGGACACATAGAAGTGTCAAGGTTAGAATGCCACTACCGCAACTTGCCTACGAACCAGCAGACAAAGCTTTAGTAAGGTTGTAGAGCTCGCTGTTCGTTCTAGTGATAGAGAGAACACACCATTACCCTTAGGCTTCCACCTGCCTAAGTTCACAACTTATAGGGGAAGTTAGACCCCTACATGCACTTTCGCCACTTTTGCCAAGTAATGATTATATACCGACAGAACAAGGCTCTAATGTGTATCTTATTTCCCTCAAGCTTAGGCAATCTGGGCATGACATGGTTTGAGAGGTTACCAGAAGGCAGCATAGCTTCATGGGCGCAACTTGCAGAGGCATTCATTACCAGGTTTAAGACAAACACCAAGACACCGATGGAGATAGACCAGCTTCTCTCCATTGACATGGGTGATAAAGAAACACTAAAGTCATACAACAATCAGTATTAGGAGACTTTTAATCAACTTGGAGATTGCCCCACAAACCTAGCTATCGCGCAGTATAAGCGGGGTCTACTAGCGAGCAATAAATTGAGAGATTCAATGACAATGACACCTTTAACCGCGCCCGGTGTGGGCCTCATGCTACAGTTCGGACTCGATTTGTGTCACGGTTCTTAATCTGAACCAAAGAGTCCAAATCTGGCAAATCGTTTTGAGAAACAGATTTTTTTTTTGAAAAAGTAGTGCCAAACATGGACTGCTTTGCCAAATACAGAGTTGCCACCTAAATATTTTTTATGGGAGAATTTAGGAAACCCTGACTCGGTGCCGAAGGCCACATGTCCGTCATCACCGGAGTTGTCTCGGCTCGGGAGCTTGGGTACGATCGGGGAAGGTCAGCTATGAGCACCCCCTTTCGCCCGGTCCGAAGACCGGCCTCTACTAACTGTGATATCCAGTTTTGACAACTTTATGTGTTCTTAAACCAATTGTTAGCCTAGAATTACTATGTTATGCGCGCAGCAAACAAGTATAGACCAAATCGCCCAAATTGGAATAAAACATTTTTATGTTTGTTTCGAAATTGGTTTGCTACTCGCAAGTAGGCTAAAATGCGGATTTTGCCACCCTCACGTGGGCTTTTTTAAAAAAGATGATTTTGCCACTATCTAGTGGGCTTAAAACTCACAGTTTTAATGTATTATTCCAATTTAGGTAATTCAACCTCCATCCACAGGCATTCAAGCAGTTTAACACATAAGCACTTAGCCGCATGGCAGGCATACTGTCATGGTAACACTCACACGCATGCGGGATGCTAAAGCATAAATACTTACATCGTACTCCGTGCCAAAACAGTAAACTAGTTAGCAAACATGCATGTCCTAGTTCATGTTAAAAATGGCTAATGCATCACATGCAAAATGCAATCTAGACAGGCTCGGCTAGCCCTAAACATGGCATGTGAAAATTCACAATTATCACATATTCGGTTTAGAATTTTGAAACACAAATGCAGTTAGCGTGATGTACCGAGCCTAATGTATGCAATACAAATGCATGGATGCACGCATGCATAGCATAAGGTATGCTAATTTCAAAAAATGCCCTAATCTACCATCATAAGCAGGTAAATAAAAGGGAAAAAAGAAATGGGGATTGGAAGACATACACACACTCACCCACACGTATTACATATTTACCCTCACTCAGAGGGTCCAAATGAATATTACAGTCCCAAAATAATAAACAAATAAAATATTACAGTCCCAAATAATAAACAAACAGAATTATTACAAAAATTCTAATTAATTAAAAGAAAAGATGCAAAAGAAAGAAGAGGGTGGCCGCAGCCTCTGCCTCGGGATGCGCAGATGATGCATGCTCGGAACTTGACTCGCCCGAAGAACCCGTACCGTACCCCTGCCACCTCTGTTTGTACTGCCTTGTCTCTCTGAAAATTGCCCAAGTCCTGGAACAAGTTCCTTACACACTGCAGAGCACCACCGGCCAGACAGAATTTCCACCGGCACTCTACAATTTTCATCGGCTGTTCTTGGATTCATTGACACTTCAAAGATTGCCGGTCGGCACTAAATTCTGCCGGTCGGCAGAAACTTCCTGCAGAAGACAGTTTGACAGCAAACAGAGAATAGACAGTGCATGGCATGGAGTTTTCAGGCATATGTAAGCGTGGCCGTACTTCCTATTATGTTTTGAACTCAAAGAAGCATGACCTTCGATCCTCGGGCCATCAATAGTGCATGGAGGATCAAAGAGTCGAATTTGCCATTTGATGTAAGGATGCATGCAACAAACAAAATGGGATCCGGAGCCTTATCAAGTTGAAGTCAAAGGCCCCGGTGACCGAGAATCAAGATACATTACATCACTCGAAGTATGAATGTCCCTTGACCCTCATATTTGGCTTGACACCCCAAGCCAAATGATGCAATGCATGTTATGCTCACAAGACTCAAGATGCAACATGATGCTAAATATGCAAGACATGCCAAATGTTATGCAACAAATATGACAAGTATGCAATGCTAGCATGCAAGATGCAAGTGTGATGCAAACATGGACCAATTTGGGAATGGGATTAGCATGCTACGAGGCTTAATGGAACAACCATACAACAAACATGAAGCAAGCATGCAATGGGGACCTTGAACCATAAAGGGACAGACCTTAGTCCACCCCAAAACAGCACCGAAAAAAATGCTCAAAAAGATGGGCAACATCTCATGTTAACAAGCAAAGTTATGGTCCCAAGATTAAGGCACAAAAAGGAGACAACTTACCCCCACCAACATGACCTCTCATGGCATGATTAAAACAAGTAAAAACAGAATTTTGCAGACCAAGATAGGACTCCAAACCCTCCTAAAATGGCAGCTAAGGTGACTCCCAAGAGGCATATGCACCAAGGCTCATTCCTAGGCATAAGAGGGTACACCCTCAAGGCATAAAAGAGGTCATGCATGCACACATACAAACATGATTCTTGGATTAAAATGTGGTCCTAGATGATGTTAAATCATGAGGGTAATCACAACCATACACGTTAGAGGTCAAAATGCTCAAAGCTTTCAAGCCGAAATACATAACACCTACGACAAACATGCCAAGCATGACCAAATGGATAACCAATAGATTTTAAGCATGGAAAAACAATACTAAAAACTTCATGGAACTAAGCCAACACACACAAGAATCATGGCCTAATCATGAGATACACTTCTAAGCAAAACAAAGCAATACAAAGCAAGTATTACAAGCATACAAGGAGGCACAAATCCGGCCAAAAACAGAGATCCCACATGACCTAAAAACACCCAAAAAGTTCTGAAATGAAGCAAAAACCAAGCAAGCATGCATGTCACCCTTTTGGGCCACAACTCAAGGAAACAAGACCATAAAGGGAGAGGGGTGTCCCTCCCCTATGCAAGACTCCAAACCGACTTTTTTAACACTAAAAATACACTGATTTTCAGTGGTGAAGAGATCAAAATACAAAGATGACCAAAGCTTAACCAAAGAGGCAACAAAAGTGACCAAACAAGGCCTAATAGAGTGAGTTTGCACTCAAACCACAAAATGACCTTAATGAAAGTTTTAAAGCATGAAAATATAAGCCTTTTTCATGTTATACACAAGAGCTAAAACAGCAAGCAAGACAGGTAGAAAACTATTGCAAGTTTGGGGAATAAAAAGCAAGATGCTCACCCTTGAAGAACCCTTGAAGAACAAATGGTCTAGCCCTCTTCTTTTGATCAAAACCACTCCAAAAACTCAAGAAACAACCCCCCAAGTTCCTCAATCTCGGAACAAGGTGTAATAGTGTGTGTAATGGTGCAAAAGTAAGGTAAAAACCACCTTTAGGCCAAGGAAACACACACAAAGGAGGGGAGAGAGGGAGATATAGAGATAATATGTATCTATATCTCTAAGCTCTGGTTTTTGGTTGTAAAAGTCTAACCTAGATCCAAGAGGAAAGCCCCCCTCTTATAGGACTCCCTCTTGCAAAGCTTATACAACAAGCTTGGCTAGAGGGAGATCCCTCCATACACGTGTATGGAGGGGAGAAGAGTTGGTGCCAGCTATCACAGCTGGCACAAAATATCTCCATAAAGTGGATGAACAGTGGTCGGCTGCCCAAAAATGTCACTTCGACAAAAAACAGTGCCGACCGGCAACAAACTATGCCGACCAGCAATAAAATGTGCCGACCGGCAACAAAATGTGCCGACCGGCAACAAAATGTGCCGATGGAAGCAAAAGACCAGTCGGTGGCCTCTAGCCACTGCCGGTGGTGTGTGGGGATGCCTCATAAGGCATTCCCTGCCCTTCCAAGGCAAAACAAGAGTGTTCGGTGCAAAACCAGACACTAAACGGTCAAGTTCGGAGATCCTGAGGCAGGGCGCGCGAGCCGAGACCTCCGGGAACTCCAAACAAACACGATCATGGATGATCACCGAGTGTTCAAACGGTGACGTCCAAGTCTTGAGGACGGTCAAAAATGGGGTGTCTACAGTTGCCCCTCTTTGACAGAACTCGAAAGTCATAACAATGACGGGAGTGAATGTCAAAGCCTAGAGACGACCCATTTTTGACAAGGCCGAAGACTCAGACAAACATGCAAGACAAACAATATACGCGCCCGAAGGCGGGGGCGAAATGCACGACAATGCACAGAGCCAAGCATAACTTATGATCATGCAAAGAAAGCTGTAACGAAGCAAACATGCGACGGTTTTAAGCTAACACACACCGAGCTACACTACAATGCAGAAAGGATGTAAGAGAATTATGCAATTCTCAATGCGTCTCACTCGGAGGGTACAATACCTGTGCGGCTCGTCTGGTTGTACCAACCTCAAATGAACCGTACATACAATATCGTGCCTGAAAAGAAAACAAACTTAACAGGTACATTATCGTTAGCAACATGAAAAGTAGTGTACTCGAAATGCGTGACAGCGCAAAGCAAGTGGGGAGCATGACAATGCATATGGAAATACAACTAGGTAAGTGGAGCAAGCGGTCTACGCAGGCGACGAAATTGATCATAAGCATGCGGCCTACGTAGGTAATGGAATTGACAAGTATGCGGTCTACGCAAGCAAAACATGCGGTCTACGCAGGTATTGAAATTAAATATGCGGTCTACGCAATCAAAACATGCGGGCTACGCAGGTAATGAAATTAAATATGCGGTCTACGCAATCAAAACATGCGGTCTACGCGGGTAATGAAATTGATAAATCATGAGGTCTACGCAAGCAAAACATGCGGTCTACGCAGGTATTGAAATTAAACATGCGGTCTACGCAATCAAAACATGCGGTCTACGCAGGTAATGAAATTAAACATGCGGTCTACGCAATCAAAACATGCGATCTACGCAGGTATTGAAATTAAACATGCGGTCTACGCAATCAAGACATGCGGTCTACGCAATCAAGACATGCGGTCTACGCAGGTAATAAATTGATAAATCATGCGGTCTACGCAATCAAAACAGGCGGTCTACGCAAGTAAAGAAAGGATGTACCATTACATAGCATAATTGAAACAATTTGTGGGATTCACAAAGCATGAAAAGGATATGGGGCGGGACATTCTTCGCACGCATCGAGCGTTGCTCGCAGAAATTGTGGCCTGAGGTCAACTCGAAGGTTCACGTTTCAAAGGTGTGCTTTCCCGTATTGTGAAGGCGTCCAACGACGTGGTTGACCCGAACAAAGATGCGGAAGGTGCGTTAACCGCAAATGGGAGTTTCACTGGTATCAATTCTGATACTTTGTTACCTTGTCACTCTGCGCTTTACTTTCCTTTTTTACTAGTAATTTAAGCACATTGCACTGCCTCGGGCAGGTTTTATTCTTTTTCAAAGTTACGCATTTTGCAAAACACGTGATGGGAATGAAACAATTCATTTTGTTCAAAAGATGTTGCATTTGTAAACTTCTTATGCATCGCATCGCAAGGTATCACACCACAATGTGAACGAAATTGAACTCATTTTGGAAATGTGCAATCGTAATAATCAGGTAGTGAACCGACTTACAACTCGATAAGAAAAACAAAGACACGATGCAACCAAACAAGTGTGAGTACAACTCGATAAACAAATCAAGAGCTCAAAGAGAGCGAAATACAACTCAATAAGCAAATGTTCAAAAAACTCGACAAGCAGACAGGTGTGGCTC
The DNA here is from genome assembly GCF_055761805.1 of Camellia sinensis. Lineage (NCBI taxonomy): Eukaryota > Viridiplantae > Streptophyta > Magnoliopsida > Ericales > Theaceae > Camellia > Camellia sinensis. The sequence continues at coordinate 150,484,753 of NC_138968.1, read as the reverse complement.
CGCAAGAATCGACCGCCGAGGAGGGGTTGGAGGTGGTGAAATTCCCCGATGCCTAGCATAAACAGCTTAGGAAACCAGAAGGAAGCCCATCGGCTTGGGGGAGAGACCATCGGCTACAAAGAATGGCTACCGGCCATAAAATTGCCTTGTCGGCAAACTATTATGGCCGGTCGGCAAACAGTTTGGCCGGCCGACACTAAATGAGGGGATCAGCAGAATGTTGACACCTGTCCCCCACTCAACCTTATCTCCTACAAAAGATCCCAACTTCGTAGTTTTTCTCATTTTCACACTGATTTGCTCCAATGGAGGAGTTTCTTGCTCAAAATCTCACAGCTTGGATTGCTAGCTTGGATGGCTCGGAAAAAGTGAATTTCTGGGGTTTCGGCATAAATGCACTATTCACTCTGGGTCGCACCTCATTGCACCTCCCATTTCTTCATGCCGCGGTAAGGTTCTGGAATCCGGTGACGCATGTCTTTAGCTTCGCCGGGCAAGAGATATGTCCTACCTTTGAAGACTTCCGAGCTTTAATAGAGTCCGAGCGTGACGAGGAGCTTCTACCCCAACTTAATTTTGGTCATGCCCAATCCTTAGGGCGCATGTGTGGACTCAGCATGCGCGATGCTTGGTCTCTGATTTGTAACGGGATGTTGGACATTCCGAGTTTGGCCAATCGATTTTCTGATGCTGGTGATCGCAACAACCATCACTGGCAAGGCTTCCGGCGACATGCCTTCTGCTTGTGCATGCTGTCCCATTTTCTATTCGTCTCAAGCTCCGGAGGGGCTAGCTTCCGGTTGATTGAGGTTGCCCAAGGCTTGAGGGAGGGTAAGAGCTGTATTATCATGACTCTGGCCGAGACGCTAATGGGCTTAGACGCCTTTTATCGCCATGAGACGACCAGATTAGCAGGAAGTCCACTATTACTACAGGTAACGTTTCCCACCCAATCTCACATTCATGTATTGCTCACATCACTCGGCCCTCAAGCTCGGTCTTTTCTCACAAAAACCCCATCCTTACTTTTCTCTCATCGTACATCTCTCTATTCTTTACTCTCTCATTTTTCAATCCCTCCCCAGGTATGGCTGATTGATAAGCTACAAGTTGTGGACTCCTGCCCAGCATATTCAGCTCGCGGCTACTTCTTCCGGCATCGTCTAGTCAATGCCTTGGATGAGGAATGGTGGTTCGCTTGGATGTGCCACTTGTCCGCAGACCGCATTGCTTGGCGGTGCCCTTGGCTGAACCTTCCGGCGATGAGTTATAACATGCCTCGGCAGACTGGGATTCAACTGGTTGGTCTCACTCACTATGTATTCTATTTCCCATTTCGGATTCGACGCCAATTTGGCCATGATCAGACCTGCCCGCCAGAGGGGGTAGAGTATCCTGCTGCATTCCCAGCCCGAGGCGCACAGCTTGCTTGGCAGGCCACCGCCTGGAGGATGAGAGAACTCTTGGCCCCCGCTCCTACTTTCAGTTGCACTTTGTCTGATGAGTGCATGGATTGGCTCAATGAAGAAGCACAGATTGGGCCCAGCTTGGCATCAGAGGCTTCGACTAGCTCTGGGAGGGGGCGCAGGAGCACCTGACTTGACTATGCCCTAGATTTATTGCTTTATTAGTACTTTCAAGTTTTCTCTTATGAATGTAATAAAAAACAATTTCAATTGTATGTAAGAGAAGGAGAACTCTGTTTTGAAATCAAAGAAATTGAAAGTTGTGGCACTGAAAATTTTCCACCTTGGTCCAAAAATGGTCAAAGTTGTAAAAAGATTATTTGAACAAAGTCAGCTTTTATTAAAACTTCTCAAAGACATTTTTGATGTGGATCAGAACTGGACACGCCTGAGATCTGTCACTGAGATGCACAACCCCAGATTCCTGCAACTGGAAAGTTGCCCCTAGTCTGAAGAGCACCGCAGCACTGCACAGCATCAGAAAGTTGCCCCTAGTCTGAAGAGCACTGTATTGGGGATTCCAACGAATGCTGATAGACAAAGATGACTGAGATGATCAAATGGACAAAGTTGATCGGGGAAATGTTACGGCTGAACTTCGGGATGAAGCTGCCTACGTATCCCAAGGATGGGAATCAAGCCTTACGTAGTTCCGGCTCAGGTTCACTCGAGTATTTTCACTCTCCTTTTGCGCTCTAACTTTTGCCAAGACCGCCCTTTGCGGGTTTTCAGCCTTGCGAGCTCAGTCTTTATATTTTCTAATTTTTTGTTCTCTGACTTTTGCCTAGGTCGCCCTTTCGGGTTTTCGGCCTAGCGAGCCTCTCAAGGGTAGTATTTCTTCAACTTGTCCATGTTGATCGGTTGAGAGAATTCTAAGCCATCTAAGTCCATCAGAATCACAGCTACGCCTGACCAAATTGCTTTGATGATGTAGGGACCAGTCCAATTGGGTCTGAACTTGCCCCTCGGGTCGTGGATGGGAGCTCGGTTATCCTTGAGCACCAAATCCCTTCCTTTAGATTTCTGGACTTAACCTTCTTGTTAAAAGCCCGCGCAATTCTGCGTTGATAACTTTGAACGTGGTACAGTGCTTTCAGCCTTCTTTCGTCAAAGAGCATAAGTTCCTTGAACCTGCTCTGCTGCCAATCTGCCTCAGCTATCTGACACTCAGCCAATACCCGTAAAGACGGAACTTCAATTTCAATAGGTAGAACAGCCTCCATTCCATAAACTAACGAATACGGAGTTGCTCCGGTGGAAGTTCTAATTGAAGTCCTGTAGCCCCACAGAGCAAACGGCAACTTATCTGGCCAATCTCGGTAGGTCTCCACCATTTTCCGTAGTATATGCTTGATGTTGTTGTTGGCGGCCTCAACTGCTCCGTTGGTTTACGGCCGGTACGTAGATGACTTATGAAAAGCCACGTTATACTTTTCCAACAAGTCGACCACTTCTTTCTTAAAGTGGGATCCATTATCCGAGATGATCTCATTTGGCACCCCGTAGCGACAAATGATGTTGTTTCTGATGAACTTGGCGACGTGCGACGCCTTCAACACCGCGTATGATTGGGCCTCGACCCACTTTGTGAAATAATCTATCGCTACGAGGATATACTCATGTCCGTTCGACCCCTTCGGGGTAACAGCTCCGATCACATCAATCCCCCACACGGAAAATGGCCACGGGGAAGTCATGTTGTACAACTTGGATGGTGGGATGTTCATACGGTTTGCATGGATCTGGCATTTGTGGCATCGCCGAACAAAGCCGATACAATCCTCCTCCATGGTTGACCAGTAGTAGCCCTGTCTGAGGATCTTTCTGGCCAGCATTACTCCATTCATGTGTGCACCGCGCTCCCCTCCATGGATGGCCTCCATTAGGCGCTTCGACTCTTCAGCTTCTACACAGAGCTTATGCATTCCCAGATGACCCCTTTTGTACAGCTTACCTCCGCAGATGATGAACTGAATAGCCATTCTTCTAATGGCCCTTTTATCCTTGGCGCTTGCCCCTGGTGGATACGTCTCCTTTTCTAAGAAGTTCCAAATATCGTAATACCAGGGGTTGTCGTCTTGAGCCTCATCTATGGCGGAAATCGACTCGTATGCCGGTGCAAACTTCTGATCAATGATGACTGGACGCATCCGGACTCCGGACGGGATGTCTATCATGGAAGATAGAGTTGCTAGTGAATCTGCGAACCGGTTGTTCTCTCTTACGAGGTGGCTGAAATTTAGCTTCTCAAACCGGGGAATTAACAAATCCAAGGTTTGGTGGTAGATTATCATCCTTTCCTCCTTGACTTTCCAGTCTCCTTTTGCTTGAGACACAACAAGGTTCGATTCCCCAATGACGTCCAACCGTCTTGCCCCTAGTTCTAGGGCTGCTTCCAGACCAACAATACATGCCTCATACTCTGCTTCATTGTTCGAGACCTTGAACTGGAGCTTGAATGCTAAAGGGATACAGGAATCATCAGGCGCTATCAGCAACATCCCTATCCCATACCCATACTGGTTTGACGCTCCGTCAAAGTACATCGTCCAAGTTTCATCTTCGATGTGCAGAATGGCTTCATCTGGGAATAGGTACTCAACCGCTTCATCCCCCTCAACCGGGTGGTCGGCAAGGAACTCCGCTACTGCTCTTCCCTTCACTGACTTGCGTGTTACATACTTCAAGTCAAATTCAGAAAGCAATAGCAGCCAACGAGCTAGCCTACCCGTAAGTGCTGGTTTCTCGAAGAGATATTTGATGGGATCCAAATGTGAAACCAACATTACAGAGTGAGCTAAAAGGTAGTGTCGCAGCTTCCTGGTAGCCCATACCAAGGCCAAACAAGCCTTCTCCAGTGGTGTATAGCGGGTCCCGTAATCCAGCATCTTCTTGCTCAGATAGTAGATGGCCCTTTCCACTCTGTCCTCTAACTCTTGTGCGAGCATGCAGCCCATGGTTGGTCTTAGTTACCGAAAGGTACAATATCAACGGTCTCCCCGGTTCTAGCGGTGACAACACGGGCGGGTTCTGTAGATACTCTTTGGTCTGTTCAAAAGCTGCTTGACATCGGCCGTCCCATTGGAATTTCTTTCCTTTCTTCAGGAGACCAAAAAGTGGTTCACAAGTCAAGGTTAATTTGGAGATAACCCGTCTTATGAATTGCACTTTACCCAGAAAGCCTCGCACCTCCTTTTCAGTCCTCGGTGGTGGCATTTCTAAGATGGCCTTGATTTTGGAAGGGTCTTTGTGTAATCAGAAACCCTAGCATCTTCCCTGCTGTAACACCAAAAGTACACTTCTGGGGATTCAACCGCAGCCAAAACTCTCTGATCCTTTGGAACAATTTTTGTAAGGCGGTGTAGTGGCCTTCTCTTTCTTTGGACTTGACAATCATGTCGTCCACATACACCTCGACCTCTTTATGGATCATATCATGCAATATTGTAGTTGCTGCCCGTTGATAGGTAGCTCCAGCGTTTTTCAGCCCAAATGGCATCACTCTATAACAATATGTACCCCACGGGGTAGTGAATGCAGTCTTCTCCCGGTCTTCGGGTGCCATTACTATCTGATTATAGCCTGAGAAGCCATCCATAAACGAAAGCAAGGCGTGTCCTGCCGTGAAATCTACCAATTCATCAATGTGCGGCAAGGGAAAGTCGTCCTTCGGACTGGCCCTGTTCAAATCTCTGAAGTCTACACAGACCCGAATTCTGCCGTCCTTCTTCGACACCGGAACAATGTTGGCCAACCAAGTCGGGTACTCAGACACCAGCAGGAAGCCTGCATCAATTTGCTTGGTGACCTCTTCCTTGATCTTAAGGGCCCAATCAGGGCGGATCCTTCTGAGCTTCTGTTTGACAGGTCGGGCCTCGGGATCAAGAGGGATCCGGTGCTGTACAATCTCAGGATCGATTCCAGGCATGTCTTCGTAGGACCACGCGAAAACATCTTTGAAATCTTTTAACAAAGCGACTAAGCGCTCGCGTTCCTCAGAAGACAACGTGGACCCGATCTGGACCAGCCGCGGGTCCTTCTCAGTACCAACATTCACAGTAGTGATTTCATCCATTAAAGGTTTAACAAATCTTTCCTGCTCTTGATCAATTAACCGTTGCAAAACCGGAGGAATTTCTTCCTCGTTGTTTTCATCAAAATTTTGAAAATCCTGATTTAAGCAATAAATCAAAGGCACAGAAAAATACTCCGAAACCACATCCACGTCGTTCTCATTAAATACTTCCGAGCCGTCGGATTCCTCTGTTACAACAGACTCAAAAGAAAATGAAAAAGACGACCTAGACAGGACTGTGGCATCCGGGTTATCACCCCCGGGAATACCGGACTTAGACTCAGTCGAGCTGGAATCTGATTCTAATGCGCAAGAATCGGCGAAATCAGATTCTGGCTCACTACCTGACCCGGTGCTGCTAGATAAAAAGCCTTCTTCATATTGCCAGATGAGAGAAGGTGCGATGGACGCATCCAAAATAGCTGATGGTAGGCCCGCAGCCGCTTCATTCCCAATCACACATACCGAGGAGCTATCCCCCAAGCACTTCTGTTCGATCGGAGGATCTGAAAGCAGACACGCCAGCGCTGCCCCCATTTCATTTTCAGCGTCCTCAGAATGCACTTCCTTACTTTGCTCAGCCTCAGCCGATAGATCTGTCTGCCCTTCGGCGATGTCATCCTCAGGTAACTGTAAATCAAAGAAGATCTCGAACCCCAGCACGAGCTTCTTCTCCGCGTTGAGCCACGGCTCTGGGAAGCCACAGAACGGAAAGTCCTCCTCCTCCCGGACGAAGCGTCCGTTTAGGGTCCCCCGAATGGGTTGGTGCATTAAGTCAAAGGGCTTTCCTATCTGTTTCGCCCTGGCCCTTCCGGCCATTTCCTTTCCTTTCCTTATCCAATCCTCTTTGGTGGGTAGGTAGCCCAAACCAAAGGTATGGGGGTTATGTGGCACTTCGGCCGATGCTGCGGCGCCTTTCCTGCCGCTCTTGCCCAATCCCATCCGGGGGATGTGCTAGAGTTTGTTCATGAGATAGACTGCTTGGGCACTGACATATACCCCTTCATTAGCTGCCATGATGTTTTGTACGACCCGAGCCTCGGCTAAGGTAAAACCCGATATGAACACATCCTCCACACCGTGTTCGATTTCTAGAATAGGCGTAGACACTTCTGGTGGCGGATGAATTGACGAGTTTCCAAAAACAATGGCTACTCCCTTCCCATAGGGGTATTTCACCACTTGATGTAGGGTAGAGGAGACCGCCTTTACCTGATGCAGCCACGGCCGCCCCAAAAGCAGGTTGAACATTGCAGGAACCTCCAAGACGTGGAAATCTATCTCGTGCTGTCCCAGCCCAACCTTTGTTTGAATCTTAACTGTCCCCATTACTTCCCGACTTGTGTTTTCATACGCCCGAATCACCTGGGCCGTTGGCGCAAAATCCGCGACTTTCAAACCGATCGCGTAGGCTGTTCTTGCCGGACAAACGTTGATAGCGGACCCCATGTCAACAAGCACCACGGGTATCCATTTATCTCTGCACTCCACAGAGATGTAGAGTGGCTTATTATGGTTCGCACCCTCAGGTGGCAGTTCTTTGTCAGAAAAACTCAATGCCGGGGAACTTCCTCCCGAAAAGACTAAGCCCACCAGTTGCTCGGGCATGGTGTCTATGGAAAGCTTGGCTTTGTCCATGGCTTAAAGGACAGCCTGCCTATGTACTCGAGAAGCCATAAGCAGTCCCCAGATGGAGATGTCTGCTTGTATCTTTTTTAATTGTCTCAACACGGCCTCGTCTTCGAGTTGCTCCTCCTTCTGTTTCTCTGCTTCATTATCTTTCCCAGACGCCTCTGGTTGATCTAGGTGTGGAGGCTTGAAATACCGTCCACTCCTAGTCATGTGATCGACTTCGCCGATATACCAGGTATCATCTGGTTGGTTACCTTCCCAATCCTCGTCCGTGTGGGCAAGACATAGGTCGTCGTCTTCCCACCACATACCATCCGTAGCTGACAGGCATCTGTCTGGCTCTGTCATAACTGTCCTGATACTTGCAGTACCTTTTATTCCTATGCTCGCAGCATTCTCCATTTCCGTACTTGTGGCGGTTTCGACCCCCATGTGGCCTTTTGCTTTCCTGATCCTCTCAGAATCTTCGAATCTCTCTCGTTCTGACTGTGTCAATGCAGTAGATTGCTCACTGATCCCTATACTCAAAATGCTCCATTCCCGAGCGAAACTCTCGACAACGGCGCTCTCCGGCGATGTATTCTGTTCTTCGACACTCCCGGCCATTGTGGACATTCCCGCCCCTGCCGGGCCTTGTTCTGACTGGAACTCCCCTATTACATCTGGCTGATCGTCTAACCATCCCGTGGCCTCCGCTGATTCTTCATTATCGTACCAGTTGATGGCTGAATATTCTAGATTTTGGCTATCGCAAAATTGGAACTTGGCAAGATCCTCTTCCACAGCTGCCAAATCATCTATTTCCTATCGTGGACTGTTCCCTCGGATTTCACACAGCTCTCCCCCGAATGGAAATTCGACATTTGGTCTATTCTGGCCCACTGTTGAAATGTAGTCACTCGGACTGTAAGTGTTCCCAACATCACTCTCGGATTCCGCAGACTCTGGTTTGACAACCTCTTTCCTGTTCTTGATGGTCACCACCACTGGCTTGGGTTGGGTTATAGAGACGTCCATCATGCACAAATCGGTGCAATCAGGGAGGAAAACTTTCGGCTTAGGCAAGTAGGAGGGTGTGATATAGATACTAGGATCGTAGGATGCGACCCCAGTGTGGATGAAATTGATTCTTTTGGGTGGTGGAACTTGGTTATGTGTGGGGAGAGGATTCGTAGTAACATTGGGTTTCTCAGGGGGTAGGATCACCCCACTATCAATGAGATCTTGAATCTCATGACGCAATCGAAAGCACAGGTCGGTGTCGTGACCGTGCTGCTGGTGGAACGCACAATACTTGGCTGGATTGTGGGTGGCGGGTAGTCTTTCAGGTAAGGGCCGCGGCTCTAGGGGCTTCAGATGCCCTTTTCTGATCAAAACCCCCAAAGCTTTGGATAGGGGCATATAAAGTGGAGCGAAGGTTCTAGTATTTCTGGGAGGGTATTTGGCGGTTTGAGGGTTGCTTCCAGACGCACCGGAGAATGGTGTGGCTGCTGTAGTTCTTGGGGAAGGGTTGGTGGTGACCATACTCACTTCAGAAGTCCTGGTAGTTGTAGCGCCACTCGGGCCTGTATTAGTATTACGATTGAAATTTCTGCGGGGTTGCTCCCGGTCATTATCAATCCATCCTTGTCTCAAGGCATCCTCGATCTGCACCCCCATTTCATGCAGATCAGCAAAGGTGGGAAAGGGGACTACAATCATCTTTTGCATTAGCTTCGGCTGAAGATTGCGCACAATCATCCGAATCTGGTCTTTGTCTGTGGGTCTCAAGCTCATCATTGAAGCCTTAGCCCGCCATCTAGTTACAAATTCTGAGAAGCTTTCCTTGGGTTCTTGCCTTGTTGTGTCGAGATCCCAGGTCGTGATCTCGATTTACGTATTGTATGAGTACTGCAGGATGAAGGCCTCAGCCATCTCGTCCCAACTTCTCTTGACGTCGTCCTCTAACTTGGCATACCATGCGGCCGCTACACCCGACAGGGTCCGGCCAAACAAAGACAGCTTCTGTAATCTGGTGAGGCCCATTGGCCTTAGGACGTCTGAAAATAGTCGCAGGTGTACCATGGGATCCTCAGATCCGTCAAAACGATCAATTTGTGGCATCTTAAACCGATCTGGCAACGTCACGGCTGTGTCGATGTATCCGTCTCCAATGTCCGGAATGGACTTCGTACCTTGAGATTTCTTGAACAACTTTTCAAGCTTGTGCATTTTCAATGTCACGAGGTCCACCTCGGACTCAAAGGGGGAATCCGATAGATTGACAGGAGTGGGCGCCTTGGATTGTTGAGGCGGAATCGGGGGTGGAGTTGGCCCCGTTGGGATGTTCGTATCTTCTTGGACATTCCGGGCATTTGGCGTCTCTTCGGGTATCGGAACCCTTAGTGGGGGAGGGACTTGCTGTGAAGCTGACGCCCCAGTTTGCTGTTGCAACCTCCCAATTAACTCCGCTTGCTCACTCATAACTGTGGCTTGTTGCCTGGCGAATTCTGCCTGTCAGACAGCATCCTGCTGCATCATTTTCATGCTTTCCTGAAGTTGGCGCACCATCTCCTCTAAGCTAGCCATACTGTTCTGCTCTGGTTGGATTACTGGTATGCGTTCCCTCTCTGTGGGTGAAACGGGATCCTGATCCCTACTGTACACAGGTGGGGTAGACGAAGCCCTCTGCACTGACTGTTGAACCGATGCCCTCTGCCTAGTTGCCTTCCGTTTAGTAACCGGGGGTAGAGAACGGTACACTGGTTGTCCTTCTATCAGATCCTCAGATCGATGGAGCCGACGACCTCTGATCCAGAGTGCTTGGGGAATGTCTACCGGGTTGGAAGCAATGATGCTAAACTACCTAGCAAAAAGATAAATAAAGCAATAAATAAACCAATAACCGGACAGCACAACGGCATAAAATAAACATATAATACACAGTTGGACATTCAAAATACATAGTTGGTAAGCCGAACACACTGTTCCTTGATACTGATCACTGTTCCCCAAAATCTCTGTTTCCAAAACTGAACATGATACCCGCAGATAACTTATTCATAAACTGATACTGATACCCTCAGGCCTACTACTCAGTCCTGCAAACCTGACATGCGCGTTCCTGTAGAACCATACTCTAAAAAGCACACAGCAAGTAAAGAGAGCCAAAACACCCCTATATTGGGGTAGGGTTTCCCTGTCCTATTTTGTCAGGAGCTAGGGTTTCACTATGCACGCAGCAGTTTCAAACAACCTAAGATCGGGTAAGAAACCTGTCCTAACTTGGAATGGTCACTATGGATTCCGAATATGCACTAGGTCGAATGGTCAAAAAGGGTGCCCCGGTAAACCGGGGTTTCTGTTCCCATGCTGTCAGAGCCCATAGCCGGGCAGCCTTATGGACATGCCTTGACAAGGCAAGCCTCCGGCAAACCGTTCAGGAATGGCAGATGGCAAACACTATGTTCCTAGGCACACCAATGCACATGCAATGCAAAGAAACACATAAGCGAAATCAAAACAGGATATCACGGGTTTGAGTCAAGCTCTCTAAACTCCCCAGCAGAGTCGCCAGAAACTGTAACAGCGCCCGGCGTGGGCCTCATGCTACAGTTCGGACTCGATTTGTGTCACGGTTCTTAATCTGAACCAAAGAGTCCAAATCTGGCAAATAGTTTTGAGAAATAGATTTTTTTTTTTTGAAAAAGTAGTGCCAAACATGGACTGCTTTGCCAGATACAGAGTCGCCACCTAAATATTTTTTATGGGAGAATTTAGGAAACCCTGACTCGGTGCCGAAGGCCACATGTCCGTCATCACCGGAGTTGTCTCGACTCGGGAGCTTGGGTACGATCGGGGAAGGTCAGCTATGAGCACCTCCTTTCGCCCGGTCCGAAGACCGGCCTCTACTAACTGTGATATCCAGTTTTGACAACTTTATGTGTTCTTAAACCAATTGTTAGCCTAGAATTACTATGTTATGCGCACAGCAAACAAGTATAGACCAAATCGCCCAAATTGGAATAAAACATTTTTATGTTTGTTTCGAAATTGGTTTGCTACTCGCAAGTAGGCTAAAATGCGGATTTTGCCACCCTCACGTGGGCTTTTTTAAAAAAGATGATTTTGCCACTATCTAGTGGGCTTAAAACTCACAGTTTTAATGTATTATTCCAATTTAGGTAATTCAACCTCCATCCACAGGCATTCAAGCAGTTTAACACATAAGCACTTAGCCGCATGGCAGGCATACTGTCATGGTAACACTCACACGCATGCGAGATGCTAAAGCATAAATACTTACATCGTACTCCGTGCCAAAACAGTAAACTAGTTAGCAAACATGCATGTCCTAGTTCATGTTAAAAATGGCTAATGCATCACATGCAAAATGCAATCTAGGCAGGCTCGGCTAGCCCTAAACATGGCATGTGAAAATGCACAATTATCACATATTCGGTTTAGAATTTTGAAACACAAATGCAGTTAGCGTGATGTACCGAGCCTAATGTATGCAATACAAATGCATGGATGCACGCATGCATAGCATAAGGTATGCTAATTTCAAAAAATGCCCTAATCTACCATAATAAGCAGGTAAATAAAAGGGAAGAAAGAAATGGGGATTGGAAGACATACACACACTCACCCACACGTATTACATATTTACCCTCACTCAGAGGGTCCAAATGAATATTACAGTCCCAAAATAATAAACAAATAAAATATTACAGTCCCAAATAATAAACAAACAGAATTATTACAAAAATTCTAATTAATTAAAAGAAAAGATGCAAAAGAAAGAAGAGGGTGGCCGCAGCCTCTGCCTCGGGATGCGCAGATGATGCATGCTCAGAACTTGACTCGCCCGAAGAACCCGTACCGTACCCCTGCCACCTCTGTTTGTACTGCCTTGTCTCTCTGAAAATTGCCCAAGTCCTGGAGCAGGTTCCTTACACACTGCAGAGCACCACCGGCCAGACAGAATTTCCACCGGCACTCTACAATTTTCATCGGCTGTTCTTGGATTCATCGGCACTTCAAAGATTGCCGGTCGGCACTAAATTCTGCCGGTCGGCAGAAACTTCCTGCAGAAGACAGTTTGACAGCAAACAGAGAATAGACAGTGCATGGCATGGAGTTTTCAAGCATATGTAAGCGTGGCCGTACTTCCTATCATGTTTTGAACTCAAAGAAGCATGACCTTCGATCCTCGGGCCATCAATAGTGCATGGTGGCTCAAAGAGTTGAATTTGCCATTTGATGTAAGGATGCATGCAACAAACAAAATGGGATCCGGAGCCTTATCAAGTTGAAGTCAAAGGCCCCGGTGACCGAGAATCAAGATACATTACATCACTCGAAGTATGAATGTCCCTTGACCCTCATATTTGGCTTGACACCCCAAGCCAAATGATGCAATGCATGTTATGCTCACAAGACTCAAGATGCAACATGATGCTAAATATGCAAGACATGCCAAATGTTATGCAACAAATATGACAAGTATGCAATGCTAGCATGCAAGATGCAAGTGTGATGCAAACATGGACCAATTTGGGAATGGGATTAGCATGCTAAGAGGCTTAATGGAACAACCATACAACAAACATGAAGCAAGCATGCAATGGGGACCTTGAACCATAAAGGGACAGACCTTAGTCCACCCCAAAACAGCACCGAAAAAAATGCTCAAAAAGATGGGCAACATCTCATGTTAACAATCAAAGTTATGGTCCCAAGATTAAGGCACAAAAAGGAGACAACTTACCCCCACCAACATGACTTCTCATGGAATGATTAAAACAAGTAAAAACAGAATTTTGCAGACCAAGATAGGACTCCAAACCCTCCTAAAATGGCAGCTAAGGTGACTCCCAAGAGGCATATGCACCAAGGCTCATTCCTAGGCATAAGAGGGTACACCCTCAAGGCATAAAAGAGGTCATGCATGCACACATACAAACATGATTCTTGGATTAAAATGTGGTCCTAGATGATGTTAAATCATGAGGGTAATCACAACCATACACGTTAGAGGTCAAAATGCTCAAAGCTTTCAAGCCGAAATACATAACACCTACGACAAACATGCCAAGCATGACCAAATGGATAACCAATAGATTTTAAGCATGGAAAAACAATACTAAAAACTTCATGGAACTAAGCCAACACACACAAGAATCATGGCCTAATCATGAGATACACTTCTAAGCAAAACAGAGCAATACAAAGCAAGTATTACAAGCATACAAGGAGGCACAAATCCGGCCAAAAACAGAGATCCCACATGACCTAAAAACACCCAAAAAGTTCTGAACTGAAGCAAAAACCAAGCAAGCATGCATGTCACCCTTTTGGGCCACAACTCAAGGAAACAAGAGCATAAAGGGAGAGGGGTGTCCCTCCCCTATGCAAGACTCCAAACCGACTTTTTAACACTAAAAATACACTGATTTTCAGTGGTGAAGAGATCAAAATACAAAGATGACCAAAGCTTAACCAAAGAGGCAACAAAAGTGACCAAACAAGGCCTAATAGAGTGAGTTTGCACTCAAACCACAAAATGACCTTAATGAAAGTTTTAAAGCATGAAAATATAAGCCTTTTTCATGTTATACACAAGAGCTAAAACAGCAAGCAAGATAGGTAGAAAACTATTGCAAGTTTGGGGAATAAAAAGCAAGATGCTCACCCTTGAAGAACCCTTGAAGAACAAATGGTCTAGCCCTCTTCTTTTGATCAAAACCACTCCAAAAACTCAAGAAACAACCCCCCAAGTTCCTCAATCTCGGAACAAGGTGTAATAGTTTGTGTAATGGTGCAAAAGTAAGGTAAAAACCACCTTTAGGCCAAGGAAACACACACAAAGGAGGGGAGAGAGGGAGATATAGAGATAATATGTATCTATGTCTCTAAGCTCTGGTTTTTGGTTGTAAAAGTCTAACCTAGATCCAAGAGGAAAGCCCCCCTCTTATAGGACTCCCTCTTGCAAAGCTTATACAACAAGCTTGGCTAGAGGGAGATCCCTCCATACACGTGTATGGAGGGGAGAAGAGTTGGTGCCAGCTATCACAGCTGGCACAAAATATCTCCATAAAGTGGATGAACAGTGGTCGGCTGCCCAAAAATGTCACTTCGACAAAAAACAGTGCCGACCGGCAACAAACTATGCCGACTGGCAATAAAATGTGCCGACCGGCAACAAAATGTGCCGATGGAAGCAAAAGACCAGTCGGTGGCCTCTAGCCACTGCCGGTGGTGTGTGGGGATGCCTCATAAGGCATTCCCTGCCCTTCCAAGGCAAAACAAGAGTGCTCGGTGCAAAACCAGACACTAAACGGTCAAGTTCGGAGATCCTGAGGCAGGGCGCGCGAGCCGAGACCTCCGGGAACTCCAAACGAACACGATCATGGATGATCACCGAGTGTTCAAACGGTGACGTCCAAGTCTTGAGGACGGTCAAAAATGGGGTGTCTATAACACCACCCCTCACAATTGAGGCCTTAATGGAGCGAGTAAATCAACACATTAGGGTAGGTGAAGATGGCGCTCGCGCCAAGACAAAGTTCAGCACAACAACGATGTCAGAAAAAAAAAAAAAAAAAAAAAAAAAACCCACGACAAAAGTTAACACGGTCCGCCGAGAAGAACGACCAAACAAAAATAGTCGGGCAGACAACCAAACGGTGAGGACTCCCAGGCAAGGAGGTTAACAGTCTACACCGCCATCACCATGGTGTTCAATAAGCCTATCTATCAGATTTTTAGCGTGATACGCGATGAACCCTTCGTTCGGCGGCCAACCAAGTTGGGAGAAGCGTAGAGGGGCTATGATGATAGATACCATTGCACCTTCCATGATGAAAAGGGGCACCGAATTGAAAACTGTATGCTATTAAGGAAACACCTGGAGGAGTTGGTGGTCATAGGTCACCTGGACTAGTATATTGAAGGGGAAGTACAACCAGCCCCCCAAGACTGCAACGGGCCAGATGGGATGCCTGCCGACAGACCACCTCAAGGCATAATCAAGTAATACGTGGCATCATCGAGCCTGAACGGGTGTGTGAGCTCAAAGGGATGATCAAAAAGGCTGAGCATATAAGGGAGGTACTGAGTGCACAGCTTTCCATGAAAAAGGGAAAAACAGAGGTGACAAACGTCATCACCTTCTCTGACAAGGACTTGACAAGGTTACAAAGTCCTCACAATGATGCACTAGTGGTTACTCTGTGCGTCAAGAATTTCAACATCAAACGGATCCTGATAGACCAAGGAATCCTGCGAGATAATGTATTATGAGACTTTCAAAAAAACTCAAATTAGAGGACAAAGATTTAGCATTCGTAACATCTCCCTTAGCCGGCTTCAACTCAGTGCCAGGATGGCTGGTTAACAAGATAATTTTGCCAGTCAAAGTAAGAACAATCACAAAGCAAGTGGAATTTTTCGTATTGAAAATCCCTTCCACTTATAACATAATCTTGGGAAGAGCACGGTTGCACGCCATGCGAGTGGTAGCATCAACCTACCACCAGGTGATACGGTTCCCCAACAAAGCCGGAATGATTGAAAAAGTCTTAGAGGACCAAATCATGTCCAAGCAATGCTTTGTGACAGTGAACGGAAGTCGAGCTGCCAAAGGGTTCGTACAAATGGTAGAGGAACCAGAAAACAACAAGTTATTCATAAACGTCGGCAAGGCATCGGAACAAAAGGCAGTAGAAGATCTAGTAGAAGTCAGAATAGACAAGAAGATCCCAGAAAAGTTCTTTCTGCTTGGTGTAGACACCTCATTTTTTACCGACCTTAAGACTCAGACGTCATCGATTGAGCGCTCGATGATAGTGCATGTTGCGCTCGTTTCGAGGTTTCAGAGTTTTAGCTGAGAGCCTTGCCTCCGGGCCTCTAAACTCTTTGTGTTTCGGCTCGGTTTGTGGACCTGTAGACGTCCTCGAACGTCCCGGGAGGGAATCTCGTTTTGTTATTAGGTTTACTACAGTTCGGACTCAATGTCACGGTCCTGTATATAATCTCACAGAGTGCAATGCAAGACCGATGAATCATCAAAGAGTCCAAATTCGGCAAATCATTTTCAAAAACTGATTTTTAGAAAGAAGTGCCAAGCATGGACTGATTTGCCAGATATAGAGTCGCCACCTAAATATTTTGTTTTAGGGGAATTTAGGAAACCCTAACTCGTTGCCTAAGGCCACATGTCCATCATCACCAAAGTTGCCTCGGCTCGGGAACTTGGGTACGATTGAGAAAGGTCAGCTATGAGCACCCCCGCTCGCCCGATCCGAAGATCAGCATGTACTAAGCATGATATTTTGTTTTGAAAACATATGTGTTCTTATTCCGGTTAATTACCTAGAATTTACTATGTGATGCGCACAACACACAAGTATAGACTAGATCGCCTAATTTGGAACGAAGCATCGCATATCCATTTTGTTCGGAAATGGTTTGAAATTTGCTACTCGCAAGTAGGCTAAAACACGGATTTCAATCAATTATTCCAATTCAAGTAATCCAACCTTCACCCACGGGCATTCAAGCAGTTATATCACATAAGCAATTAGCCTCATGGCAAGCATGCTGTCATGTTAACACTCACACGCATGCAAGATGCTAAAGCATAAAAAGCTTACCTAGTACTCTGAGCCAAAACAATAAACTAGTTAGGAATCATGCAGGATCCTAGTTCATGTTAAGATGGCTAATGCAACAGATGGAAAATGCAACTAGAATAGGCTCGGCTAATCTAAGGATGGCGTGTGAAATGCAACAACTCAATACACGTATTCAACTTGGAATTTGAAATACTATGTAGTTAGTATGATGCGCCGAGCCCGGTGCATGCAATACAGATGAATGATGCAAAAATGCATAGCATAAGGATGCTAATTGAAGCGTGCCCTAGAACTAACCATCATAAGCGGTTAAGTAAAAGGGAGAAAGAAATGGTGGTTGGAAGACATGCATTACACACACGCACGCTTATTACAAAATTGCCCTCTCTCGGAGAGTCCGAATGAATAATACAAATTAATTAACTAACAAGGTAATTAAATATTATAGATCCTTAATTAATTAAACAAATTAATTAAATTACTAAAAGCAGTAAAACAGCCTCGGGAAGAGGGACGAATGCATGCACGCTCGGCTCCGCTCGGAAATCCACCGCTATGTCACATGTTGCCTCTGTTTACACTGCTCTGCACCTCTGAGGACTATACAAGTCTCCAAGATGTTTCTGAACCACTCCCTGTGGGAGGTCACCGACCAAGAGGAAACACCACCGGCCATGGAATTATGGTCATCAACCAAAAATTAGATCACCGGCTGGGTATTGATAGTCGGCCGGCACTGAAAATTGCCGGTCGGCCATTTCTTCCTGCAGAATACTAGTTTGCTGCAACAGAGGACAAACAAGACATGGCAATGCATTTTCAAACCAATTTATGCACCGCCACCCTCCTTATCATGTTTGAGACTCAAAGGAGTATGGTTCTCGACCCTCGGGCCATCAATCATGCATTTCATTGCATGATGGCCCAAGGAGTCAAGTGTGCAACTTTAATATCAAATGAAATGCACACAAACACATAAAAGGGTTCCTCCAATCTCTATCATTTTTTATCAAGCGGGATGGGATGCATGCACAATGCTATGCAACCTAAGCATGCGATCTAAGCATGCAATATGAGCATGTGAACAAGCAAGCAAACATGCAAGTATGTAACAAGTATGCAAGCTAACAAGCATGCAAGATGCAATTTAAACATGCAAACATGCAAGACATGTAGCAACATTTTAAGCAACTTAATCAAAGATGCATGCCAAATGCAATATCACTTAAACATGCAACAACATGTTAATAGTCTTATCCTCTAGATGTACAAACATACATAGCATGCAACAACATGCAAAGGGGCCAAGTATGCGACAACATGCAAGGCAAGCATGTAACAACATGCAAAGGATGGTCATAAACTAATATGGGCAGCTCTCAAATAGGTCCAAAACAGTGGCCAATATGATGCCACAAAAGCATGGAATAGATATGCAAACATGCATGCACAAGGGCCTATCATCTAAGGTATAAAAGAGGCAACTCTTAAACACATTTAAAAGAGACTAATATAGGCAAATGACAAGCATGCTAAGCTCTGAAATCATGTTAACAATGGTGCCAAACCAATCATACTACCCAAGTAAAGCATGCAAGGGAGTCCAAAACTTTAGGCTAGCCAAGGGGGTTCAAACCACGGCCAAACAAGGCAAGTCCCAAAGGGTGAAAGGGACTCAAAACAGTCCCAATACAGGTTGAGACAAGGCCAAAAACACACTTAGATGGCATCCAAATGGCCTAAGCATAGAGGCATGCACAATGACTTAATCATGGAGCATAAAACACCAACCTTTTAAAGCATTAAAGGAGTGATAAGATTCAAGCATGTGAGCGTGAAACACGGACTGAAATATCATAATTAATGGTGCCAAACCACTGAAATGATGCAAATAGAGCATGGTAGAGGAGCCAACACTCAAAGCATACAAGCTAGGTTGCATGGTAGCTATACAAAGCATGTCATGGATGCCCCAAACAACCAAAATTGGACCTAAAGCATGCCAAAACATGCATAAAAACTTCATGGAGTCAAGCCAAAATCATGCTAGAAACATAGCTCAAAGCACACAGCATATTAGGGCAATTTCATGGAATTACATGACAAGTATACAAAGCATGCATGGCATGTCTAAACCAACTTTGGATAGAGGTATATCATGGAAAAATAACACCGAATACCCTCTGAAATAAAGCCAAATAAAGCTATGCACACATGCTACAACACAAGCCACTTATGCTAGCATTAAAGACAACATGGAGAGAGGACAACCCTCTCCCATTTAGGACCTCAAAACCACCTCTCCACCACTGAAAATCCTCTGGATTTCAGTGATAGAGAGGTCATGCAAAGCTAAGCACAATGGCAAAAAGGTATGGTCTAAAACAAGGCCTAACGAGGCCTTAGAGGGGGGAGACAACCCCAAACCGCAAAGTGACCTAAAGAAAAATTCTAAACACACAAAATCAGAACTTTTATCAGTTATACACTAAGCTTAAAAACAGATGCAAGGTAGGTTAAAAGCTTGTGCAAAAATGGGGAATAAAAGGGTAAGTTTCTCACCCTTGTAGACTTTCTTCAAGAACAATGGTCCAGCAGGTTTTTTGAGTCCAAAGCAACCCAAGAACACCAAAATCAACCTCCAAGGACCTCAGCTCCAAGAGGGTGGTGTAATGCTAGGTGTTGTGTGCAAAAGTATGAACAAAACAACCTTATACACACAAAAATATGTAAAGAGAGGGAGATATAGAGATAGATAGATACAACTATTTCTAACCCTAATTTCAGACCCCTGGAACCTCTGAGGAGGGAGGAGAAGCTCCCTCTTTATAGAATTCCCATCTTGTAAAGCTTCCAAAACAAGCTAAGCAAGAGGCAAATCCCTCCATACACGTGTATGAAAGGGGGGAAATGTGCGTGCCAGCTGGCACTAAATATCTGCATAAAGCAGATGAACAGGGGTCGGCTGGAAAATATGGTCGATTGACTAACAAAAATGGCCGGCTGACCAAAAACATTGTCGACCGACCAAAATATTTGGCCGGTAGAAAGAAAACAGGGTCGGTGGCCTCAAGCCAAGGCCGGTGAGGTGTGGGGATGGCCAACAAGCCATTCCCTACCCTCAGAAGCAAAAACACAAGTGTTTGGTATACAACCATGCACAAAACAAACAAGTCAAGAGGTCTTGAGGCAAGGCGCGGGACCGAAACCTCCGAGAACTCAAGACCAACACGAACAAGGATGATCACCTAGTGTTCAAACGGTGACGTCCAAGTCTTGAGGACGGTCAAAAATGGGTTGTCCACAGTTGCCCCTCTTTGACAAAACGCGAAAGTTATAATAATGACGGGAGTGAATGTCAGAAACCAGAGATGACCCATTTTTGACAAGGCCGAAGACTTAGACAAGCATGCAAGATAGCAAGATATGTGCCCGAAGGTAGGGGCAAAATGCAAGAACAATGCACAAAGCCGAACATAACTTATGATCATGCAAAGAAAGCTGTAACGAAGCAAATACATACAATAAATGCAACAGTTTTAAGCAAGCCAAAAACCAAACTACATTACAATGCAGAAAGGATGTAAGAGAATTTTGTAATTCTCGCTACGTTTGACGCGGAGAATACAATACCTGTGCGGTTCGTCTGGTCATGCCAGCTTCAAATGAACCGTACATACAATATCGTTCCTGTCCAGTTTGTCTAGTTGTGCCAGCCTCAAATGAACCGTACATACAATATCGTGCCTAAAAAAGAAAGAGAACTTAATAGGTACAATATCGTTAGATACATGCATAGCAATGCAAGTGAAAAGTGCGTGACAACGCGAGTGGGAGGGCGCATGACAATGCGGGTGGAAAGGTTGCATAACAACGCAATCCGAGTGTGTGCATAACAATGTGATTTGAAACAAGCATAACAATGCTATGAAGGCACAAACACATATAAGTAAAGTACACGCGACAATGTGTACAATGTGTGAAGGTGAGGAAAAGTATACACATGTAAGTAAAGCACATGCAATAACATGTACAATGTGTGAGGCAATTGTGAAGATAAGTATGAACACATGTAAGTAAAGCATGCGCGACAACGCATGCAATTTGTAAAGTAAGGAATAAAATGTACACATGTAAGTAAAGCACATGCGACAACATGTACAATGTGTGAAAATAAAGGAACTTGAACACATATAAGTAAAGCACATGCGACGACATGTACAATGTGTATGGCAGGAATGAAATGTACACATGTAAGTAAAGCACATGAGACAACGTGTACAATGTGTAAAGCGAAGAATAAAATGTACACATGTAAGTAAAGCGTGCACGACAACGCAAGCAATGTGTAAAGAAAGAAAATAAAATGTACACATGTAAGTAAAGCACATGAGACAACATGTACAATGTGTAAGGCAATTGTGAAGATAAGTATGAACACATGTAAGTAAAGCATGCGCAACAACGCATGCAATGTGTAAAGTAAGGAATAAAATGTACACATGTAAGTAAAGCACATGCGACAACATGTACAATGTGTGAAAATAAAGGAACTTGAACACATATAAGTAAAGCACATGTGACGACATGTACAATGTGCATAGCAGGAATAAACACATGTAAGTAAAGCATGCGCACTAACGCAAGCAATGCGTAACCTCCTGAAAATATGCATGAACACATGTAAGTAAAGCACATGCGGAAAGCATAAAGCAAGCAAGGTATGAAAACATGTAAGTAAAGTACATGCGAAAACGTGTACAATGTGTAACCACCTGGGGGGATGCATAAACACATATAAGTAAAGCACACACGAAAATGCATGCAATGTGTAAAGCAAGCAAAATATACACATGTAAGTAAAGAACGCGCAGAAACGCATGCAATGTGTATAGCAGGAACAATGTAAATGCAACGTGTATGACAATGCGAGGTAGGAGAATGCATGACAATGCATATACTGAAATGCATGACAATGCATGTAATTGAAATGCATAACAATGCAAAGTAAGGAGATGCATGACAATGCATGACAATGCAAATGCGGTGTGTATAACAATGCACGATGAGAGAAATGCATGACAATGCAAAGTAAGGAAATGCATGACAATGCAAAATGAGACAAGCCTGACAATGCATGGAATTGAAACGCATGACAATGCAAAATGAGACACGCATGACAATGCATGTAATTGAAATGTACGACAATGCGTGTAATTGAAATGCATGACAATGTGTGTAATTTGAGATGCATGACAATGCGAAATGAGACACACATGACAATGCATGAATGAGAATGCATGACAATGCATGAACTGAAATGTAGATGAAAGATGCATGACAATGCGTGTAATTGGATATGCATGACAATGCAAAATGAGCCACGCATGACAATGCATGAACGAGAATGCATGAACTGAAATGTAGATGAAAGATGCATGACAATGCGTGTAATTGAAGTGTATGACAATGCATGACTTACTGAAATGCATGACAATGCATACTATTGGGATGTGCGACAATGCAAATGAATTCAAAATGCGTGACAATGCACGTCTCTTGAAATGCATGACAATGCAAATGACCTTAAATGCGTGACAACGTACGTTTATTTTTTTCTTAAAATGCATGACAATGCAAATGAACTCAAATGTGTGACAACGCACGTCTTTTTTTTTTTTTTTTGAAATGCATGGCAATGCAAATGAACAGTGCATAATAATGCAAGTTGTGCGTGTTACAACGCGTGTAATTGTACATAACGATACAACCTATGCATGTTTATCATAAACGAGGCAACACATGTAATGCAATGCATTTAAAGCAGTTATTGAATCTTGTAAGATACCAAAGGATATGGAAAGGATACACCTTGCACGTATTGAGCATCGCATACGAGAAACACGGCTCGAGGTCAACACGAAGGCCGATCAAGGTTCAAAAGTGCATTTCCTTGTACTGCCTTGATAAATGAAGGTTCCAAACCATATCAATGACCCAAACAAGGGTGTAGGGGGTTCACCGGCCACCGGGGAAGACCACCGGCCATCCATCGGCCACGAACTAAGGTCACCGGCCAAATATTTGGCCGACCGGCTAACAATGTGGCCGACCGACCAAAAATTACTGTATTAGGGCAGTTTTGTCAATTGGCCACGGGTCTTTAAATATAGGGCTTCAAGCCCTATATTTCCACTTCCTCCTTGGTCAAAAATCTCTCCCCTCTCTCTCTAGGCGAGTTTCCTTCCTTCGATCCGAGTTTTTGCCGTATTTTAGGGCCCTTTTCGTCATTCGATTCGCGAAAACCTCCTCGTTTCGCACATTTTGAACCGAACAAATCTTAGTTTCGGTGATTTTTTCTTAGTTTCCACCACTTGGGGTTTGTTTCCCCCGAGTTTACCTCGATCTTTGTGCCCTTTTGGGACTCCGACTTTTCTGCCCATTTTTCATCTTCTCGGGGTTGACTTTTGGGTTGACTTTTCACATTCTTGTCCGGTTTTCACACTTTCGGCCATTTTTGTACTCTCTTTGAGGTGGCAGACGACATACCATAGGGTGGGGCTCTCCCAGAGATGGATGTGGAACCCGAGGTCGAGCTCTTACCTCTTCATATCCGGCCGTTCGATCCGGTGGCCTACAGGCCGGCGATACACGCGCTTCCTCTTGACAGCCTTCGCCACTTCCGGAGCCATACACGAGGCGCGCCACCAGTGCTTTTGTTGCGTGAGCCAGAGTCACATCTGTCCTATGGCACTTCTGAGGTGCACTCTTTCCTGTTTTATTTTCTGCTATGTGGAACACATAACTGCGATAGTCGATTCTGTTCTTTAACTGCTTAACTCATGCACACTAGTACATTACATGCTATATTTGATTGCGAGCACACCCACACCCGTTATCTGTTTGAATCTGAACACGTGTACACACGCTGTATTTTCACTGATTCACTCAAACACACTGATACATCATATGCTCAAGTTCACTGCGAGCACACCCGCATCCGACATCTGTTTGAATCTGAACCCGTGTACACACGCTGTATTTTCCACTGAACCACTCAAACACATTGATACATCACATGCTGTAGTTCACTGCGAGCACACCTGCACCCGATATCTGTTTGAATCTAAACATGCGCACACACGCTGTATTTTCCACTAAACCACTCAAACACACTGATACATCACATGCTGTAGTTCACTGTGAGCACACCCGCACCTGATATCTGTTTGAATTTGAACACGTGCACACACGCTGTATTTTCATCAATTCTGAGTGCTTTCAAAATTGTATTTGGGACATGGAGCTACCTGACGCGGTTCGTCGCATTGTTGATCGAGCCAGATTTGGGACCTTCTGCATGGGACTCTCGCACCTTACTGCGAGGAGGCCCCTTCTTACTGCTTTGGTGGAGAGGTGGTGGAACACCACCAACTCCCTCTACTTTTCTGCCACCGGGGAGATGACGATGACTCCTTTCGATTTCTCCATGCTCATAGGCATCGGAGTGAGGGGTGATCCGATCCCCTTTGATACAGACATGGACGAGTGGGACGCCACTCAGATGTACCTACTCGGCGCTCAACCACCTCTCACTCACCTCAGCCAAGTCCGTTACGACCCAGTTATTGGATTTTGAGGACACAGATACTGCAAGTATGTAATCAGAAAGTGAACCACCTGCGGGCGGCATTTGGTATATTTTGGATATGGCGTCTGGCACGCATTTTTGAGCATCTGTGAACGCTAGCTTTGTAAATTCTGGCTTGGGTACCGAGTCAGTCTTTTGTTTTGAGTCTGTCTCTTTGTCTTGAGTCAGTCTTTTTGCTTAAGGGTCCGTCTTGTTGTAGCGAGTCAGTCCCCTTTGTATAGAATACCAGGTGATTCCGGGGTTGTTGCCTCGAACACCATTTTGTCTTGTAATTACCCGTTTTTGTTTTTGAGTCTGTTTTTGCCGAGGAGCCAGTTACACCAATAGATCTAAATGAAACAGTTGTGGCTATCTCATTTTCATGCTTGCTTTCAGTGTGAGTTAGTTGTGCCAGAGGATTTGAATGGGCTGACAGTACATCTTGCATGGTCTCCTGCGCGCTGAACTCATTGCATTGACCTAAGTTTTTCAAAAACCTCTTTTGAACACTGCGGTGATAAAAACGAAGAAGAAGGAATTCCTCGGGTTTTGCAAGATTTTGATCATTTTGAGAGAGAGAGAGGCATGCTAAGCCTTTTAATGAATGAAACCACGCTTGTCAGCATGAGTACTGGGAAGGACCCTGGCTTGATCCAGATTGGTTCCACACTATCTTCGGCGCGAGCGATTTGTCGCTTTCTTAAAAACTTTCAAAAACAAATGTTTTACACGGCCCTGTGAAGACCTGTGTGGAACCGCTCTTGAGATTGTGCAGCCTAGGATCGCTCTCAGCCTCGAGATTCAACCCGTCCGTTTCGAACCTTGAACCCGTTCAGAAAGTTCAAACGGTCAAACGTCATGCAAGGTCTGTATGGCCAGATCAGAAGCAGCCCTCGAACAAGAGGCACCAAAGCCGAATCAAAAAGATTAGATCTCACCAGAAGAAGCTCGTGGAGCAGCCATGATGGATTCTCCTACAAATCATCGCAACAGCCGTTCTCCCAGATATAGAGAGGCTTTAACTTCAAAAACCATTCGGCATGGACTTGTTGCACCTTTCCCCTTTGAGAGGCTCGCTGAGCCGAAAACCCGGAAGGGCGACCTAGGCAAAAGTTAGAGCAAGAGAAAAATACAAAAAAGCAAAAAAAAAAAATAAATACAAAAAAGAAATGAAAAGAAAAGAAAAAAAAATGCGAAAAAGAAAAGAAAAAGAAATGAACGAAAAAGGGAAATAAAAAGAAGCTCGCAAGGTCGAAAACCCACATCGGGCACCTTGGCAAAAGTTAGAGCCTGAAAAGTGAAGGTTAAAATACTCGAGTGTACCTTAACCGGAACTACGTAAGGCTTGATTCCCATGTTTGGGATACGTAGGCAACTTCATTATGAAGTCCAGCCCCCAACGCTTTCATAGCGTCTCAGTCCATTTATGGTTTCGATTTCATCCCAAAGTCCAGTCGCTAACGCTTCCAAGGTGACTGTGTCCATATATTTGTTATAACCGTCTTCGTCATCTCTGTGCCCAAGAGTTCGACCACCACCAATGAAGACTGTTTGCGGACTGCTGCGGCATCATCCAAACAAGGGGCAACTTTCCGTTGCCACGAGTCGTCGCGAAACGCCATTCAAACCAGGGGCAACTTTCCGTTGCCATCCCACCCCTTTCAAACCAGGGGCAATTTTCGATTGCCTCCGATCCGAGGTTGCACATCTCAAAGAGTAAGTTCCATGCTCGTTGAGCATTGACTGTTTGTAAAATAGTTTTTGAGAATTTTTGCTGAGGTTGACTATTTTCTCATAAACTATCCCATTTTCCAAAACTGCACCATTTTCTTGGACCCTAAAAGTGAAAATTTTCAGTGCTTATAGCCTGACTTGCATGGTCTTCAAATCAAAATCGAACAAGCGCGTTAATCCGACTCTCATCTTGATCAAAACTGTTTTAGCAAAAATAAAAAAAAAATGGTCAAAGCGATAAACTAGGGGCACAGTTGAGTCAGGTGTTCTGTCTTTCCCCCGTCATCGACATACTTGCCAGGAGGGCACTCTATCAACCAGAAGAAATAGCCGTGAGCTAACGGTGTTGAGCATGAACTCACACCTTCCTATTTATCCATCAATCACCCTGGGTAGGGACAAAAAATGAGAGAATAAAGAATAGAGAGGTGTAAGTTGAGAGAAAAGTGAGGAAAAGGGTTTTGAGAGAAAAACCGAGCCTGAAGGTCGAGTGATGTGAGAATCACAAATCAGAAAGGGTGGCAAATTTACCCAGAGGAGCCGGTTCCTCGAGATTTGAGGTCTCTCAGTTTATAAGCACGTCCATGTGTCGTGTCTTTTTGATTTGTCGGTCTTGTCTTTTGTTTTTAGTCTTTCCCGAGCGTGTCTCGTTGTGTTTACGTCGTGTACCTTTGTCGAGTCCCTTTCCGCTGCATCCAGTTGTGGGCTCGATACCCCGGTTAAGAAAACCCCTTTTCCAAAAGTTAATCGTTTATGCTCGGAGTGCTGTGCCATTCTCTACATTTGGGGCGAACCAAAAGAAAAAAGGGAAAATTTGGGGCATCCGAACATGTTTCAACCCAAGCCGGTTTCACCTTTGAAAACCGTCTTGTCAGATTGGGCTGTTTTGTTTAAAGTTTGTCGTGTACAAAATAAACCAAGTGTTGGGTTATTAACTGTATGCAGATTAATCCTCAGCAGAGTATGGGCCGTGTGTTCAGGTTAAGCAGTGGTTTGTATGGGTTGCTTTGCCGTTACTTGGTTTGGTTACCTTGTTATTACAATGCAAATGTTCAATATTCAAACCACATATCAATTTCATTTACATTGAGGTGTAACATGATGCAATGCAAAGTATGAAATGTAAAGATGTATGGATGTAAACACTTTTTCAGATAAAAGTTCATTTCATTTCATAATCTTTTTCATGTACAAAGTTTTGAGGAAAACAAAAATCTGCCCACGGCAGTACAAGGTAATCTAACTACCAGCAAAAAAATGAAAAAGAAGAAGAAAAGTAGCAATCTGGGTCATTATCAGTAGTCTTAGGCCCGGGGATCTGCCCTCGCCCTCTTCCTGGACGAAGGTCCAGGGGCATCGTCATCAGCATCGCCGTCTGAGCCTGAGTCTGAGTCATCTCTAGCCTCCTCAGATGACCCGGCCTCTGCCTCTGCCTCGGACTCATCATCGTCATCGTCATCATCATCAGGGGTCGGCGCCCGAGAACTACTCCCGATATGAGTACGCCCTCCCCTAGTACGGGGACGTGCAGTGTCTCCACGCCCTCCTCGAGCAGGAATAGAAGGCCCAGCTGGAGCACCGCCCACCGGAGGGATCTGGAAGGGAGGCTAAAAATCACAGAGGGCAAATACATCAGAATAATGCTGTGAGCAGTGTATCGGTGCAGAATGCAGTGTATGGGTACAGTGTGAACGCCGTGAGCAGTTTATCAGTGCAGAATGCAGTATATGAGTACAGTGTGTGAACGCCGTGAGCAGTTTGTCAGTGCAGAATACAATGTATGCAGTGTGTCAGATGCTGTGAGATCAGCGCGTCAGGTGTGGTGTCGTGCATCAGATTACGCAAATCAACTTATGAATGGTTTGAGGCCACTGTCAGAAGAACATACCGGAATACTATAGAGGGCCAGAAGGTCGAAGGTCCACTGCAGCATCCCCATCATGGAGGCATTTAACTCCACGGACTGCCGGGTGTACTCGGAAGACGCCTGCAAGAGTGTAAGATATATCAGTATTCCGCGGAATATCAAATAAACTGAAATGAAATGTCAATGCAAGATGCAAAATGAAGTAATACATACCGGAGGTAAGTTGGGGATACCGGCTAACTCATGATCAGCCGGG
This sequence comes from Camellia sinensis, assembly GCF_055761805.1. Lineage (NCBI taxonomy): Eukaryota > Viridiplantae > Streptophyta > Magnoliopsida > Ericales > Theaceae > Camellia > Camellia sinensis. The sequence goes on along the minus strand of NC_138968.1, from coordinate 150,456,473 downwards.
CGAGGAGCAAATGGGATCTAGTAGGTTGCCCCATCCTGCCCTCTATATGATAGTACGGTGGGCAGGGCGGGCCAGCCAGTCCCCCGTCCCCCCCGAGCTCCGCTTCTGCCATGCACTCGAGCTCTCCTCGATGCTCCTGCTCCAGCCCCAGCTCCCGCTCCAGCTGCCGGCGTCGCTGGCCTCTCTCCCTCAGCTCGGCGACCACCGCTCAAGGGTCGCATAATGTAGGTCCAGACGTACTCTGCGTAGTCGCCCTCGCCTCTGTGATGCTCTGCTCCCCAGCCGACGGTGTAATCCCTCATCTCCTGGGTGGTGAACCTCTCGGTATCTCTCATATGGGCAGGAGGTGGACCCGGCACTATCTACTCCGGTAAACCCAGGGTCTGACGCAAGAAACGCTCACCCAGGTACCAAGCCTGACAGACCGGGCCCTCTAACAAAATCCGACAATGGGCAATCTCCCCTGCGCCCTCATAGTGATCCCCCACCACGGCCGACAACGGAGCCCAAGGCTGCCAGGTGATCTGAAAATGAAATGCAGTTTATTATCTACCGTTATTGAAAACATACGGTGCGAAGCAAAGCCAAAAATAAACTCTAAAGTTGAACATACCTCTGCGGCGGTGATGGTGTCGAAGTATCGGCGGAAGAAAATAAGAGACTCCCGTGGTCTCCGCACGCATCGCACATCGAAGCGATGAGAGAAGGGGACGCCGACTGGGATCTCCTCATCGGGTACTGGGGCAAGCCTAGGAAAGTAGGCATACACCCACAACTACAGAACATATATCAGTATGACTATCAGATAAGGAAAAATACAGAATAAAGCGGAAATGGCAGAACCGTGTGTTGTGCAGTGTATTGTGCAGAGTGTGCAGTGTGTGCAGTGTGCACTCAGTGTAAAGCAGAGTATTGTGTGCCGGGTGTGCAGTGTACAGTCAGTGTGGGGCAGTGTACAGTATATGTGCAGTGTGCAGAATACAGAAAGTAGGAAGCAGAAATGTAAAAAGGGAAGAGGACGTACCACCCAGGCTCGCCAGTAGCCACCGAGAAGCTGTCCGCTAAGGCGGGAAGAAGAGCTCATATAACCGTACAAAGTGGCCAGGCCTGTGCCACCCCATTCGTAGCGACGGATCTGCCTGACGTCCACCAGTGCGCTCAACAAGCATAAAGGCACGGTGTTCGCCCGATCAGCAAAAAGGGTCGTCCCGAAAAGGAACATGATGAAGCCCTGCGCGTACTGGTCCACCTCCTCCGGGGACATCTGCGCCTCCTCTACCAAGGCCGGCTGGACCCGAAAGTGGCTCTCGAACCAGGAATACCTGACGAACCCCGCTCGAGCGAGGGGAGGCTGAGTGCCAAGCAGATACAGCTGGGCAGCATCCCACTCATCCATATCAGTGTCGAAGGGGATCGGATCACCCTCTACCCCAATGCCAGTAAGCATCGAGAAGTCGTAAGGGGTCATCGTCATGTCCCCTGCGACGGAAAAGTGGAAGGAGTTGGTGGTATCCCACCACCTCTCTGCTAGAGCAGCAAGCAAGGGCCTGCAGGTAGTCAGTCGAGAGAGCCCCCTGCAGAAGATGCCAAAACCGGCCTCGTTGACGATGTCGCGAATCGCATCTGGCAACTCTGGGTACCAGTCCTGAGCAACGGTATTCCTATACCCGCGGATGGTATGGGAATCCCCCTGTAATCAAAAACAACAATTGCAAGCCAATATTCAAAATGCAATTTTAAGAAGCATACAAGTATACAACATGCGGGCATGTTTTCAAATTCGAACAGACATCGGGTGCCGGTGTGCTTACAGTGAACTACAACGTGTGATGTGTCAGCGTGTTTGAGTTGTTCAGGGCAAATACAACATGTGTGCATGTTTTCGGGCTCAAGCAGATACCGGGTACCAGTGTGTGTATGCAGTGAATACAGTGTTCGCCGTGTGTTTGGGTGATTCAAAGCCAGTGCAGTGTGTGTGCATGTGTCAGTCTCAAACAGATATCAGTTGCACGTATGTTTACAATCAACTACAGTATACAGTGTATAAGAATTAAGCAGTTAAAGAGCATAACCAGCTACGGCAGTTTTGCATCCAACATTGCAGAAAGTAAAGCAGAGAAGGAAAGTTACCTCGGAAGCACCGAAGGACAGGTGGGAGGTAGGCTCACGCAGTAGTAGCTCGAGTGGCACGTGCCTATCAAAGCTCCTGAACTGGCGTAGTCCGTCAGGAAGCATCACGTGAACCGCGGGCCTATAGGTCTCCGGATCGAACAGCCGGACGCGGAGTGGCAAGGGCTTGGCCTCGGGGTCCATCTCGTGCTCTGGAGGGATCACGCCCTGTGGAAGGTCATCCGCTATCTCGAAGAAAATGTGAAAATGGCCGGAAGACGGAAAACCGGGCAAGAATGTGAAAAGTCAACAAAAAGTCAAACCCCGAGAGGGTCGAAAAAGGCCGGAAAAGTTGGAGTACGAAAAAGGTACGGGTATCGAGGAAAACTCGAGGGAAACAAGCCCCGAGTGGCAGAAATCAAAAAACAAACACCAAAACGAAGTTTCGTTCGGTTGAAAATGTTCGAAACACAAAGGAGATCGTGAATCGAACAACGAAATGGGAGCTAGAACGCAAGAAAACGAGGAGATCGAAGGACGAAAACACTCTAGAGAGAGAGAGAGGGGGAATTTTTGAGCAAGAGGGTGTGAAGAATATAGGGCTAGAGGCCCTATATTTAAAGACCCACAGCCGAAATGTCGAAACTGCCCCGAACAGGAATAGTTTGCCGGTCGGCCACACTCTTTGCCGGTCGGCAGTATTTTGTGCCGATAGAATTTTATGAAGGCCGATGGACGGCCGGTGATGCATTTGATGGCCGGTGGGCATCCGGTGGTCTTCTACAATGGTTTTTGAGCCTTCTACATCCTTGTTTGGGTTATATCCGTGGTTCAGGGTCTTCAGTGATCAAGACAGTGCAAGAAAGTGCATCTCCGACACTCAACCCGCCCCCGTTGTGACCTTGGGTCGTGTTTTCTGTGCGTGGCACTCGAATTCGCACAAGGTGTATCCTTTTCGTATCCTTTTGGCTTTTACCAAACTCAAAAGTTGCCCCATGCGTATCGTATATCATTCGCACTGTCTTGTGCGCCCGCGTTGTCTAAAAAACGCATCGCGCGATTTTGCGCATCTCATCGCATTTTGCATGCATTCAATCAATTTCATAACTTGCGTAGACCACATAATTGTTCAATTTCATTACTTGCGTAGACCGCATGTTTTGCTTGCGTAGACCGCATATTTGTTCAATTTCATTACTTGCGTAGACTGCATGTTTTGCTTGTGTAGACCGCATGTTTGTTCAAAATTCATAACTTGCGTAGACCGCATGTTTTGCTTGCATAGACCGCATATTTGTTCGATTTCATTACTTGCGTAGGCGGCATGTTTTGCTTGCGTAGACCGCATGTTTGTTCAAAATTCATTACTTGCGTAGACCGCATGTTTTACCTGCGTAGACCGCATGTTTTTGTTTGCGTAGACCGCATGTTTGTTCAAAATTCATTACTTGCGTAGACCACATGTTTTGTTTGCGTAGACCGCATATTTGTTCAAATTCATTACTTGCGTAGACCGCATGTTTTGTTTGCGCAGACCGCATGTTTGTTCAAAATTCATTACTTGCGTAGATCGCATGTTTGTTCAAAATTCATTACTTGCGTAGACCGCATATTTGTTCAAATTCATTACTTGCGTAGACCGCATGTTTTGTTTGCGTAGACCGCATGTTTGTTCAAATTTCATAACTTGCGTAGACCGCATGTTTTGCTTGCGTAGACCGCATATTTGTTCAATTTCATTACTTGTGTAGACCACATGTTTTGCTTGCGTACACCGCATAATTGTTCAAATTCATTACCTGCATAGACCGCATGTTTTGCTTGCGTAGACCGCATATTTGTTCAAATTTCATTACCTGCGTAGACCGCATGTTTTTGTTTACGTTGACCGCATGTTTGTTCAAATTTCATAACTTGCGTAGACCGCATATTTTGCTTGCGTAGACTGCATGTTTGTTCAAATTCATTACCTACGTAGACCGCATGTTTTGCTTGCGTAGACCGCATATTTGTTCAATTTCATTACTTGCGTAGACCGCATGTTTTGCTTGCGTAGACCGCATATTTGTTCAAATTCATTACTTGCATAGACCGCATGTTTTGCTTGCGTAGACCGCATATTTGTTCAATTTCATTACTTGCGTAGACCACATGTTTTGCTTGCGTAGACCGCATGTTTTACCTGCGTAGACCGCATGTTTTGCTTGCGTAGACCGCATGTTTGTTCAAAATTCATTACTTGCGTAGACCGCATTTTTGCTTGCGTAGACCGCATGTTTGTTCAATTTCATTGCCTGCGTAGACCGCATGTTTTGCTTGCGTAGACCGCATGTTTGTTCAAAATTCATTACTTGCATAGACCGCATGTTTTGCTTGCGTAGGCCGCATGTTTGCATTCAATTTCATTACTTGCGTAGACCGCATGTTTTGCCTGCGTATACCGCATGTTCCGCTTGCGTAGACCGCATGCTTATGTTCGATTTCATTACTTGTGTAGACCGCATGCTTATGATCAATTTCGTTGCCTACGTAGACAGCATGCTCCACTTATATGTCTGTGCTTTCACAGTATTGTTATGCTTCCCACTTGTTTTGCGTTGTCACGCATTTTCAAGTACATTAATATGCATATTGTTAATCACATTGTACCTGTTAAGTTTGTTTTCCTTGCAGGCACGATATTTTATGTACGGTTCATTTAAGGCTGGTGCAACCAGACGAACCGCACAGGTATTTGCACGGTCTAGGAGACCTTAAATCCTTGGAAGGTGCGAAACCTTCGGTGCATTGATGTGTGCAGTTCACTTGCATTGTTATGCATTTCTTGTGCAAATATACACAGTCTAGGAGACCCTAAATCCTCTGAAGATGCAAGTCCTTCGGTGTTTGTCGTGCCCGAACGACTTTCGATAAGTTGCATTATACATGTATTTCAAGCGACTCGTGTCGTCGCATATTCAAGTTCACGTGCGTCTCAAAAGCCGCGTGTTGTCGCGCATTCCATGCAACATGAATTTTATACATCATTTTCATTTCAAAAACAAAAAAAAAAAACACATGCATTGTCATGCATCATCGTAAATAGTTGCATTGTCATGCATCATTGTAATATAGTGTATATTGCATTGTAGCTTTATGGTTTGCGCCTTTCCGTGTTGAGCTTGGTTTGGTATGTGCCCATACTTCTCGTGTCAAAGCATAGTTCAGTGGACCGTTCTATGTTAGCCGCGGCTTGTTTATGTACATGCCTTTCCTAGGCAAGATTTGGTTTGGCTCGCGTGCCATATCCACTGCATTGTAGATCGCATGCATTCATTACATCACTTCCGCCTATGGCTTGCGCCTTTCTGTGTTGAGCTTGGTTTGGTATGTGCCCATACTTCTCGTGTCAAAGCATAGTTCAGTGGACCGTTCTATGTTAGCCGCGGCTTGTTTGTGTACATGCCTTTCCTAGGCAAGATTTGGCTTGGCCCGCGTGCCATATCCACTGCATTGTAGATCGCATGCATTCACTGCATCACTTCCGCCTATGGCTTGCGCCTTTCCGTGTTGAGCTTGGTTTGGTATATGCCCATACTTTTCACGTCAAAACATAGTTCAGTAGACCGTTCTATGTTAGACACGGCTTGTATGTGTACATGTCTTTCCTAGGCAAGATTTGGTTTGGCCCGCAGGCCATATCCATTATATTACATTTCTATTCCATTGCATATAGTGTATATTGCATTGTAGCTTTATGGCTTGCGCCTTTCCATGTTGAGCTGGGTCCGGTATGTGCCCATACTTCTCGTGTCAAAACATAGTTCAGTGGATCGTTCTATGTTAGACGTGGCTTGTATGCGTACATGCTTTGCCTAGGCAAAATTTGGTATGGCCCGCGTGCCATATCCATTGTCATTTCTCCAGCATATCCATATATATATTACATTGTAGTGTAATTTTTGCATCCAGCATTAGGATCGTAGTCCTTTTCCCAGCGGGTCGTTTCCCTACTTATGTCATTCCCCCCCAATACTTGTTCTTGTGTCCGTCAACATTACTCATAGTTCAGTAGACCGTTCTATGGTAGACGGACTTGTTACCTCCATCATGATTGGGTCATGATTCAATTGCTTTGCATATAGTTTGCATCGTTTCAATTACATTGCATCTTTATTTGCATTGTTTATACATTGTTTTGTATATATTGCATATCATTTTGCATCCATTTTCGCATTGTCATGCATGTTGCTAACAACATCGTACCTGTTGAGTTGTTTTCTTTACAGGCACGATATTGTATGTACGGTTCATTTGAGACTGGTGCAACCAGACGAGCCGCACATGTATTGTATCCTCTGAGTGAGAAGTATCGAGAATTGCACAATTCTCTTACATCCTTTCTGCATTGTAGTGTAGTTTGGCGTATGCTAGCTTGAAACTGTTGCATGTTTGCTTCATTACGGCTTTCTTTGCATGATTATAAGTTATGTCCGGCTCTGTGCATTGTCTTGCATTTTGCCCCGGCCTCCGGGCGCATATCTTGATTCTCTTGCATGTTTGTCTGAGTCTTCGGCCTTGTCAAAAATGGGTCGTCTCTGGGCTTTGATATTCACTCTCGTCATTGTTATGACTTTCGAGTTCTGTCAAAGAGGGGCAACTGTAGACACCCCATTTTTGACCGTCCTCAAGACTTGGACATCACCATTGGAACACTTGGTGATTACCCTTGTTTGTGCTCGTTTGGAGTTCCCGGAGGTCTCGGCTACGCGCCTTGCCTCAGGATCTCCGAACTCGACTGTTTAGTGTCCGGTTTTGCACCAAACACTTGTGTTTTGCCTTAGAGGGGAAGGGAATACCTTGTGAGGCATCCCCACACATCACCGGCCATGGCCAGAGGCCACCGGCTGGTGTTTTGTTTCCATCGGCAATGTATATTACCGGTCGGCATTCGTTGTTGCCGGTCGGCAGACCATTTTGTCAAAATGGCAATTTTGAGAAGCCGACTACTGTTCATCTACTTTTGCAGATATTTTAATACAGCTGTATGGCATTTTGTTCCCCTCTATACACGTGTATGGAGGGATGGCCTTCTTATTAGCTTACCTTGTAAGCTTTATAAGATTGGCTCCTCTATAAGAGGAGCCCTCCCCTCTTGGCTTTAGGGTTAGAAAAATTTTAGACAGCCATTTTAGGGTTTGAGTTCTAGGGCTAGGATTTATACACATTCTATCTCTGTACCTCTCTCTCATTTGGCCTTTGTGTGTGTATAAGTGTGTTTGTATCTTACAATTGTACACAAACACATAGTGTTACACCTTTTCTTGATTCTTGAAGGGCCAGAGGTTTGTTCTTGAAGCTTGGGAGCTGTTTTGAACCCAAAGAAGCTGCTGGAGCTTCATTTGTGAAGAGGGTCTTCAAGGGTAACAATCTTACTCCTTTATTCCCCATTTTTGCATACTATTTTTTCCTATCTTAGAACTATTTTTGAGCTTAGTGTATAATATAAAAAGTTCTGTTTTTAGGCCCTCTAAATAGTTTGTTTAGAGTGTTTTGTGGTTTAGAGGTGTTTTACCCCTCTTAGGCCTTGAGAGGCCCCATTTTGTGCTATTTTGAGTGAGCTCCGGGACCTTGGTGTTTGGGCCTCCTCACCACTGAAATCTTGAGGGATTTCAGAGGTGAGGATGGTGCCTTGAGGTCCTAGGGAGGAGAGGGCCACCCTCTCTCCTTGTTGTCCTTGAAATGGACCATTTTTGGCCTCTTGAGGGAGCACCTAGCTAAGCTTCTTCTTGACCATGCCTTGGCTTTTTTTTGTGCTTATTATGTCATAATATGCCTCTGTTTTTTGTTGGTTTTGGTACACCATGCATGTTTAGCATACCTACCTTGTAATGCCATGTTTAGGCCTTAACATGCCTTAGGTTGTAAACCATTGTTCAAACATGTTTTAGGTCTAGCTTTGTGAAGCTTTTGTGCTTATTTCGCCATGCTAAAGGTCTGTCCTTAGTCATTTCGGTCGGCCATGGCATGTTTAGTATAGCCCCTTTGCATTTTGGCTTGTTGGCCTTAAGTGTGTGAGTGTGTAGCATGCATTACTTGCTTTATTTCAGTGATTTGTCACCATTTGTAGCATCATTTTAGTCCCTTTAGCATGCTTGTATGCTTGCCTTGGATGTCCCTTTGATGCTTTATGAGCTTGTGTTATATGCTCCATGTTTTGGCCATTGTGCATGCTTTTGAATTTGAGCCACTTAGATGCCATCTAGAGATCCCCTTGGCATGGTCTAGGTCTGCCTTGAACCTGTTTTAAGCCCTCTTGGCCTTGTGAGGCTTGGTTGGCTTAACCATGGTTTAACCCTCCTTGACTTGCTTCAAGTACTTGGGCCATTTGCATGCTAATGTTTAGCCTATCTTGTTGCTTGGTTTGGCACCTCCTATAGCATAATTTCAGAGCTTTTGTTGCATGCTATTTGTCCATGTTTGCATCCTCTTAAGTGTGCTTGGGAATTGCTCTTTAATGTTTGAAGTGTTGGAGATCATTTGCATGCATGTTTGCATGCCATTAGTCCTTTATTTTGGGCACTTTGGCCACTGTTTTGGGCTTATTGAGGGCTGCCTAAACCATGCTTGAGTCCACCCTTTGCTTGTTTGCATGTTTGCCTGGCATATTTGCTTGCATAATTGCATGAATGCGTTGCATTGCCATGTTGCATCCTTAGCTCACATGCCTAGGATTGCATCCCATTTGCATGCATCCTTGGCCTCTTGAAATGCTTGTGATAGAGGTTGAGTCCCATTGGTTTGTTCATGTGCATTGCATTCCATATCAAATATGCATAACTTGGTCTCTTGGGCCATCACGCATTGAAATGCGCGATTGGTGGTCCGAGAACCAAGAACCATGTCCCTTTGAGTCATGCACATGAAAAGGGGCTTGGTAGGTGCATACATTGCTTGAATTGCATTGCCATGCAAAGTCCTGGCCTCTGCTGCTGTTAAACAGGTTCTACAGGCACTTTCTGCCGATCAACTGCATAGAGTGCCGACCGGCAACCCATCGATGGCCGATGGATGCATTATTGGCCAATGACCACCAGATCACAGCCGGTGATGATTTCTTCCAGCCAGTGGCATTCCCCAGTATCCAAAGAAGCAATTCTAAGACTTTGGCAGTCTTCAGGAGAGTAGAGCAGGGAAAACAGAGGCAGATTGCGCATGGCAGTGAATTCCCGAGCAAGACCGAGCATGCATCGCATTGGGCTCTTTTCCCGAGGCAGTTTATCTGTTTTTCCTAGATTAGTTAATTTTCTTAGCTAATCAGATGGCCTGTAATATTTAATTAGCTTGTAGGTTAATTATCTGTAATATTTATTTGGTCCCTCCGGACGAGGGCGAATCTGTAATAAGTGTGGGTGCGTATGGGTGCATGTCTTCCAATCCCCACTTATTTCTTCCCTTTTATTTATCTGCTTATGAAGGTAGATTAGGGCATGTTTAAATTAGCATACCTTATGCTATACATGCATGCATCCATACATTTGTCTTGCATGCACCGGGCTCGGTACATCATGCTAACTGCATTTGTACTTCAATTCCAAATTGAATACGTGCATCAATTGATTACATTTCATATGCCATGTTTAGGTTAGCCGAGCCTACTCTAATTGCATCCTGTATGTGTTGCATTAGTCAATTTGACATGAACTAGGACCATGCATGTTGGCTAACTAGTTTATTGTTTTGGCACGGAGTATGATGTAAGTATTTTCATGCTTTAGCATATCGCATGCGTGTGAACGCTATCATGACAGCATGCTTACCATGTGGCTAGATGCTTATGTGATAAACTGTTTGAATGCCTGTGGGTGAAGGTTGGGTTGCCTGAGTTGGAATAGCTCATTGAATCCATGTTTTTTAGCCTACTTGCGGGTAGCAAACTCCAAAACATTTTTTCAAAACAAACGGATATGCAATGCTTATTTCCAAATTAGGCAATCTAGTCTATACTTGTTTGCTGTGCGCATAACATAGTAATTCTAGGCTAAACATCGGGATAAGAACACATAACGTTTTCAAAAACGGATATCACGGTTAGTAGAGGCCGATCTTCGGATCGGGCGAGAGGGGGTGCTCATAGCTGACCTTCCCCGATCGTACCCAAGTTCCCGAGCCGAGGCAACTTTGGTGATGACGGACACGTGGCCTTTGGCACCGAGTCAGGGTTTCCTAAATTTCCCCATAAAAAATATTTAGGTGGCCACTCTGTATCTGGCAAAGCAGTCCATGTTTGACACTTCTTTTCAAAAATCTGTTTCTCGAAACGATTTGCCAGATTTGGACTCTTTGGTCCGGATTAAGAACCGTGACACAAATCGAGTCCGAACTGTAGCGAGGGCCCCCCACGCGGGCGCATCTACATTATGGAAATATGGAATTGAGTTGGAAATAATGAAATTTGCTCATTATAAGAGGGAATAGTGGAGTTGGATTTATTAATCGCTCACTTATGAAATTGTTGTCAAATTATCTATTGATGCATTTATTATCTGTTTAGAAATAAATTGCTTTGGGCTATCGGTGGAAGATAGTCTTGATTGTTGTAGACAATGCATGATGATTAGGCGAATTAAAACTAATCAATTGATTATGTCATCGAATATGACGGTTGGAATAATACATCAAATTTATGTATTGACTGCTCATGTATATGACATGTGTTTATATACATTGTGTTGTGTGAGAGGAGATAGGGGATGCACTCCACGGTTTAGGGGAAGATAGGGGATGGACTCCTAAACCGAATTTTATTTGGGAGGAGATAGGGGATGAACTCCATTGATACAGCAAATCTGTGTATCATTTATGAAGTATGAAAGTGTTTTAATGTGTTATTGATACAGCAAATCTGTGTATCATTTATGAAGTATGGAAGTGTTTTGATGTGGTATTGATACAGCAAGTATGTGTATCTATTGTGAATTATAGAAGTATTTTGATATGAGTTATAGTCTCATTAAATTATTAGCCAGGTTCTGAGCCTTATTCATAAATTGAGAACTGGATAAGTAATGGAAAAATGGAATGAAACATGGACATATTTGTCATGAAATTGAAATGTGTTACAAGTTGGTATATATGAGTTAAACATTTATCGAATGCTAATGTTTTAGTTATTGCTCATATTATGTTTAGCATATCTCTACTAGGCGTTGGCTCACCCTATATGGGACATCATTTTTCAGATTCAGGTATTATGCCGCCTCCGAGGTCTTAGCTTGGATGGTTGTGGGAGTTGAAGGCTCTTGTTTATTTTTGTATATTACATGTAAATCAAGCCAAGGGCTTATTTTGTGTTTTGAGTTAGTACTCTCTTTTTTGAAACCAAGTGTCGACTTGGAAAGTTGTAAGCCCGTAGGGCATTTACTTTTGATGTCAACATGTAATACTTTTGTAATGAATACTCTGATGAATGAAATTATGCTTTATTCTCTTATGTCTAAGCATGTCAAGATTGTATGATTTATGGGTTTATTTCAAGGGCGTTACAGCCATCATGCATTGAAATGTGCGATTGGTGGCCCGAGGGTCGAGAACTATACTTCCTTGAGTTCATTACATGATAGGGAGGGTGGTTGTGCACACATATCTTGCAAATACATTGCCATGCCCTTTCTTGCTCTCTGTTGCAGCAAATTGCAGTTCAGCAGCAACAACTGGTCGGCCATGCAGAAAAACCAGCTGGCCGACCACTTTTTCTAGCTTTCAACAAAGATAGGTGGTCGGCCATGGCTACAGACACCAACAACTGGTCAGCCACCCTTCCACAAGTCCCCAAGGTGGAGTTTCAGCTTTCTAGAGCTTTGTGCAATGTTCTGAGAACAATTGAGAACAGAGGCAAATCGGGGCATCGCATTGGATTTTCGAACGAGGCGACAGGGCATACATGCATTCTTTCCTCTGAGGGCACCTCTGTTTACTGCTTTACTTAGCTAATGTGTTTAGCTAGCTTTTGCTTTGTTTTATACTTTAATAGTTAATGTGTTTAGCTATTTCAATTTGTTTTGTAATAATTAGTTTAATTAGCTTATACTAGCTAGTTAGCTTCTTATTCAGTCTCTCCCTCGAGAGGGCGTAATGTTGTAATAAGCGTGCGTGTGTGTAATGCATGTCTTCCAACCCCCATTTCTTTCTCCCTTTTGCTTAACCGCTTACGATGGTTAGTTTTAGGGCATATTTCATTTAGCATACCTTATGCTTGCATGCGTGCATCCATTCATCTGTATTGCATGCATCAGGCTCGATGCATCATACAAACCAACATTGTATTTTCAATACCTATTTGAATACATGTACTAAGTTGCATTTCACACGACACTCTTAAGATAACTGAGCCTATCTTAGTTGCATTTTCGCATGTGTTGCATCAGCCATCTTAACATGAGCTAGGATCATGCATGATTTCTAACTAGTTCCTTGTTTTGGCTCGGAGTACACTGTGAGTGTTTACGCTTTAGCATACTGCATGTGTGTTATCGATTACCATGAATTCATGCTTGCCATGAGGCTAATTGCTTATTTGCTATAACTGCCTGAATGCTTGTAGGTGAAGGTTGGATTGCTTGAATTGGAATAATTCATTGAAATCCTCGATTTATCTTACTTGCAAGTATCAAACTTCAAACCATTTCCAAACAAACGAATATGCAATGTTTTGTTCCAAATTAGGTGATCTAGTCTATACTTGTATGCTGTACGCATCACATAGTAATTCTAGCTAATTAACTGGAATAAGAACACATGTGTTTTCAAAAACAAAATATCATGTTTAGTACAGGTCGATCTTTGATCGGGCGAGCGAGAGTGCTCATTACATGACCTTCCCCTCTCGTACCCAAGTTCCCGAGCCGAGGCAACTTTGGTGATGATGGACACGTGGCCTTAGGCACGAGTCAAGGTTTCCTTAATTCCCCAAAATAAAATATTTAGGTGAAGACTCTGTATCGGGCAAAGCAGTCCATGTTTGGCATTTCTTTATAAAAATCAGTTTTCCAAAACGATTTGCCGGATTTGGACTCTTTGGTGATTTATCGATCTTACATCGCACATTGTAAGATTAGATTCAGAACCGTGACATTTGAGTCCGAACTGTAGTAGCTCAGAACAAAGCGAGATTCGCGCCGCCTCGTCGTGCGCGTGGATGTCGGATAGTTCCCGGGGCGCGTCTACACTTGGCTCATCTTTGTCTAGCACCGAAAGAATAGCAATCATGGAATTTTTGATCTCTAACATCCAGGTGTTTGCCTGGACACCATACGATATGCCTAGTATTGACCCAAACTTCATCTATCATCAACACAATGTCCATCTAACTGCCAGACCAATTATACAGCGAACTTCCAATCGACACTTCATCACGCTGTGGTAGTGGTTGAGAAAGTGGGAAATCTACTAGAAGTAGGGGCAATCAGGAAGGTTCATTACCCCAAGTGGATCTCCAACACCGGGGTAGTGCCAAAAAAGAATGGCAAGTGGCGCATTTGCATGGACTACAAGATAGTCAACAAAGTGTGCCCAAAAGACAGTTTCCCCCTACCACGAATAGACCAACTGGTGGACTTAACTACAGGTCACAACCAACTTAGCTTTCTCGATGTGCATCGTGGTTATCATCAGATTTCTATATATGAATCTGACCAAGAGGTCACATCCTTTACAACACCCAGAGGATTGAATTACTACAAGGTCATGCCTTTTGGCCTAAAAAAAACAGGAGCAACATTCTAGCGAATGATCACCAAAATGTTTCAGCCATTGTTAGGTAGAACATTGGAAGCTTACAGAGACGACATGGTGGTCAAGAGCAAGAATGAAGGAGACCATCTCAAAGACCTAGCTGAGATGTTTCAAATTTTAAAGACCTACAAATTATGGCTAAATGCATCTGAGTGCGCGTTTGGCGTGGGGTCAGGAAAATTTCTGGGCTTTCTGGTGACCAACCGAGGTATAAAAGCCGATCCGTCTCAAATCAAAGCCATTTAAGATCTCAAGAGGCCCAACACAGTCAAGGAGGTACAATATCTCACTAGCCCAGCAACCATGCTAAACCAATTCATAAGTCAGTCATCAGATAGGTGTCGACCATTCTTCCAGGCACTGAAGGCCAAGTTTGAGTGGGATGACGAGTGCAACTGCACTCTGGAAAGCTTGAAAGAATACATGACCTCACCACCGTTGTTGGTAACCCTAGTACCAGGAGAGGAACTCTTTTTATACTTAGCAGTTTTCCAACATGCAGTTAGTGCAGTGTTGGTACGAGCAATGAGAATACAACACTAGCCTATCTTTTATGTTAGCAAGACATTGCTGGGCGCCGAAGCAAGGTACTCGCCGTTGGAGAAGTTGGCCTTAGCTTTAATGATGGCTTTAAGAAAATTATCGCACTACTTCCATGCCCACATCGTGATTGTCTTAACGACCTTCTCGTTAAAAGCCTTGTTTGAAAGGATGGACTTTTCTGGGCAAATTTTAAAGTGGGTAGTAGAGTTAGGATAGTTCAACATTAAGTTTCAATCAAGAACTGCAATAAAGGCCCAAGCTGGCCAAGTTTGCTCCACGCAATCATAATGTTTGCCCAATCGACTTGACTGAGGCAACCGATCAAAGGGAGAAAAGTACTACAGGGATAGCGCAGCCCCCGCAGCAGGTCACTAAATTACGTTACGAAGAAGGAGCAGACCGCACGACCACGAGCTAGGACTCACCTCAAAATGAAGTCCTAAGACAATTAGGCAGTAAGGATTAAATCCTAACGGCAGACAATAACTTAAAAAAAGACAACATCAACGCTCCTAATCCTATGGCGTCATCAGATCCTTCCACTTGCTTGTAGGTGAGATGTGGAAACTCTTTGTAGATGTAGCGTCCAACAGGCATGGTGCAGGACTTGGCATAGTTCTCATCTCGCCAAATGGTTTGACCATTGAACAGACAATCAACCTTGGATTTCCAGCATCCAATAATGAGGCTGAGTACCAATCATTATTAGCTAGTTTGAAGTTAGCATTCTACATGAAAGCCACTGAGTTGATGGTGTACAGTGACTCCTAACTGGTAGTCAACTAAATATCAGGCAATTATGAAGCAAAAAATGATAGAATGGTCAAGTATCAAGAGTTGGTCAGAAATGAGATCATGAAATTTAAAGTTGTACGAATAGAGTAGATTAGTCGAGAAGAAAATAGCAAGGCAGATGAATTGGCCGGTTTTGCATCGATGGCTGACACATCCGTCCCACACCCATTCCTGGTGGACTTCCTGCCGAGACCAAGCATTGAGGAACCTGAAATAGCTAAGGTATTCTACGCCGAACTAAACCCGTCCTGGATGGACCCCATCGTGGTGTTCTTAAAAGATGGTATTTTTCCATAGGAGAATACGGAAGCTAACAAAATTAGGGCAAAGTCCTAGCGATTTTGGCTCTCCCCATCACTAGCATTGTACAAAAATTCCTTCATAGGACCATAATTAAAGTGCATCCATCCTAGCAAGGTCGAGGCATTCTTGTTCAAAA
Source organism: Camellia sinensis (assembly GCF_055761805.1). Taxonomy (NCBI): domain Eukaryota; kingdom Viridiplantae; phylum Streptophyta; class Magnoliopsida; order Ericales; family Theaceae; genus Camellia; species Camellia sinensis. The sequence continues at coordinate 150,440,815 of NC_138968.1, read as the reverse complement.
TTCACGAAGGCATTTGCAGAAGCCACCAAGGAGGGAGATCTCTGGCCTACCGAGCTATTTCACAAGGGTATTGGTGGCCGTACATGCAAGCAGACTCTGAAAAGTACATCAAAAAATACGAGAAATGTCAGAAGTTTGCACATCAAATCCATCAGCCAACAAGAGAGCTCCTTCCTTTGATCAACCCTTAGCCTTTTGCAATGTGGGGCCTAGACATTGTGGGACCACTCCCAACAGCGCCAAGTAACAGAAAGTTCTTCATTGCGACAACAGACTACTTCACCAAGTGGGTGGAAGGAGAAGTGCTTGGATCCATCAAAGAAAAGGACGTAAAAACGTTCGTTTGGCAGAACATCATAACCCAATTTGGAATTCCCAAGGCCTTGATATCTGACAACGACATTTAATTTGATGGACGAGTCTGTAGGGGTTTTTGGGAAGAGCATAAGATCGAATTCTATACTACGCCGGCATACCCCCAAGCTAATGGCCAAGTAGTCTTAGACAGTCCGAAAAAGTGGCTAGAAAAAGTTAAACAGAAATGGGCTAAAGAACTTCATCACGTCTTATGGGCATACCGTCCTACACCAAGGCGGTCGACGGGCGAAACGCCTTTTTTCTTGGCATATGGCATGGAGGCAGTGATCTCCATGGAAATTGGCCTCCCCACTATTAGAAGTGAAAATTTTGATTCTGATATGAATAGAGAGGCCATAGCCTTGGAGTTAGATCTGGCTGACGAATGAAGAGAAAGGGCATTGGTCGACATCACCTCGTATCAACAAGAATTGTCTAGATAATGCAACAAAGCGGTACATCCAAGGCAATTCAAGATTGGAGATTGGGTGCTATGCAAAGTAATGAGAAACACTCTGGTCCCTAGAGATGGTAAATTAGGACCCAGTTGGGAAGGACTATATAGAGTGACTGGTCTGGTAGGAAAAAAGGCATACCACCTCGAAGATATGGACGGCCTAGCTATCCTATGGCCTTGGAGCACTGCAAATCTCAAAGTACTTTATTTTTAGCTCTTTAGACACTTGTAATTTTTCTTTTTGACATTCAATAAAATAAGTAGACATTTTTTCAAGTATAGTTCTTTCAGTACTAGTATTCCTCTATTTGTAAAATGGTTAGTACTCATTGCCTAACTGGGGGGCAACATGGGTTGGTAGGTTTGACCAACATAACTTTTTGCACTCTTTAGCCGAGACAAGGATATAGGCTAAAGAAGGTTAGTAGGTTTGACCAACATAAATTTTTTACACTCTTTAGCTAAGATAAGGATCTAGGCTAAAGAAGGTTGGCAAGTTTGACCAACATAAACTTTTTGCACTCTTTAACCGAGATGAGAATCTAGGCTAAAAAAGGTTGGCAGGTTTGACCAACAAAACTTTTTGCACTCTTTAGCCGAGATAAGGATTTAGGTTAAAGAAGGTTGACAGATTTGACCAACAAAACTTTTTGCACTCTTTAGCCGAGATAAGGATCTAGGCTAAAGAAGTTTGGCTAGTTTGACCAACAGAAATTTGTTTCACTCTTTAACCAAGATGAGGATCTAGGCTTAAGAAGGTTGGCAGGTTTGACCAACAAAACCTTTTGCACTCTTTAGCTAAGATAAGAATCTAGGCTAAAGAAGGTTGGAAGGTTTGACCAACAAAACTTTTTCCACTCTTTAGCCGAGATAAGGACTAGGCCAAAGAATGTTGGCAAGTTTGACCAACATAAATTTTTTGCACTCTTTAACCGATATAAGGATCTAGGATAAGGAAGGTTGGCAGGTTTGACCAACAAAACTTTTTGGAACTTTAAGATCAATATAGAGATCTCAGACAAAAAAGGTTGGCATGATAAGGTAAGGCTAAGCCAATTAGTTTGAATAAACATACAGTTAAAATGGTGCACAACTGTGAAAGAGAAAACACAGTAACCGAGATAAAAAAAGAAAACACAGTAACCGATCAAAAAGATCAATATTTTTCATTACTTAGAAGCTATTTATAAAAGGTGGGGATTATAGCCCGGTTACAAAAGGAAAACAGAAAAGTAAAAAGCAGAACAGATAGGAGAATGGTGGCCCGGTCATGCAAAGAGATCCTCCAGCTTGGTATCAAGGTCACCGCGCACCTCGCCAACTTCACCATTTTGAGTCAAGTCAGTGATATCTCCTCTGCTTGTTAAAGTTGGCTCGGTTTGACTGGGGGTTTCCAGCCGAGTTAGTAAAGTCGTTGAGTGGACAAGGTCAGAGTTAGCAGGAATTGAATCTGGGATCTCCTCTTCCTCTTGAAGGAACTTCTGCTGGACGACATTGGCATAGTCCGTCATATAGCTTGGTATAAAATGGAGAGAAGGATTTAGGAATATTTCAGAGTCGTGCATCTGGCCGAGCTTTTCAACTGCAGCCTTCCAGTTGCACTTAAAGAAGATGTCTTTTGTCGCATTATACTGTTGGACGTAGGTTTCTTCACCTTCCTTGAAACCCTGGTCCTTCATGTCCTCTATCTTCTTTTTCAACTCTTGGATCTCGGGTTCCTTTTTCTTTTCTATCTTGACAAGTTCGCGAAGGTAACGGTCTTTCTTCTCGGCTAGAGGTTTTTGCTTGTTTGCCTCGGCCGCATTGACTAACTCAGCTAGCCTTTCTTTGTCAACAGTTAGCTGGGCCAGAGTTGTCTTGAAGGCCTTTAGCTCGGCCTCTTTGGCGCTTGTTTCAGCAATGGCCGCCTGGGCCATTTTTTGTAGCTCAAGAACACGTTTGTGAGCCACTTGGTTTTTCTACACTGCCTATGTAAACACTTAGAACGATTTGCTGAAAACATTGAGCATAATGGTCGATGAAACTTAGTAAGTGGAACGGATTTCAGACTTTACCAATATCAGGGACTTGGTCGTAGAGCGAATTGCCTTCAGCTCGGTTGGATTGTCGTGCTGTTTCATGTCAGCTGGCAGGAAAACACTTTTTACTAAATTGAAGGCCAAAAAGTGATCCTTTTTAGCACTAATAGAGTCCTGCATAGTCACAGCATGGCCCCTGAAAGACACAGTTAGTGCCCACAGCGGAGGGGATGGTAGATTGGAAGGGCTAGCTTGGTGGCTACTTTGGGGCTGATTAGCCTCGGACAGCTTGGTCTCCTGTAGCTCAGTGTCTTCTTTATCCATCAGGCGCTGCAGCACGACAGAACTGGTGCGGGGCCGTTTGCTTGGCTGGGAGGCCATGGCACGGGCAGTTGAAAGGGCCACCACCGCGTCGTGAGGTTGGCCGGTTGGTGGTATCTCTGCTTGGACCTCAGCATTTGAAGTTGAGGTCTATTCGCTGATCAGGGCACAAATGTCTTGTTTTTTGGTCATTTCTTGCTCTTCCGTAAGTGGAATAAGGTTAATCTGGGGGAGATTTTGATCTGGCTTCGGCGATGACTCAATGAAGAAGTTTGTGACCTTGGTCTTTCTCTTACCACTATAACGATAGGTCGGCTCAAAATTAAGGGGCTTGGTCCAATCTCGGTTGCGGTGGCGGAGCGCTGCTCAAAGGGCGTTTTGATCAACATAGGCGTAGATTGATTTAAGTCGGTTCAAATATGTCAAAGAAGGGAAAATACAAGGGTTAGTGCGGCAAGAATTGAACTAACAAAGAAGGGGAAACCAGACTATCCTTACCAACCGTTCCTTTATTCCAGTTAATGTTATAGCCCAGTATCTGGGCTTCATGGTCTTCAAAATTTCCAGACACCCAAAGAAAGTCGTCATCATTCAGGTCTTTGTCTGGTGTTTTCTTGATAATTTTCTCTCGACCTTTTTGGATTCTAAGGTAATAAACCCAGCCGTCGTCATTCTGGTTGAGCGAATATTGGTGGAATAGCTCGGCCAGACTGAGGATGAGGCCAAGGCAGCGATTGAGTTCTGCGATGCCGTTTATTATTCGATACGTTTTGGTGGATAACTGGGTAGGGCATAGTCTGGTTTGCCCAAGAAATTCATAGATAAGGGGTTGGATTGGGAACCGAAGTCCACCTTCTATAATAGATAGCAGTGTAAATAGGACAAAGCCCGATTTGCCCCAGGGCATAGTGTCCAGCTCGGCCAGCTCGAATTGTACAACGTCAGGGATCTTGTAGTCCCTTCAAAACTCAGCTATAGCACTGGGCAAGCTCACAAGGAACCGGTATTTGCCCATGGGTGTGGCCTTAGTTTGTTTATAAATATCTGCTCGGCTCCTCAGCCCTGCTTTGTAATGAATGGTGTGCCTGAATAAACCTAGTCAAAGTCTGCACAGTGAAGAACATAGAATGTGTTATGGCCAGCTGGTGACTGGGCTAAGGCATCAGTGTAAATTAGCATGCTCGGTCTTGGGAGAAGGGACGACGTGTAGCTCGGCTAAAAACTGAGGCGAGGTTTTAGCTTAGTTTTCAGAAAGGGCGAGATTTTTTATGTCGGTCCATGAAAAGGGCCACTTTGGAGCCCGGTCATGGTTGGATGATGTTTTCCTAGTTCAGTGAGACGCATCTAAGTGAGCATAAAGAAGTTTATAGCTCGGTTTTAGTACGATTTTTTGATCAAAATCAACATTTTTGTTTCATTTCTATTCCAGTTAGGGAGGGGTTCTTCCTAAAGCGTGGAGTTTGGGAAACTAATTCAGTTCTAGGCTCTTTTTAGCGCATAAAAAAAACTAAAAATACTATTGTATTATCAATATAATAGGTTTATAAAGCTAAAAACACCAAGAACCTAGAGAGCTTCGTATGAAGTGTTTGAAAGAACGTGGAATTTACAAGTTTTCAGCAGATAATGTGACATTGATCAGCAAATGGTGTTCCGGCAACAGTGTTGAGCTCGATTTGCTCAATGGTACCAGGGTTTGAGTGCAGGGAAGTGCAGGTTTGCATTTTTGTTTACAAGGGTTTTTTGGGTTAGAAGATGAACAGTAATAGTGATTGTTTGAAGTTAGGGGGATGAATTTGTAATGGAGGTAAAATGGCAGGACTATTCAAATTTCAGAGTAATGATTGATGGCTGTCACAGCAATAGAGGTAATTGTGAGAGGCCACGTGTCCCAGTAAGGACATGGTATCAGAAATGTGGGAAGACGGGTTGTATAACCTCGACAACGTGGAAATCGAGTGGGTCTTAGCTCGGTTGGCCTGAGCATTCCGGTTCGGGTGGATTGAATATCTTAGCACGGCTTGGAGACAATAGTCCTAATCATGCTTTGCAAATGGAATTAAGGGGCAATTGAGAGGGTAATTTGTGTGCAAATTGGTCCAAGCTAGGTAGAGTCTCCTTTGGATACTGGGTCGAATGAGGAGTTTTGGGTAGCTCGGTCTTGAGCCGTGCAGACATTGCACCAGGACCTGGACCAAGCTGCCTGGATATAGTCCAGAGAGTGAACCGGGGTATTACCAGTGCATAGAGCCGAGCTGGAGTCAGCTCGATAGAATGTCATCTTGGTTCTATTCAGCACAGGGCGGAACTAGGTTAGCCCGATTAACCGTGCTACCAGCCGAGGTAACAGATTTGAACCATCTCACTTGGTTGATAGTAAGAAGGTTTTTCTCAAAATAAGCTTTATCCTTAGGAATGTGATTCCTAGGAGGACTCTGCTAGGAAGAGTTAGAGTTCTACTAGAATTGTACCAGGCAGATTCTATAAAAGCACAAAACAGAACCTCTGCACAGGTATTGCAATTCTGACTCTCAATTACACAATTACACATATGTTTTTGTCTATAGTCTATTCGCTGGCTTAGGCATCAGAGAGGCTTCCGACACACACTCGCCGGCTAGCTCATGTTTGCGTTTTCAGGTAGTAAAGCGACGACATTTGGAGGAGTGCAAACTTGATCAACAGGATTATACGAGAAGATTATTTTGTGCTCGTACAAGATGAATTAATGGATAAAATTGGAAATAAAATATACTTGAAAAAAAAAACGACATCTCAGAAATCTATTTCAAAAAGGGTGGATCTCTCACAAAAAAAAAAAAAAATATTTACTGGACCTAACGTTATATTCTCCTTAAATTGGAATTTTTAACAATCATCTCTAAACAAAAATACATAACTGTGGGGAAGTATTTTATGAATGACAACACATGGCTAAGGTGACGCTGAAGTGTCAGCCAAGGTGCCACGTGGCTTGGTCACGTTGCCGAGATGATCTCGGCTAGGTCGAGGCTATCTGCGGAGATACCGGAATCCGAGGTAACCAGATAAGGGACAAGAGTCCTAGAACAGGGGAGGATCTTAGTCTAGATAGAGATAAGGTTCAAGAAGTTTATCTCTATCTAGATAAGGGTCCAAGATGAGCATGGAGCCTGAGTCCATTGAAGTAAGGCTTCTAAGGGATCAGGTCACTGCTGGTTATAAAAACAAGGCACCCTCGTGGTAAGTTATTTTCTTGTGAGTTTAAGCACAATTTGCTATCTTTGAGAGATATTGATTACTGACTTGATCGTCGGAGTGCCCCCGGGTGGACGAACCACCGCCAGATTCTTATATTCTTGTGCAGGTTATTGGGCTTAATCTATTTTGCCGATGCTCTCCAGTTGAGTTCCCTTTTTGGTTGTGTGGTCGAAAATCTACACCCACAAATTGGTGCCGTTTGTGGGAACTTAAGGAGAATAGATGGCCAACAACGGGCAGGAAAAAAAGATTGAGGACGACATCCATAGTGAGAGTGGTGAGCGTGCAGATCCCAACGTCAAGGAAGGAAACCGCAATAAAGGAGCATAAGATCTGAATCCTGGGGAGAAGGACATCGGCAAATAAGGGAATGCCCTAAAAAAGGGTGGCCGAGATGAGTATTACAACGAACGCAACCTCCAGGTATGGAAGAATAGATGCCTGAGAAGGGACAGCGAGATGAAAGGGATGGCAAATAAGTTGGTAGACCTACAGTCAGTTGTCAACTTCATGAAGCAGAACAACGTGATGTAACCACCGTTCCCACTACAGGATACGCCAATACCAGCGGCCAAGACTAATGCCCAAAAAGAGGGGCAGAAAACGGTCCTAATAATCCCACAGCATGGCAAGGAAAAGGAGCACTCACATCAGCCATCATGGGATGTCGGACGAGCACAATCAGTAAGAGGTGAGTCGCAAAAGACACTGCGGACTAAGGAAACCTAAGTCAAAGAACCTCAGCATGTCCAGGGGAAGGGTTTGTGGTTTGATACAGTGAATGAAGAGAAGTCCAAAAGGACAAACAATGACACCAGGAGCAACGCGCCAAAAAGGATGAAATCTTAAGAGACTATCTCCAGAGGAAGCGGCACAACGCCGAGATCACATCCCCTATCAAGCTGAAATCGCTGTTCTCAGTGGAGTTCGATTTGTTCGAGGCCCCAAAGAGGTTCCACATGCCAAGGTTCCAGATTTATGACGGTAAGTCTGATCTGAACTTTTATGCCGGCTTATATTTAAATTCAATGGCTTTGAATATTGGGAATGAGCAGTTACTGTGCAAAGTGTTCCTGTCATCCTTCGGGGAAATCGCATCGGATTGGTTCCACAAGTAGCCGAAAAGAACTGTGAAGAGTTGGGAAGGCTTGGCCGAGATGTTTGCAGCCAAGTTTGTAACAAACAAGCTGTAGCCACAAAGGGTGGACTCCCTGCTGGCTTTAAACATTAGCAAGGGTGAAAGCTTTAGGGCTTATGCCAAAAGATATGACGAGGTGTTCAACCAAATTCCTGCTTGCAACCAGGAGCAGGCGGTCATGTCCTTTAAGAACAGCTTGGATGATAAATACCCACTTCAAAAATCACTGGCACAAACTCTATCAAAGAGTATGGAGGAGCTCATGTTACGGATTGAGAAGTATACCAGAGCAGAGGAGGATACGCAAGAAATGAGGACACCAAAGCAAGAGAAGAGAAACGGCTTGCCGAAGCGAGGCTGAGGTAATTCTGGTGTAAACAAGCAGGAGATAGAGTTGAGGGCCACATAGCCAATCACCACTGTGTTTTGGATCTCGATCTACAAAGTTCTGGAGATGATCGGGAACCAGCCATACTACAGAGTGCAGGAGAAGATCCTTGGCGAGTTTATGGGAAGGAACCTTGGGAAGCATTGTGCTTACCATAACAAGGATGGGCACTTGACTCAGGAGTGCTGGGCTCTAAAGACGCACCTAGAGGATCTGGTCAGACAAGGTCACTAGAGAGGCCTAGTAGATGAGGCTAGGACGAGGCAAGAGCATGCAAGGCTACCCCAAGCATCGGCAGCACCACTTCCGCCACCACTACCACAGCAAGCAGATGGACCTTGAGTGATCAATGTGATTCATTCAAAGGTCAATGAGAATGATGTACGAGGGGAGACCTAGAGAGTAAAGCACCTACAACATGTGCATCAGGTCTAGCAAAAGAAGCCTAGGACAAATGGGTACCAGGACCAATGGTTTCTTTTACTGAGGCAGGCCTGGATATGGTGCAACATCCACACAACGATGCCTTGGAGATAACACTGAAGATTGGAGAGTGCTAGGTGAGACATATACTGGTTGATCAAGGTAGTTCTTGTGACATCATGTATGTTAGATGTTCCAAGGAGCTGGATCTTCACCTAGATGATCCGGAATAATCCAATAGCCCGATGGTTGGATTCAACAGAATGCCGATGTGGCCTCTAGAAGCCACTAATTTGCAGGTGCAAGCAAGCACCAAGAAGGTAAGCACAGGGTTTATAATAATTGACACCCCCTCCCCTTACAATGTTATCTTAGGTAGACCGTGGTTGTATGTAATGAGGGTTGTTCCCTCAACATTGCACCAACTGTTGTGATTCCCAACCGAACATAGGATTGAGGAGGTCGGAGAGGTTCAGGTGCAGGCAAAAAATTGCTCTATAGCAGCAATGAAGTCAACCTACAATGTGCGAGAAGCAGAGACTGTAGAAATTGATGACGAGGATATGGAGGTCCTAGATGATGTCATCAAAGAACTAGCAGACAAGAGTGAGAAAGCCTTGAAGAAGATTCTGGTCCAAGAAGATGATGGAGAGCGCTTCTTTCTTCTCAGCTCAAGCTTAGCCGAAGAGGAGAAAAGGGATTTAGAGGCTTTCTTGCAAGCAAACATAGAAGTGTTTGCCTAGATGCTTTACGCGATGCCTGGCATTGACCCCGAGGTCATTTGCGATAGTCTCAATGTAAACAGGTCGGCTAAACCAGTTACCTAGCGGCAAGGAGACCGACATTGATACATAAGGAAGCAGTCGAGAAGGAAGTGGACAAGTTGTTGGAAACCCAAGCTATTCGGGAGGTGAACTACCCCACTTGGCTGTCCAACACCGTGGTAGTGAAAAAGAAGAACGGTAAGTGGAGGGTTTATGTGGACTTCACCAGCCTGAATAAGGCTTGTTCTATGGACAGTTTCCTACTGCCTAAGATTGATCAATTAGTAGATGCCACTTCAGAGCATGGAAGGATGAGTTTCTTGGGCGCATACAGGGACTACCACCAGATAGCAATGTATGCCCCAGTTGAAGAGAAAACAACATTCATTACCCCGAAGGGACTCTATTGTTACAGAGTGATGCCTTTCAGGTTGAAGAATGCAGAGCAACCTACCAGAGGTTAGTGACCAAGATGTTCAAACACTTGACAGGGAGGACAGTAGAGGTCTACATCAATGACATGGTCATAAAGACCAAAGAACCTATGAACCATCTAGCCAACTTATAGGCAGTTTTTGATATCTTGAAAACATATCGGCTTTGGCTCAATGCCTTTAAATATGCATTTGGAGTCGGATCCGATAAGTTCTTGGGAAACTTGGTGACCAAGAGAGGCATTGAAGCAAGCCTAGATCAGATCAGGGCCATCCTTGACTTGAAGAGCCCATTATCAGCCAAGTAGGTCCAGATTTTGACCGGCAAGGCAGCAGCCCTAAACAGATTTATCAGCCAAAGTTCTGATAAATGTGAACCATTTTTTCAATTGTTAAAGAAAACCACAGATTTTTTGTGGACAGAAGAATGCGAAACCTCCCTTGCCGACCTAAAATGGTACTTGACAACAACTCCAGTTTTGTCAACTCCAATACTTGGAGAAGAACTATTCTTGTACTTAGCGGTATCAAACCACGCTGTCAACGCGGTGGTAATCCGCAAAGAAGAAGGGGAACAGAAGGTAGTATATTACGTAAGCAAGACCCAGGCAAGCGCATAAAATAGGTACCTGCCCTTGGAAAAGTTAACACTAGCCCTGGTGATGGCTTTCAAAAAGTTGAATCACTACTTCCAAGCCCACAAGATTGTGGTGCTGACATAACATCCCCTGAAGTCCCTGTTACAGAATGAAGATCTGACAGGAAGAATAGCCAGATGGGAAATGGTGTTGGGCCAATACGATTTCAAATTCAAGCCTAGAACAACAATCAAGGGCTAGGTGCTGGCCGACTTTATGGCCGAGTTTACCCCTGGTGCAATTCCAAGGCGGCTCCAGTGAGCCGTGGCTTAGGATGTCCAGGGGAGCAGGAAGAGACCTAGCTGGGTCCAAAGAACCCCACTCCAGCAGCGCAGAAATAAGAAGAAAAACCAAAACCCTACGATATCTACGTTGGAGACTTCTTCCGGCTCTTTATTGACGGCAGCTCTAACCGACTTAGAGCAGGGGTAGGAGTAGTGTTAGTATCGCCAAATGGGCGAATGATTAAGAAATCTATTCATTTGGGATTCAAGACCTCAAACAACGAGGCACAGTATGAGGCACTGATTGTAGGCTGAAACTAGCAACAACCATGGAAGTCGACGAGGTGGTAGTCTTCTGTGACTCCCAGTTTATTGTGAATCAAGCAATGGGCGAGTATGCAGCCCGAGATGAAAGGATGATAGCCTATGTCAAGAAGGTTGTCAGACTACTAACACTGTTTAAGAATTGTCAATAACAACAGGTTAGCCGAGATGATAATAGTCATGCCGATGCCTTGGCAAACCTGGCTTGTGCAATAAAGTTTGGGGAACCAAGGACAATCATGGTTGATTATCTGATAGGACCAAGTGTAGAGCCTTTGATAACGGAGTACGAGGCAATGTACGTGGAAATGGGTCCCTGCTAGATAGACACCCAAGTTGTGTTCCTCAGAGAGAGCAGACTTCGAGATGACTGAAAAGAAGCACACAAAACCAGGTTCAAGTCGACCAAGTTCTGCCTGTCAGTAGAAGGCCATATGTACAGGAGATCCTTCACTGGACTGCTACTTCGGTGTGTTCAGCCCTCTCAGGTAGAGGACTTTTTGTATGAGATCCGTGAAGGAGTTTGTGGAAGCCATTCAGGAGGCAGGTCACTTGCCCGTAGAGCCATATCCCAGGGATACTGGTGGCCATACATGCAAAAAGATACTAAAGCCTATGTCAGGAAGTGTGAGAAGTGTCAAAGATTTTCACCTTTGATACATCAACCAACAGCAGATCTGAACCTAGTGTCCAGTCCATGGCTATTTGCCCAATGAGGCATGGACCTAATGGGACCACTGCCCCAAGTAACTGGACAGAGAAAGTTCTTGCTAGTCGCTACAGACTACTTTACAAAGTAGGTAGAGGCTAAACCTCTTGCGAAGATTCGAGATATTGATGTTAAAAACTTCATTTGGAAGAACATAATAACCAAGTTCGGGATCCCAAGGGCCATTATAGCAAACAATGGCACTTAATTTCACAATAAGCTAATTAAGAGCTTTTTTGCGAAGTACAAGATTACGAACTATTACTCTACTCCTAATTTTTCAAAGAGTAATGGTCAGGCAGAAGCATCTAACAAGACCATCCTATATGGAATCAAAAAGAGGCTAGAAGTAGCCAAGGGAAAATAGGAGGAACAATTACCCAATGTGCTTTAGGCAAATTGGACTACGCAGAGAAGATCAACTGGGGAATCCCCTTTTGCCATGGCATATGGCACTAAAGCAGTCATCCTAATAGAGGTCGGCATCCTTGGAATCAGAACTCAGGGAGTGGAGAATGGAACCAACGAGGCATTCCTTGCACGACCTTTGAATCTTCAGGAAAAAAGAAGAGAGAGAGCAGCAATTTGGCTGGGGACATCCCATCAGCAACTTGCTAGGGCTTACAACAAGAAGGTCAACTGTAGACACCCCATTTTTGACCGCCCCTAAGACTTGGGCATTACTGATGGTTTACTTGGTGGAGAAAGGTGTGCAGGGCAAAAGTTCAGTTTCTTCGGCAAGGAGAGAGCCAAATCTCAACTTCACACCCCATTTTGGACCAATGCTATTTTGGATGGTTTTTAGACTTTAAAACCCTCTCTTTTGAAATGTTTTTGAAATAAAATTCCTACGATGCTCTAAGACTCACATTTTGTCAAATAATGTGCTTTTCGATAAACCGAGCAAGGACAAAGTGGAAATCAATGAAAGAGAGATGAAATCTTTGAAAAATCTTTCAAAACACCTTACTTAGGGGTTTGAAGTTGAAGAAAAGAGGAGAAGAGGGGAGAAAACAAGTTGGAGAAGAAGTTCGGCAAGGATCCGGGTAGAAGAGAGTCGAGCGACCCTCGCTGAATCAGGCTTATTCATCTGCATACTAGGATTTTAGCTATGAGGCCACCACCGTTGGAAAGCTTACATCCGGGGCTTCGTTTTACACTCAAGAATATCCTAAAGCCAAGTCTAGGTGGGGGAGATATGGTTGGTTGAAGTTGGGCATCATCCCGATTGGATCGAATCTGTGCGGCTTCACCAAAAAGGGCATAACTTTTTGCACAGGAGGAATTTTAATGCAAGGTTTGCGGCATCGGAAAGCTAACTTCTGGGGATTCAATTTGGACACTCACCATCCACTTTTTGACCTTGGTAGCATCTATCGGCAATCTATTTAGCCGACTAGCAATTTATTGTGCCAACCGGCCATTTATTTTGGCCGACGACCTCCTTTTCTGGCCGGTTTGACCTTTTTCCACCTTCCAGGCATGGTGCATGCCAGCTGTGCCAACTGGGATGCACAAACCCGTCCCCCCATACACATAGGTGGTTGTTTTGAGCCCTTGACCCCTTTTTTTGCACCCTTTGCTCAAGGCTTCTTGAGGAAGCCTTGACCCCTTATCTTGGCTTCCTCAAGAAGCTTACCAGCTGTCCTAGCTTCCCTAAGAAGCCTTGACCCTTTCTCTTAAGCTTGTCTTATAAGCGTAGAGCCATTTCGATTGCCTATTTAAGGGCCTCTCCTCCTCCATTGTTAAGGGTTGATGGGTTGAACAAAAAACCAGACCTATACATATATATCTGATATATATCCCCCTCTCTCTCTATATCTCCCTCTCTCTCCTCATTTGGGTGTGTTAGAGGGCTCTAAAGTGTGAGGTTCTTGGCCCTTTACACTACACCTCCAAGCCTACTACCTCCAACATCCATTCAAACACCTTGAGGCTGATTTTCAGAGGCTAGGAGCTCATTTTCTGGACCAAAGAGCTGCTATCACCTTTTGGCTACAAGGGTAACACAATTTTCCCTCTTTGTTCCCCATTTTTGCACACACTTTTAGCCTATCTTGCTTTCTGTTTTGAGCTTAGTGTATAACTGAAAAAAGTCTTGTTTTTAGCTCATTTTCAAGTTTGTTTAAGAACGCTTTTGTGTTTTGGGTTATCTACCCCCTCTTAGGCCTTGTTTGGCCTCATTTTTATGCATTTTTTTGTGAGCTCCAGGACCACCTTGTTTAGGCCTTCTCACCACTGAAATCTTAAGGGATTTCAGTGGTGAGGAGGGTGTCTTAAGGTCCTAAGAAGGAGAGGGCCATCCCCTCTCCTTATTGTCTTCATTACTTGTATTTTTGGCCCTACAAAGGGGCCTATGTTTGCACACTTCTTGAGCTCGGTTCAGGCATTTTTCAGTGGGTTTTAGGACCCTCAGAACTCATTTTCAGAGTTGATTTGGTCTTGCTAAATGTCTATCTTGCATGTGCTTAATAACTCCTTGCATGGCCCTCTAAAGTAACTCATCATTTTTGCATGCCATGGTTGCATATGAGTGGTTATTTGGGCCTATTTTCACATGTTTTATTCACTGATTTTTGATGGTTTGGTGAGATTCCATGTGCATCATATACTTGCCATACAACCCATGTTTGCTAGTCAAAGTTGCATGCTATTTTAGTCCATCTTGCTAACATCTTTTGGCCATGCTTTGAACTGGAAATATGCATGTTTTGGGACTGCCTTGACTCTGTCTTCATGCTTCATGATCAAATAATGCGTGCTTTGTATAGCTGTAAGCCATCATATGTGCCTAGTTTTGAGTTTCAGGGCTCATCTCATGCATCGGGTGCCATATTTCCATGATTCAGGACTATTTTGTATCATATTTCAGTGTTGAAATTTGCATGTTTACATACCATATTCCATTCCTTGCCATGCTTTGGTAGAGTGGCATTTGATGCCTTAGGTTCGGTCCTCGATTTGCGTGCATGCGTGCACGCATTTCGAGTGTCTCATTTTCATCTAATGGCCACTGATTTTGGCATGCTTGTAAGCTATCCATGTTAGTTGAAGTCCATCATCGCATGTTGTTGCATGCCATGTTTGCTTACATGTTTAGGTTGCGCGCCTAGTATACATTGCTCATTTGCATGTTCATGTTGCATACTTAGCCTCCATGCCCAGGTTGCATTTCATTGAGCATGCATCCCTTGCCTCTTGATCAATCATGATAGGGGTTGGGGCCCTTTGATGTGTTTTGTGCTTGCATTTCATTTGATATCAAAGTTGTAAAACTTGGTCTCTTAGGCCATCATGCATAATTGATGGCCCGAGGGTCGAGGGGCATACTCCCTTGAGTCCATTACATGATTGGGAGAGTGGCCATGCATACATTGCTTTGAAAATTCCATGCCATACACTGCTTTCCCTCTGCTGCTGTCAATTGCAGGTTCTGCAGGAAGTTTTGGCCGGTCGGCTACATATAGTGCCGACCGGCCAGGAATTTGCAGCCGATATATCAAAATGGAGCCGGTGATTATTCCCGCGGCCGGTGACCATTCCTCCTAGCCGGTGGTGCTCCAAAGTGTGCAGAGAACCTATTCCCAGACTTGTGCAGTCTTCAGAGGAGCTAGGGCAGTGTAAACAGAGGCAGTAGTGCTATGGCAGCGAGTTTCCGGGCAAGACGAGTCAAACATGCATCGTTCGCGCATTCCGAGGCACGGCTGCGGCCACCTTCTTTCTGCATTTATTTTGTCAATTAATTAAGGGTCTGTAATAATTAATTAGCTAGGATAGTTGATTTGTTATTCGGACTGTATTATTCTTTCGAACCCTCCGAGTGAGGGCAATTGTGTAATAAGTGTGCGTGAGTGTGTGTATGTCTTCCAACCCCACGTCTTCCTTCCCTTTTATTTACCCGCTTATGATGGTAGACTAGGGCATATTTAAATTAGCATACCATATGCTTAGCATGCGTGCATCCATACATTTGTCTTACATGCACCAGGCTCGGTACATCATGCTAGCTGCACTCGTATTTCAATTCCAAGTTGAGTATTTGTCAGTTGCAGCATTTCACATGCCATGTTTAGGATAGCCAAGCCTGTTTGGATTGCATCTTTGCATGTGTTGCATTAGCCATTTCAAATATGAACTAGGAGCCTGCATGTGATTACTAACTGGTTTCTGTTTTGGCTTGGAGTACTAGGTGAGCTTTTATGCTTTAGCATGCCGCATGCGTGTGAGTGTTGCCATAATTGCATGATTACCATGAGACTAGCTGCTTATGTGATATAACTGCTTGAATGCCTGTGGATGGAGGTCGAATTGCTTAAATTGGGATAACGCATTAAAACTGTGAATTTTAAGCCCACTAGATAGTGGTAAAACCATCTTTTCTAAAAGCCCACTTGAGGGTGGCAAAACCTGCATTTTAGCCTACTTGCGAGTAGCAAACCATTTTCAAAACAAACATGAAATGTTTTGTTCCAATTTAGGCGATTTGGTCTATACTAGTTTGCTGTGTGCATAACACAGTAATTCTAGGCTAATAACTGGAATAAGAACACATAATGCTTTCAAAACAAGATATCGCGGTTAGTAGAGGCCGATCTTTGATCGGGCGAGAGGGGGTGCTCATAGCTGACCTTCCCCAATCGTACCCAAGTTCCCGAGCCGAGGCAACTTTGGTGATGACGGACACGTGGCCTTTGGCACCGAGTCAGGGTTTCCTAAATTCCCCAAAATAAAATATTTAGGTGACGACTCTGTATCTGGCAAAGCAGTCCATGTTTGGCACTTCTTTTTCTAAAAATTTGTTTTCTCAAAACGATTTACCAGATTTGGACTCTTTGGTTCAAATTAAGAACCGTGACAATTTGAGTCCGAACTGTAGTAGACCTGCAAAATGAACGGAACGGGACCTCACCCTCCCGGGGCGTTCGGGGACGTCTACAATTTCTGGCGACTCCGTTAGGGATTTTAGAGAGCTTGACTCAAACTCGTGATATCCTGTTTTGATTACACTTATGTGTTTCTTTGCATTGCATGTGCATTGGTGCGCCTAGGAACACAGTGTTTGCCATCTGCCATTCCTGAACGGTTTGCTGGAGGCTTGTCTTGTCAAGGCATGACCATAAGGCTGACCGGTTGTGGGCTCTGATAGTATGGGAACACAAACCCCGATTTTACCGGGGCACCCTTTTTGACCATTCGACCTAATGCATATTTGGAATCCATAGTGACCATTCCAAACTAGGACAGGTTGCTTACCCGATGCTAAGTTGTTTGAAACCGCTGCGTGCATAGTGAAACCCTAGCTCCTGACAAAATAGGACAGGGAAACCCTACCCCAACATAGGGGTGTTTTGGCTCTCACTTATCTGCTATGTGCTTTAAAGTGCGTCTCTACAGGGAATGCGTCCTCTAGAGGTAGTCTCTCAAGCCCTCCTTCGTTCGACCAGGTGCTTGGCTATCAACTGATTTCAGCCTTTTTGGTGCGCTACTCCCGGTGTCATTGTGTGTCCTCTTCGACTTCTCTTCATTCACTATATCAAACACAAACCCTTCCTCTGGACATACAAAGGTTCTTTGACTCAGGTTCCCTTAGTCCGCGGTGTCTTTTGTGACTCACCTCTTATTGATTCTGCTCACCTGACATCCCGTGATGGCTGATGTGAGTGCTCATTTTCCTTGTCACGCTGCGGGATTACTGGGACCATTTTCTGCCCCTTTTTTTGGGCATCAGTCTTGGCCGCTGGTATCGACGTATCTTGTAGCGGGAACGGTGGTTACATCACGTTGTTCTACTTCATGAAGTTGACAACTAACTGTAGGTCTACCAACTTGTTTTCCATCCATTTCATCTCGTCGTCCCTTCTCAAGCATCTATCCTTCCATACCTAGAGGTCGCTTTCGTTGTAATACTCATCTCAACTACCCTTTTTCGGGGCATTCCCTTCTTTGCTGAAGTCCTTCTTCCC
Source organism: Camellia sinensis (assembly GCF_055761805.1). NCBI lineage: Eukaryota > Viridiplantae > Streptophyta > Magnoliopsida > Ericales > Theaceae > Camellia > Camellia sinensis. The sequence continues at coordinate 150,423,417 of NC_138968.1, read as the reverse complement.
AGGATTCGGATCCTATGCTCCTTTATTACGGTTTCCTTCCCCGACGTTGGGATCTGCATGCTTACCACTCTCACTGTGGATGTCGTCCCCAATCTTTTTTTCCTATCTATTGTTGGCCATCTATACTCCTTGAGTTCCCACAGACGACACCAAATTGTGGGTGTAGATTTCCAACCACACAACCAAAAGGAGAACTCAACTGGAGAGCACCGGCAAAATAGATTAAGCCCAATAACCTATACAAGAAGATAAGAATCTGGCAGTGGTTCGTCCACCCGGGGGCACTCCGACAATCAAGTCAGTAATCAATATCTCTCAAAGATAGTAAATTATGCTTAAACTCATAAGAAAATAACTTACCTTAGACCCAGGATGGTGCCTTCATTTTATAACCAGCAGTGACCTAATCTCTTTAGAAGCCTCACTTCAATGGATTCAGGCTCCATGCTCATCCTGGACCCTCATCCAGATAGAGATAAACTCTTCTTGAGCCTTATCTCTATCTAGACTAAGATCCTCCCATGTTCTAGGACCCTTGTCCCTTGTCTACTTATCTCGAATTTCGGTATCTCCGCAGATAACCTTGGCCTAGCCGAGATCATCTCGGCAACATGACCAAGCCACGTGGCACGTCAACTGACACTTCAGCGTCACCTTAGCCACGTGCTGTCATTCATAAAATACTTCCCCACAATTATGTATTTTTGTTTAGAGATAAATGTTGAAAAGTCCAATCTAAGGAGAATATAACGTTAGGTCCAGTAAATATTTTTTGTTGGTGAGAGATCCACCCTTTTTGAAATAGTTTGCTGAGATGTCCTTTTTTCTCAAGTATATTTTATTTCCAATTTTATCCATTAATTCATCTTGTACGAGCACGAAATAATCTACTCATATAATCCAATTGATCAAGTTTGCACTCCTCCAAACGTCGTCGCTTTGCTACCTGAAAACACAAACGTGAGCTAGCCGGTGGGTGTGTGCCGAAAACCTCTCTGATGCCTAAGTCAGCAAATAGACAATAGACATAAAAGCTCTGTGTAATTGAGAGTCAGAATTGCGATACCTATGTATAAGTCCTGTCTTGAGTTTTTATAGAATCCGCATGGCATAATTCTAGTAGGACTCTAACTCCTCCTAGCAAAGTCCTCCTAGGAATCACATTCCTAAGGATAAAACCTATCTTGAGAACACCCTTCTCACTGTCAACCAAGTGAGATGGTTCAGATCTGTTACCTCGGCTGGTAGCACAGTTAATTGGGCAAACCTGGTCCTGCCTTGTGCTGAACAGAACCAAGATGATGTTCTATCGAGCTGACTCCAACTCGGCTCCATGCACTGGTAATAGCCCGGTTCTCTCTCTAGACTATATCTAGGCAGCCTGGTCCAGGCCCTAGCGCAACGTTTGCACGGCTCAAGACCGAGCTACCCAAAACTCTTACCTCAGCCCAACATCCAAAAGAGACTTCACCTAGCTTGGCCCAATTTGCACACAAATTACCATCTCACGTCTATTAACTTTTTTTTTCTGTTGATTTTTTGTTAACTATATTTTCAAATTCTTTTCCTACCTGTTCAAAATTTGTCCTTATCTGTTCAATTTTTTTACCCTATCTATTTATTTTTTTTAATCTTTTCAATTCAAATTTCCTTTATCTGTTTAAATATTTGTCCAAATAAATACACAAAATTTTCATATCTATTGAAATTCTCATTTTTAACTTGTATGTTCAAATTCTCATTTTTAACTTATCTTTTCAATCTAATTTTGAACAAATCATGCTTTCTATTCAATTTTTTTCACTTATCAGTTCAAATATTTTTATCTATTTAAAATATTTTATCTATTCAAATCTTGAACATGTTCAAATCCTGTTATCTATTTATTTGCCATTTTTTAACAGATCTGTTTATCTGACATTTTTTTTAAAAAAAAATTGTTGCAATATGGTTACAACAAAAAAAATAATAAATCTAAGACAAGAAGAGAGAGAGAGAGAGAGAGAGAGAGAGAGAGAGAGAGAGAGAGCTCTTTGTTGAAATTTACTAAACATATTTTCCTTATCTATTGAATTCTTTTTCAATTCGAGTACTCTAAAAGCACTGGTGAACATGTACTCTGTCTTTAATCTAATGCAACCATCTCTTGAAAACTTAAATCAAGAACAATCGAACCAGAACGAATACACAAGCAATCACAACAACAAAATATATATTTATATATATATATATATATATCTAAGAATAAAAAACATGACTTTCTCACTTAAATTCAATTTGCTAAAATCATATATATAGTATGATTTTTTTGAGCAAAACTAGAAACATAGATATATAAGAGAGAGAGAGAGACAGAGAGAGAGAGAGACCATCAGAGTGAAAGAGAGAAATAGAGAGAGACACCAATCTAGAAATTGAACTTTGCCGATGGTACAAAACCCTAACCCTAGAGAGAAAGATGAGGAGTGAGAGAGAGAGAGAGAGAGAGAGCGAGTAGGGAGTACGAAACTTGAACTTGAACTTGAACTTCGCCATCGTCTTCTTGTCGTTGAACCGGTTAACCCGTTGTTGAACAGCATCATCTACTCGCCATCTTTGATCAGATGAGAGAGATAATAAGGAGGGAGAGAGAGAGAGAGAGAGATAGAGAGAGATCCGATGAGAGAATTGTCATGACCCAAACCCGCCCTTATGGATTAAGGGAGCAAATGAAAAAGATTTTACGTTGGTGTTATCTATTCCTGGCAAATTTGTTCCTATAATCTGAAGTGCAAGACAGCGAAGGTGCTTTGTAATTACCGAACTAGCTTTTATGAATGTCCTAGTTACACATACGTTTCTTGTGCATATGGTTTTAGGTATGTTTATGAATTCTATGAAAGCCTGTCCACTGTTTGAGCATGTTCTACATGTTGGAACTATGTGCCTTTTGTAAGCTGCTTCTTGTTCTAAAGCTTTTGTAATACTTTTTTTTTTCTTTTCTTTCTTCTTTTTTTTTTTTTGAGAATTTTGTAATGTTTAAGCTATGCACTTAATGTAGTTCATCTTTGTGAAAGTCAGCTTTGTGAAAGTCAGTGTTGCCTTACCATTTGGGGATTTATACTTGAGCAATTAATTATCTTTGTTTTTGCTGCTTTAGTTTATCAGTTTGTTCTTTATATGAAAATTTCTCCGGTCAATTGAAAGATAGGGTAGCTGTGGGAATTGATAACGAACCGTATCAAAGAGAATATTACATAATGAAGAAATAAGGGAATTCACCTCAAAATATTGCACATAGGTCATAGGCTTCATTTGGAAACAAGCTATTTTAGTAGCTTTTTTGATTTTTGGCTTAAAAAAAAAAAAAAAAAAAAAAAACTAGTATGTTTGTAATGACTTTTTAATTTTTTACGAAAAGATGTGCAAAAAGTAGAGAGAATAAAATCTTTGACATTTTGGTATATGTTATAGGCTTTTTATTTTTTTTTAGTAATTTTTTACTCTTAGGCTAAAACTGTTACATGCCAAACAAGCAAATGTGGTCGCAGATGCACTTAGTATAATATTATTCAATTCATCAATAGTTATGATTTTGAGATCTTTTACCACCCGGGAAAAGGAAATGTGGTCACAGATGCACTTATTCGACAACATGGGGTTATAGCGTCTTTGATGATTCAAGAATGGAAGTCCTTGGAGTTAATTTCGATGTATGATATTCAACCAATAGAGAATGTCAAGAGGGCATACATTGGTAGTTTGGCCGTGCAACTGACGTTACTGGGTAAAATTTGTCAGATGCAGTATTTAGATGGGTTTCTCGACAGCAAGCTTGATGACCTTGTAGTGGATTTGATAGATGATTGTCCTATTGATTGGTCTGTGGACTAAGATGGGGGATTGCGATTTAAGGGCACGTTGTGTGTACCTAACATTGTTGAATTGAGGAAAGATATTATGGATGATGCCCATAGGTCCTGATATACCATTCATCCTGGTGGGACTAAGACGTATCATGACCTGAAGAGAACGTTTTGGTGAGATGTTATGAAGAAGGACATAGGAGAGTATGTTTCTTGATGTTAAGTGTGCCAACAAGTTAAGGCAAAACACCAATGACTGTTTGGACTTTTGCAGCCTCTTGAGATTCCTACTTGGAAATAGGAGTACATCTCTATGGACTTTGTGGATGGATTGCCGTGGTCTAAGCAAGGCAATGAATCTATTTGAGTGATAGTAGATCGACTCACCAAGTCTGCTCATTTTATTCCTATTAGTGTTCGCCAAAGTGTGGATAAACTGGCTAGGTTGTATATTCGGGAGATGGTACGACTTCATGGCGTGCCAGTTTCTATAGTTTCAGATCCTAATCCATTATTTGTGGTAGAGTTTTGGGAGAGCTTTCAGCATGCTTTGGGTACTAGGTTAGACCTGAGCACGGCTTATCATCCTCAGACGGATGGGCAAACTGAGTGGGAAAATTAGATCTTGGAAGATATGTTAAGAGCTTGTATCCTCGATCTTAGTGGTAGTTGGGAAAAACACTTGCCATCGGTGGAGTTTGCTTATAATAATAGCTATCACTCCAGTACCGGGATGGAACCTTTTGAGGCTTCGTATGAGAGGCCCCTGCCGATCATCTACTTGTTGGATAGAGGTAGAAGATACACCATTGTTAGGGCCAGAGTTGGTGAGAAAGACCACGGAGAAGGTGAACATTATTCGGGAACATATTAAGATTGCACAGAGTCATCAGAAGAGTTACGCTGATAAAAAAATGTAAGAGGGTTGAGTTGAATGTTGGAGATTTTGTGTTTTTGAAGGTCTCGCCGATGAAAGGTACCATGCGGTTTGGAAAGAATAGAAAGTTGGCACCTAGATTTTTGGGACCATATGAGATCACTGAGAAGATTGGTAATGTGGCTTACAAATTAGCCCTACCGCCTGCTTTGGCTATGATTCACAGCATGTTCCATGTATCTTTATTACGGAAGTGTGTGCAAGACCCTTCCCAAGTAGTATCACCAGAAGTGTTAGAGATTAGTGACGATCTAACGTATGTCGTGCGACCAGTTACTATTCTAGATCGGGATGTAAAGCAGTTGCGGCACAAGAAAGTGAACTTGGTGAAAGTGCAATGGAGCGAGGATGAGAATGATATCACTTGGGAATTAGAAGAGAAAGTTCGGCGTATGCACCCAGAACTTTTTGCTTAGTACTCTCTCCTATCAAATCTCGGGACGAGATTCTTTTAAGGTGTGTATATTTAGCGACCCTAATTTTTCATAGGTCATTATTTATTTATTATTACCTTATTTTATTTTTGACTTTATTAATTGCGTGGTTACATGAGAATTTAGTGTGTTGTTTAATTAATTTAATGTGTTATTTAACTATAGGTAATTGTAACAACCCTCGTACTGTTTACTGATTTATGACCGATTGATTACCGTTAATCACCGATTACTGTTAAACGAAGCTGATAATGACTGATAACTAACTGATAATCGAACTGAATGAAATACTGAACCGACTGACTGAAGTTGAAACTGAATTGACTGAGTATATGTTAGTTAATTGCATTCTATCTGTTTGATTGTCTGATTATCTGTTCATGTTTATATGTTTAAACTGCTATTTGAAGGCCTTATCGGCGGCCGAACTAGAAACCGATCGATGTTACGTGACCCTCATATTTAATGTGATTTTATGGTATAAGTATCTGAAAATTGATTAGGTATGATTAAATTAGATTAAAATAAGCCAATTGAAGAGTTGGACTTAATTACCGTTTTGCCATTGAGTGGGCCACTATCTCACACACATACTTGAGCCAAGAACAACATTTCCTCAGCCATTTTCCTTCTCATTGCCGACCAAGAGGGAGGAGAGGAGAGAGAGTGAGAGGAATTGAATTCTACCTTGGGTTTTGCTTGGAGAATTGAAGGAATTGAAGTATAGATTGCATATTTGAGCTCCTAGTCTTCTAATTCAAGCTCTAGGTTAGGATCTTATCTTCTTATTGATGCTATTGAACTAGTTCTTGCATGGTTCATGCTTCATTGTAGAACTAAATCATGATTTGGGTCATTAATGGTGAATTGAAGCTCATTTCTTGCATGCATGGTTGAATTAATGAGTTTTGAGTTGAATTCATGGTAAATGGTTACATGCATGTCCATGTTGTAAGAGTAGACCATGTTTTCATCTTGTTTTGAAAAGAATGAGCTCATTTGAACAAGCTTTGAAGCTTTGATTTGGTTTAAATCCTTGCATGTTTGCATGTTCTTCATATTCTTGAAAATGGGTTTGAATATGGTTCTAATTGACTCACCTTTGGGGCTTGAATTCATAAATTGAGCTTTGAAACTTGTTATACATTGAATTTAATGATGTTTTCCAGAATTTGGGCCCAAGAGGTCGAGTTTGGAGTGGTTGAATGCTTGGTTTGAGCTTGGGAGGCAAATCTGGAAATTCCAGATTTGGCTTCCTCGCTCGAGCGAAGGATTCCCCGCTCGAGCGAGCACCTTTGTCCAGGGCTCCGCTCGAGCGACCATCGAGCGACCATCGCGCGTAAAATTTCAGCATCCAGTACTTTTACTGTTTTGCAGACCGCTCGAGCGAAGGATTCCTCGCTCGAGCGAAGCCTTTGATTTTGGACTTACGCTCGAGCGTAGAAAGTCTCGCTCGAGCGAGGCTCCTATTTTCAGCAAACTTTGCGAAATGTTTTCTAAGTGTATTTTTTGCATCCTCATCCCATCCTAGGCATTCTTAGGCCTAGTTTAAGGCATCTTGATGAGGATATCATTGTAGAACACACCAAGGCAAATTAGGGATTAAGTTATGAGATTTCCCAACTGTGTAGCTTAGTGTGTTCAACCTGTGAACTGTGTAGGGTTGGCAACTGGGGAGACACGCTCTAGCATACTGTAGCCCAGAACTCTGTGAGTAACAATTGTGTAAAGATATGTTCAACTGATTATCTTCTGAATACTGAACTGAACTGTTTACTGAACTGGTATTATTTACTGAATGAATGTATGTCCTTTATTTCTGAACTGTACTGTGGCATCCTTAGTATCTACGGTTTACTGTTACTGTTACTGTCACAGAGATCTCTGTCGGTTTCCTTGTGGAACCACTACTGTTTACTGACTGATGGCCATCATTACTGTTCGGTCTTTTAAGACCTACTGTTACTGTTATGCTAATGGATGTACCACATATGACTGTTTACTGTACTGAGCAACTGAATTACTGATTGAAATGAACTGTTTTCATTACTGTAAGGACATTCATTCTAAACCCCTTTACGCTTTATGTTATTCACTGGGCTTTAGCTCACTGCTCATATATATATGTAGGTGTACAGGCACCAGACCGCAGCTAGAGGCGTCAGGGTTACTCCAGTTTTGTCAAGCCAGCCTTTGTGCCTCACTGCGAGGTTCCGAGCCTACTGTTAAGGCTTAGGGGTGTTTTAGAATTTCCCCCTTTTTGTACTGTTTCGCTGTTTTGTATAGACTGACTATTTACTGTACTGTTATACAGGGATTAGGTCCCTGTACTGTGTGACTGTTAATTTTGTATACTGTGTTGTACAGACGGAATGTTTTCTGTACTGTTATGTGGGGTTGAGTCCCTAGTTAAGTGGATGTGAATATTGTGTATACTGTTCTGTACTGTTTTTGTATAATGTATGAAAAGCCTTTTTGCATACAGACTGTCACAGCTCAATGGACACTATTTATTTACTGTATTGGCTTCCGCCAGGCCCTGTACTCTGTTTCACTGTATTACTGTTCAGCAGGCCTTCGGTAATCTCGGATTACTGGCCGGTTACGGTGCTAAACCCATAGGGCCGGGTTTGGGTCGTGACAGAGTGGTATCAGAGCGATACTTATCACGAGTTATACCGCACACACGTGTCCAAATGAGCTATAGGGTGTCCTAGAAAAGTTATTAGGGCCTCTCATGAACTTGAAAAGTGTGTGGTTATGTTATGACTGAAGATCTGCTAATGTGTTAAACTGGTAAACAAATGATTGCTTATGTTTAAAACTATTATAACTGCTTATAGTGAAATGGACAATGCAAATGAACCTGAGTCCTCATCTACTGAGGCAAGAATGGAAAGAATGGAAAGAATGATAGAACTGATAACTGCTAGACTTGAACAACAACAGAACCAACAACCTCCTCCTCCTCCGGTACAGTCGGAACTTAATGCGAATGCGAATGATGGGGACATAATTGCTTTGACCCAGAAGTTCAGCAAAATGAAACCGCCATCCTTTCAGGGAGGCCTTGAACCGCTAAAAGCTGAAGCTTGGGTTCTGGAAACAGAGAAATTATTTGAAGTGTTTCCGTGCTCGGAAGCGAACAAGGTATTGTTAGCTACCTTCACCCTTCAAGAAGAAGCTAGAAGGTGGTGGATGTTGATCCGTGACTCAAATACTGTTATGACATGGGCTCAGTTCAAGGAGTCCTTCTTTGAAAAGTATTTCCCTCAGTGTGTTAGGGATAGGAAAGTGACTGAATTTGAACAGTTGAAGCAGGGCACAATGTCCGTTGCAGAATATGAAACCAAATTTACTGAACTTGCCCGTTATGCACCGCATATGGTGGATACTGAATATAAGAAGGCCAGAAAATTTGAAGGTGGCCTTAATGTGGCAATACTTGACCGGATAAATGTTTTGAAATTACCGACTTTTGTGGGTGTTCTCGACCGGGCATTGATGGCCGAGTCGAACATTGCAGCAGTGAAACAATCTGAAACACCAACGACTGAATGGCATGGAAAAAGGCAGAGTTTCAAATTTAAGAAAGGCAAGCACAACCCAGCCAACAAGAAACAGAATACGGGGTTGACAACTAGCCCCAGCCAAGGGAGTGGTTTCATACCACCCTGTTCTGAATGTGGCAAGAAGCACAAAGGGGTTTGCTACAGAATATCTGGAGCCTGTTACAGGTGTGGCAAGGTGGGCCACATGGTTAAAGACTGCCCCTCTGCTCCACAAGCCAGTGGTAAAGCTGCACCAAGCGCAGCAGTATCAAATGCTCCATCAAAGCCTAACCCTAAAGCTACCGGGAAAGAGCCTATGAGGCAAGGCCGAGTGTTCGCACTAGTACCGGGAGATGTGCAGAATACCGAGACCGTTGTGTCAGGTATTCTCTCTATCTGTACTCAAAATGCATATGTACTGATTGATTCGGGGTCTACGCATTCTTATGTATCATATGCTTTTTCACGGAAATTGGATAGACCCTTAGAACCCATGAACTATCTGCTAGCCGTATCATCACCCGTAGGGGGATCCATGACATGTGCTTATATGTACCCCGCATGTGAAATTATTGTTGGGGATATGCATCTGTTTATTGATTTACTGCCATTGAACATTGATCATTTTGACGTAATATTGGGGATGGATTGGTTACAAAAATATCATGCCACTATTGACTGTGTGACCAAGCAAGTTGTTTTCCGTCCACCTGGTTTGCCTGAATTTGTGTTTAATGGGAGTGGAGTAGTACCTCCTCCATATTTGATTTCGTCAGTGAAAGCTGTTAAATTAATTAGAAAGGGGTGTAAAGGATATCTGTGTTCTGTACTGACTGTGTCTACTGATGATAGTGTTAAAACTGATGTGAATTGTATTCCTATAGTCAGGGAATTTCCAGATGTTTTTCCAGATAATCTTCCAGGAGATTTGACTGATAGGGAGATTGAATTTACCGTTGATGTGATTCCCGGAACACAACCAGTTTCTAAAGCTCCTTACAGAATGGCTCCAACTGAACTAAAGGAACTGAAAGTGCAATTGCAAGAACTGTTAGATAAAAAGTTCATCAGACCTAGCACTTCGCCATGGGGTGCTCCTGTTTTGTTTGTCAAGAAGAAAGATGGCTCACTGAGACTGTGCATTGACTACCGTGAACTGAATAAGGTAACTGTAAAGAACAAATACCCTTTGCCACGCATTGATGATTTATTTGATCAGTTACAGGGTGCACAAGTGTTTTCTAAGATTGATCTCAGATCGGGGTATCATCAACTGAAGGTTAAACCGGAAGACATTGATAAAACTGCTTTTAGAACAAGGTATGGACATTATGAATTTCTAGTTATGCCTTTTGGAGTCACGAACGCACCAGCTGCTTTTATGGACCTCATGAACAGAGTTTTTAAACCGTACCTTGATGACTTTATTGTTGTATTTATCGATGACATATTGATTTACTCCAAAAGTATAGAACAGCATGAACATCATCTGAGACTTGCCCTACAAACCTTAAGGGAACAGAAACTGTATGCTAAACTGTCTAAATGTGAATTTTGGCTTGACCATGTTATGTTTTTGGGGCATGTTGTTAGCAAAGATGGAATTTCTGTTGATCCGCAGAAAATTGAAGCTGTGGTGAACTGGCCTAGACCAACAAATGTGACTGAAGTCCGAAGCTTTTTGGGATTGGCTGGATATTACAGAAGATTTGTCAAAGATTTCTCCAAAATTGCCCTACCATTGACTCAGTTAACTCAAAAGGGGACATCATTTGACTGGACCAACCAAAGAGGATCTGCTTTCCAGGAGTTGAAAACTCGACTTGTGACTGCACCAGTTTTGACTTTACCCTCAGGTACGGATGGTTATACTGTATTTAGTGATGCTTCTCATAAGGGTTTGGGATGTGTTTTAATGCAGAATGGGAAGGTTATAGCTTATGCTTCCCGACAACTGAGACCACATGAAAAGAATTACCCGACCCATGATCTGGAACTTGCTGCAGTAGTATTTGCACTGAAAATTTGGCGTCACTACCTGTACGGGGTAACATGTGAAGTATATACCGACCACAAGAGCTTGAAGTATTTCTTCACACAGAAAGAACTGAATATGAGACAGCGGAGATGGCTAGAACTGATAAAGGATTACGACCTACAGATCTTGTACCACCCAGGAAAAGCCAATACCGTTGCCGATGCATTGAGCCGGAAATCGATTGGAAACTTAGCATGTTTGCTTACAGGACAGAAAGAGTTGCTTTGTGACCTTGAAAAATCTGAAATTGAAATTGTTTTACGGGAACAAGGTGGAACCTTAGCTGCTATTTCTGCTCAACCGGCACTGATTGAGGAAATTAAAGAGAAACAGCAACTAGACGATTTCTTGAAGAAGATCATCGAGGAAAGAGAATCTAAACCGAGACCGGGATTCAAATTTGAGAATAATGTACTGAAATTTCAAGAAAGACTGTGTGTACCGAATGATACTGAACTGAAAAGAAGAGTTCTGCAAGAAGGCCACAATTCGAAATTGTCTATCCATCCGGGGAATACGAAAATATACCAAGATCTGAAACAGAATTTCTGGTGGCCGGGAATGAAGAAAGAAATTGCTAATTTTGTATCCAAATGTCTTCATTGCCAACAGGTCAAAGCTGAACATCAACGACCTGTCGGATTACTGCAACCCTTACCCATACCGGAATGGAAATGGGAGCACATCACGATGGATTTTATCGTTGGGTTACCTCGCTCCAGAAAAGGTATGGATTCAATTTGGGTTATTGTTGATAGACTAACCAAATCTGCTCACTTCTTACCTGTCAAGACGATTTATAATGCGGACAAATTGGCTGTCATCTATATTGATGAAATTGTTAGACTGCATGGAGTGCCTGTGTCTATTGTTTCTGACAGGGATTCGAAGTTTACATCGAGGTTTTGGCAAAGCCTACAGACTGCATTGGGTACTGAATTGAGGCTGAGTAGTGCCTATCATCCTCAGACAGATGGCCAATCTGAAAGGACCATCCAAACTCTGGAGGATCTACTGAGAATGTGTGTCCTTGATTTTCAGGGAGACTGGGAAAGCCATTTGCCCTTAGCTGAATTCGCCTACAACAACAGCTACCATTCGAGTATTGGTATGGCGCCTTTTGAGGCATTGTATGGCAGAAAATGTAGATCTCCAATTTGCTGGGCAGAAGTTGGAGATGGGCCTTTGCTTGGGCCCGAGATTGTATATGAAACAACTGAAAAAGTGAAACTGATACAGCAAAGATTGAAAACTGCACAGAGTAGACAGAAAAGTTATGCAGATGTCAGAAGACGGGACAGAGAGTATGAAGTGGGTGATCACGTTTTTGTGAAAGTGACACCAATGAAAGGCCAGACTCGTTTTGGAGTCAAAGGCAAGTTAGCACCGAGATACGTCGGACCTTATGAGATTATTGAGAAAATTAATCCGGTGGCGTATCAAGTTGCGCTCCCTCCTGAAATGGAACACATGCATAACGTCTTCCACATTTCTATGTTGAGAGACTATCTCCGGGATCCCTTCCATGTAATAGAGCCTACCCACGTAGTGTTGAGTGATGACTACACTTACGAGGAACGGCCTATACAGATTGTAAACCGACGGATCAAGAAACTGAGGAACAAAGAGATCCCGTTAGTGAAAGTTGACTGGCAGAACCATGGTGGCGTGTATGCCACTTGGGAAAGGGAAGATGACATGGCTAAACGATATCCTGAACTGTTTCCACTGAATCCTGTTTTCTTCCAGAATGAAGGTAACTCGAGTTTAGATGACTAAACTCTTTATAAGGAGGGGAGACTGTAACAACCCTCGTACTGTTTACTGATTTATGACCGATTGATTACCGTTAATCACCGATTACTGTTAAACGAAGCTGATAATGACTGATAACTAACTGATAATCGAACTGAATGAAATACTGAACCGACTGACTGAAGTTGAAACTGAATTGACTGAGTATATGTTAGTTAATTGCATTCTATCTGTTTGATTGTCTGATTATCTGTTCATGTTTATATGTTTAAACTGCTATTTGAAGGCCTTATCGGCGGCCGAACTAGAAACCGATCGATGTTACGTGACCCTCATATTTAATGTGATTTTATGGTATAAGTATCTGAAAATTGATTAGGTATGATTAAATTAGATTAAAATAAGCCAATTGAAGAGTTGGACTTAATTACCGTTTTGCCATTGAGTGGGCCACTATCTCACACACATACTTGAGCCAAGAACAACATTTCCTCAGCCATTTTCCTTCTCATTGCCGACCAAGAGGGAGGAGAGGAGAGAGAGTGAGAGGAATTGAATTCTACCTTGGGTTTTGCTTGGAGAATTGAAGGAATTGAAGTATAGATTGCATATTTGAGCTCCTAGTCTTCTAATTCAAGCTCTAGGTTAGGATCTTATCTTCTTATTGATGCTATTGAACTAGTTCTTGCATGGTTCATGCTTCATTGTAGAACTAAATCATGATTTGGGTCATTAATGGTGAATTGAAGCTCATTTCTTGCATGTATGGTTGAATTAATGAGTTTTGAGTTGAATTCATGGTAAATGGTTACATGCATGTCCATGTTGTAAGAGTAGACCATGTTTTCATCTTGTTTTGAAAAGAATGAGCTCATTTGAACAAGCTTTGAAGCTTTGATTTGGTTTAAATCCTTGCATGTTTGCATGTTCTTCATATTCTTGAAAATGGGTTTGAATATGGTTCTAATTGACTCACCTTTGGGGCTTGAATTCATAAATTGAGCTTTGAAACTTGTTATACATTGAATTTAATGATGTTTTCCAGAATTTGGGCCCAAGAGGTCGAGTTTGGAGTGGTTGAATGCTTGGTTTGAGCTTGGGAGGCAAATCTGGAAATTCCAGATTTGGCTTCCTCGCTCGAGCGAAGGATTCCCCGCTTGAGCGAGCACCTTTGTCCAGGGCTCCGCTCGAGCGACCATCGAGCGACCATCGCGCGTAAAATTTCAGCATCCAGTACTTTTACTGTTTTGCAGACCGCTCGAGCGAAGCCTTTGATTTTGGACTTACGCTCGAGCGTAGAAAGTCTCGCTCGAGCGAGGCTCCTATTTTCAGCAAACTTTGCGAAATGTTTTCTAAGTGTATTTTTTGCATCCTCATCCCATCCTAGGCATTCTTAGGCCTAGTTTAAGGCATCTTGATGAGGATATCATTGTAGAACACACCAAGGCAAATTAGGGATTAAGTTATGAGATTTCCCAACTGTGTAGCTTAGTGTGTTCAACCTGTGAACTGTGTAGGGTTGGCAACTGGGGAGACACGCTCTAGCATACTGTAGCCCAGAACTCTGTGAGTAACAATTGTGTAAAGATATGTTCAACTGATTATCTTCTGAATACTGAACTGAACTGTTTACTGAACTGGTATTATTTACTGAATGAATGTATGTCCTTTATTTCTGAACTGTACTGTGGCATCCTTAGTATCTACGGTTTACTGTTACTGTTACTGTCACAGAGATCTCTGTCGGTTTCCTTGTGGAACCACTACTGTTTACTGACTGATGGCCATCATTACTGTTCGGTCTTTTAAGACCTACTGTTACTATTATGCTAATGGATGTACCACATATGACTGTTTACTGTACTGAGCAACTGAATTACTGATTGAAATGAACTGTTTTCATTACTGTAAGGACATTCATTCTAAACCCCTTTACGCTTTATGTTATTCACTGGGCTTTAGCTCACTGCTCATATATATATGTAGGTGTACAGGCACCAGACCGCAGCTAGAGGCGTCAGGGTTACTCCAGTTTTGTCAAGCCAGCCTTTGTGCCTCACTGCGAGGTTCCGAGCCTACTGTTAAGGCTTAGGGGTGTTTTAGAATTTCCCCCTTTTTGTACTGTTTCGCTGTTTTGTATAGACTGACTGTTTACTGTACTGTTATACAGGGATTAGGTCCCTGTACTGTGTGACTGTTAATTTTGTATACTGTGTTGTACAGACGGAATGTTTTCTGTACTGTTATGTGGGGTTGAGTCCCTAGTTAAGTGGATGTGAATATTGTGTATACTGTTCTGTACTGTTTTTGTATAATGTATGAAAAGCCTTTTTGCATACAGACTGTCACAGCTCAATGGACACTATTTATTTACTGTATTGGCTTCTGCCAGGCCCTGTACTCTGTTTCACTGTATTACTGTTCAGCAGGCCTTCGGTAATCTCGGATTACTGGCCGGTTACGGTGCTAAACCCATAGGGCCGGGTTTGGGTCATGACAGTAATTAATCCAAATATTGATATATTTATATTGTTTATATAAAAAAAAAAGTTGTTTATATATTGATAAAATATATATCATATTTATATTTATATATATTGTATTTATGTTGTATTTTTATTATATAAATATAATAGTCAATAAGGTATAATATATTAGACTTAGGTTATAATCATAAGATGTGTTGAAGAATTTCCAACAGAGAGGGTTATGTGCTGTGCGGTGGAGATAGAGAGAGAGAGAGAGAGAGAGAGAGAGAGAGATTAATCAAAGAAAAATCAGAGTTTAGTCGAGAGAGAAAGAGAGGAGAGGAAAGAAAAAGAAATGATTAGGGTTTTATTTTGGTGGCTCCATTAATTGACCAAGTGATTCTTTGATCTTCAAAAATAATTGTGAGTACAAAATCCACTTCTATTGATTTATGTTTAATTCATTGTTCTTATTTATTTATTTTCATTTATTTGTTATTAGTTTGATTTTGTATTTACATGAAGATGATAGATTGATTTTAATTATTTTGATTAGTTGTGTATATCAGGTTTAAGGTTTTTATATATATTTATTTTATGGTTGTAATCACGCTCATGGTTATGTGAAATTAAAATAAACTTGGAACCCATATATAAATTCCTTATACTCTACCATGACTCCATAGATTATTGTTTTGTTTGAGTGATGGTAAGAAAGAGTGTATAAGAAAAAAAAGTGAGGATTATGAGATTTATTTGAATGCCTTAGGCTTGGTATTGTTATGTTTATTCTCATGAGTAGATGAGAGATTGTATATATATATATATTGTTGTCTCGTTCTCATGAGTGGATGAATGCTTTGGTTTACGCGCATACATATATGCTAACCATTTGGGGACTGTGGGTCAAACTCGAGATGATATCCCCGTACAAGTTTCGCTTCAGAGTGGTGCAGTTAAGGTACAGATAATTAAATATGAGTTTATTGTTATAGTGTGAATATATTGATTTGTACATCTTGAAAAATAGTAAATGATCTTAATAAATTATGAAATTTGAGCAGAAGCATGTATACATGATTCTAGACAAATTTTGTGTTTTAACTTTTTATTAAAAAGATCGATTAGAACTTATAATTGGATGCTCTGGGTTATAGTAGTTTTGATTCATTTTAGCAATGCAGATTTTAGAAGTTGTTTTAACCCATGAAATGAGCTCATTTTTATTGGTTTCTCATGAATTGAAGCAAAACATTATTCTGAACACTTTTCATATTTTGAACTTTTCCGAAAAAAATATCTTAACAACAGTTTCTTTTCGTTTTGAGTTCTAGATTTTTCGATCGAATTTCGTTTAGGATTTTATATTAAGTTTTTCTCTCAACCTGTTCAATTTCTACTAAATTCGTCTGCTCAACTTTTCATAAAATTTGATTCTATACAACTTTTGTTCTTTGAGTTTCGGTCAATTCGAATTATTTAAGCATGAAACGGTGCATTTTTATACTTCTTCAGTAAGTACTTATGATTGAATTATACTAACTTTATTTATTTATTTATTTTTGCAGAATGGTGAGTCTTACTAACTTTTTATGTAGGGCTGGCCCACCATATTTTTATTTTTATTTTGTTTATTTTATACCCAATTTATATTTAGTTGTGTACGAGAAAGAAATTAAATACCACAGTATCTCGAGAAACTATTCATTCGTCTAGGTGCGAATGAAACTACTTGTCTTGTCCCGTAATAAGAATTAAATGTACTTTTGTCTGTGTCTGGCGAACACGTATGTGTTAAATCTTGTATTCATACCAGTATATCATATACTGACCCGTTTTGTCTCTTGGCATCTCGGGTGCATTCTATTTGAGTGTACCCGAGCTTCCTTTATAGGATTAGTTGGGACTATGGTGGTGACAAGAAATAATTACGATCATAGAAAATGTCTTTTGGACTTCTTTTGGTTTTCTTGAGCTTAGGGTTGTGTAGACACCCCATTTTTGACAGACCTTAAGACTCAGACATCACTGATTGAGCGCTTGGTGATGTTGCATATCGTGCTCGTTCAGAGGTTTCAGAGTCTCGGCTGCGAGCCTTGCCTCCAGACTTCTGGACTCTTTCATGCTTTGCCTCGGTTTGTGAACCAGGCTCTGTTTTCTCTATTTTCTCTTCCCGAAGGGAGGGAGAGGTCTCGTAGATCATCTCTCAGTGGCCGTAGGCTACGTTTCGTGGTCGCAGGCCATTTTGCTCGTTTGGAGTCCGGTTTTTGGTTTTTCGGAGCCGTTTGCCGTGTGCCTCGGTTCGGGACCGCTTAACCACCTCCGTTTGCTCCGATTTTTGGCATACATCTTATTTGCTCCCTTTTGAGGGACACTGTGGCCTGAGAAACCAACTTCGTGGTCGAACACCACTACCGGTGCCTAGTAGTCAGTTTTCGGGGCATCGGGCTACGCGTTTCGGCCCCCGAACCTTCATTTTGCATCGGTTTGGGTTCATTTTTGGCAGGGACCTCTGTTTCATTGATAAGAAGGTCGTAGAAGGGTGGGAGGCCAGCAATTGTTCTGACAACCAGTTTTATTCCTCCATCGCCCTTCGTCGCCCGTTTTTCTCACTTGAAAAGCCAATGTTGACCACCCTAAGGCCACTTTTCTTGCCCCAAACCACATATTTGTATTGTACACACCTGGGAGGCCACCAATATCACATGGCCGGCCAGTAATTCTGAGTGACCCTTTTGAACCCCTCCTAAAAGTGGCCTTTTCTCTCTCCTGGTTCACTTTCTTCAGTTTTTTACTACATGGTTGTGTTGTGCACACATGGGAGGCCCTCTTTCTGGGGTGGCCGGCCACTAATCATGATTGACCCTTTTGACCCTTGGCCGGCCGGCCATGGGGAGAGCCAGCTGGCCACCTACAACTTCAATAACCGGCCGGCCATGATCCCCTCCACTGGTACATTTCAAATGTGCATTTTGTTTCCCCCCAGATTTTGCATCCGAGGGCTGCACTTTTGGGGGGAAACTTGAATTCTTTCCCCCCCCCCCCCATTTTCCCCCCCTTATTTTGCCCTCTTTTGCCTATATAACAGCAGCTCCAGCTCCCATCTGAGGGTTACAAAATTTTGCTCTAAGCCTCCTATATTCTCTCTCCCTCTCCTTCTCCTCCAAGGACCAAAACCTCTCCAAACCCTACATCATTTCTACACCACCACCTAGCATCACACCACCACCATCCATTCCAGCCACCTGGAGATGTTTTCTAGAGCTAAGGAGCCACCAAACTCAAGCCAAGAGTTGTCAAAGACTTGGTCTTCAAGGGTAAGTCCTCTCCTCCCTCTTTCTTGCCCTATATTGCTCAATATATTATCCATACTTACTTCCATTTTTGGGCTCCGACCCTAACTGAAAATGGTCATGTTTTGATGTATTTTTCATGTTTGTTTAAGGGCCTCTTCCTGTTTGAGGCTTCCTTTTAACACTTTCTTCTTTACCTCTCTTGTATGCCTCTTTCTTGCATAATATTTTTGGCCTATTTATAAACTGTTTTGAGCTTGGTTATAAACTGTGAAGTGGCTTATTTTGACCCTTTCTTCAACATTGTTGAAGGGCTCTTCACTGTTTGAGGCTTCCTTTTGTTACTTGCCTCTGTATCTCTCTTTTGGCCATATTTTTGTATGTTTTGTTAGCCCCTTGTGCTTGTGTGTTTGGACTCTGTTCCAAACTATAAATGGCCTTATTTTGATCCCCTCTTCATGTTTGATCAAGGGACTTTTGCTGTTTGAGGCTCCCTTTTTACACTTTGTGTTTAAACCTCTTTTTAGGCCTTATTTTGCATAGTATTTTAGGCTTACATGTGCACTGTTTTGGGTTTGGTCATTAACGGTAAAATACCATGTTTTTGGCCCCTATTCAACTTTGTTGAAGGGCCCTCCTCTGTTTGAGGCCAGCAACCATCACTTGCTTCTTTGTCTCCCTTTTGGCCCATTTCCATGGCTTGTTGTAAACTATAAAGTGCTTCATTTTGAGCCCCTCTTCAACTTTGTTGAAGGGATCTTGGCCATTTAGGGCCAGAAGCTGCTACTTGCTTCATTACCTCTCTTACAGGGCCATTTTTGCAAGCTCGCTTAGTCCTATTTGTGTTCATTGTTTAGCCTTGCTTAAAACTGTAAATATGCTTGTTTTAGGACTTCCTTGAATCTGTCTTCACACTTCATGTTCAAATAGTGCATGTTTTGTATAGCTATAGGTCATTGCGCATGCCTAGTTTTGCATTTCGGGTCTCATTCCATGCATCGGGTGCCATGTTTCCATGATTCGAGGCCGTTTTGCATCATATTTTGCTACTAAAATTTGCATGCTAGTGTGCCATATTTCATGCCTTGCCATGCTTTGTTAGAGTGAAATTTGTGCCTTAGGTTTGGTCCTCGGTTTGCGTGCATGTGTGCACGCATTTCGGGTGTCTCATTTTTCATCTCCTGGCCTCCTATGAGAGTGCGGCTGAGGTCCACTCATGTTGGTGTAAGCCCATATTACATCGTGTATGCCATTTCATTTCATAGCATTGCGTATGCTAGGTTGTATGCTAGAGCATTGTGTATGCCATGTTACCTCGTGCATCGTGTATGCCATTTCATAGCATTATGCATGCTAGGTTGTATATTAGTTGCATTCATGCATGTCATGCATATTGCATTGTGCTTGGGATAGGAGTTAGCCCGAGCACGGGAAACGAGGGACGTTTCGTACTTCGAGTGACGGAACGTGTCTCAATTCCCAGTCACTGACACTTCGGATTATCCATGATGGAGTTTAGGTTTTGTTGTGTTTATATGTGCATTCATTTCATATTGAGTCGTGCAATTCGACTCCTCGGCCATCATGCACCGAGATGCGTGATTGGTGGCACGAGGATCGAGGCATGCATACATTTGTGAAAATACATTGCCATGCCCCTTTCCTGCTCTCTATTGCAGCAAATCAAGAATCAGCAGTCTTCCGGGGCTTGGCACACTTTCCAAAAAAATTACAAAACAGAGGCTAATTGGGACATCACAGTGGATTTCCGTGCAAAGGCGACCCGGACATGCATCATCCATCATCTGAAGAAGAGTCAAGGCAGTCCCTGGCTTGCATGCCAGTTTATTATTTTCTTAGTTAATTTGGTAATTAATTAGGATTTTTGTAATTATTTGGACTGTAATTATTTGGGACTGTATATTATTTATTCGGACCCTCTGCGCGAGGGCACAACTGTAATAAGTGTGCGTGTGTGTGATGTATGTCTTCCAACCCCACGTCTTTCTCCCTTTTATTTACCTGCCTATGATGGTTAGATTAGGGCATGTTTCAATTAGCATACAGTATGATAGCATGTTTGCATTCATTCATCTATTTTGCATGCACCGGGCTCGGCGCATCATACTAACTGCATTGTATAGTCAATTCCACGTTGAATACATGTTAGCTGTAGCATTTCATATGCCATGTTTAGAATAGCCGAGCCTGCTATAGTTGCATTTTTACATGTGTTGCATTAGGCACTTCTGTATAGTTAGGATCATGCATGGATTTCTAATTAGCTTCTGTTTTGGCTTGGAGTACTCGGTAAGTTTTATGCTTTAGCATCCTTGCATGCGTGTGAGTGACTGCCATGAATAGCATGCTTACCATGAGGCTATATGCTTATGTGATATAACTGCCTGAATGCCTGTGGGTGAAGGTTGGGTTATTTGAATTGGATCAATTCATCAAATGTGTGTTTTAAGCCCACTAGATAGTGGCAAAATCATGTTTTTCTAAGCCCACCCGAGGGTGGAAAATCCACGTCTTAGCCTACTTGCGGGTAGCACCATCAAACCATTTTCAAACAAACAAACATGAAATGTTTTGTTCTAATTCAGGCGATCCAGTCTATACTTGTATGCTGTGCGCATCACATAGTAATCTAGGCTAATAACCGGAATAAGAACACATAATGTTTTCAAAAATAGATATCATGGTTAGTAGAGGCCGATCTTTGATCGGGGCGAGCGGGGGTGCTCACGAAGTGACCTTTCCCAATCGTACCCAAGTTCCCGAGCCGAGGCAACTTTGGTGATGACGGACACGTGGCCTTAGGCAAACGAGTCAGGGTTTCCTAAATTTTCCCAAAATAACATATTTAGGTGGCGACTCTGTATCTGGCAAAGCAGTCCATGTTTGGCACTTCTTTCAAAATCTGTTTTCTCAAAACGATTTGCCGGATTTGGACTCTTTGGTTCAGATTACGAACCGTGACAATTTGAGAGTCCGAACTGTAGTGAGCCCAATATCGAACGGAACGGGGGGACTCGTTCCTCCCGGGGGCGTTCGGGGGACGTCTACAGTTTCTGGCGACTCTGCTGGGGACTTAGAGAACTTGACTCGAACTCATGATATCTGTTTTTGACTACACTTGTGTGTTTCTTTGCATTGCATTTGCATTGGTGCGCCTAGGACACCGTGTTTGCCATCTGCTATTCCTGAACGGTTTGCCGAAGGCTTGTCTTGTCAAGGCATGACCATAAGGCTGACCGGAGGCTCTACCACTATGGGAACACAAACCCCGGTTTTACCGGGGCACCCTTTTTGACCATTCGACCTGGTGCATATTCGGATCCATAGTGACCATTCCAAACTAGGACAGGTTGCTTACCCGTTTATAGGTTGTTTGAAACTGCTGCGTGGGTAGTGAAACCCTAGCTCCTGACAAAATAGGACAGGGAAAACCCTACCCCAACATAGGGGTGTTTTGGCTCTCACTTATTTGCTATGTGCTTTTAGAGTGCGTCTCTACAGGGAAATGCATGTATCAGTTTTTGAGTTTGGGGCATTAGGCCTGCGGGCATCAGTCAGTATTTGAGAATCAGTTATCTGCGGGTATTAGAGATTCAGTTTTGGGGGCAGTCATTCAGGGATAATAATCAGTGTTGGAGGACAGTGTGTATTCAGCTTATCGACCGTGTGTTGTTATGCCCGGCTATGGGTCATGCATTTATTTTTAGCTGTTATGCTGTCCGTTTATCTATTTATTTATTTCCTTATTGCTTTATTTATCTTTTTACTAGGGCAGTTCTAGCACAATTGCTTCCGACCCAGTAGATATTCCCCAAGCACTTTGCATAAGAGGTCGTCGGCTCAATCGATCTGAGGATCTGGTTGACGAACAGCCAGTGTTTAATTCTCTACCCCTAGTTGTCAGAAGAAGGCCAAGAAGACGCAGTGTGTCTAAGCAGATGTTACCAGAATAGTGGTCTACCCTAGCAGTGAACAGTCGGGCTGAGGTTTTAGTTTCTGCCATAGAAATACACATACCCGTCAGTCAGCAAGATCAACAGAGTGTAGCCGGAATAGAGGAAATGATGCGCCAGCTCCAAGAGAGCATGAAACAAATGCAGGAGGACGCCGCCTGCCAAGCAGAGTTCTCTAGAAAACAGGCCACAGTCATGGCTCAGCAGGCCGAGCTAATCACTAGACTGCAACAGCAAAATGCAGCATCGGCCTCACATCAAGTTCCCCCTCCACCAGGGGTCCCGTTACCCGAGCAAGCACCTACTGTCCAGAATGCCCTGCCAAACACCCAGAACACCTTACCCAATGTCCAGAACATCTAAGAGGACACAGACCTTCCAACGGGGCCAGCTCCGCCCCCGCTTCCGCCTCAACTGTCCAAGACCCATACACCCAACCACCCGGACTCTCCCTTCGAGTTCGAAATAGACCATACAGCTCTGAAACTGAGCAAGCTCGAGAAGCTTTTCAAGAAATCACAAGGAGTAAAGGCTATTCCGGATATCGAGGATGGATATACCGATGTGGCCGTAACGTTGCCAGATAGATTCAAGATGCCGCAGAATGATCGTTTTGACGGATCCAGGGATCCCATGGACCACCTCCGGTTATTCTCAGATATACTGCGGCCAATGGGCCTAACCCGACCACAAAAGCTTTCGTTTTTTGGCCGAACCCTGTCGGGTGTGGTCGCTATCTGGTACGCGAAGTTAGAAGATGAGGTAAAGAGAAGTTGGGATGGAATGGCCGAGGCCTTTGTCGCGCAGTACTCGTACAATACCCAGATCGAGATTACAACTCGTGATCTCAAAACAACGAGGCAGGAGCCCAAAGAAACTTTCTCAGATTTCGTAACTCGGTGGAGGGCGAAGGCATCGATGATGACTTTGAGGCCCACTGATAAGGACCAAATCAGGATGATTGTGCGCAATCTCCAACCAAAATTGATGCAGAAGATGATTGTACTCCCCTTCCCCACCTTTTCGAATCTACATGAGATGGGGGTACAAATCGAGGATGCAATGAAGGAAGGTCTGATTGACCAGGACAGGAAGCAACCCCGGAGAACATTTAACCGCAACAATAACGCAGGCCCGAGTGGCGCTGCAACCGCAAGAGCTTCGGAGGTCAACATGGTCGCCACCATTTCCCCTCCCCTTCCAAGGCCCATGGCAGCCATACCCTTCTCCGGTGCATCCGGAAGTAATACCCAAACCACTAAATACCAGCCCAGAGGCCAAAAAACCTTCACCCCACTATACATGCCTTTGTCTAAGGCTCTGGGGGTCTTAATCAGAAAGGGGCATCTAAAACCCCTAGAGCCAAGGCCATTGCCAAATCCACTTCCACCCTCTCACAACCCAGCCAAGTACTGTGCATATCACCAGTAGGATGGTCATGATACTGACCAATGTTTCAGGCTGCGTCACGAGATTCAAGACCTCATTGACAAAAATGTGATTCTACCTCCAGAGAAACCTAACGTCACCACCAATCCACTCCCTGCACACAACCAAACTCCACCTCCCAAAAGAGTCAACCTTATCCAAACTGGGGTCATGTCTTACGATCCTAGTATCTATAGCACCCCATCCCACCTACCCAAGCTGGAGGTGCTCCTTCCTGACTGCACCGACTCTTTGTGCATGTTGGACATCTCCACAACCCAACCAGAGCTGACGATGGTGACCATCGAAGATGGGGCAAGACAGACTTCAGAAAAGAATGGAATTGTTGAGTCTGGGATTAAATAGAGTTTTGCTGGGGAAGTCTATGATCCAAGTGAGTACATCTTGTCAACAGGCCAGATTGGGCTAGGTTCAGAATTGCCAGAGAAGGAAGAGCTGTGTGTGATCCAGCAGAACGGATTTGAGCAAGGGGCAAATGATTTGACGGCTGTGGAGGAGGACTTTGCCAACCTACAGTTTTTCGATGACCAAGAATCAGGGGGAGCGACAGTCAACTAGTTTGATTATGAGGAATTGGCAGAGGCCACTGGATGGCTGGATGATCAACCAGATGTGGTGGAAGAATCCCAACCAGAATAGGGCCCGGCAGGGGCAAGACTATCAACTGTGGCCGGAAGGGCCGGTAGGGCCGGAAGTCAGGTTACATTGCCGGAGAGCATCGGTACAAAGAATTTTGCTCAGGACAGAAGCATTGTGAATGCAGGGAAAGTTGAACAACAAACTGCATTGACGCAGATAGAACAACAGGGTTCTGAGAGAACCGGGAAAGCCAAAATCCATGAGGGGATCGGAAGTGCTGCGGGCACAAGAACAGAGGATGCTGTGAGCATGCAGGCTGAAAGTGCTGTGAGTACAAACATGCCCGAGCCAGACAGGTGCCTTTTGAATGCCAACGGAATGTGGTGGGAAGACGATGACGTATGTCTTGCCCACACAGACGAAGACTGGGGAGGCAATCAACCAGACGACACCTGGTACCTCGATGACGTTGATCACATGACAAAAAGCGGGCGGTACTTCAAGCCCCCGCACCTAGACCAACCCGAGGCATCTGGGAAGGACAAAGAAGCCGAAAGATAGAAAGAGAAGCAGATCGAAGAGGAAGCTGTACTGAAACAGCTGAAGAAGATACAAGTAGACATCTCCATCTGGGGACTGCTTATGGCGTCGCGAGTACATAGACAGGCTGTCTTATCTGCCATGGACAAGGCCAAACTCTCTATAGATACTACACCAGAATAGTTGGTTGGGCTGGTTTTTCCGGGAGGA
This sequence comes from Camellia sinensis, assembly GCF_055761805.1. Taxonomy (NCBI): domain Eukaryota; kingdom Viridiplantae; phylum Streptophyta; class Magnoliopsida; order Ericales; family Theaceae; genus Camellia; species Camellia sinensis. The sequence goes on along the minus strand of NC_138968.1, from coordinate 150,398,344 downwards.
GGTTCCTCGGCATTAACCTTTTCAAACAAAGAACGACCACCTGAGGGCACAAATCACAACAAACCCCTCTACGTTTCCGTGGAATGTAGAGACAAGTGGATACCGGTGGTACTTGTTGATACCGGGTCCGCCATCAATGTCTGCCCAGCCAGAACAGCGTATGCAATCGGGTTGAAGCCTGCGGACTTCGTACCAACAACTCAGGTGATCAGAGCAAATGATAATACTAGCAGGGAAGTGATGGGGACTGTCAAAATTCAGACCCAGGTTGGTCCCGGACAACACAACATTGAATTCCATGTCATGGACGTTCCCGCAACCTTCAACCTACTTTTGGGGCGACCGTGGTTGCACCAGGTCAAGGCAGTCTCTTCCACCTTACATCAGATGTTTAAGTACCCTCACGAGAAGGGGGTGGCTATTGTCTTCGGGAATTCATCAATCCATCCGCTGCCGGAAGTGTCCACGCCAGTCTTGGAAATCGAGCATGGCACTGAGGATGTGTTCTTATCAGGGTTCACTTTGGCTGAGGCTCGAGTGGTGCAGAATATTATGGCTATAAATGAAGGGGTGTACGTCAGTGCCCAATCCGTCTACCTCATGAACAAGCTTCAACACATCCCCGGGATAGGATTGGGAAAGAGCGGTCGGAAGGGCATCGCAGCATTGGCCGAAGTGCCACACAACCCTCATACCTTTGGCTTGGGTTATATGCCCACCAAAGAGGACTGGATAAGGAAGGGTAAAGAGATGGCTGGGAGAGCCAGAGCAAAGAAGGCTGGGAAGCCTTTTGAGTTGATGCATAGGCCCATTCAGGGTACCCTAAACGGACACTTCGTCCGGGAGGGGGAGGACTTTCCGTTTTGTGGCTTCCCAGAACCATGGCTGAACGCGGAGAAGAAGCGCGTGCCAGGTTTCGAGATCTTCTTCGACCTGCAACTACCCGGGGATGATATGGCTGAAAAGCAGACAGACCCATCAGCTGAGGTTGGGCAGTGTAAGGCAGTGGATTCTGAAGGCACCGAACTTGAGATGGGGGTAGCGCTGGCATGTCTACTTTCAGATCCTTCGATCGACCAAAAGTGCTTAGGGGATAACTTCTCGGTTTCCATGATTGGGGATGAAATGGCTGCGAGCCTACCAGCAACTATTTTGGATGCATCGATCGCACCGTCTCTCACTTGGCAGTACGAGGAGGGATTCTTGTCCAGCAGCACCGGGTCAGGTAGTGAGCCGGAATCTAATTCCACCGAGTCTTGTGAGTCGGAATCAGGTTCCAGCTCGACTGAGTCTGAGTTTGCTAATCCTGGGGATGATAACCCGGATGCCATAGTTATGTCCAGGTCGTCTTTTCCTTTCTCATTTGAGTCTGTTGTAACCGAGAATTCGGACGATTTGGATGTGCTTAATGAGAATCAAGTAACATTGGTTTCTGATACTTTTCTTTGCCTTTAATTTATTGCATAAACTCAGACTTTCAAAATTTTGATGAAAACGACGAGGAAGAAATTCCTCCGGTTTTGCAACGTTTAATTGAGCAGGAGCGTGAGAGATTTGTCAAACCCTTAACGAATGAAATCATTACCGTGAATATTGGTACTGAGGAGGACCCGCGGCTGGTCTAGATCGAGTCCACGTTGTCTTCGGAGGAACGCGAGCGCTTAGTCGCTTTATTAAAAGATTTCAAAGATGTTTTCGCGTGGTCCTATGAAGACATGCCTGGGATCGATCCTGAGATTGTACAGCACCGGATCCCCCTTGACCCCGAGGCCCGACCTGTCAAACAGAAAATCAGAAGGATCCGCCCGGACTGGGCTCTCAAGATTAAAGAAGAGGTCACCAAGCAAATTGATGCAAGCTTCCTGCTGGTGTCCGAATACCCGACTTGGTTGGCCAACATCGTTCCAGTGCCGAAGAAGGATGGCAGGATCCGGGTGTGCATGGATTTCAGGGATTTAAACAGAGCCAATCGAAAGGACGACTTTCCCTTGCCGCATATTGATGAGTTGGTGGATTTCACAGTAGGGCATGCTTTGCTCTCATTCATGGATGGCTTTTCAGGGTACAATCAGATAGTAATGGCACCTGAAGATCGGGAAAAGACTGCTTTCACCACCCCGTGGGGGACGTACTGCTACAGAGTAATGCCGTTTGGGTTGAAGAATGCTGGAGCTACTTATCAACGGGCCGCGACCACAATATTGCATGACATGATCCACAAAGAGGTTAAGGTGTACGTGGACGACATGATTGTCAAGTCCAAAGAAAGAGACGGCCACTACACCGCCTTGCAAAAGTTCTTTCAAAGGATCAGAGAATTTTGGTTGCGGCTGAATCCTCAGAAATGTACGTTCGGTGTTACAGCGGGAAAAATGCTGGGATTTCTGATTACACAAAGGGGCATCGAGGTCGACCCTTCAAAAATCAAGGCCATCTTAGAAATGCCACCACCAAGGACTGAAAAGGAGGTGCGAGGCTTTCTGGGTAAAGTGCAATTCATAAGACGGTTTATCTCGAAATTAACCTTGACTTGTGAACCACTTTTTGGTCTCCTGAAGAAAGGCAAGAAATTCCAATGGGACGGCTGATGCCAAGCTGCTTTTGAACAGATCAAGAAATATTTACAGAACCAGACCGTGTTGTCGCCACCAGAGCCGGGAAAACCGTTGATATTGTACCTTTCAGTGACTGAGACTACAATGAGATGCATGCTCGCACAAGAATCAGAGGATAAGGTGGAGAGGGCCATCTACTATCTGAGCAAGAAGATGTTGGATTACGAGACCCGCTACACTCCGCTGGAGAAGGCTTGCTTAGCTTTGGTATGGGCTACCCGGAAGCTGCGACACTACTTGTTAGCTCACTCCGTAATGTTGGTTTCACAACTGGATCCCATCAAATACCTTTCGAGAAACCGGCACTTACGGGTAGGCTAGCTCGTTGGTTGCTGTTGCTCTCCGAATTCGATTTGAAATATGTGACACGCAAGTCAGTCAAAGGAAGAGCAGTGGCAGAGTTCTTAGCCGATCATCCAGTCGAAGGAGGTGAAGCAGTTGAGTACTTATTCCCAGATGAAGCCATTTTGCACATCGATGACGAGTATTGGACGATGTACTTTGACGGAGCGTCAAATCAGTACGGGTATGGGATAGGAGTGTTGCTGATAGCACCCGACAATTCCCGTATCCCTCTAGCCTTCAAACTCCGGTTCAAAGTCTCGAAAAACGAAGCAGAATATGAGGCATGCATTGCCGATCTAGAAGCAGCCCTAGAATTAGGGGCAAGACGGTTGGACGTCATCGGTGACTCGAACCTTGTTGTGTCTCAAGCAAAAGGAGACTGGAAAGTCAAAGAAGAAAAGATGATGATGTATCACCAGACCTTGGACTTGTTAATTCCTAGGCTCGAGAAGTTAAACTTTGCTCGTCTTCCAAGAGAGAACAACAAGTTTGCAAATTCTTTAGCAACTCTATCTTCCATGATAGACATCTCGTTTGGAATCCGGATGCGCCCAGTCGTCATTGACCAGAAATTTGCGCCAACCTATGAGTCGATCGCTGCTATAGATGAGGTTCAGGACGAAAACCCCTGGTATTACGACATTTGGAATTTCTTGGAAAAGGAAGCATACCCGCTAGGGGTAAATGCCAAGGATAAAAGGGCAATCAGAAGAATGGTCGTTCAGTTCATCATCTGTGGGTGTAAGCTGTATAAGAGAGGTCGTCTGGGAATGCATAAGCTGTGTGTTGAAGCCTAGGAATCGAAGCGCCTGATGGAGGCCATCCATGGAGGAGAATGTAGTGCGCACATGAATGGAGTAATGCAGCACGGAAGATCCTCAGACAGGGTAACTACTGGTCCACCATAGAGGAGGATTGTATCGGTTTTGTTCGGCGATGCCACAAGTGTCAGATCCATGCAAATCGCATGAATATCCCGCCGTCGAAGCTGTACAACATGACTTCGCCATGGCCATTTTCAGTTTGGGGAATCGATGTGATCGGGGCTGTCACTCCGAAGGGGTCGAATGGGCATGAGTTCATCCTGGTTGCGATAGATTATTTCACGAAGTGGGTCGAGGCCCAATCGTATGCGGTGTTGAAGGCGTCGCACGTTGCAAAGTTCATCAGAAACAACATCATCTGTCGCTATGGGGTCCCAAACGAGGTTGTTTCAGATAATGGTTCCCACTTTAAGAAGGAAGTGATTGACTTGTTGGAGAAATACAACGTGGCTTTCCATAAGTCATCTACATATCGGCCGCAAACCAACGGAGCGGTCGAGGCCGCCAATAAGAATATCAAACACATACTGCAGAAGATGCTGGAAACCTATCGGGATAGGCCAGATAAGTTGCCATTTGCTCTGTGGGGCTACAGGACTTCAATTAGAACTTCTACCGGAGCGACTCTGTATTCATTGGTTTATGGGATGGAGGCCGTTCTACCTATCGAGATTGAGGTTCCGTCATTGCGAGTATTGGCTGAGTGTCAAATAGCCGAAGCAGATTGGCAGCAGAGCAGATTTGAGGAACTCATGCTTTTTGATGAGAGAAGACTGAAAACACTGTACCATGTTCAAGGTTATCAGCGCAGAATTGCCCGGGCTTTCAACAAGAAAGTTAAGTCCAGGAACCTGAAGGAAGGAGATTTGGTGCTCAAGGACAACCGAGCTCCCATCCACGACCCAAGGGGCAAGTTCAAACCCAATTGGACTGGTCCCTACATCATCAAAGCTATCTGGTCAGGTGGAGCTGTGGTTCTGATAGATCTAGATGGCCTAGAGTTCTCCCAACCGATCAACAAGGACAAGTTAAAGAAATATTACCCCTGAGAGGCTCGCTAGGCCGAAAACCCGAAAGGGCGACCTAGGCAAAAGTTAGAGCACAAAAAAATTAAAAACTATAAAAACTGAGCTCGCAAGGTCGAAAACCCGCAAAGGGCGAACTTGGCAAAAGTTAGAGCGTAAAAGGAGAGTGAAAATACTCGGGTGAACCTAAGCCTGAACTATGTAAGGCTTGATTCCCATCTTTGGGATACGTAGGCAACTTCACCCTAAAGTTCAGCCATAAACTTTTCCCCGATCAACTTTGTCCATTTTGACCATCTCAGTCATCTTTATCCATCAGCATTTATCGCAATCTCCGGTGGAGTGCTATTCAGACTAAGGGTAACTTTCCGTTGCCATGCAGTGCCGCGGTACTCTTCAGACTAGGGGCAACTTTCCAGTTGCGGGGATCTGGGGCTGTGCATCTCTGTGACAGATCTTAGGCGTGTCCAGTTCTGACCCATATCGAAAATGGTTTTGAAATTTTTTAATAAAAGTTGACTTTGTTCAAATTAATCTCTTTACAACTAAGACCATTTTGGACGAAAGCGGAAAATTTTCAGTACCACAACCTTCAATTTCATTGATTTCAAAACAGAGTTCTCTTGCTCTTGCATACAATCGAAGTTGCTTTTTATTACATTCATAAAGAAAACTTGAAGTACTAATAAAGCAATAAATCTGGGGCATAGTCGAGTCAAGTATCCCTGTGCCCCCTCCCAGAGCTGGTCGAAGCCTCTGATGCCAAGCTAGGCCCAATCTGTGCCTCGTCATTGAGCCAATCCAAGCACTCGTCAGACAAAATGCAACTGAAAGTGGGAGCAGGGGCCAGGAGCTCTCTAGTCCTCCATGCGGTGGCATATCGGGCTAGCTGTGCACCTCGGACCGAGAAAGCAGCCGGGTAGTCAATCCCCTCTGGCGGACAAATCTGATCATGACCGAACTGGCGCAGGAACCGGAACGGAAAGTAGAACACACAGTGGGTCAGACCAATCAACTAGATCCCGATCAGCCGGGACATGCTATAGCTCATTCCCGGGAGATTGAGCCAATGACAACGCCAAGCAATGCGACCTGCAGACAAATTGCACATCCAGTCAAACCACCACCTTTCATCAGGGGCATCGACTAGGCGCTGTCGAAAGAAATAGCCTCAAGCTGAGTAGGCTGGGCAAGAGTCCACAACCTGCAGTTTGTCCATCAACCATACCTGGGCAGGGATGAAAAATGAGAGAATAAAGAATAGAGAGATGTACGGTGAGGGAAAAGTAAGAAAAGGGTTTTTGTGAGAAACACCGAGCCTGAGGGCCGAGTGATGTGAGCAAATACATATGTAAGATTGGGTAGGAAACATTACCTGCAGCAGCAGTGGACTCCCAGTAAATCTAGTCGTCTCCCGGCGATAGATAGAATCCAAGCCCATCAGTGTCTCGGCCAAGGTCATGGCGATGCAGCTCTTTCCTTCTTTCAAGCCTTGAGCAACTTCAATCAGACAAATGGTAAATCCGCCAAAGCCTGGGGAAAGTAGAAAGTGAGACAGCAGGCACAAGCAAAGGGCGTGTTGCCGGAAACCTTGCCAATAATGGTTGTTGCGGTCACCAGCGTCAGAAAAGCGATGAATCAAACCGAGGATATCCAGTTCCCCATTACAAATCAGAGACCGAGCATCATGCGGGTGAGTCCACACATCTGCCCTAAAGCTTGGGCGTGGCCGAAGTGGAACTGGGGCAAGATCTCTTCATGACATTCAGATTCCATCAAAACTTGAAAATCTTCAAAAGTTGGACATACCTCTTGCCCGCCAAAGCTGAAGACATGCGTCACCGGGTTCCAAAACCTCGCCGCGGCATGGAGGAAAGGAAGGTGCAGCGGAGTGCGACTCAGCGTGAACAGTGCATTCAAGCCGAAACCCGGGAAGTTCAACTTTTCCGAACCATCTAGAGAAGCGATCCAAGCTGTGAGATTTTTAACAAGAAACGCCTCCATTTTTTGTGCAAAACTAAGATGAATTGAATCAAACCACGGAGCTAAGGCTTTTAAAGAGGAAAAGACACTATTCGGGGGACAAGTGTCAAAAATTTGACGGTTGCTGAGCTGAGTGGCCGGCCGGCCACCTTTTCTGGCAGGTCGGCCATTTCTTTTTTTCAAAAACTGGCCGGTGGCCTCCCCTCTGCAATAAATTTGGCCGGCCGGCTCCCAAAAGTAGCCGGCCATGCTCTAGTGTGTGTCTTTAGCACTGTTTTACCCTCCAAGGGAAAGTTTCAAGCATTTCCATGCAACGGATGTGTCGAAGGCCTCTATTTCCCTCTGTTTCGGATGCGTTCCATTGCCCAGATCGTCCGAAGTACACTTTGTTTTGTTAAGTTTTGTTTATCGAGTTGTTGTTTTGTTTATCGAGTTGTCGTTTTGCTTATCGAGTTGTTTGTCAAGCTGTCGTGTTTCGTGTTTTTGAGTTGTTATTCTTTGTTTAAGCAATTTTTGTTTGAGTCTTGTTTATTGAGTTGTAAACATTATTGTGTTTTGCTTATCGAGTTGTAAACTTGCTAAGGTTTTGTTATATCTTAGAAAGTTAAGTTGTTGCGTCGGTTCACTACCTGACTAGGCAAAATGCACAATGCACATTTCCATTCAATCTCATTATGGTGCAAAATGATGGGATATGATGCTAAGAGTTTAAAATACAACACTTTTTTCAAAAGCTGTTTCATTCCATCATGCCTCGCTTGTTACAACATTTTACAGGCTAAAGCACAAGTTTTACAAAGAATAAAACTGCCCGATAATGTACAATGTGCTATAACTACTAGCAAAAAGATAAATAAAACAGGAAACAACCGCATCTGCGCTCTCAAGAGCAGGAATAAGAGGCCCTCTTCGTCCTCTTCTGCGGAATAGACTCTCTGCCACCATCGCCATCATCATTATCTGAATCGGAGTCGTCACCCTCGGGATCCCCCTCAGCCTCACCTCCACTCCCGGAACCAAGACCGGAGCCGTCCTCTCTGTCAGCAGATGTCTCCGACTGACGATCTGCAGCCTCCTCCTCCTCCTCATCCTCACCAGGCTCCTCCTCCACAATATGTGCTCTACGTCTATGAGACGACCCCCCCCCTCGAAAAGGCCTAGATGGCCCAGCTCCGTGAAAAGGCCTGGATGGCCCAGCTCCTTGAAAAGGCCCAGATGGCCCAGCTCCCCGAGAAGGCCCAGGTGGCCCGGCCTACGACTGAGCATATACCGGGGGCATCTGAGAATAAAGAGTTCAATTTAAATACATTAGTCCAAATATGTACATCAGATGCAGATACAAGAAAACTACATGAAGTGGGTACATGTAAACACAGTGTATAAGTGAGGTGTGTATCAGATGTGCTCTACACAAGTAACCTATCAATGCAGTAGAAATCAGTATATCAGCAGAAGTATGATAAATGCCAGAAAACGAAAGGGTACCTAGAAGCCCATAATGGACAACTGCGCCTCCCTCCGCAGGACCATCCCCTCAAGTGAGGCTACCATCTCAAGCACCTGATCCATGTACTCAACAGGGGGCTGCAGATGCAAAGGCAAGGGTATCAGTAAAGGAATGAACGTCCAAGTATCTGAGTAATGAATCAAAGCCGTAAAACATACCGGTGGTGAGTCGGGGTCTCTGACATATCGATGGCCGGGCATCGGAGGCTCTATCGGGATCGGAATCGGAGAGGTAGTCCCATATTGCCACCCCATCAACTCTGTCGACATGTCCGGCCATCCAGGATGAGGATAAGTCGGAGGAATCGGGGGAACCAATCCAACCCCACCTCTAGATGTACCAGCCCTGCTGGTAGAAGGGGCGTCTGCAGCCCGAGCCCGGGCCTGGCTCGAAGATGGCATGCCAGCAGGCCTCATCGTCGGAGTACAAACTCCCGTCAATGGAGGCATCAGATATATGTGACGGTAAGTAGCATAATCCCCCTCCTCAAGATGTAGCAAGGCATCAGTACCCAGCATAGCGCTAACAATATCCAGGGAAGGGAGCCTAACAACAGTCCGCATATCAACTGGGGGTGCTGAGGGAGGGTCCTGAGAAGTGTACCCCCAAACCTGACACAATAAGCGGTCCCCCAAAAACCAAGCTCTACCAACTGGCCCTTCGAACAGGATCCTGTACCGAGAGGCACCCCACCCTCCGGCAAACTGGAATCGGAGACCTTCACCTAAAGGCGCCCAGGGCTGCCATGTAATCTGCGGATGACAGACACATAAACCAAGCAGAAATCAAAAATGTACAGGACAAATCAAAGATGAAAACAGAAAGAACTGAGAGTCCTGAAATACCTCCGTCGATCGCACCGTGTCGAAGTACTGCCGCAGATAAAGGAGAGACTCACGAGGTCTTGGCCGGTGCTGGCCTTCAAATACGAGTGAGTACGGGGTCACGAGAGGTCCCCCTACCACCAACTCCGGGGCCAATATCGGGAAATACACATAGACCCACAACTGTGGGAAACAAAGCAGAATACGAAGTGCTGAGGGCAAAGTGCACGATACAGAGTATAAAGTGCGCCGTGTGTGTGCAATGTGCAAGTAATGAGGAGCAGAAATCTAAATCAAGAGGGCAGAAAGTACCTCCCAGGCTCTCCAATAGCTGCCAAGTAAGTCCCCCCGTCCGCGGGACGTCGCGCTCATGCAGCAATAAAGGGTAGCCAAGCCGGCGCCACCCCAGTCATACCGTCTGACCTGTGACAGGTCCACCAAAGCACTCAACAGATAAAGCCCAACAGTGTTCCCCCTGTCGGCAAACAAAGTGGTCCCGAAGAGGAACATCAGAAAGACGCGGGCATACTGTGCTGCCTCCTCAGGAGTCCCGGGCTCCATCTCCACCCGCCGGAAATGGGAAGAGAACCAGGTGTATCGGACTCTCCCCGAAGCTCTGTCAACAGGCGGGCGAACCCCCAGCAAATATATCCAAGCAGCCTCCCACTGGCCCATGTCCTCGTCGTAAGGGATAGGCCAACCTCCCACGTCAAGGCCAGTCAGTACAGCGAAGTCAAACGGGGTCATAGTCAAGTCCCCCATGGCAGAAAAATGGAAGGAGTTGGTGGTGTCCCACCATCTCTCCACCAAGGCAGCCATCAATGTCCTCCTGGCAGGACAACGAGATAGCCCAGTACAGAAGGGCCCAAACCCCGCCAAGTCAACCAAATCACGAACAGCCTCCAGGAGCTCGGCGCACCAATCTCTCGCCGCGGTAGAGCCATATCCTCGCACAGTGCGAGAAGTCACCAGCATTCAGAATGAATACATGTTTCAGCATGAAATGAATAAGTTGCGTGCAAATAAAATGAATAGGCTGCATGTAAAGTAAAGTATGTGTACTGCGTGTTCACAATCAATTTGGGCTGTGTGTTCAGAAAATCAGTGTTTTGGGTTGTGTGTTCAGAAAATTAGTGTTTCGGGCCGCGTATTTAACTCCCAATCAGTGTGTGCTGCGTGTTCACCTTCAATTTCGGCTGTGTGTTCAGAAAATTAGTGTTTTGGGCCGCGTGTTCAACTCTCAATCAGTGTGTGCTACGTGTTCACCATCAATTTGGGCTGTGTGTTCAAAAAAATTAGTGTTTTGGGCTGCGTGTTCAACTCTCAATCAGTGTGGGCTGCGTGTTCACAATCAATTTGGGCTGTGTGTTCAGAAAATTAGAGTTTTGGGCTGCGTGTTCAACTCTCAATCTGTGCGGGCTGCGTGTTCACAATCAATTAGGGCTGTGTGTTCAGAAAATTAGTGTTTTGGGCTACGTGTTCAACTCTCAATCAGTGTGGGCTGCGTGTTCACAATCAATTTGGGCTGTGTGTTCAGAAAATTACTGTTTTGGGCTGCGTGTTCAACTCTCAATCAGTGCGTGCTGCGTGTTCACCATCAATTTGGGCTGTGTGTTCAGAAAATTAGTGTTTTGGGCTGAATGTTAAACTCTCAATCACTGCGTGCTGCGTGTTCACCATCAATTTGGGCTGTGTGTTCAGAAAATTAGTGTTTTGGGCTGCGTGTTCAACTCTCAATCAGTGTGTGCTGCGTGTTCACAATCAATTTGGGCTGTGTGTTCCGAAAATTAGTGTTTTGGGCTGCGTGTTCAACTCTCAATCAGTGTGGGTTGCGTGTTCACAATCAATTTGGGCTGTGTGTTCAGAAAATTACTGTTTTAGGCTGCGAGTTAAACTCTCAATCTGTGCGGGCTGCGTGTTCACAATCAATTTGGGCTGTGTGTTCAGAAAATTAGTGTTTTGGGCTGCGTGTTCAACTCTTAATCAGTGTGGGCTGTGTGTTCATAATCAATTTGGGTTGTGTGTTCAGAAAATTAGTGTTTTGGGCTGCGTGTTCAACTCTCAATCAGTGTGGGCCGCGTGTTCACAATCAATTTGGGCTGTGTGTTCAGAAAATTAGTGTTTTGAGCTGCGTGTTCAACTATCCATCAGTGTGGACTGCGTGTTCACAATCAATTTGGGCTGTGTGTTCAGAAAATTAGTGTTTTGGGCTGCGTGTTCAACTCTCAATCAGTGTGTGCTGCGTGTTCACCATCAATTTGGGTTGTGTGTTCAGAAAATTAGTGTTTTGGGCCACGTGTTCAACTCTCAATCAGTGTGTGCTGCGTGTTCACCATCAATTTGGGCTGTGTGTTCAGAAAATTAGTGTATTGGGCTGCGTGTTCAACTCTCAATCAGTGTGGGCTGCGTGTTCACAATCAATTTGGGCTGTGTGTTCAGAAAATTAGTGTTTTGGGCTGCGTGTTAAACTTTCAATCTGTGCGGGCTGCGTGTTCACAATTACTTTGGGCTGTGTGTTCAGAAAATTAGTGTTTTGGGCTGCATGTTCAACTCTCAATTAGTGTGGGCTGCGTGTTCACAATCAATTTGGGCTGTGTGTTCAGAAAATTAGTGTTTTGGGCTGCGTGTTAAACTCTCAATCTGTGCGGGCTACATGTTCACAATCAATTTGGGCTGTGTGTTCAGAAAATTAGTGTTTTGGGCTGCGTGTTCAACTCTCAATCAGTGTGGGCTGCGTGTTCACAATCAATTTGGGCTGTGTGTTCAGAAAATTAGTGTTTTAGGCTGCGTGTTCAACTCTCAATCAGTGCGTGCTGCGTGTTCACCATCAATTTGGGCTGTGTGTTCAGAAAATTAGTGTTTTGGGCTGCGTGTTCAACTCTCAATCAGTGCGTGCTGCGTGTTCACCATCAATTTGGTCTGTGTCTTCAAAAAATTAGTGTTTTGGGCTGCGTGTTCACAATCAATTTGGGCTGTGTGTTCAGAAAATTAGTGTTTTGGGCTGCGTGTTCAACTCTCAATCAGTGCGTGCTGCGTATTCACAATCAATTTGGGCTGTGTGTTCAGAAAATTAGTGTTTTGGGTTGCGTATTCAACTCTCAATCAATGCGGGCTGCGTGTTCACAATCAATTTGGGCTGTGTGTTCAGAAAATCAATGCTTTGGGCTGCATGTTCAACTCTCAATCGGTGTGGGCTGCGCGTTCACAATCAATTTGGGCTGTGTGTTCAGAAAATCACTGTTTTGGGCTGCATGTTCAACCCTCAACCGATGTGCGCCGTGTGTTCACAATCAATTTATGGGCTGAGTGTTCAGGAATTCAAGTGATTGAACTGTGTTCAGAGTGCAAACAGAGTGCATGAAAAATTCATAATATGTTACAGAAAAAGGTAAAAGCGAAGTAAATACCTCCCGTGCCTCATAGGAGAGGTGATACTCTGGCTCCCGCAGAAGGAGATTCCTGGGTGCTCGCTCGTCGAAATCGGTGAAGTGATAAAAAACAGCCCGTGGGAGGATATGAGCCTGAGAGGCGTACCTCTCGGGGATAAAGGGCCGAACCCTCGGATGCAAAGACATGATGTCAGGCTCGCCTCCGGCGCCTGGAGAACCTCCGCCGTGGAGAAAGTGACCCGCCATTTCAAGAAATCTGCAAAAGGGGCAAAAATGAGCAAAAATGAGCCAAAATTGGAAAAAGTCAACAAAAGTCAACTCTCCGGAAATGAAAAAGTCAACAAAAGTCAACTCCCGAGAAAATCTTCCAAATATTGAGACAAACTCACCTCAAGTGGCGAAAATGAGAAAAGAAGCCCCGAAATCAAAATTTAATAGGTTCAAAGTGCTTAAAACTGAAAGATTTCGCGAAAATAACTTGCGTGGGACGTTGGAAAATGCGTATAGAGCCCAGATCTGCAGGAGAAAATGGTTTGGGAAGGAAGAAGAGATGTTTTCGGAGCTGCACTTGTGAGCACGAAGTGTTTGGATGAGTGTATTTAAAGAAAAGATGGTGAAAGTACAAAATTGCCCCGAAATTTGGCTAAGTGGCCGGCCGGCCACTTTTTCTGGCAGGCCGGCCATTCTCTTTTCAAAAAGTGGCCGGTGGTGTTCCCCACATGCCCCCCAAGGTCCCTGCAAATTTTGGGTAGGATTGGAGTCCCCGGGACCTGAAAAAGTACAAGAGAAGTGCACTTTCTGTCGCGAAATCGCTCCGCCAGAACCTCAGCTTCAACTTCTGATGCGTGTCTCATCATTATCCATCGAAAGTGAGATGTATCCTTTTCAACAAGTTATAACCCCTCCAGGAGGTGAACCGGAGGCCGCGATCGAGCCGCCCTCGCCGAAACTTGCATTTCCTTGCTCGTTATTTTGTGACAAACATACATCCTGGTTTACGCTTATTCTGCATTATCATGCACATAACTTGCATTCTCATGCACATACTTGTATTGTTATGCACGTCTCTTTGATATCACCGAGCCTCCATGCTTAAACTCGCGTTGTCACGCGCGTTTTTTCCCGCATTGCGATGCACTTTTCCATCAACACCGCGGTTGTCTGCATTCGATATCAAATTAAACATATGTTGTTAGATATGTTGTGCTTGTTGAGTTTCTTTATTTTGTAGGCACGATATTGTATGTACGGTTCATTTGAAGCTGGTGCGACCAGACGAATCGCGCAGGTATCGTATCTTCTGCATGTGAGACGCAAAATGTAGTTGTTGCTTTGCTTCATTACAAGGGTTGCATCTATTTGAGAATACTTGCTTCATTACAGCTTGCTGCATTTGCATGATCATGAGTTACGTCCGGCTTTGTGCATATCATTTTGCATCTTGCCCCCTGCCTGCAGGCACGCCTGCGGGCGCATCTCTGTTTTTTCTCACCTGTTTGTCTAAGTCTTCGGCCTTGTAAAAAATGGGTCGTCTCTAGGCTTTGACATTCACTCCCGTCACTTATGACTTTCGAGTTCTATCAAAGAGGGGCAACTATAAACACTCCATTTTTGACCGACCTTAAGACTCAGACATCACCAATTGAGCGCTTGGTGATGTTGCATATCGTACTCGTTCAAAGGTTTTAGAGTCTCGGCTGCAAGCCTTGCCTCCGGACTTCCAGACTCTTTCATGCTTTGCCTCGGTTTGCGAACCAGGCTCTGTTTTCTCTGTTTTCTCTTTCCAAAGGGAGGGAGAGGTCTCGTAGATCATCTCTTAGTGGCCGTAGGCTACGTTTCGTGGTCGCAAGCCATTTTTCCCGTTTGGAGTCCGGTTTTCGGTTTTTCGGAGCCGTTGGCCGTATGCCTTGGTTCGGGACCGCTTAACCACCTCTGTTTGCTCCGGTTTTTGGCATACATCATATTTGCTCCCTTTGAGGGACACTGTGGCTCGAGAAACCAACTTCGTGGTCGAACACCACTTCCGGTGCCTAGCAGTCAGTTTTCGGGGCCTCGGGCTGCGCGTTCCGGCCCCCGAACCTTCATTTTGCATCGGTTTGGGTTCATTTTTGGCAGGGACCTCTGTTTCAATGATAAGAAGGTCGTAGAAGGGTGGGAGGCCAGCAATTGTTCTGACAACCAGTTTTATTCCTCCATCGCCCTCCGTCGCCCGTTTTTCTCACTTGAAAAGCCAATGTTGACCACCCTAAGGCCACTTTTTCTTGCCCCAAACCACATATTTGTGTTGTACACACCTGGGAAGCCACCAATATCACATGGCCGGCCAGTAATTCTGAGTGACCCTTTTCAACCCCTCCTAAAAGGGGCCCTTTCTCTCTCCTGGTTCACTTTCTTCAGTTTTTGACTACATGGTTGTGTTGTGCACACATGGGAGGCCCTCTTTCTGGGGTGGCCGGCCACTAATCATGATTGACTCTTTTGACTCTTGGATGACTGGCCATGGGGAGAGCTGACCGGCCACCTGCAACTTCAATAACCGGCCGGCCATGATCCCCTCCACTGGTACATTTCAAATGTGCATTCTATTTTCCCCCAGATTTTGCATCCGGGAGGCTGCACTTTTGGGGGGAAACTTGAATTCTTTCCCCCCCATTTTTCCCCCCTTCTTTTGCCCTCTTTTGCCTATATAACAGTAGCTCCAGCTCCCATCTGAGGGTTACAAAATTTTGCTCTAAGCCTCCTATATTGTCTCTCCCTCTCATTCTCTTCCAAGCACCAAAACCTCTCAAACCCTACACCATTTCTACACCACCACCTAGCATCACACCACCACCATCCATTCCAGCCACTTGGAGCTGTTTTCCAGAGCTAAGGAGCCACCAAACGCAAGCCAAGAGTTGTCAAAGACTTGGTCTTCAAGGGTAAGTCCTTTCCTCCCTCTTTCTTGCCCTATTTTGCTCAATATATTAGCCATAGTTGCTTCCATTTTTGGGCTCCGACCCTAACTGAAAATGGTCATGTTTTGATGTATTTTTCATGTTTGTTTAAGGGCCTCTTCCTGTTTGAGGCTTCCTTTTAACACTTTCTTCTTTACCTCTCTCGTGTGCCTCTTTCTTGCATAATATTTTTGGCCTATTTATAAACTGTTTTGAGCTTGGTTATAAACTGTGAAGTGGCTTATTTTGAGCCCTTCTTCAACATTTTTGAAGGTCTCTTCACTGTTTGAGGCTTCCTTTTGTTACTTGCCTCTTTATCTCTCTTTTGGCCATATTTTTGTATGTTTTGTTAGCCCCTTGTGCTTGTGTTTTTGGACTCTGGTCTGAACTGTAAATGGCCTTATTTTGATCCCCTCTTAATGTTTGATCAAGGGACTTTTTCTGTTTGAGGCTCCCTTTTTACACTTTGTGTTTAAACCTCTTTTTAGGCCTTATTTTGCATAGTATTTTAGGCTTGCATGTGCACTGTTTTGGGTTTGGTCATTAACTGCAAAATACCATGTTTTTGGCCCCTCTTCAACTTTGTTGAAGGGCCCTCCTCTGTTTGAGGCCAGAAACCATCACTTGCTTCTTTGTCTCCCTTTTGGCCCATTTCTTGCACATTGTTTTAGGCCTGTTTGTCTTTAGATCCGTGGCTTGTTGTAAACTGTAAAGTGATTCATTTTGAGCCCTTCTTCAACTTTGTTGAAGGGCTCTTGGCCATTTAGAGCCAGAATCTGCTACTTACTTCATTACCTCTCTTACGGGGCCATTTTTGCATGCTAGCTTAGTCCTATTTGTGTTCATTGTTTGGCCTTTCTTAAAACTGTAAATATGCTTGTTTTGGGACTTCCTTGAATCTGTCTTCACACTTCATGTTCAAATAGTGCATGTTTTGTATAGCTATAGGTCATTGCGCATGCCTAGTTTTGCATTTCGGGTCTCATTCCATGCATCGGGTGCCATGTTTCCATGATTCGGGGCTGTTTTGCATCATATTTTGCTACTGAAATTTGCATGCTAGTGTGCCATATTTCATGCCTTGCCATGCTTTGTTAGAGTGGCATTTGTGCTTTAGGTTCGGTCCTCGGTTTGCGTGCATGTGTGCACGCATTTTGGGTGTCTCATTTTTCATCTCCTGGCCTCCTATGAGAGTGCGGCTGAGGTCCACTCAAATTGGTGTAAGCCCATATTGCATTGTGTATTCCATTTCATTTCATAGCATTGCGTATGCTAGGTTGTATGCTAGAGCATTGTATATGCCATGTTACCTCGTGCATCGTGTATGCCATTTCATAGCATTGTGCATGCTAGGTTGTATATTAGTTGCATTCATGCATGTCATGCATATTGCATTGTGCTTGGACGATGTACTTTGACGGAGCGTCAAATCAGTACGGGTATGGGATAGGAGTGTTGTTGATAGCACCCGACAATTCCCGTATCCCTCTAGCCTTCAAACTCCGGTTCAAAGTCTCGAAAAACGAAGCAGAATATGAGGCTTGCATTGCCGATCTAGAAGCAGCCCTGGAATTAGGGGCAAGACGGTTGGACGTCATCAGTGACTCGAACCTTGTTGTGTCTCAAGCAAAAGGAGCCTGGGAAGTCAAAGAAGAAAAGATGATGATGTATCACCAGACCTTGGACTTGTTAATTCCTAGGTTCGAGAAGCTAAACTTTGCTCGTCTTCCAAGAGAGAACAACAGGTTCGCAGATTCTTTAGCAAATCTATCTTCCATGACAGACATCCTGTTTGGAATCCAGATGCGTCCAGTCGTCATTGACCAGAAATTTGCGCTAGCTTATGAGTCGATCGCTGCTATAGATGAGGTTCAGGACGAAAACCCCTGGTATTACGACATTTGGAATTTCTTGGAAAAGGAAGCATACCCGCTAGGGGTAAATGCCAAGGATAAAAGGGCAATCAGAAGAATGGCCGTTCAGTTCATCATCTGTGGGGGTAAGCTGTATAAGAGAGGTCATCTGGGAATGCATAAGCTATGTGTTGAAGCCGAGGAATCGAAGCGCCTGATGGAGGCCATCCATGGAGGAGAATGTGGTGCGCACATGAATGGAGTAATGCTAGCATGGAAGATCCTCAGACAGGGTTACTACTGGTCCACCATGGAGGAGGATTGTATCGGTTTTGTTCGGCGATGCCACAAGTGTCAGATCCATGCTAATCGCATGAATATCCCGCCGTCGAAGCTGTACAACATGACTTCGCCATGGCCATTTTCAGTTTGGGGAATCGATGTGATCGGGGCTGTCACTCCGAAGGGATCGAATGGGCATGAGTTCATCCTGGTTGCGATAGATTATTTCATGAAGTGGGTCGAGGCCCAATCGTATGCGGTGTTGAAGGCATCGCACGTTGCAAAGTTCATCAGAAACAACATCATCTGTCGCTATGGGGTCCCAAACGAGGTCGTTTCAAATAATGGTTCCCGCTTTAAGAAGGAAGTGATTGACTTGTTGGAGAAATACAACGTGGCTTTCCATAAGTCATCTACATACCGGCCGCAAACCAATGGAGCGGTCGAGGCCGCCAACAAGAATATCAAACACATACTGCAGAAGATGGTGGAAACCTACCGGGATTGGCCAGATAAGCTGCCATTTGCTCTATGGGGCTACAGGACTTCAATTAGAACTTCTACCAGAGCGACTCTGTATTCATTGGTTTATGGGATGGAGGCCATTCTACCTATCGAGATTGAGGTTCCGTCATTGCGAGTATTGGCTGAGTGTCAAATAGCCAAAGCAGATTTGCAGCAGAGCAGATTTGAGGAACTCATGCTTTTTGATGAGAGAAGACTGAAAGCACTATACCATGTTCAAGGTTATCAGCGCAGAATTGCCCGGGCTTTCAACAAGAAAGTTAAGTCCAGGAACCTGAAGGAAGGAGATTTGGTGCTCAAGGACAACCGAGCTCCCATCCACGACCCAAGGGGCAAGTTCAAACCTAATTAGACTGGTCCCTACATCATCAAAGCTATCTGGTCAGGTGGAGCTGTGGTTCTGAGGGATCTAGATGGCCTAGAGTTCTCCCAACCGATCAACAAGGACAAGTTAAAGAAATATTACCCCTGAGAGGCTCGCTAGGCCGAAAACCTGAAAGGGCGACCTAGGCAAAAGTTAAAGCATAAAAAAATTAGAAAATATAAAAACTGAGCTCGCAAGGTCGAAAACCCGGAAAGGGCGACCTTGGCAAAAGTTAGAGCGTAAAAGGAGAATAAAAATACCCGAGTGAACCTAAGCCTGAACTACATAAGGCTTGATTCCCATCTTTGGGATACGTAGGCAACTTCACCCTGAAGTTCAGCCATAAACTTTTCCCTGATCAACTTTGTCCATTTTGACCATCTCAGTCATCTTTATCCATCCGCATTTATCGTAATCTCCGGTGTAGTGCTATTCAGACTAGGGGCAACTTTCCATTGCCATGCAGTGCCGCGGTACTCTTCAGACTAGGGGTAACAGATCTTAGGCGTGTCCAGTTCTGATCCATATCGAAAATGGTTTTGAAAATTTTTAATAAAAGTTGACTTTGTTCAAATTAATCTCTTTACAACTAAGACCATTTTGGACCAAAGCGGAAAATTTTCAGTACCACAACCTTCAATTTCATTGATTTCAAAACAGAGTTCTCTTGCTCTTGCATACAATCGAAGTTGCTTTTTATTACATTCATAAAGAAAACTTGAAAGTACTAATAAAGCAATAAATCTGGGGCATAGTCGAGTCAAGTATCCCTGCGTCCCCTCCCAGAGCTGGTCGAAGCCTCTGATGCCAAGCTAGGCCCAATCTGTGCCTCCTCATTGAGCCAATCCAAGCACTCGTCAGACAAAGTGCAACTGAAAGTGGGAGCAGGGGCCAGGAGCTCTCTAGTCCTCCATGCGGTGGCATATCGGGCAAGCTATGCACCTCAGACCGGGAAAGCAGCCGGGTAGTCAATCCCCTCTGGCGGACAAATCTGATCATGACCAAACTGGCGCAGGAACCGGAACGGAAAGTAGAACACACAGTGGGTCAGACCAATCAACTGGATCCCAATCAGCCGGGACATGCTATAGCTCATTGCCGGGAGATTGAGCCAAGGACAACGCCAAGCAATGCGACCTGCAGACAAATTGCACATCCAGTCAAACCACCACCTTTCATCAGGAGCATCGACTAGGCGCTGTCGAAAGAAATAGCCTCGAGCTGAGTAGGCTGGGCAAGAGTCCACAACTTGCAGTTTGTCCATCAACCATACCTGGAGAGGGATGAAAAATGAGAGAATAAAGAATAGAGAGATGTACGGTGAGGGAAAAGTGAGAAAAGGGTTTTTGTGAGAAAAACCGAGCCTGAGGGCCGAGTGATGTGAGCAAATACATATGTAAGATTGGGTGGGAAACATTACCTGCAGCAGCAGTGGACTCCCAGCAAATCTAGTCGTCTCTCGGCGATAGATAGAATCCAAGCCCATCAGTGTCTCGGCCAAGGTCGTGGCGATGCAGCTCTTTCCTTCTTTCAAGCCTTGAGCAACTTCAATCAGACGAATGCTAAATCCGCCAAAGCCTGGGGAAAGTAGAAAGTGAGACAGCAGGCACAAGCAAAGGGCGTGTTGCCGGAAACCTTGCCAATAATGGTTGCTAAGGTCACCAGCGTCAGAAAAGCGATGAATCAAACCGAGGATATCCAGTTCCCCATTACAGATCAGAGACCGAGCAGCATGCGGGGTGAGTCCACACATCCGCCCTAAAGCTTGGGCGTGGCCGAAGCGGAACTGGGGCAAGATCTCGTCATGACATTCAGATTCCATCAAAACTTGAAAATCTTCAAAAGTTGGACATACCTCTTGCCCGCCAAAGCTGAAGACATGCGTCACCAGGTTCCAAAACCTCGCCGCGGCATGGAGGAAAGGAAGGTGCAGCGGAGTGCGACTCAGCGTGAACAGTGCATTCAAGCCGAAACCCCGAAAGTTCAACTTTTTCGAACCATCTGGAGAAGCGATCCAAGCTGTGAGATTTTCAACAAGAAACGCCTCCATTTTTTGTGCAAAACTAAGATGAATTGAATCAAACCATGAAGCTAAGGCTTTTAAAGAGGAAAAGACACTATTCAGGGGAAAAGTGTCAAAAATTTGACGGTTGCTGAGTTGAGTGGCCGGCCGGCCACCTTTTCTGGGAGGCCGGCCATTTTTTTTTTTTCAAAAATTGGCCGGTGGCCTCCCCTCTGCAATAAATTTGGCCGGCCGACTCCCAAAAGTAGCCGGCCATGCTCCAATGTGTGTCTTTAGCCCTGTTTTCCCCTCCAAGGGAAAGTTTCAAGCATTTCCATGCAACGGATGTGTCGAAGGCCTCTATTTCCCTCTGTTTCGGATGCGTTCCGTTGCCCAGATCGTCCGAAGTACACTTTTTTTTGTTAAGTTTTGTTTATCGAGTTGTTGTTTTGTTTATCGAGTTGTCGTTTTGCTTATCGAGTTATTTGTCGAGCTGTCGTGTTTCTTGTTTTTGAGTTGTTACTCTTTGTTTACGCAATTTTTGTTTGAGTCTTGTTTATTGAGTTGTCAACATTATTGTGTTTTGCTTATCGAGTTATAAACTTGCTAAGGTTTTGTTATATCTTAGAAAGTTAAGTTGTTGCGTCGGTTCACTACCTGACTAGGCAAAATGCACAATGCACATTTCCATTCAATCTCATTATGGTGCAAAATGATGCGATATGATGCTAAGAGTTTAAAATACAACACTTTTTTCAAAAGCTGTTTCATTCCATCATGCCTCGCTTGTTACAACATTTTACAGGCTAAGGCACAAGTTTTACCAACAATAAAACTGCCCGATAATGTACAATGTGCTATAACTACTAGCAAAAATATAAATAAAACAGGAAACAGCCGCATCTGCGCTCTCAAGGGCAGGAATAAGAGGCCCTCTTCGTCCTCTTCTGCGGAATAGACTCTCCGCCACCATCGCCATCATCATCATCTGAATCGGAGTCGTCACCCTCGGGATCCCACTCAGCCTCGCCTCCACTCTCGGAACCAAGACCGGAGCCGTCCTCTCTGTCAGCAGATGTCTCCGACTGACGATCTGCAGCCTCCTCCTCCTCCTCATCCTCACCAGGCTCCTCCTCCACAATGTGTGCTCTGCGTCTACGAGACGACCCCCCCTCGAAAAGGCCTGGATGGCCCAGCTCCGTGAAAAGGCCTGGATGGCCCAGCTCCTCGAAAAGGCCCAGATGGCCCAGCTCCGAAAGGCCCAGGTGGCCCGGCCTGCGGCTGAGCATATACCGGGGGCATCTGAGAATAAAGAGTTCAATTTAAATACATTAGTCCAAATATGTACATCAAATGCAGATACAAGAAAACTACATGAAGTGGGTACATGTAAACACAGTGTATAAGTGAGGTGTGTGTCAGATGTGCTCTACACAAGTAGCCTATCAATGCAGTAGAAATCAGTATATCAGCAGAAGTATGATAAATGCCAGAAAACTAAAAGGTACCTGGAAGCCCATAATGGACAATTGCGCCTCCCTCCGCAGGACCATCCCCTCAAGTGAGGCTACCATCTCAAGCACCTGATCCATGTACTCAACAGGGGGCTGCAGATGCAAAGGCAAGGGTATCAGTAAAGGAATGAACGTCCAAGTATCTGAGTAATAAATCAAAGCCGTAAAACAAACCGGTGGTGAGTCGGGGTCTCTGACATATCGATGGCCGGGCATCGGAGGCTCTATCGGGATCGGAATCGGAGAGGTAGTCCCATATTGCCACCCCATCAACTCAGTCGGCAAGTCCGGCCATCCAGAATGAGGATAAGTCGGAGGAATCGGGGGAACCAATCCACCCCCACCTCTAGATGTACCAGCCCTGCTGGTGGAAGGGGCGTCTGCAGCCCGAGCCCGGGCCTGGCTCAAAGATGGCATGCCAGCAGGCCTCATCGTCGGAGTACGAACTCCCGTCAATGGAGGCATCAGATATATGTGACGGTAAGTAGTGTAATCCCCCTCCTCAAGATGTAGCAAGGCATCAGTACCCAGCATAGCGCTAACAACATCCCGGGAAGGGAGCCTATCAGCAGTCCGCATATCAACTGGGGGTGCTGAGGGAGGGTCCTGAGAAGTGTACCCCCAAACCTGACACAGGAAGCGGTCCCCCAAAAACCAGGCTCTACCAACTGGCCCTTCGAACAGGATCCTGTACCGGGAGGCACCCCACCCTCCGGCAAACTGGAATCGAAGACCTTCACCTAAAGGCGCCCAGGGCTGCCATGTAATCTGCGGATGACAGACACATAAACCAAGCAGAAATCAAAAATGTACAGGACAAATCAAAGATAAAAACAGAAAGAACTGAGAGTTCTGAAATACCTCCGTCGACCGCACCGTGTCGAAGTACTGCCGCAGATAAAGGAGAGACTCACGAGGTCTTGGCCGGTGCTGGCCTTCAAATACGAGTGAGTACGGGGTCACGAGAGGTCCCGCTACCACCAACTCCGGGGCCAATATCGGGAAATACACATAGACCCACAACTGTGGGAAACAAAGCAGAATACGAAATGCTGAGGGCAAAGTGCACGATACAGAGTATAAAGTGCGCCGTGTGTGTGCAATGTGCAAGTAATGAGGAGCAGAAATGTAAATCAAAAGGGCAGAAAGTACCTCCCAAGCTATCCAATAGCCGCCAAGTAAGTCCCTCCATCCGCGGGAGGTCGCGCTCATGCAGCAACAAAGGGTAGCCAAGCCGGCGCCACCCCAGTCATACCGTCTGACCTGTGACAGGTCTACCAAAGCACTCAACAGATAAAGCCCAACAGTGTTCCCCCTATCGGCAAACAACGTGGTCCCGAAAAAGAACATCAGAAAGCCGCGGTCATACTGTGCTGCCTCCTCAGGAGTCCCGGGCTCCATCTCCACCCGCCGGAAATGAGAAGAGAACCAGGTGTATCGGACTCTCCCCGAAGCTCTGTCAACAGGCGGACGAACCCCCAGCAAATATATCCAAGCAGCCTCCCACTAGCCCATGTCCTCGTCGTAAGGGATAGGCCAACCTCCCATATCAAGGCCAATCAGTACAGCAAAGTCAAACGGGGTCATAGTCAAGTCCCCCGTGGCAGAAAAATTGAAGGAGTTGGTGGTGTCCCACCATCTCTCCACCAAGGCAGCCATCAATGTCCTCCTGGCAGGACAACGAGATAGCCCAGTACAGAAGGGCCCAAACCCCGCCAAGTCAACCAAATCCCGAACAGCCTCCGGGAACTCGGCGTACCAATCTCTCGCCGCGGTAGAGCCATATCCCCGCACAGTACGAGAAATCACCTGCATTCAAAATGAATACATGTTTCAGCATGAAATGAATAAGCTGCATGCAAATAAAATGAATTGGCTGCATGTAAAGTAAAGCATGTGTGCTGCGTGTTCACAATCAATTTGGGCTGTGTGTTCAGAAAATCAGTGTTTTGGGTTGTATGTTCAGAAAATTAGTGTTTCAGGCCGCGTGTTCAACTCTCAATCAGTGTGTGCTGCGTGTTCACCTTCAATTTCGGCTGTGTGTTCAGAAAATTAGTGTTTTGGGCCGCGTGTTCAACTCTCAATCAGTGTGTGCTGCGTATTCACCATCAATTTGAGCTGTGTGTTCAAAAAAATTAGTGTTTTGGGCTACGTGTTAAACTCTCAATTAGTGTGGGCTGCGTGTTCACAATCAATTTGGGCTGCGTGTTCAGAAAATTAGTATTTTGGGCTGCGTGTTCAACTCTCAATCTGTGCGGGCTGTGTGTTCACAATCAATTTGGGCTGTGTGTTCAGAAAATTAGTGTTTTGGGCTGCGTGTTCTACTCTCAATCAGTGTAGGTTGCGTGTTCACAATCAATTTGGGCTGTGTGTTCAGAAAATTAGTGTTTTGGGCAGCGTGTTCAACTCTCGATCAGTGCGTGCTGCGTGTTCACCATCAATTTGGGCTGTGTGTTCAAAAAATTAGTGTTTTGGGCTGCGTGTTCAACTCTCAATCAATGCGTGCTGCGTGTTCACCATCAATTTGGGCTGTGTGTTCAAAAAATTAGTGTTTTGGGCTGCGTGTTCAACTCTCGATCAGTGTGTGCTGCGTGTTCACCATCAATTTGGGCTGTGTATTCAGAAAATTAGTGTTTTCGGCTGTGTGTTCACAATCAATTTGGGCTGTGTGTTTAGAAAATTAGTGTTTTGGGCTGCGTGTTCAACTCCCAGTCTGTGCGAGCTGCGTGTTCACAATCAATTTGGGCTGTCTGTTCAGAAAATTAGTGTTTTGGGCTGCGTGTTCAACTCTCAATCAGTGTGGGCTGCGTGTTCACAATCAATTTGGGCTGTGTGTTCAGAAAATTAGTGTTTTGGGCTGCATGTTCACAATCAATTTGGGTTGTGTGTTCAGAAAATTAGTGTTTTGGGCCGCGTGTTCAACTCTCAATCAGTGCGTGCTGCGTGTTCACCATCAATTTGGGCTGTGTGTTCAGAAAATTAGTGTTTTGGGCTGCGTGTTCAACTCTCAATCAGTGTGGGCTGCGTGTTCACAATCAATTTGGGCTGTGTGTTCAGAAAATTAGTGTTTTGGGCTGCGTGTTCAACTCTCAATCAGTGCGGGCTACGTATTCACAATCAATTTGGGCTGTGTGTTCAGAAAATTAGTGTTTTGGGCTGCGTGTTCAACTCTCAATCAGTGCGGGCTGCGTGTTCACAATCAATTTGGCCTGTGTGTTCAGAAAATCAATGTTTTGGGCTGCTTGTTCAACTCTCAATCGGTGTGGGCTGCGCGTTCGCAATCAATTTGGGCTGTGTGTTCAGAAAATTAGTGTTTTGGGCTGCATGTTCAACCCTCAACCGATGTGCGCCGTGTGTTCACAATCAATTTATGGGCTGAGTGTTCAGGAATTCAAATGATTGAACCGTGTGTTCAGAGTGCAAACAGAGTGCATGAAAAATTCATAATATGTTACAGAAAAAGGTAAAAGCGAAGTAAATACCTCTCGTGCCTCATGGGAGAGGTGATACTCTGGCTCCCGCAGAAGGAGATCCCCGGGTGCTTGCTCGTCGAAATCGGTGAAGTGATAAAAAACAGCCCGTTGGAGGATATGAGCCTGAGGGGTGTACCTCTCGGGGATAAAGGGGCGAACCCTCGGATGCAAAGACATGATGTCAGGCTCGTCTCCGGTGCCTGGAGAACCTCCGTCGTGGGGAAAGTGACCAGCCATTTCACGAAATCTGCAAAAGGGGCAAAAATGAGCCAAAATTGAAAAAAGTCAACAAAAGTCAACTCTCGAGAAATGAAAAAGTCAACAAAAGTCAACTCCCGAGAAAATCTTCCAAATATTGAGACAAACTCACCTCAAGTGGCGAAAATGAGAAAAGAAGCCCCGAAATCAAAATTTAATCGGTTCAAAGTGCTTAAAACTGAAAGATTTCGCGAAAATAACTTGCGTGGGACGTTGGAAAACGCGTATAGAGCCCAGATCTGAGGGAGAAAATGGTTTGGGAAGGAAGAAGAGATGTTTTCGGAGCTGCACTTGTGAGCACAAAGTGTTTGGATGAGTGTATTTAAAGAAAAGAGGGTGAAAGTACAAAATTGCCCCGAAATTTGGCTAAGTGGCCGGCCGGCCGCTTTTTCTGGCAGGCCGGCCATTCTCTTTTCAAAGACTGGCCGGTGGCCTCCCTCTCCCAATAAAACTGGCCGGTGGTGTTCCCCACATGCCCCCCAAGGTCCCTGTAAATTTTGGAGAGGATTGGAGCCCCCGGGACCTGAAAAAGTACAAGAGAAGTGCACTTTCTGTCCTGAAATCGCTCCGCCGGAACCTCAGCTTCAACTTCCGATGCGTGTCTCATCATTACCCGTCGAAAGTGAGATGTATCCTTTTGAACATGTTATAACCCCTCCGGGAGGTGAACCGGAGGCCGCGATCGAGCTGCCCTCGCCGAAACTTGCATTTCCTTGCTCGTTGTTTTGTGACAAACATACATCCTGGTTTACGCTTGTTCTGCATTATCATGCACATAACTTGCATTCTCATGCATATACTTGCATTGTTATGCACGTCTCTTTGATATCACCGAGCCTCCGTGCTTAAACTCGCGTTGTCACGCGCGTTTCTTCCCGCATTGCGATGCACTTTTCCATCAACACCGCGGTTGTCTGCATTCGATATCACATTGAACATATGTTGTTAGATATGTTGTGCTTGTTGAGTTTCTTTATTTTTTAGGCACGATATTGTATGTACGGTTCATTTGAAGCTGGTGCGACCAGACGAATCGCACAGGTATCGTATCTTCTCCGTGTGAGACGCGACGAGAATTGAATAATTCTCTGCATTCCTAACTGCATGAAATGTAGTTGTTGCTTTGCATTCTTGCTTAAAACTGTTGCATCTATTTGAGAATACTTGCTTTATTACAGCTTGCTGCATTTGCATGATCATGAGTTACGTCCGGCTTTGTGCATATCATTTTGCATCTTGCCCCCTGCCTGCGGGCACGCCTGCGGGCGCATCTCTGTTTTATCTCGCCTGTTTGTCTAAGTCTTCGGCCTTGTCAAAAATGGGTCGTCTCTGGGCTTTGACATTCACTCCTGTCACTTATGACTTTCGAGTTCTGTCAAAGAGGGGCAACTGTAAACACCTCATTTTTGACCGACCTTAAGACTCAGACGTCACCGATTGAGCGCTTGGTGATGTTGCATATCATGCTCGTTCAGAGGTTTTAGAGTCTCGGCTGCGAGCCTTGCCTCCAGACTTCCGGACTCTTTCATGCTTTGCCTCGGTTTGCAAACCAGGCTCTGTTTTCTCTATTTTCTCTTCCCAAAGGGAGGGAGAGGTCTCGTAGATCATCTCTCAGTGGCCGTAGGCTACGTTTCGTGGTCGCAGGCCATTTTGCCCGTTTGGAGTCCGGTTTTCGATTTTTCGGAGCCGTTGGCCGTGTGCCTCGGTTCGGGACCGCTTAACCATCTCCGTTTGCTCTAGTTTTTGGCATACATCTTATTTGCTCCCTTTTGAGGGACACTATGGCTTGAGAAACCAACTTCGTGGTCGAACACCACTTCCGGTGCCTAGAAGTCAGTTTTCGGGGCCTCGGGTTGCGCGTTTCGGCCCCCGAACCTTCATTTTGCATCGGTTTGGGTTCATTTTTGGCAGGGACCTCTGTTTCATTGATAAGAAGATCGTAGAAGGGTGGGAGGCCAGCAATTGTTCTGACAACCAGTTTTATTCCTCCATCGCCCTCCGTCGCCCGTTTTTCTCACTTGAAAAGCCAATGTTGACCACCCTAAGGCCACTTTTTCTTGCCCCAAACCACATATTTGTGTTGTACACACCTGGGAGGCCACCAATATCACATGGCCGGCCAGTAATTCTGAGTGACCCTTTTGAACCCCTCCTAAAAGTGGCCTTTTCTCTCTCCTGGTTCACTTTCTTCAATTTTTTACTACATGGTTGTGTTGTGCACACATGGAAGGCCCTCTTTCTGGGGTGGCCGGCCACTAATCATGATTGACCCTTTTGACCCTTGGCCGGCCGGCCATGGGGAGAGCCGGCCGGCCACCTGCAACTTCAATAACCGGCCGGCCATGATCCCCTCCACTGGTACATTTCAAATGTGCATTCTGTTTCCCCCCAGATTTTGCATCCGGGGGCCTGCACTTTTGGGGGGAAACTTGAATTCTTTCCCCCCCATTTTTCCCCCCTTCTTTTGCCCTCTTTTGCCTATATAACAGCAACTCCAGCTTCCATCTGAGGGTTACAAAATTTTGCTCTAAGCCTCCTATATTGTCTCTCTCTCTCTCCTTCTCTTCCAAGCACCAAAACCTCTCCAAACCCTACACCATTTCTACACCACCACCTAGCATCACACCACCACCATCCATTCCAGCCACTTGGAGTTGTTTTCCAGAGCTAAGGAGCCACCAAACTCAAGCCAAGAGTTGTCAAAGACTTGGTCTTCAAGGGTAAGTCTTCTCCTCCCTCTTTCTTGCCCTATTTTGCTCAATATATTAGCCATAGTTGCTTCCATTTTTGGGCTCCAACCCTAACTGAAAATAGTCATGTTTTGATGTATTTTTCATGTTTGTTTAAGGGCCTCTTCCTGTTTGAGGCTTCCTTTTAACACTTTCTTCTTTACCTCTCTTGTATGCCTCTTTCTTGCATAATTTTTTTGGCCTATTTCTAAACTGTTTTGAGCTTGGTTATAAACTGTGAAGTGGCTTATTTTGAGCCCTTATTCAACATTGTTGAAGGGCTCTTCACTTTTTGTGGCTTCCTTTTGTTACTTGCCTCTTTATCTCTCTTTTGGCCATATTTTTGTATGTTTTGTTAGCCCCTTGTTCTTGTATTTTTAGACTCTGGTCCTAACTGTAAATGGCCTTATTTTGATCCTCTCTTCATGTTTAATCAAGGGACTTTTGCTGTTTGAGGCTCCCTTTTTACACTTTGTGTTTAAACCTCTTTTTAGGCCTTATTTTGCATAGTATTTTAGGCTTGCATGTGCACTGTTTTGGGTTTGGTTATTAACTGTAAAATACCATTTTTTTGGCCCTTCTTCAACTTTGTTGAAGGGCCCTCCTCTGTTTGGGGCCAGCAACCATCACTTGCTTCTTTGTCTCCCTTTTGGCCCATTTCTTGCACATTATTTTAGGCCTGTTTGTGTTTAGATCCGTGGCTTGTTGTAAAGTGTAAAGTGCTTCTTTTTGATCCCCTCTTCAACTTTGTTGAAGGGATCTTGGCCATTTAGGGCCAGAAGCTTCTACTTGCTTCATTACCTCTCTTACGGGGCCATTTTTGCATGCTAGCTTAGTCCTATTTGTGTTCATTGTTTGGCCTTGCTTAAAACTGTAAATATTCTTATTTTGGGACTGCCTTGAATCTGTCTTCACACTTCATGTTCAAATAGTGCATGTTTTGTATAGCTATAGGTCATTGTGCATGCCTAGTTTTGCATTTCGGGTCTCATTCCATGCATCGGGTGCCATGTTTCCATGATTCGGGGCCGTTTTGCATCATATTTTGCTACTAAAATTTGCATGCTAGTGTTCCATATTTCATGCCTTGCCATGCTTTGTTAGAGTGGCATTTGTGCCTTAGGTTCGGTCCTCGGTTTGCGTGCATGTGTGCACGCATTTCGAGTGTCTCATTTTTCATCTCCTGGCCTCCTATGAGAGTGCGGCTGAGGTCCACTCACGTTGGTGTAAGCCCATATTGCATTGTTTATGCCATTTCATTTCATAGCATTGCGTATACTAGGTTGTATGCTAGAGCATTGTGTATGCCATGTTACCTCGTGCATCGTGTATGCCATTTCATAGCATTGTGCATGCTAGGTTGTATATTAGTTGCATTCATGCATGTCATGCATATTACATTGTGCTTGGGATAGGAGTTAGCCCGAGCACGTGTAGACGCGCCCACGTGGGGGGCCCTCGCTACTACATTTCGAACTCGATTTGTGTCACGGTTCTTAATCTGAACCAAAGAGTCCAAATCCGGCAAATCGTTTTGAGAAAACGGATTTTTAGAAAAAGAAGTGCCAAACATGGACTGCTTTGCCAGATACAGAGTCGCCACCTAAATATTTTTTATGGGGGAATTTAGGAAACCCTGACTCGGTGCCGTAGGCCACATGTCCGTCATCACCAGAGTTACCTCGGCTCGGGAGCTAGGGTACGATTGGGGAAGGTCAGCTATGAGCACCCCCTCTCGCCCGATCCGAAGATCGGCCTCTACTAACCGTGATATCCATTTTTGAAAACATTACGTGTTCTTATTCCATTTATTAGCCTAGAATTACTATGTTATGCGCACAGCAAACAAGTATAGACTAGATTGCCTAATTTGGTAATATGCATCGCATGTCCGTTTGTTTTAGAAAATGTTTTGGAATTTGCTACTCGCAAGTAGGCTAAAATACGGATTTCAACGAGTTTTTCCAACTCAGACAATCCAACCTTCACCCACAGGCATTCAAACAGTTTATCACATAAGCATCTAGCCACATGGTAAGCATGCTGTCATGATAGCATTCACACGCATGCGATATGCTAAAGCATAAAATACTTACATCGTACTCCGTGCCAAAACAATAAACTAGTTAGCCAGCATGCATGGTCCTCGTTTATATTAAATTGACTAATGCGACACATACAGGATGCAATTAGAGTAGGCTCGGCTAACCTAAACATGGCATGTGAAATGCAATCAATTGATGCACGTATTCAATTTGGAATTGAAGTACAAATGCAGTTAGCATGATATACCGAGCCCGGTGCATGCAAGACAAATGTATGGATGCACGCATGCGTAGCATAAGGTATGCTAAATTAAACGTGTCCTATTACTAACCATCAAAGCAGGTAAGTAAAAGGGAAGAAAGAAGTGGGGATTGGAAGACATACACACACTCACCCACACTTATTACAGATTCGCCCTCGCTCGGAGGGACCAAAGGAATAATACAATTCGAAAAGTGAATTAACTATCCTAGTTAATTAATTATTACAAATTACCTAATTAGTTAACAAACTAACTAAGCTTAAGAAAAGCAATAACAGGGGCCTCGAGAAGAGGGTTCGATGCGCGCGTGCTCGGTCCTGCTCGGAAGTGCACTGCCATGTTCAAGCTGCCTCTGTTTTCCCTGCTATACTCCTCTGAAGGCTGCCAAAGTCTCAGGATTGCTTCCCTGGACATTAGGAGACACCATCGGCTGAGTAGAATGGCCACCAGCAGTGGTATGTGATCACCGGCTGTTGGTGAAGCTATCGGCCCCGGAAGGATTGCCGGTCGGCACTTAGCACTGCCGGTCGGCAGAAAGTTCCTGCAGAATCTGCAATTGACAGCAACAGAGGGCGAGGCAGAGCATGCCAAGGCAATTCAAGCAATGTATGCACCAATCATGTCCCTTATCATGTTAGTGACTCAAAGGGATATGCTCCTTGGTTCTCGGACCATCAATCGCGCATTTCCATGCGTGATGGCCCAAGGGACCAAGTGTGCACATTTTGATGTCAAATGCAATGCAAACCAACAAGCCAAAGCCCAATTCCTATCACTAGATCAAGGAACAAGACATGTATGCTAGATGCAATGCAACCTAGGCATGCAAGTTAAGGATGCAACATGGGAATGCAAGATGTACATGCAAGCATGCAAACAACATGCAAGGTAAGCATGCAAGCAAGCAAAGGATGGACTTAAACATGATTTGGGCAGCTCTAATTAGGCCCAAAACAGTGGCCAAAGTGCCCAAAAGGAAGGACTAAATACACATACACACATGCACATGTTAAAAGGCTAACATCCAAGCACAAAAGGGCAACTCTCAAGCACACTTGAAAGAGGCATAACATAGACTAATGGCATGCAAGGTAAGCATTGAAAATCATGTTACAAAAGGTGCTAAGCCAATTAAACAAGATAAACAAGGCATGCAAACAAAGCCAAAAACCCAAGACAAGCCAAGAGGCTTAAACCAAGACTAAGTCAACCAAGCCTCACAAGGCTAAGAGGACCTAAAATAGGTCTAGGGCAGGCCTAGACAACACCCAAGGGACACCTAGATGGCATCTAAGTGGCCCAAATTCAAAGGCATGTACAATGGCTAAAACATGGAGCATATAACACAAGCTCATAAGGCATCAAAGAGACATCCAAGGCAAGCATACAAGCATGCTAAGGGGACTGAAATGATGCTATAAATGATGCCAAACCATTAAATCAAAGCAAGTAATGCATGCTATACCCTCACATACTTAAGGCCAACAAGCCGGAATGCAAAGGGGCTATACTAAGCATGCCAAAGTCGACCCAAACAACCTAGGACAGACCTTAAACATGGCAAAATATGCATGAAAGATTCACAAGGCTAAGCCTAAAACATGCTAGAACAAGGGTTTACAACCTAAGGCATGTTAAGGCAACAAAGTGGCATTACAAGGTAGGTATGCTAAGCATGTATGGTGTACCAAAACCAATTAAAAACAGAGGCATATTATGACATAATAAGCACATAAATCAGCCTAGGCATGGTCAACAAGAAGCTTAGCTAAGTGCTCCCTCAAGAGGCCAAAAATGGTCCATTTCAAGGACAACAAGGAGAGGGGGTAGCCCTCTCCTCCCTAGGACCCCAAGGCACCATCCTCACCTCTGAAATCCCTCAAGATTTCAGTGTTGAGGAGGCCCAAACACCAAGGTCTCGGAGTTCACTCAAAATAGTACAAAATGGGGCCTCTCAAGGCCTAAGAGGGGTCAAACACCTCCAAACCACAAAACACTCTAAACAAACTATTTAGAGGGCCTAAAAAAAGAACTTTTTATATTATACACTAAGCTCAAAAATAGTTCTAAGATAGGAAAAAATAGGATGCAAAAATGGGGAATAAAGGAGCAAAAGTCTTACCATTGAAGACTCTCTTCACAAATGAAGCTCCAGCAGCTCCTTAAGCTCCAAACCCGCTCCAAAACTTTGAAAAGAATCCCTTAGAACCTCAATAGCCAAGAGAAGGTGTAGTGATAGGTGTTTATGTGCAATACTAAGAACAAATGCACCTAGAACACTCAAGAGAGAAAAAGAGAGATAGAATAGCTACAACTATACTAACCCTAGAACCAGAGCTCTCCTCTGTATTTTTTGTCTCTAAAATGTCTAACCTAGAACCAAGAGGGGAGGCCTCCTCTTATAGAGGAGCCAATCTTGTAAAGCTTACAAGGTAAGCTAACAAGGAAGCCATCCCTCCATACACGTGTATAGAGGGGAACAAAATGCCATACAGCTGTTTTAAAATATCTGAAAAAGCAGATGAACAGTAGTCGGTTGCTCAAAATTGCCATTTTGTCAAAATGGAATGCCGACCGGCAACAAAGAATGCCGACCGGCAATATACATTGCCGATGGCAACCAAACGCCAGCCGGTGGCCTCTGGCCATGGCCAGTGATGTGTGGGGATGCCTCACAAGGCATTCCCTGCCCCTCCAAGGCAAAACACAAGTGTTTGGTGCAAAACCAGACACTAAACAGTCGAGTTCGGAGATCCTGAGGCAAGGCGCGTAGCCGAGACCTCCGGGAACTCCAAACGAACACAAACATGGATGATCACCGGGTGTTCAAACGATGACGTCCAAGTCTTGAGGATGGTAAAAAATGGGGTGTCTACAGCACGGGAAACGAGGGACGTTTCGTACTTCGAGCGACGAAACGTGTCTCAATTCCCAGTCACCGACACTCCGGATTATCCATGATGGAGTTTAGGTTTTGTTGTGTTTATATGTGCATTCATTTCATATTGAGTCGTGCAATTCGACTCTTCGGCCATCATGCATCGAGATGCGTGATTGGAGTCACCGACACTCCGGATTATCCATGATGGAGTTTAGGTTTTGTTGTGTTTATATGTGCATTCATTTCATATTGAGTCGTGCAATTCGACTCCTCAGCCATCATGCATCGAGATGCGTGATTGGTGGCACAAGGATCAAGGCATGCATACATTTGTGAAAATACATTGCCATGCCCCTTTCCTGCTCTCTGTTGTAGCAAATCAAGAATCAGCAGTCTTCCGGGGCTTGGCGCGCTTTCTAAAAAAATTGCAAAACAGAGGCTAATTGGGGCATCACAGTGGATTTCCATGCAAAGGCGATCCGGACATGCATCATCCATCATCTGAAGAAGAGTCAAGGAAGTCCCTGGCTTGCATGCCAGTTTATTATTTTCTTAGTTAATTTGGTAATTAATTAGGATTTTTGTAATTATTTGGACTGTAATTATTTGGGACTGTATATTATTTATTCGGACCCTCTGCGCGAGGGCACAACTGTAATAAGTGTGCGTGTGTGTGATGTATGTCTTCCAACCCCACGTCTTTCTCCCTTTTATTTACCCACTTATGATGGTTAGATTAGGGCATGTTTCAATTAGCATACAGTATGATAGCATGTTTCCATTCATTCATCTATTTTGCATGCACCAGGCTCGGCGCATCATACTAACTACATTGTATTTTCAATTTCAAGTTGAATACATGTTAGCTGTAGCATTTCATATGCCATGTTTAGAATAGCCGACCTGCTATAGTTGCATTTTTGCATGTGTTGCATTAGGCACTTCTGTATAGTTAGGATCATGCATGGATTTCGAATTAGCTTCTGTTTTGGCTTGGAGTACTCGGTAAGTTTTATGCTTTAGCATCCTTGCATGCGTGTGAGTGACTGCCATGAATAGCATGCTTACCATGAGGCTATATGCTTATGTGATATAACTGCCTGAATGCCTGTGGGTGAAGGTTGGGTTATTTGAATTGGAACAATTCATCAAATGTGTGTTTTAAGCCCACTAGATAGTGGCAAAATCATGTTTTTCTAAGCCCACCCGAGGGTGGCAAATCCACGTCTTAGCCTACTTCGAGTAGCACCATCAAACCATTTTCAAACAAACAAACATGAAATGTTTTGTTCTAATTCAAGCGATCCAGTCTATACTTGTATGCTGTGCGAATCACATAGTAATCTAGGCTAATAACCGGAATAAGAACACATAATGTTTTCAAAAATAGATATCATGGTTAGTAGAGGCCAATCTTTGATCGGGCGAGCGGGGGTGCTCACGAAGTGACCTTCCCCAATCGTACCTAAGTTCCCGAGCCGAGGCAACTTTGGTGATGACGGACACGTGGCCTTAGGCAAACGAGTTAGGGTTTCCTAAATTTTCTCAAAATAAAATATTTAGGTGGCGATTCTGTATTTGGCAAAGCAGTCCATGTTTGGCACTTCTTTCAAAATCTGTTTTCTCAAAACGATTTGCCGAATTTGGACTCTTTGGTTCAGATTACGAACCGTGACAATTTGAGAGACTGAACTGTAGTGAGCCCAATATCGAACGGAACGGGGGGACTCGTTCCTCCCGGGGGCGTTCGGGGGACGTCTACAGGTTGATATTAGTTTATGTATTTATTATTTTTTTAGACCTTAGAATTTTTGACAATTTGACATTGTAGGTTATTTTTCAACTTTGCATTATTTAAATTG
The DNA here is from genome assembly GCF_055761805.1 of Camellia sinensis. Taxonomy (NCBI): domain Eukaryota; kingdom Viridiplantae; phylum Streptophyta; class Magnoliopsida; order Ericales; family Theaceae; genus Camellia; species Camellia sinensis. The sequence goes on along the minus strand of NC_138968.1, from coordinate 150,362,845 downwards.
TTTTGATTAGTTATTGTTATTTTAATGTTAGAGGTATTGAATAATTATGAAATTTATGGGGGATGGTTTGGTTGGCGTTTTGTTAGTATTTTTTTTTTTTATGAGCATCTCCAATGCACTAGGCATATAATACTTGTTAGTTAAAATACCTAGTATGATTCACTTTTTTCAATTCCAATGCACTAGGCATATGATTAGGCATTTTGGCTCAACTCATTTTCACTAGCTACATGTAGCTAGCCTTCAACGCTAGGCAAAATGTATTCAATCATTAGGATCATTTCCCTCCATCTTTGTTGTTGACGTGGAATTTTATAAAATTACTAGTATTTGGATAAATAGCTAAAATAAAGAGCATGGTTGGAGTAAAAACATAAAACAGTTGATAGGCAAAATAAAATATATACTTTATAGTAATATTCAGATAGGTAAAATGCCTACTACCGTTGGAGATGAAGCTTTTTGAGCATGGAAATTTATTTAAACCTTATGGAGACGTGAACGTTTAGATTTTGTTTCACCCCTACGATTTGGATAATGAAATATTGATTGGAGTTTAGTCTTAAATTAATATTTAATTGTCCAAATTTTGGGGCGTGACACTTAGCCTCGTAACATGGCTTCTGCTTCGTTCGCCATTCTCTCTCTGTCTCTATTTAGAGTTCACTGATATCTGTTTCTTTGTTGCTGTTATAGCCGAATGCATGGCTTCCTTTTAAAGCCATCAACAATTTTTTTTTTTTTTTCAAAAAACTATAGGTATGGTAATTGTTAATGTGTTTGAGTTGGAGATTGACTTTATGAAATGGACATTGTTATATAAGTTTAAAAATTAGACTCAATTTTTAAGATTAATGATGTGGCAATCAATTAAAATATTTAAGGTATCATGTTCTCTTATATCTTTTTAATTATTAACCAATCATATTACTTACACATTATTAAATTTAGAAAATAAGTTTAAAAAATAGATTTATCATTTTTCTTATGAAATTTGTTCGTGTGTGGGTTTGGGTGAAGTAAAGCAACGTTGGTTGATGGTGCTAAGAAATTTTAAAACCCATTAATCTATCACAAATTTTATACACTTTCAATTTATGAAAAATTCAATCATAAAAGACTTATATCAAGTGTGATTGATAGTCTGATTAGATTTTGTATATTTAAAAAAAAATTAAATTATTTTGCTTATGGCTTCATTTGGGAAGTTAGTTGTAGCTAATTTAACCCACTAAAAAATAAAATAGACAAAAAAGTAAATAAGATAAAATGTTACATCCAAACTATAATAATTTCATTTTTTCTCTTACAAAATTACCAAAAAAAAAAATCAAAAGTTTTTTCCAAACAGAACTTTTTGAATTAGGCTAAAATAATCAAAAAAATCAAACTAAAAAAGTTCTTAATTGTTATTCTTGCTATTTGGGGGGGTGGTAAAAACCAAAATTTATTATTTTGTCAAACTATATGTCAAATTTGGCACAAAGTTTGGTAATGTTATAATTCGTTGGGGAGTAGTACAGAATAATAGGAAAAATCATAATTTATTATTTTGCCAAACCATGTGTTAAATTTGGCACAAAGTTTAGTAATGCTACAATTCATTGGGAGGTGGTACACAGTCACAGAAAAAATTAGAATTTGTTAGTTTGTCAAATCATGTGCCAAATTTAACACAAAGTTTTGCAATGCTATAATTTGGCAACTATTTTGGTATGCCATTGGAGCTTTTTTGTTGGGTTCATCACTCCAGTTGTGTAGGATCCACTGTATTCAAACAATTTTCTCATGCCAACTCATTTGTCATACATGTATAACAATAGTTCGTGAAACAAACCTAATAGTTACACTTAGAATTGCGAAGAAATATAAGCCCTGTTTGGTAGAGTTGTGGGAAAGTACTTATAGCTTCTGCCTAAACAGCTTATAACTTATAACTTTCAGCTTAAGCTGATTTCCAGCTTATTCTTAAAGCATCTCCTGCCCCACTCAAAAAATAAGCTGATTTCTGACTTCCACAAAGCTATAAGCTATAAGCTATAAGCTAAACCAAATACATCAAAATAGCTTAAATTAAGCTGAAAGCTGAAATAAGCTGAAAAAAAGCTGTACCAAACAGGGCCATAGTTAAGTAGGATTGTATATAAGCTTGGTTTGTTTATTAATCAAACTCAAATTCAGCTAGAATATACGATTGAACATGCTCAAACTTGACTTTTTAAATATTAAACTCAAACACAATTAAGACCTCCAATGAAAATAAAATTAAAAAAAAGCTGCTTTATTATATACATTATAACCCCTCTTCTGTAGACTTGAAAGGATGAATGTCGGAGGCTGATACTTAGAGTGCTAGCTCCCTACGATACTTTTTCCATTTATGTCTTTTTTGTTGGGGATGAAATGAAGAGTGAAAATCTATATTTAATTGTTGTATATTTTCATTAAATGAAAGGCTTGATTACAAATATGGTGAATACTCAACAACTTGCCGGTGCTTCAATCTTTTTGCTTTTTGTAGAAAACATTCAAGTATGTCAAGCTCATTGTTAATCAAATGAGCTGAAATTTAAATTTGAATTCATAATTCACGGCAATATATAAAGGTTTTAAGAATTAAATATTTGTCAAAAGTATAAAAATTTGTTGTAAAAAAATATTAGGAATCAATTCTTGTCATCGTTAAGGTTGTCATTAAAAGGTCATTCTAAACAATTAAAAAACAAAAACTTTTAGCAACAAAAATTTAAAAATGTTGTTATTAAATACAATTTAGGACCAAACAACTTGGTGCCAAAATAATTTACAATTTGAGATAAACTTTGATTCCAAAAGGATAGTAATTGATTATTAAATGTCTAATTTTATTGCTAAAAAAACAATAATGTCATTTTAGCAACTATAATATTTCATTATTAGAAATGTGTTTTTATTCCTATATTTTTATCTCTACAACGTCAATTTATTATAGTGATCGGGTGAGTATCGAACTGTATGTTACCTTCTTCATCTGTAGTTGGCATGTTACTAAACATGTAACCCCCAACATGGTTAACTCTGATAATGTCTCTGCAACAGCTACAGCAGCTACAGAAGCTCAGCCTATAGCTGCAGAAGAAGAGAAGAAGAGCTGCAGTTGAGCTGCAGTTGAAGCCACAGAGCTGAGCTCCTTTCTGCAGTAGAATTATACAGCAGAGCTATACAAATCTGTTACAAATCAGTTAGAGATAGTGGTGCATGTGTTACATATAGTGATGTGTTAGTTAGTGTGTTAGTTAGAAAGTTGTTATAACTGTACCTTAGGTTAGTTAACTAGTTACTAGAGTTACAATTGTTGTATATAAATATAACTGTACAGAAGCTATTTTTAATAATGAAAATATAAGCTTCATATTCACTTTATGGTATCAGAGAATTCTAGCTCTTGCGAGCATCAAAAACTTCATCTTCAATCTATCAATGGTGAATCTTCATCAAGAATCAGCAATGGCAGCTTCTTCATCAGATTACACTACATGCTTTTTCATATTCTGATTGGGCTGGCAGTTCACTGGATAGACGTTCCACTACTGGCTTCTGCGTTTTTCTTGGTCCAAATTTGGTGTCCTGGTCTGCTAAAAAGCAGCCTACTGTGGCTAGATCATCCACTGAAGTTGAATATAGAGCATTGGCTCACACTGCTGCTGAGTTAAGTTGGCTTGGAATGCTTCTCTCTGATTTGCATGTTCCTTCTTCTTCTCCTACTTTATGGTGTGCTAATATATCTGCCATATCTCTGTCTTCCAATCTTGTTTTTCATGCCCGAACTAAACATATCGAGGTGGACTATCACTATGTTAGAGAAAGAGTAGCTGCTAAACAACTCTCCATTTGTCATATTCCAACTTCTGATCAGGTGGCAGATATTTTCACCAAACCTCTGTCTATTTCCCGTTTTACTTATCTTCAGTCCAAGCTTATGGTTCTTCCCTCTCCCATCAGCTTGAGGGGGCCTGATAATGTCTCTGCAACAGCTACAGCAGCTACAGAAGCTCAGCCTATAGCTGCAGAAGAAGAGAAGAAGAGCTGCAGTTGAGTTGCAGTTGAAGCCACAGAGCTGAGCTCCTTTCTGCAGTAGAATTATACAGCAGAGCTATACAAATCTGTTACAAATCAGTTAGAGATAGTGGTGCATGTGTTACATATAGTGATGTGTTAGTTAGTGTGTTAGTTAGAAAGTTGTTATAACTGTACCTTAGGTTAGTTAACTAGTTACTAGAGTTACAATTGTTGTATATAAATATAACTGTACAGAAGCTATTTTTAATAATGAAAATATAAGCTTCATATTCACTTTATGGTATCAGAGAATTCTAGCTCTTGCGAGCATCAAAAACTTCATCTTCAATCTATCAATGGTGAATCTTCATCAAGAATCAGCAATGGCAGCTTCTTCATCAGATTACACTACATGCTTTTTCATATTCTGATTGGGCTGGCAGTTCACTGGATAGACGTTCCACTACTGGCTTCTGCGTTTTTCTTGGTCCAAATTTGGTGTCCTGGTCTGCTAAAAAGCAGCCTACTGTGGCTAGATCATCCACTGAAGTTGAATATAGAGCATTGGCTCACACTGCTGCTGAGTTAAGTTGGCTTGGAATGCTTCTCTCTGATTTGCATGTTCCTTCTTCTTCTCCTACTTTATGGTGTGCTAATATATCTGCCATATCTCTGTCTTCCAATCCTGTTTTTCATGCCCGAACTAAACATATCGAGGTGGACTATCACTATGTTAGAGAAAGAGTAGCTGCTAAACAACTCTCCATTTGTCATATTCCAACTTCTGATCAGGTGGCAGATATTTTCACCAAACCTCTGTCTATTTCCCGCTTTACTTATCTTCAGTCCAAGCTTATGGTTCTTCCCTCTCCCATCAGCTTGAGGGGGCCTGATAATGTCTCTGCAACAGCTACAGCAGCTACAGAAGCTCAGCCTATAGCTGCAGAAGAAGAGAAGAAGAGCTGCAGTTGAGCTGCAGTTGAAGCCACAGAGCTGAGCTCCTTTCTGCAGTAGAATTATACAGCAGAGCTATACAAATCTGTTACAAATCAGTTAGAGATAGTGGTGCATGTGTTACATATAGTGATGTGTTAGTTAGTGTGTTAGTTAGAAAGTTGTTATAACTGTACCTTAGGTTAGTTAACTAGTTACTAGAGTTACAATTGTTGTATATAAATATAACTGTACAGAAGTTATTTTTAATAATGAAAATATAAGCTTCATATTCACTTTAAACTCCAGGGCATGGTGGTGCAGTGGTGACAAATGAAAGTTGGTTCATTTCACATGCGGGTATGCTTTCACAATCTCAGCAATACCAACATCGACCAGAGATCCAATGCAATCAAAATTCATGTTTGTCATAGTTTTACATTGTGATCTTTACGTTTATGCTCTTGAAATGGGTCCAAAAGATCCAGTTTAGGACACATTTTCTAATATTATTTAAAGAAATATAAGATTAATACTAAACACACATAATTTTACATTTAAGAGACCCTTTTTAGTTACCTTGAATGAACTATTTGGCGTAGTGTATATATATATATATATATTCTTACATGTAAACCATACAAATGGAAGTACTTGTTCCCACAACCATTATTAGATCAATGATGGAAGCTTGCTAAAACATATTGGAAGAGATAATAGGATTTAGTTTGGGTTGGAACACTTATTATCTAAAGACAATAATACTAAGAATACTAACAAAGATGCCAGTAAATATAACATGTTGGTTCCACTGCTTGTGTGAGGTCCACTTTGTATGTTTGTTTTGCACATTTGTTCTTGCTCCTAACTCATTATTGTATTCGAAGCACATCAGTCGCCAGTTATTGTGGATATGCCTCGATAATTGACTGGAAAGCTGGAATTTTGATGATGTTGTAGCGCACGAATCCTCCTTCATTTAGTATCTTTTTCCATTCAAGCTCAGTCCTCTCTTTCCCACCTCCAAACAACGTGAGCATCACTAGGTCCAATGCCATGCCTATGTTGTCAAATAGGCCATCGCCACCCGGTTGCAAAATCGTATCAACTATAACAATCTTTCCAGTTTTCTCTGGGATTGCTTTTCTGCAGTTTCTCAATATCTTAACACAATCTTCATCACTCCAGTCGTGTAGGATCCACTACATTCAAACAATTTTCTCATGCCAACTCATTTTTCACACATATAAAAATAGTTCCTTCAATAAACCTTTTAATTACGCTTAGGATTGTAAACGAATCTAGTCGAGTAGGATTATATATAAACTTGGCTCATTTATTAATCAAACTCGAATTCAACTAGAATATACGATTGAGCATGCTCGAACTTGATTTTTTAAATATTAAACTCAAACACAGCTCAAACCTCCAACAAAAATTTTTTTAAAAAAAAAAATCGCATTATTATGTACATTATAACCGCTCTTATGTAGGGTTAAAACAATGAATGTCGGAGGCAGCTACTTAGAGTGCTAGCTCCATACGATACTTTTTCTGTTATGTCTGTTTTGTTGGGGATGAAATGAAGAGTGAAAATCTATATTTAACTGTAGCGGATTTTTATTAAATAAAAAACTTAATTATAGATATGGGAAATACTCAAAAATTTGCTGGTGTTTCAATTTTTTGCTTTTTGCAGAAAACATTCAAGTGTGTCAAGCTCATTGTTAATCAAATGAGTTGAAATTTAAATTCGAATTCATAATTCACAGCAATATATAAAGGTTTGTCTCCAGGGGCCGTTGGGTTTGCGATTCAACCTTGCTGCGGGGGTCGTTCAGGACTTTCATTCGAGCACTTTCTGGCGAGTAGGAGCTTGAGGGGTGCTTTCTGGTTAAGATTGGTGGAGAAGTGGGTGTCGCAAGAGCCGTAGGCGATCCAGTTTTTGTCCAGGTGTCACTCGAGCGCTCCTTCTCGTGAGAGAGTTTGAGGGATGAACTTCCATTTGTATGGAGGTGTCTTTGGAGTAGAAGATCTGTAGCATGGTTTTTTGCAGCAGCTTGGTTTATTTTTCATGTGTTGGCTATGGAGTTGGGCAGCAGCATAGACGTGGGCTGCAGCAGAGGCTTGGCGTAGCTATTGGGTGTGAGTAGTTCGGGTGTGAGCAAGAAGAAGGCTTGGTGGGCACTGATCAGTGGGTGATGTTTTGTTTTTCATCAGGGGTGTTGCCGCAGGTGGTGGCTTTGGAGTTTTCGGCAGGGGAGTTGCCGCAGGTGGTGGTTATGGAGTATTCTCGGCCGGTGTGGTTTTGTTTGTTTAGCAGTTCGGGTGTGGGCTTTGGGAGGTGGGAGCTGCAGCAGTTAGGGGTGGCGTGGGCAGCAGCTAAGGAGTGGTTGTAGCAATAGAGGCTGCAGCAGAGGCGTGAGGGGTAGGCCTTGGCAGAGGAGTTGTCTGATCAGCAGAGGAGTGGGCCTTGGCAGAGGAGTTGTTTGATTAGATGTTGTTTTGGTTTGGTTCGGGCTGCTTTGGTTGTCTTGGTTTAGTTTTGTTTTGTTTGGTTTAGGTGTTTTGGTGGGTTGATTGTGTGTGGGTTCATGTTTTTTATTTTTTCTAGTTAAGTTCTTCTTAACTTTTTTATTTAAAAAATCGAGAGGCTTAGGGGTTGGTTGTATGGGTGCGTATAGCAGTAGTAGGAGTATCTTTATACTTCCGAAACTCTTTCGATGCATGCCATCTTCCTGTACTTTTAATTTCATACTGTTAAATGAAATTTTTCTTTGCTGATCAAAAAAAAAAATATATATAAAGGTTTTAAGAATTAAATATTTGTCCTCAAAAGTATAAAAATTTGTTGTAAACATTTAGGAGTCAATTCTTGTCATCGTTAGGCTCATTATTAAAAGGTCATTCTAAACAATTAAAAAAGAAAAACTTTTAGCAACAAAAATTTATGCCGCTATTAAATACACTTTTAGGGCAAAACAACTTGGTGCCAAAATAATTTGCATTTGTAGATAAATTTTGATCCCAAAAGTATAGTAATTGATTATTAAATGTCTAATTTTATCGCTAAAAAAACAATAATGTTATTTTGGCAACTATAATATTTTGTCATTAAAAAAGTACTTTTATTCCTAAATTTTTATCTCTACAACCTCAATTTATTATAATGATTGGGTGAGTATGGGACTGTATGTTACCTTCATGAAGATTGCATCTGTAGCTGGAATGTTACTAAACATGTCACCCCCAACGTGGTTAACTCCAGGGCATGGTGGTGCAGTGGCAACAACGTGTGGCAAATCAAAGTTGGTTCCTTTGACATGCGGGTATGCTTTCACAATCTCAGCAATGGAAGCCCCAGTGCCACCACCAACATCGACTAGAGATCCAATGCAATCAAACCCATGTTTATATTCGGATATCAAAGCCTTGATCGTGATCCTAGCAGTACATTCCATGCCATCATTGAAGACCTTGTTGAGCTCAGGATCGACCGATGCAAAGTCCCACAACTCACGCCCATGGGCCATATGGAATGCATTCCCACCCTCTTGTATAGATCTGGAGAGGAATTTATATGGTGCAGTTAGCAATGGATGGTATTGCAATAAGCAAAGCAAAGGGACCAGACTTAGTTGTTGTGGGTCGCGTAAAAGCCATTTAGAGCAGTGGTTGAGGCTGTAGAGAGTCTCTTCTTCTGAATCCGAATCTGATCGGGGATTTGTGGCGTCGAAGAGTTTTTTGTGGACTAAGAATCTCATGAGGCGGGAGAGGTGAGCGATGTCTAGAGATGGTGAGGAGGCAACGTCGTTGGCGATTTGGGATAAGGTGATGGGGCAGCCGCGTGCGTGGATGATGTCCGCTATACCAAGATCCAAAGCACACTTCAAAGCAATTGAGTCCACAAAATGAAACATGCATTGCCATATTTCTGCTTGGCCTCGTAACATGGCTTCTGCTTCGTTCGCCATTCTCTCTCTCTCTCTCTCTCTCTCTGTAGAGTTCACTGATATCTGTTTCTTTGTTGCTGCTACTGCCGAATGCATGGCTTTCTTTTAAAGCCATCAACATGTATGTTTGTTTGTTTGTTTTTTTTTTTTTTTTTGGAGGGGGGTTTTAAAAAAAATTAGGGTATGGTAATTGTTAACGTGCTTGAGTTGGACATTGACTTTAAGAAATGAACATCATTATATAAGTCTAAAAGCTAGACTTAATTTTTAAGATTATAGGTGTGATAATCAATTATGATATTTAAGGTAATATACTTTTTCAAATTTTCTTAATCATTAATCAATTATATCAGTTACACATTATTAAATTTAGAAAATAAATTTACAAAATAGATTTGTATATTATTTTTCTTATAAAATTTGTTTGTGAGTGGGTTTTGGTGAAGGAAAGTAACGTTGGGTGATGGTGCTAAGAAATTTTAAAACCTGTTAATCTATTCACAAATTTTATTCACTTTCAACTTATGAAAATTTCAATTATAAAAGACTTATATCAAGTGGGATTGACTGATTAGATTTTGTATAATTAAAAAATTTTAAAATTATTTTGCTATGACTTTGTTCGCGAAACTAGTTGGAGCTAATTTAACCCACTAAAAAATAAAATAGACTAAAAAGTGAACAAGATACAATGTCAAATCCAAACTATAATCAATTTACTTTTTTCTGACAAAATTACAAAAAAAAAAAAATCAAAAATTCTCTTCAAACGGAACTTTTTGGGTCAGGCTAAAATAGTCAAAAAGTTAAAAAATCAAACTAAAAAATTTCCTAATTGTTATTATTGCTATTGTTGGGGGTTTTGCACAGAGCAGCAGTAAAAATCAAAATTTGTTATTTTGTCAAACTATGTGCCAAATTTGACACAAAGTTTGGTAATGTTATAATTCATTGGGGGAGTAGTACCGAGTAGTAGGAAAAATCAGAATTTTTTATTTTACCAAGCCATGTGTTGAATTTGGCACGAAGTTTAGTAATGTTATAATTCGTTTGGAGGTAATACAGTCACAAAAAAAATCAAAAAAAATTACGGTATGGTAATTGTTAACGTGCTTGAGTTGGACATTGACTTTAAGAAATGAACATTGTTATATAAGTCTAAAAGTTAGACTTAATTTTTAAGATTATAGGTGTGATAATCAATTATGATATTTAAGGTAATATACTCTTTCATATTTTCTTAATCATTAACCAATTATATCAGTTACACATTATTAAATTTAGAAAATAAATTTAAAAATTAGATTTGTATATTATTTTTCTTATAAAATTTGTTTGTGTGTGGGTTTTGGTGAAGGAAAGTAACGTTGGGTGATGGTGCTAAGAAATTTTAAAACCCGTTAATCTATTCACAAATTTTATTCACTTTCAAATTATGAAAATTTCAATTATAAAAGACTTATATCAAGTGGGATTGACTGATTAGATTTTGTATAATTAAAAAAATTTCAAATTATTTTGCTTATGACTTTCGTGAAACTAGTTGGAGCTAATTTAACCCACTAAAAAATAAAATAGACTAAAAAGTGAACAAGATACAATGTCAAATCCAAACTATAATCAATTTACTTTTTTTTGACAAAATTACAAAAAAAAAAAAAAAATCAAAAATTCTCTTCAAACGCAACTTTTTGGGTCAGGCTAAAATAGTCAAAAAGTTAAAAAATCAAACTAAAAAAGTTCCTAATTGTTATTATTGCTATTGTTGGGGGTTTTGCACAGAGCAGCAGTAAAAACCAAAATTTGTTATTTTGTCAAACTATGTGCCAAATTTGACACAAAGTTTGGTAATGTTATAATTCATTGGGGAAGTAGTACTGATTAGTAGGAAAGATCAGAATTTTTTATTTTACCAAGCCATGTGTTGAATTTGGCACGAAGTTTAGTAATGTTATAATTCGTTGGGAGGTAATACAGTCACAGAAAAAATCAAAAAAATTAGGGTATGGTAATTGTTAACGTGCTTGAGTTGGACATTGACTTTAAGAAATGAACATTGTCATATAAGTCTAGAAGTTAGACTTAATTTTTAAGATTATAGGTGTGATAATCAATTATGATATTTAAGGTAATATACTCTTTCATATTTTCTTAATCATTAACCAATTATATCAGTTACACATTATTAAATTTAGAAAATAAATTTACAAAATAGATTTGTATATTATTTTTCTTATAAAATTTGTTTGTGTGTGGGTTTTGGTGGAGCTAATTTAACCCACTAAAAAATAAAATAGACTAAAAAGTGAACAAGATACAATGTCAAATCCAAACTATAATCAATTTACTTTTTTTCTGACAAAATTACAAAAAAAAAAAAAAAAAAAAATCAAAAATTCTCTTCAAACGGAACATTTTGGGTCAGGCTAAAATAGTCAAGAAGTTAAAAAATCAAACTAAAAAAGTTCCTAATTGTTATTATTGCTATTGTTGGGGGTTTTGCACGGAGCAGCAGTAAAAATCAAAATTTGTTATTTTGTCAAATTATTTGCCAAATTTGACACAAAGTTTGGTAATGTTATAATTCATTGGGGGAGTAGTACTGAGTAGTAGGAAAAATCAGAATTTTTTATTTTACCAAGCCATGTGTTGAATTTGGCACGAAGTTTAGTAATGTTATAATTCGTTGGGAGGTAATACAGTCACAGAAAAAATCAAAAAAATTAGGGTATGGTAATTGTTAACGTGCTTGAGTTGGACATTGACTTTAAGAAATGAACATTGTCATATTAGTCTAAAAGTTAGACTTAATTTTTAAGATTATAGGTGTGATAATCAATTATGATATTTAAGGTAATATACTCTTTCATATTTTCTTAATCATTAACCAATTATATCAGTTACACATTATTAAATTTAGAAAATAAATTTACAAAATAGATTTGTATATTATTTTTCTTATAAAATTTGTTTGTGTGTGGGTTTTGGTGAAGGAAAGTAATGTTGGGTGATGGTGCTAAGAAATTTTAAAACCCGTTATTTTATTCACTTTCAACTTATGAAAATTTCAATTATAAAAGACTTATATCAAGTGGGATTGACTGATTAGATTTTGTATAATTAAAAAAATTTAAAATTATTTTGCTTATGACTTTGTTCGTGAAACTAGTTGGAGCTAATTTAACCCACTAAAAAATAAAATAGACTAAAAAGTGAGCAAGATACAATGTCAAATCCAAACTATAATCAATTTACTTTTTTTCTGACAAAATTACAAAAAAAAATCAAAAAAATCAAAAATTCTTTTCAAACGGAACTTTTTGGGTCAGACTAAAATAGTCAAAAAGTTAAAAAATCAAACTAAAAAGGTTCCTAATTGTTATTATTGCTATCGTTGGGGGGTTTTGCACAGAGCAGTAGTAAAAATCAAAATTTGTTATTTTGTCAAACTATGTGCCAAATTTGACACAAAGTTTGGTAATGTTATAATTCATTGGGGGGAGTAGTACTGTGTAGTAGGAAAAACCAGAATTTTTTATTTTACCAAGCCACGTGTTGAATTTGGCACGAAGTTTAGCAATGTTATAATTCGTTGGGAGGTGATACAGTCACAGAAAAAATCAAAAAAAATTGGGTATGGTAATTGTTAACGTGCTTGAGTTGGACATTGACTTTAAGAAATGAACATTGTTATATAAGTCTAGAAGTTAGACTTAATTTTTAAGATTATAGGTTTGATAATCAATTATGATATTTAAGGTAATATACTCTTTCATATTTTCTTAATCATTAACCAATTATATCAGTTACACATTATTAAATTTAGAAAATAAATTTACAAAATAGATTTGTATATTATTTTTCTTATAAAATTTGTTTGTGCGTGGGTTTTGGTGAAGGAAAGTAACGTTGGGTGATGGTGCTAAGAAATTTTAAAACCCGTTAATCTATTCACAAATTTTATTCACTTTCAACTTATGAAAATTTCAATTATAAAAGACTTATATCAAGTGGGATTGACTGATTAGATTTTGTATAATTAAAAAAATTTAAAATTATTTTGCTTATGACTTTGTTCGCGAAACTAGTTGGAGCTAATTTAACCCACTAAAAAATAAAATAGACTAAAAAGTGAACAAGATACAATGTCAAATCCAAACTATAATCAATTTACTTTTTTTCTGACAAAATTGCAAAAAAAAAATAAATATCAAAAATTCTCTTGAAACGGAACTTTTTGGGTCAGGCTAAAATAGTCAAAAAGTTAAAAAATCAAACTAAAAAGGTTCCTAATTGTTATTATTGCTATTGTTGGGGGTTTTGCACAGAGCAGCAGTAAAAATCAAAATTTGTTATTTTGTCAAACTATGTGCCAAATTTGACACAAAGTTTGGTAATGTTATAATTCATTGGGGGAGTAGTACTGAGTAGTAGGAAAAATCAGAATTTTTTATTTTACCAAGCCATGTGTTGAATTTGGCACGAAGTTTAGTAATGTTATAATTCGTTTGGAGGTAATACAGTCACAGAAAAAATAAAAAAAAATTAGGGTATGGTAATTGTTAACGTGCTTGAGTTGGACATTGACTTTAAGAAATGAACATTGTTATATAAGTCTAAAAGTTAGACTTAATTTTTAAGATTATAGGTGTGATAATCAATTATGATATTTAAGGTAATATACTCTTTCATATTTTCTTAATCATTAACCAATTATATCAGTTACACATTATTAAATTTAGAAAATAAATTTAAAAATTAGATTTGTATATTATTTTTCTTATAAAATTTGTTTGTGTGTGGGTTTTGGTGAAGGAAAGTAACGTTGGGTGATGGTGCTAAGAAATTTTAAAACCCGTTAATCTATTCACAAATTTTATTCACTTTCAACTTATGAAAATTTCAATTATAAAAGACTTATATCGAGTGGGATTGACTGATTAGATTTTGTATAATTAAAAAAATTTAAAATTGTTTTGCTTATGACTTTGTTCGCGAAACTAGTTGGAGCTAAATTAACCCACTAAAAAATAAAATAGACTAAAAAGTGAACAAGATACAATGTCAAATCCAAACTATAATCAATTTGCTTTTTTCCTGACAAAATTACAAAAAAAAAAAAAAATCAAAAATTCTCTTCAAACGGAACTTTTTGGGTCAGGCTAAAATAGTCAAAAAGTTAAAAAATCAAACTAAAAATGTTCCTAATTGTTATTATTGCTATTGTTGGGGGTTTTGCACAGTGCAGCTGTAAAAATCAAAATTTGTTATTTTGTCAAACTATGTGCCAAATTTGACACAAAGTTTGGTAATGTTATAATTCATTGGGGGAGTAGTACTGAGTAGTAGGAAAAATCAGAATTTTTTATTTTACCAAGCCATGTGTTGAATTTGGCACAAAGTTTAGTGATGTTATAATTCGTTGGGAGGTAATACAGTCACAGAAAAAATCAGAATTTAATATTTTGCGAAATCATGTGCCAAATTTAAAACGGTTTGGCAATGCTATAATTTGGCAACTATTTTGGCATGCCACTGGAGCTTTTTGTTTAGGTTCCAATTGTTATAAAATAGCAATCGCAGCCATTATAGTAACTCCATCGCAGTTGCTCTTAACTTGACATGTGAACTTCTATCCTTAAACTATGTGAACTGGTGTTATCTTCCCTAGTCTCTTCTCAATCATTCTTGCCACATTGACAGGAAAACTTGGGAACCTACAAGAGCAAAGGTCATGGACAAAATGTTTAAAAGCATATTCCGTCTATAATTTGATTAAGGGCACCGTTTCATTTATTTATTTATTTATTTATTTATTTATTTTTAAGATTTAGATAAAGCAATCCCTTTTTATATTTTTCTTTGGGGTTTAGATTAAATTCCTAATTTATTATAATAAAACTCATCATTTTGCATCTTGAATTAAATCTCTAATTTATTGAAACAAAAAGTCGAACCATATACGCTATGTATTTTTGTTTAGAGATAATTGTTGAAAAGTCCAACCAAATGAGGATATAAAATTAGGTCTAGTGAATATTCTTTTGTTTGTGAAAGGTCCACTCTTTTCGAAATAGTTTGTTGAGATGTCCTTTTTATAGTTTTCAAGTACATTTTATTTCAATTTTACCCATTAATTTATCTATTCACTTTTTTTATCAGTTGATTTTTGTTAACTATCTATTCAAGTTCTTTTCCTATCTATTCAAAACTAATCCTTATATGTTCAATTTTTTTTCCTATTTGTTCAATTTTTTTTTACCCTATCTGTTTAATTTTTTAACCTTTTCAATTCAAATTTCCTTTATCTGTTTAAATATTTTTCCAAATAAATACAAAATTTTCATATCTATTGAAATTCTCATTTTTAACTTATATGTTAAAATTCTCATTTTTAACTTATCTTTTCAATCTCATTTTGAACAAATCATATTTTCTATTCAATTTTTTCACTTATTCGTTCAAATATTTTTATCTATTTAAAAAATTTTATCTGTTCAAATCTTGAACATGTTCAAATCCTGTTATCTATTTATCTGTGATTTTTTGAACAGATCTGTTTATCTGACATTTTTTTATAAAAATTTTGCTGCAATATGCTTCATCATCATCATCATCATCATCATCATCAACAACCACAACAAAATATAAATAAATAAATCTAAGACATGAAAAAAAAAGAAAAAAGAGAGAGAGAGAGAGAGAGAGAGAGAGAGAGAGAGAGCTCTCTGTTGAAATTTACTAAACATATTTTCCATATCTATTGAATTCTTGTTCAATTCGGGTACTCTGTCTTTAATCCAATGCAACCATCTCTTGAAAATTTAAATAAAAAACAATCGAACCAGAACGAATACACAAGCAATCACAACAACAAATATATATATATATATATAAGTATTGAAAATATGACTTTCTCACCAAAATTCAATTTGCTGAAATCATATATATATATATATATAATGATTTTTTTGAGCAAACTAGAAACATATATGAGAGAGAGAGAGAGAGAGAGAGAGAGAGAGATGCTGATTTGGAAATTGAACTTCGCCGATGGTACAAAACCCTAACCCTTGAGAGAAAGATGAGGAGCGAGAAAGAGAGAGTGGGGAGTGCGAAACTTGAACTTGAACTTAAACTTTGTCGTCATCTTCTCGTCATTGAATAGCTTAACCTGTTGTTGAACAATACCACCCACTCGCCATCTTTGATCGAATAAGAAAGAGTGCTAAAGAGGGAATGAGGGAGGGACGGAGGGAGGGAGAGAGAGAGAGAGAGATCTAAGAAGGGAATAAAACCTCAAATCTCTTCATAGTCGATGGTTGAACAGATTTGAGACACCAGCAATTTGATGATGAGAAAGAGAGAAAAGAGAACAGAGAGAGAGAGAAAGAAGACCGATGGGGTTAATCTCCCCAAACGCTAATACTTAAGCGACGGTGCTCTTCTATTTACACTGCTACAATAGAAAGATCGTGAGACAGAAAATGATGTATGTGAGAGAGAAAAAAAGGCAGTGATATGAGGTTAGGGTTTGGTTTTGGGTATTTTAGTCATTCCTCATAGCCTTGTCCTTATGGACATGATAAATTAGCGCCGGACCTTTGGGCAAAGAAAATACTAGATTGGATTTTCGCCCGAGTGTCCTTTTATTTATTATGTATTTTTTTGTACATGTTATGTACTTTTGTAGCAAATATTATATAGTTAATTACCTAAACATTTTTGTGGCAAATGTTATTTACTTTTCGTACATATTGTATATTATACATGTTATGCCCTTTTATTTAAACGTTTTTGCCCTTCTACTTATTGGTTTGATTTAACTATCTAATAAAACCGAAAACATTATCAGTTTTTTTCCAGTTTTAAAACTAAGAACGTGGCTTCTGCTTCGTTTGCCATTCTCTCTCTCTCTCTCTCTCTCTCTCTCTCTCTGTAGAGTTCACTGATATCTATTTCTTTATTGCTGCTATTTCCGAATTCTTGGCTTTCTTTTAAAGCCATCAACAGCATTTTCCTTTTTTTAGAACACATACACAGTAAATAATTTATTATTACTTTTTAAATATACAAAATCTTATCAGACTGTCCCAGTTGATATATGTATTTTGATGCGCATAGCTGAGCCCATGGCCCAGGAAGGCCCAACCCACCTTTGTCCTAAGATCCCCGGACAGTCACATGGTTAAAGCCAAATAGCAATGAGAAGTCGATGCCGGCCCAGGTCCAGTAGCATTTAGCTATCTGTCAGATAGGGAGTCAGCCACATGGCCACCAGTGATCCTATAGAGTTATTGAACCCACACATCAGGCATTAAATGAGGTTGTCATGGCATTAAATGTAACAAGACATCTCACGCCGCAGCAAAAAAACACCGCCATGATCGATGGAAACTAGACTATAGACTTTCGGCCAACGAGACAGCTCGAATGGACTAGGAAATGATGAGAGTGGGGTATTGTAGACACCCCATTTTTGACCTCCCTTATGACTTGGCCGTTACTGCTTGCGCACCTAATAATGAATTTGTATATGCTTGTCAAGTGCTCGAAATCCTCAGCAGCATGCCACAGTTTTGAGCCTTCAAACCCTATACACCTTTTGCCTTGTTTTGGACCAAAGCCATAGTTTTTCAAGCCTAAAAACCCTGGGACCTGCAGGCCCACTGGTGTGGGCTACCGACCACCAATGTGGGCTACAAGCCACTTGTGTGTTTTTGCAAAATATTTATGCTAGTTGTGCCAACTGTTTCCATAGGTGCATGCATCTGCCCACACGTGTATGTATGGATATTTCTGAGGGAGTTTCATTTTTTTCTATAAATAGAAGACCTCCCCTTCCATTTTTTAAGATTGAAAATTTTGGAGCAAAAATATTTCTCTCTTTCTACAATTCTCTCTCTCTCTTTCTCTTACAAATTATTAAGCCTTTACGTATACACTCTAAACCAAACCTTGTGGTATTTGAGCTGAGGTACTTTTGACCTTACTTTGAGCTCTTGAGGGTGTGTAAGTGTTGGTTTGTCACTTGGAAAGAGTTCTCCTCTTCAAGAGGTATAAATCTTGGCTTATTTCTTTGATTTATTTGCTATTTTTCCTATTATTTTGGGGCTATTTATTTTTTGTGTTTTTGGGCTATTTATACTCTGTATTTTTGGGTTGAAACTTGTGGTTTAAGGCCATTAAGGGTGGAGGGGTGGATCACCCTTCTTTGTACCTCACTTCTTAAGCCTTTTGCCCTTGTGTTTCCTACCTTTTTGTCAACTTTTTTTATGCTTTTTAATACTAAATCTCAAAGGTTTTTCAAAGGCTAAAACCATGTTTTAAAGTCCCAAAAATTGAGGGGGCAGCCTCCCCTTCTTGTGCTTGTTTACTAGCTTAACTTGCTTCATGTTGTAGCTTACTCTTTTAGCTCTTTTGCCTTCAATTCCAGCACTGTTTTTAGGTGTTTTAGGACTGTTTTAGTATGCTTGTTCCATTTATGCCTTGTATTACATGCTTATAGTGTAATGGTCCTCATAGGTTTGGAGGTTTAGACCTTAGCCACCAACCTATTTGAGTTGATAACATTTATTTCTTACTTTCTATACTTGTGATCACCTCTAATCACTTCTAAAACCCCCCTCATTTCTTCACTTTTTCTTTGTTTTGAAAGTTGTTTCAAACCAAGTGTTTGTTTAAGCATGAGATTGAGGTATTGTGCTTAATGGTTTAATCCCTTTGGGGGGTTCATTACCAACGGCGTGGTGTCTCTCTTATGCCCAAAACAACTCTTTGTTTGATATTTCTTTCCATTAGAGGACTTAAAGATCACTATTGGACTTAATGAACAAAGGAATGGTTGGTAATTAAAATGAAGTAATAAAATTGGGATAAAAAATGTTGCAAGATAATAAGCAATTTGGTGTTCAATCAGACGTAAATTGAACACATGAAAACTTCAGGCATTTCATACTTGATAGTGATGAAATGGATCAAGTTTCCAAGGTCAACCACTACCCGTGATCAATCCATGATAGAGAGGAGGTTTGAGAGTCTTTTATTGTGCATTTATTGAAATTGTACACCTTGGTTCATAAGCCATCATTCAATGAAATTGCATCAATTAATGGCTTGCGAATTGAGTTTGCCACTCCTTTGAGCTGTTTGATGATAAGGGGGGGTAAGGTGTACAAACATCCCTTGAGGATGCCCTATTTGTGCTCTGTATGCTTTTTGTTGTAGCAGGAGGAACCAAGCTTCAGTGGCCAGCCGGCTACTTCTTCCGGACGGTAGGCCACTTCTTTTGGACAACAGGCTACCGTTTGTGGTCGGCCGACCACTACTTCTGGCCTGGCGGCCACTTTTTCAAACTGAGCAGCAACTTTTTGGAATAGAACAGAGTAGAGGTTGAGGTGAAAAAATGTTCTGATTGTGCAACATAGGCATTCTAGCAGCAGAACAGTGGGCTTTTTAGGTGGAAATCCGCGCATGCATGAGCATTCATCGCTTCTCGAGACTTATTAGTTAGCTTAGTTACTTCTTTCATGTTATATTCATGTTGTAATTAATTAGTTAATTCTAATTTGTAATTAATTAATTAGTGTAATTAATTAGTTAGTTCCATAGAATAGTTAATTAATTAATTGATTTTGTAATAACTAGCTAGCATAGTTAGTTTGTTCGGTTTGTAATAGTTAGTTAATTCGTAGTAATTAGCTTAGCTAGTTAAGTTTATTCGGACCCTCCTACGCGAGGGCACAATTATAATAATGTGTATGTCTTCCAACCTCACGTCTTTCTCCCTTTTATTTACCTACTTATGATGGTTAGTTTAGGACATCATGTTTCGTTTAGCATCCCTCATGCCTTGCATCCATTATCTTGCATGCATTGAGCTTGGCGCATTATTCTAACTTGCATTGTTAGTTAATACATTCTTTGAATGCGGGCTTAGACCGCATGCTATCAAATTGATTCATATGCCATATTAGTAGCTGAGCCTAGTAATTGCAGATCGTATGTGTTGCATTAGTCACATTGCATAGTTAGGATCATGCCTTTTTCTAACTCTGTCATTTTTTTAGGTTTGAAGTACAAGGTGAGCTTTTATTTTCTTTAGCATATCGCATGAGTGTAGTTGTTACCATGTCAAAGCATGTTCACCATGAGAGTAAGTGCTAAAGTGATAAAATGTTTGAATGCATGTGGATAAAGGCTAGTTGCTTGAATTTGGATAGTTTGATTAATGTACATTTGAGCTCACTTTTTCAAGTGGCACATTCACAAACTCTTTTCAAAAACAAACATGAAATCAAATGTTCCAATTTTTGCAAATTAGTCTATACTTGTGTGCGTTACATAGTTGCCTAATAAATCAGAACAAGAGCATATAATGTAAATAAAATTCACATCATGATTAGTAGAGGCCGATCTTTAATCGGGCGAGCAGGGGCACTCAATTCATGACCTTCCCCTCTTATACCTAAGTTCTCAAGCCGAGACAATCTTGGTGATGACGGACACGTGGCCTTTGGCATGAGTCTCGGGTTTCCTAAATTTTTCAACAAAAAATATTTAGGCGGCGACTTTGTATCTGGCAAAGCAGTCAATTTTTGACATTTTAATTCAAAATCGATTTTCTAAAAGATTTGCCGGATTTGGACTCTTTTGTGTTTTCTATTTCACATTGCACTTGTGGAATCAGATTCAGAACCACGAGAGTCCAAACTGTCTTATCGTCTTCCAAAAGGAGCACGCGAAGTCGAGCTACAATTTCTGGCGACTCTGCTGGGGAATTAGAGAACTTGACTCGAACTTCATGATATGAAATTTTATCTACACTTATATGTTTTTTTGCATTTGCATTTGCATTGGTGTGCTTAATTCACTGTGTTTTCCATCTGCTATTCTTGGACGGCTTGCTGAAGGCTTGCCCAAACGCTTGCCAAAAGGCTGACCGATCGTGGGCTCTGCCATGATGGGAATACAACCCTTGGATCTGGACTACCGCTGTACCGATTGATCTTTTTTTCACTTCTTAGTGTTAGGTGCGTGAGGTACATTTGGTAGTCTTGCTAAGGTATCCTTTTTGACCATTTGGCCTAGTTGTATATAGAAAAGCCATAGAGATTGTTCCAAACAAGGTCAAGATGCTACCCGAATGCAAGATTGTGTAAAAACTGCTTGATTGACTAGTGAAACCCTAGTTCCTAACGAAACTAGGACAGGGTAACCCTACCCCCTCATAGGGGTGTTTTAGCTCTTTCTTAACTAGTATATGCCTTACAGTGAAACTTTACAGGATTGTGCATAGCAATTGCAAATTTGGTATCTGTTTTGGGGGCAGAATTCAGTATGGAGACAGTCCTACAGCTTTGATCATGTCTATGTTGATAACATCTTAGCTGAGGTGCTGTGCGGTTTCTGATTACTGTTCTTTGTACTTTATTTCTTTTGCTAGGTAGTTTAAAACCATAGCTTCAGAAAGTTCGGATATCCCCCAAGTAATCTGGACCTAAGTCAGAAGACTTTGTAAAGCCAAGGATCTTGTTCGGGGACAACCCGTGTTTACCTCACTCTCACCGGTTACAAGACAAAGGAGAATCAGGCAGAATTCACCAGTTCAATTTTTACAGCAGTCACCCTTCAACTCACCTATGTCCAATCAGGTTCAGGAATGGTCATCTACTTCTAGCCTAGGACGAGATCAATTGCCTATTCCAATGACACAGTATTCCCCAGTCAGTATGGAAAAACTAATACATCATCTGCAGCAGACAGTTGAGACCCTACAGCAAGATACGGCCCGCCAGGCCGAGGTTATAACTAGGCTACAACACCAGTAACCCCAGCCAACTGCGGCCTCTATATCCCATACACCAACCCCAGGTATCCCAGCACCCGGAGCCATCACTCATACTACCAATGTCCAAGAAAACCAACGTAGCCAATCCCAGCACAAGCCTCTAAAACCCCTGTTTATCAGATCGAGGCTCCGTTCGAGTTTGAGGTTGACCCAACTATACTCAAGGTCAATAAACTAGAAAAGTTATTTAAGAGGGCACAAGGGGTTAACTCTATCCCGGACATAGAGGATGGGTATACTGCTTCTGCAGTTACATTACCAGATCGGTTTAAAATGTCACACATTGATCGATTCGACGGCTCCGGAGATCCAATGGTTCACTTGCATCTGTTTTCTGATATCTTATGGCCGATGGACTTGACTAGACTACAGAAGTTGTCTCTCTTTGGTCGCACCATGTCTGGTATAGCAGCCATTTGGTATGCTGAGTTGGAAGACTCTGTCAAACTGAATTGGGAGGAGATGGTCAAGGCCTTCATTGCTCAGTATTTCTACAATACGTAAATCGAGGTCACAACTCGTGATCTCAAGGCAACACGCCAAGAGCCGAAAGAGGACATCTCTGAATTTGTGACCAGATGGAGAGCTAAAGCCTCGATAATGACTACAAGGCCTTCCGAGAAGGATCAGATCATAATGGTTGTCCGAAATCTACATGGCAACTTGCTGGAAAAGATAATTGTCCTATCTCTGTGCACATTTACAGAACTCCATGAAATAGGAGTGCAAATCGAAGATGCCATGAAACAGGGGCTTATTACATATGAGAAAGAGCCGACAAAAGGCCGTTTGTTTGCAATTCCAATGCTGCCAGTGGTAGCACAGCTGTGAGGCCGTCAGATGTAAGCATTGTTACCACAACCAAGACTACCAATCTTTTTGCCAACATGAGCTCACAAACACCGTCCAACACTGCCCGATCCCAGAAGAATTTCAACTAACTTTACATGACCCTGTCTCAAGCCATGAAAATGCTAGTCAATAAAGGGCACTTCAAACCCTTAAAACCCTGCCCATTACCTGATCCTTTTCCACCCAAACATAACCCTGCAAAATACTGTGCGTTTCACCAACAGCATGGTCATGACACCGACTAGTGCTTTCGATTGCGTCATGAGACTCAGAATCTCCTTGACAACAAGGTGATCGCTCCACCTCCAAAACCAAACGTAACCACAAATCCACTCCCAGCCCATAACCAAGTCCTCCCAACTTGAAATCTCAACCTGATCCATACACTGGCCACCCCTCATGACCCCAGTGTATATATTACTCCCTTTCACCTACCAAAACCGACGTTGTTCATTGCAAAAAGTGCAGATCTGTGCATGATGGATGCGTCTAACCCTCAATCCAAGCCTGTGGAGATGAGACTTATAGTGGAAGGGAAGTCAACCTTGGAGGAAGGTATTGGTCCATTGCCAGAGTGTCCTGAGGACTTACCTGATACGATATATGATCCAAGTTGCTACATTGTGTCAACTGGTCAAATCAAGCCTGAATTGGTGCTACCAACCTTGGCAGACATCAATGTGGTCAGGGAAGATGGCCCGAGCCGGGGGTTAGATGGTTTGGCAGAACTCGAGGAAGATTTGGACAACCTGCAGTTCTTTGATGAGCAAGATCAGGGAGATATGCAGATCGAGCGGTTCAACCTGAATGGATCAACTGACAACACTGGATGGCTGAGTGATGAGCCAGACAAGAAAGAAGAAACTGGAATGAAACCAGAAGCAAAAGGGAGTAGAGATAGCTATAGTAGCCGGAAGGGCTGATGAGAAAGAAAAGCTGCAGAAGGGCTCTGGTGTGGAAAATCTAGCCCAGAAAGTGGACGTTATGCGCACTCTGAATACCAACCAAGAAGCTGCACTGAGGAAGTTTAAACGAGAACGGATTGAAGACAGATGGGAAATTGTAAATTCAAAACACCCTATAGGGGATACCTATGATGTGAAGGTGAAACAAGCAGAGCCGGACAACTATTTGGCGGCCGCTGAGGGCGAACGATGGAACGATAATGATCTACATCTGGCCCACACTAACGAAGACTGGGGTAAGTGCTTTCCGGACAATACGTGGTTTGCCGAGGAAATAGACCATCTGACAAGAAGTGGGTCGTATTTTTAGCCGCCGCACCTAGATCAAGTAGAGGCATCTAGAAAAGATAGAAAGACTGAGAAACAAAAAGAGAAATAACTAGAAGAACAAGTAGTGTTGAAACAACTCAAGAAAATCCAAGCTGACATCTCCATCTGGGGTCTTCTCATAGCCTTCCAGGTACACCGACAGGCAGTGTTGTCAGCAATGGACAAGGCTAAATTGTCCATTGACACCACGCCCGAGCAGCTTGTGGGTTTGGTTTTTCCAAATGGTGCCAGGCCAACCCTTACCTTCTTTGACAAGAAGCTGCCACCGGAGGGCTCGGCTCATAATAAACCGTTATACATATCTGTGGAGTGCATGGAGAAATGGGTGTTCGTGGTGTTGGTAGATACGGGTTTGGCCATCAATGCATGACTTTCTCTCACCACATATGCAATTGGCCTCAAACCAACAGACTTTATTCCCACAGGCCAGGTAATTCGAACATATGATAATAGAAGTAGAGAGGTCACGGGCACAGTGCAAGTCAGAGTCCAAGTGGACCCAGCTGAGCAAGAGGTCGAGTTTTATGTCTTGGATGTGCTGGCTACCTTCAATTTGCTGCTAGGGAGGCCCTAGTTACATTACGTGAAGTCCGTCTCCTCCACTCTCCATTAGATGTTGAAGTACCCTTATGGGGGAGGAATGGCAATTGTTTTTGGGAATTCATCCATCCATCCGCCGCCAGAGGTGACTACGCCAATGCTAGAGATCAACCATGGCGAGAAGGATATATTCCTCTCGGGATTCACTCTGGTTGAAGCCCAGATAGTGCAAACTATTCTAGCCGCAAACGAAAGCATGTATGTCAGTGCCTAGTCCATCTATTTCATGAAAAAACTGCAGCACATTCTAGGAATGGGACTCGGAATGAGTGGTTAAAAAGTTATTGTAGCATTGATAGATGTGCCTGTAGACACCCCATTTTTCACCGTCCTTAAGACTTTGGCGCCGCTAATGGTTTACTTGGTAATGAGAGTTGTGCAGTGCAAAGGCTTGATTTCTTCGACAAGAAGAGCATCAAATCCCGACCGCACAACCCCTTTTGGACCAAAGATTTTAGATCTTAAAACCCTCTCTTCAAAAGATTTCTACGATGTTCCGAGGCTCGCATTTTGTTAAATGTTCGCTTTTTAGTAAACCGAGCAAGGACAAAGTGGAAATGAATGAAAGAGAGATGAATCTTTGAAAATCTTCCAAAACATCTTGTTTAGAGGTTTGGAGTTGAAGAAAAGAGGAGAGGAGGGAAGAAAATTAGTTTGGTAGAAGTTCACCATGAATCCAGGTAGGATCAAAACTAAGCGGCTTCACTAAAATGGGAATAATTTTTTGCACAGTTAGAATTTTGATGTGAGGCTGACACCATTGGAAAGCTTATTTCCAGGGCTTCAATTTGGACACAATAATGACCTGAAAATGAGTCTAGATGAAGGAGATATACCCATTTGAAGTTTGACCTGCAGAGTAAAATTTTGTTACCGGCCACTTGAGGTCTGCCAGCCAGTTGAAGTAGCTGACCGACCAGTTAAGTAGCCGGTCAGCCAGTTCAAGTGGCTGACCGGCCACTTTTGTCCAAAACTCATATTTTTTGTAGATATTTCCCCTCCAGCTGTTTTCACACTCCTCCAGCTGTCCCAAATCAGATATTTTGACCAAAAGATCCATTTTGCTATATATTGAAGCCATTTCTCTCATTTTAAAAGGTTAACAAGTTTGGAAGCTTCTCACACTAAAATCTCTCTCTCTTTCTACAAATTTTCAAAGCTGAGAATTCTCTCTCTCCCTAGAATTCTCTCTCTCTCTCTCTCTATATATATATATATATATTGTGCTTGAAAGTGGTTTTTCTTCACATATTTGCATACAACCCCTTAACCAAACATCCTTATCTTGGAGCTGAGGTTTCCTAAGGCTTATTTGGAGTTCTTTAAGGCTGGTTTTGGCTCAGAAAGTTGCCATCTTGCTGTTGTGTTTCAAGGGTATGCCTCTTCCCCTTTTAAGCTTATTTTTGTACATTCTCTTGGCCACCTTTGCATGCTATTTTAGGCCTACTTGTCAACTACAAAAACCTCTATTTTTAAGTGTTTAAAATGGTGGTTTGAGGCCCTTTTGGAGTTAAGGGTAGTCCACCCTCTTTTGTATCTTATTTGCTAAGTTTTGTGCTATCTTTCAAAGCCTTTTGAAGCAACTTTTTTTGGCCTTTAAACCACTGAAATCCAAAGGAATTTTAGTGGTGGAAAGGTGGTTTTGAGGTCCAAAATAGGAGGGGGTGGTCCCCTCTCCTTATGTCTTGCTTACATGTGTTGATGGCCCACCAATTGAGTATGTGTTTCTCTCTTTTTGTGGTTTAGTTTGAGCATGTTTTTTGTGAATTTTTAGACCTGCCATAACTCTTTTTTTGGCTTGTTTGATCATTGGTTGCTTGCTCTTTGCACTTGTAGTGTAACCTTGCTCACTAGCTTTACATACTTGATGTTTTGGCCTTTCATTCTAACTTGTCTTGGCTATACTCCAGCATGTTTTTGGCATTGTTTTGACATGCTTTAGGACTGTCTTGAGTGGTCTTGGCCGTTTGAGGCTTGCTTTGTATAGCTATAGTGCAACTGCCTTAACTAGCTTTGAGTTTTAGGGCCTCTAGCATGCTTTGCTTGTGATGTTTGCATGTTTTGGCATTATTTAGCATGTAATTTCAGAGCATATTCCTCTGTCATACTCACACATCTATCACTCTTTAAGTGCTTTTGAGAGTTGCGCCTTATGCTTTGCTTGTGAGCCCAGTTATGTGCATGTTTGCCTAGTCTTTTGAGCTTCAATTCCAGCATGTTTAGGCCACTGTTTTGGCATGTTTTAGGTCTGTCCATAGCTGGTTTGGTTGTTTGAGCTTGATACTACATGCCTCTAGTGTAATGCACTTCACTAGCTTTGGTGTTTTTGGCCTTTTAGCATGCCTTGCATGGTGTGTTTGCATGATTTCAAATCATTTTGCATGCCATTTCAGTTCTGAAATACATGCCATATTACCCCATGCTTCACTCTTTCATTCGCTTTGAAAGAGGTGTTTAGCCTCTTGTTGGCTTGAGCATGGAATTGAGGCTCTCATGCCTAATGGTTTTAACCTTCTCTTGAGGGTTTCTACTAACCAAAAGCATGAGGCTTCTTTCATGTTCAAGGTGCTTGTAGCTGAGGCCATCTTTCCCATTAGAGGACTTGCACATTGAAATTAACCGATTAAGGAATGGATTGGTAATGTAAAATGTGTAAACAAAATTGAATCAAGTAAAACATGACTAAGATAAGCATGTTGTTTGCATTGCATGTGTTTGGATCAGACGTTAATCCAAACACAAGAAATATGGGACGTTTCATACTTGAAGTGATGAAACGTGTCACGTTTCTTGGTCGCTAACACCCTTGATCAAGCATGATAGGGTGGAGACTCTTTGTATGTTGTTTATGCATTCATAAACATGGTATAAGCCTGGTTCTTGGCCACCATGCATTGAAAATGCTTGGTTGGTGGCTTGAGAGCCGAATGCCACTCTCCTTTGAGCTTGAGACATGATTGGAGAGTGGTAGTGCCTACATTGTCTTGCAAATACATTGTTGTGCCTCTATTGTTCTCTGTTGCAGCAAAACCAGAAGCCTGGAGAAGCAACTAGCCGACCAGCCAGTTTTACTAGCCGATCGGCCAGTTTTTGTGGCTGGCAGCCCACCAGCAGATTCCTGTTTTAAAGTAAAGGCAGTATGGAGGTTGGCACAATTTTCAGAGATCAAGGCAAGTGCAAACAGAGGCAATTGACGGCATGGTAAAGGATATCCGAGCGAACGCCAACCGAGCATTCATCTTCAACCTCTTGGAGCAAAGCTGAGGCAGTATGATTTGTAATTAGCTTTACTTGTTAGTTAGCTTAAATTGGTAATTTAATTAATTAGTTTGTTAATTAATTATGTGTTGTAATAATTAGTAAGTAGTTTACTAATTATTCGTTTTGTTGTGTACTAATTAATCTAATTAGCTTAATTAGATTAGTTAGGCTTAACTTAGATTAGCTTAGCTAATTCATTTGGACCCTCCGTCGAGAGGGAAAATGTTGTAATAAGTGTGCGTGTGTGTGTGAATGTCTTCCAACCCCACGTCTTTCTCCCTTTTACTTAACCGCTTTCGATGGTTAGTTTACGGTCATTTTTCAATTAGCATACCTTATGCTTGCATGTTTGCATCATTCATTTGTCTTGCATGCACCGGGCTCGGCGCATCATTCAAACTACAATGACTTTCAATACTTATTTGAATACGTGTTTCAAAGCATGTTATCAAATTGTTGCATTTCATATGCCATATTAGATAGCCGAGCCTATTTAGTTTCATTTTTTGCATGTGTTGCCTTGGGCATTTCACATAGTTAGATTCATGCATTGATTTCTAATTAGCTTCTGTTTTGGCTCGGAGTACACTGTAAGTGTTTACGCTTTAGCATCCTTGCATGAGTGTAAGTGATTGCCGTGTTTAGCACGCTTGCCATGAGGCTATGTGCTTAAATGATTAACTGCATGAATGCCTCTGGATGAAGGCTTCATTACTTGAATTGAAACAATTCATCCAAATATGAGTTTTAAGCCCACTTGGAGTGGCAAATCATCATGTTTTAAGCCCATCTTGTTTGGTGGCAAATCCACATTTCTAAGCCCACTTGAGGGTGGCAAATTCAAACCATTTTCGAAAACAAACATGAGATATTTTGTTCCAATTCTTGTGATTTAGTCTATACTAATATGTTGTGCGCAACACGTAGTAAGATAGATAATAACCGGAACAAGAACACATGTGTCTTTAAAATAACATATCATGCTTAGTAAAGGCCGATCTTTGATCAGGCGAGCGGGGGTGCTCATTTCATGACCTTCCCTCCTCGTACCCAAGTTCCCGAGCCGAGGTAACTTTGGTGATGACGGACACGTGGCCTTTGGCACGACTTAGGGTTTCCTAAATTTCCCAAAGCAAAATATTTACGTGGCGACTCTGTAATCTGGAAAAGCAGTCCAGTTTGGCATTTTTTATTCAAAATCTAATTTCCCAAAATGATTTGTCGGATTGGACTCTTTGAGTCTTACATTGCACTTTGTGAGATTAGATTCAGAACCGTAACAGGAGTCCGAACTGTAGTAGTTATGAACCCAAATTCGCGCCCTCTCCGAAAGGAGGGGCGCGTGAAGGAAGTTTGGGTGGTCTACAGTTTCTGGCAACTCTGCTAGAGATTTAGAGAACTTGACTCGAACTCATAATGTGTTGTTTTATTTACACTTATGTGTTTCTTTGCATTGTATTTGCATAGGTGCGCCTAAGTCACAGTGTTTGCCATCTGCTATTCTTGAATGATTTGCCGGAGGCTTGCTTGGAAAAGTGTGTCATAAGGCTGACCGGTTACGGGCTCTGCCACGTTGGAAATACAAACCTCGAATCGGGATCACCGCTGAGGCATTTTTTTTGACCAATCAACCTAGTTGCATATCGGAAGCCATAACGACCATTCCAAACTAGGACAAGTTGCTCACCCAAATGTAGGTTATTTGAAACCGCATGCGTGCATAGTGAATCCCCAGCTCCTGACAAAATTAGGACAGGGAAACCCTATCCCACTATAGGGGTGTTTTGGCTCTCAATTAACTGGTATATGCTTTACAATGAAACTGTACCGGGATGTGCATATTAGTTGCCAAGTTGGTATCTGTTTTGGGGTAGAATTCAGTAGAGAGCACAGTCATTCAGCTATGCTCATATCTGTTCTAGTGAAATCAGGCTGAGGCGCTATCTGTTTTCTCTTTTGCTAGGTAGTCTTGGAACCATAGCTTCAGAAGGCTCCAATGTCCCCCGGGTACGTTGGACTTGTGTTGATAGACTTTGTCAGGTCAGAGATTCAGCTTAAGGGAAATCAGTGTTTCCTTCATCAAGGCAAGGCAAAAAGGTCAGTCAGGCACAAATCACCAGTTCAATAGTTTCCAGTTCAGCGGTCATTTTCTATCTCACCTGTGCGCAGTTGGGCTCAGATTCCCGCTTCCATCTCAGAAAAAGAGGATATACCGGAACCGATAAATCAGCACTCCTCAGTCAGTATGAGTATGGAAGACATGATGCGTCAGCTCCAACAAACTATGGAGGCCATGCAGCGGGATGTTACCCGTCAAGCGGAGGTTACCGCTCGCCAGACTGAGGTTGTGGCCCAGCAGGCTAAATTCATTGCTAAGCTTCAACAGCAACAACCGCAGCAGGCGACAACTTCTGCATCCCACCCACCTCCAATAGAAATTCTTGGACCCAGGGCTCCTGCCCCTGTAGCTAATGTCCAGGAGAATACAGACATTCCGGTGGATCCAATTACACCTTAGGCATCCAAAGCACAGGCCTACCCAATTAAGGCCCCTCTCGAGTTCGAAGTCGACCCGACTGCATTAAAAGTAAGCAAGCTTGAAAAGCTGTTCAAGAGGGCTCAAGGCATTAACTCCA
Source organism: Camellia sinensis (assembly GCF_055761805.1). Classification (NCBI taxonomy): domain Eukaryota; kingdom Viridiplantae; phylum Streptophyta; class Magnoliopsida; order Ericales; family Theaceae; genus Camellia; species Camellia sinensis. The sequence goes on along the minus strand of NC_138968.1, from coordinate 150,332,427 downwards.
TTCCAGACATAGAGGATGGTTACACGGATTCGGTAGTGACATTGCCGGACCGGTTCAAGACGCCACATATAGACTGTTTTGACGGTTCTAGAGATCCTATGGTACATTTACGGTTGTTCTCGGATATCCTACGGTCGATGAGCCTCTCCAAACTGCAAAAGCTTTCCCTCTTCGGTCGGACCCTGTCGGGTGTTGCGGCCATCTGGTATGCTAAATTGGAGAACTCTGTGAAACAGAATTGGAAAGAGATGTCTAAGGCCTTTATTGCTCAATACTCCTACAACACACAGATCGAGGTCACAACTCGTGATCTTGAAGTCACCCACCAAGAGCCAAAGGAGAGTTTCTTAGAGTTTGTGACGAGATAGAGAGCAAAAGCCTCGATGGTGACTACAAAGCCTTCCGACAAAGATCAGATCAGGATGATTGTTCAGAATCTGCATGGCCAGTTGCTGCAAAAGATGATCGTTCTACCTCTGTTTACCTTTTCAGACCTTCATGAAATGGGGGTTCAAATCGAGGATGCCCTCAAACAAGGGATCTTTGTCAAAGATAATGAGCCTTTGAAAAAGAATGTTGCTCGCAGTTCCAATGCTACTACTGATGGTAGCACAGCTGTGAAATGCTCAGAAGTAGACACTATCACCACTCCCCTCAATGGCCAAAAACCAACCACTTCAAATCGGCCCTAAGCCCGAAAGTTCAATCCTCTTTACATGAGTCTCTTTCAAGCTTTGAAAATGCTGTAAGAAAAAGGGCACCTAGAGCTCCTAGAATCTCAACCCCTTCCAAATCCTCTTCCACCAAGATATGACCCAGCTAAAAATTGTGCCTATCATCAACAGCACGGTCATGATACGAACCATTGCATCCGCCTCCGTCATAAGGTTCAGGATCTCATTGATTAAGAGATCATGGCTCCACTACAAGGACCTCGGGCCACCACTGACCCGTCACTTCTATATCTCAATCTAATCCATATACTGCCATCCACCTATGACCCCAGTATATACATCACCCCAGCCCATTTACCCAAGCCTGAGGTGTTCATTCTAAACAGCATGGACTTATGCATGATGGGTGCACCTAAACCCCAATCATCTCAAACCCATGAACCCACTACTTCTGAGCTAATGAGAATGATTGAAGATCTTCAGAGAACTGGGACAGATTTAGCCTTAGGGATATTGTCTCCATCATCGACCACGTCACATACCAGGGATTTCATGTCAAGAGGCTCCCCAATCTTGGGACAGGCTGCAATAGAAGAAGATCAATCCTTTGGCAAAGTGGAGGCAAGTGGTAAGAACAAGGAAGGGGCAGGCATTGGTCCCCACGAATACCTTTTGTGGGCTGTTGAGGCTTTGAAAGTGGAGGGGCTGAACAAACAGCAAGTTCTCGTAGTTGTTGCAAAAACTATGGATGACACTTTTGTCCCTCAAGTTAGGGGCATTTCGAATCAAGGGGCAAGCCGAAAGAAGGGCTGTCATACCAGAAACACCCCTTTCAGCTCCAATCCTACACTTAGAAGAGATCAACAAACCCAGCCAGCACCGGCTAACCCCTTTGCCAGTACATCCAACACTCCACCAACCTCAAAATATCCACCCCGAGGCCAGAGGGTCTTCAATCCCCTCTATATGACTTTGTCCAAAGCTCTCCAAATCCTTATAGAAAAGGGCCATCTCAAATCCCTGGAGTCGCGGCCATTACCAAATAAACTTCCTCCCTCCCATAACCCAGCTGACTACTATGCCTTCCATCAACAAGCTGGCCATGACACTAACATGTGTTTTCATTTTTGCCACAAAATACAAGATCTGATTGACAACAAAGTCATCGTCGCACTAGACTCTGCAAAGTCTATCGACACTGGATCAATGAATGTGGGGGTAATATGACTATGTGATCGGGGGATGAACCACCTACGGATGGCACTCAGTTTACTCCAAATGTGGTGGATCGCACGCACTGTTTTGAGCAATGTGCAAATGCTGGTTATTGTACTTTCTAACTTGGGTATTGAGTCAGTTCTTTTATGTTGTATTGAGTCAGTCTTTTTGTAATGAGTCAGTTGAGTCTATCTTGTTGTATCGAGTCAGTCCCGTTGTGTTGGATTCAAGTGATCTCAGGGGTGTTACCTCGGACACCACTATCTTGTTTTGTGTTTGTCTTTTACACCCTTTCTTTTGAGTCTATTTCTGAAATTAAGCCAGTTGTGCCAGAAGATCTGAATGAAACAGCAGTGATTTTCACCCTTTTGCGTTTGTTTCTACCTTGCACCAGTTGTGCCAGAAGATTTGAATGAAACGACAATGCTTTTCACATAGTTTTTTGTGCCTTGAAATCATTGCATTGACCTAAGTTTTTCAAAAACTTTTCTAACACTGTGATGAAAACAAAGAGGAAGGAATTCCTCTGGATTTGTAAAAATTTGATCAATTGAGAGGAAGAGATGCATGCTAAACCCTTAATGAATGAGATCATGTTTGTTAATGTGAGTACTAAGAAGGATTCTGGCTTGATCCAGATTGGTTCTACATTGTCTTTAGCGCGAGCGACTAGTCACTTTCTTAAAAGATTTCAAAAATATTTTGTGTGGTCCTGCGAAGACATGCGTGGAATTGATCTTGAGATTATGCAGCATAGGATCACTCTCGGCCTCAAGACTCGACCTTTTTTTCTTTCAAACCATGAACCTTAATTCAAAATGTTCAACAATCAATCACAACATAAGGCTTGTACGGCCGGGTCAGAAACAACCCTTGAACTAGGGGTGAGAAGATCAGATCGAGAAGATCAGATGTTACCAAAGGAAGCTCGCGAAGCTAGATCAGAAGTAGCCCTCGAACTAGGGGCAAAAATGTCAGATGTGCTCAAAGATTCAAATATGGGTCATTTCGCCAACCAATGAAGACTGGCAAGAAAGCCAGATTCGAGCAGCTGAAAGAAGAAAGTATTGCTGAAGGACAACCAGGTTCCTATCCATGACACTAGGGGCAAATTCAACCCCCATTGGATGGACTTCTACATCATCAGCGAACAATAGCCATTCTTCTGGATTCAGATAGCTTCGAGATCCCAAACCGATCAACATGACAAGTTATACCTTTTTATCCTTGAGAGGCTCGCTGGGCCGAAAACCCAGAAGGGTGACCCAGGCAAAAGTTAGAGTAGCAAAAAGAAGAAAAAGAAAAAGAAAAGAAGAACAATGAAAAGAAAAGAAAAACAGAGCTCGCAAGGTTGAAAACTCGAAAGGGCGGCCTTGGCAGAAGTTAGAGCGCAAAAGGAGAGCGTCAATGTCACGACCCAAACCCGGCCCTATGGGTTCAGCACCGTAACCGGCCAGTAATCCGAGATTACCGAAGGCCTGCAGAACAGTAATACAGTAAAACAGAGTACAGGGCCTGGCGGAAGCCAATACAGTAAATAAATAGTGTCCATTGAGCTGTGACATTCTGTATGCAAAAAGGCTTTTCATACATTTATACATAAACAGTACAGAACAGTATACACAATATTTACAATCATTCAGACTAGGGACTCGACCCTATATAACAGTACAGTGACACTCAGTCTATACAGAACAGTAAAACAGTACAGAAGGGGGAATTGTAAAAGACCCCTAAGCCTTAACAGATAGGCTCGGAACCTCGCAGTGAGGCACAAAGGCTGGCTTGACAAAACTGGAGTTACCCTGACGCTCCTAGCTCCGATCTGGTGCCTGTACACCTACATATATATATATGAGCAGTGAGCTAAAGCCCAGTGAATAACATAAAGCGTAAAGGGGTTTAGAATGAATGTCCTTACAGTAATGAAAACAGTTCAATTCAATCAGTATTTCAGTTGTTCAGTACAGTAAACAGTCATATGTGGTACATCCATTAGCATAATAGTAACAGTAGGTCTTTTTAAGACCGAACAGTAATGATGGCCATCAGTCAGTAAACAGTAGTGGCTCCACGAGGGAACCGACAGAGAATTCTGTCGCAGTAACAGTAACAGTAAACAGTAAGTACTAAGGATGCCACAGTACAGTTCAGAAATAAAGGACATACATTCATTCAGTAAATAATACCAGTTCAGTAAACAGTTCAGTTCAGTATTCAAAAGATAATCAGTTGAACATATCTTTACACAATTGTTACTCACAGAGTTTGGGCTACAGTATGCTAGAGCGTGTCTCCCCAGTCGCCAACCCTACACAGTTCACAGGTTGAACACACTAGGCTACACAGTTGGGAAAGATAACAACTTAATCCCTAATGCCTCGGTGTGTTCTACATCTATATCCTCAACAAGATGCCTTAAACTAGGCCTAAAAATGCCTAGAATGGGATGAGGATGCAAAGATGCACATTTAAAAGCATTTTCAGGATTTTCAGAAAAACAGAGTCCCGCTCGAGCGCAGGTTTCCACGCTCGAGCGTACAGGCAAACAAAGGTACACGCTCGAGCGTAAACTTTCCTGCTCGAGCGTACTGTAAAAGTACTGGATGGGTGAAATCCCCGCTCGACGCCCGCTCGAGCTTGAGACATAACTCCACTCGAGCGCCCAATCCTAAGCTCGAGCGGACTGTAAAACAATGCAAGATGCTGGAAGCTCGATTTTGCCGCTCGAGCGGCACTTCCCCCGCTCGAGCGGACGACTGAAATCTGGAAATCCCAGATTCGAGCTCCAGGTTCAAAACCAAGCTCAAAAGCATCAAAACTCGACCTCTTGGGCTAAATTTCCAGAAAACACATGTAAACTCATAGTTAAACATGATTCAAAACTCAATTTGAGAAATCAAAGCCCAAGGGTGTTTTATTCAAACCCAATTTAAACCATTTTTCAAGCACAAGATGAACATGCAAACATGCATGAATTCAAATCATTTCAAAGCTTCAATTTGATGCTCTAAGGAGCCAATTCTTTTCAAAACATGGTGAAATCATGGACTTAAACATGATTATGAACATGCATGTAACCTTTTGCCATGAAAACAACTCAAACATCTATAATACAAACATGCATGCATGAAATGAGCTTCAAATCAACAACAATGAGCCAAAATATGACTTAGTTCTACAATGAAGCATGAATCATGCAAGAACTAGCTCAATGACATCATTAAGATGATGAATGATCTACCTTAGGTGTAGAATTAGAAGTGAGGGAGCTCAAATTAGTAATCAACCTTCAATTCTTCAAGTAATTCTAGCCAATTCACAATGAAGCAAGTTGAACTCAACTCTTCTAGCTCCTCTCTCTCTCTAAGGTCGGCTAGAGCACAAGGAATGGGCTGAGGAAAATGTTTTTGGCTCAAGTATAATGAGCTCAAGGTATAGAGGTAGTGGCCCACTCAAGGGCAAAACGGTAATTAAGTCCAACTCTTTAATTGGCTTATTTTAATCTAATCTAATCATACCTAATCAATTTTCAAATAAATATACCATAAAATTTCATTAATTATGACGCTCATAAAACACCAATCGGTTACTAATTCGGCCGCCGATAAGGCCTTCAATTAAACGCTCAAACATGAACAGATAAAATAAACAATCAACAGATAGAATGCAATTCAACAGATGTATTCATTCAATTCAGTTTCAATTTTGGTCAGTCAGTTCAGTACTTTAATCAGTTCAACTATCAGTCAGTTATCAGTTCCGTTTAACAGTAATTAGCAGTTAATCAGTCATTAATCGGTAAACAGTATGAGGGTTGTTACAGTCTCCCCTCCTTATAAGGAGTTTAGTCCTCTAAACTCGAGTTACCTTCAGTCTGGAAGAAAACAGGGTTCAGTGGAAACAGTTCAGGATATCTTTTAGCCATGTCATCTTCCCTTTCCCAAGTGGCATACATACCACCATGGTTCTGCCAGTCAACTTTCACTAGCGGGATCTCTTTGTTCCTCAGTTTCTTGATCCGTCTGTTTACAATCTGTATGGGCCGTTCCTCGTAAGTGTAGTCATCACTCAGCACTATACGAGTAGGCTCTATTACATGGAAAGGATCCCGGAGGTAATCTCTTAACATCGAAATGTGGAAAACATTATGCATGTGTTCCATTTCAGGAGGGAGCGCAACTTGATACGCCACCGGATTGATTTTCTCAATAATCTCATACGGTCCGACATATCTCGGCGCTAACTTGCCCTTGACTCCAAAACGAGTCTGGCCTTTCATTGGTGTCACTTTCACAAAAACGTGATCACCCACTTCATACTCTCTGTCCCGTCTTCTGACATCTGCATAACTTTTCTGTCTACTCTGTGCAGTTTTCAGTCTTTGCTGTATCAGTTTCACTTTTTCAGTTGTTTCATACACAATCTCGGGCCCAAGCAAAGGCCCATCTCCAACTTCTGCCCAGCAAATTGGAGACCTACATTTCCTGCCATACAATGCCTCGAAAGGCGTCATACCTATACTCGAATGGTAGTTGTTGTTGTAGGCGAATTCAGCTAATGGCAGATGACTTTCCCAGTCTCCCTGAAAATCAAGGACACACATTCTCAGTAAATCCTCCAGAGTTTGGATGGTCCTTTCTGATTGGCCATCTGTCTGAGGATGATAGGCACTACTCAGTCTCAGTTCAGTACCTAGTGCAGTTTGTAGGCTTTGCCAAAACCTCGATGTAAACTTCGAATTCCTGTCAGAAACAATAGACACAGGCACTCCATGCAGTCTTACAATTTCATCAATATAGATAACAGCCAATTTATCCGCATTATAGATTGTCTTGACAGGTAAGAAGTGAGCAGATTTAGTCAGTCTATCAACAATAACCCAAATTGAATCCATACCTTTTCTGGAGCGAGGTAATCCCACAACAAAATCCATGGTGATATGCTCCCATTTCCACTCTGGTATGGGTAGGGGTTGCAATAGTCCGGCAGGTCATTAATGTTCAGCTTTGACCTGTTGGCAATGAAGACATTTGGATACAAAATCAGCAATTTCTTTCTTCATTCCCGGCCACCAGAAATTCTGTTTCAGATCTTGGTACATTTTCGTATTCCCCGGATGGATAGACAATTTCGAATTGTGGCCTTCTTGCAGAACTCTTCTTTTCAGTTCAGTATCATTCGGTACACACAGTCTTTCATGAAATTTCAGTATATTATTCTCAAATTTGAATCCCGGTCTCGGTTTAGATTCTCTTTCTTCGATGATCTTCTTCAAGAAGTCATCCAGTTGCTGTTTCTCTTTAATTTCTTCAATCAGTGCCGGTTGGGCAGAAATAGCAGCTAAGGTTCCACCTTGTTCTCGTAAAACAATTTCAATTTCAGATTTTTCAAGGTCACAAAGCAACTCTTTCTGTCCTGTAAGCAAACATGCTAAGTTCCCAATCGATTTCCGACTCAATGCATCGGCAACGGTATTGGCTTTTCCCGGATGGTACAGTATCTGTAGGTCATAATCTTTAATCAGTTCTAGCCATCTCCGCTGTCTCATGTTCAGTTCTTTCTGTGTGAAGAAATACTTTAAACTCTTATGGTCGGTGTATACTTCACATGTCACCCCGTACAGATAGTGACGCCAGATTTTCAGTGCAAATACTACTGCAGCAAGTTCCAGATCATGGGTCGGGTAGTTCTTTTCGTGCGGTCTCAGTTGCCGGGAAGCATAAGCAATAACCTTCCCATTCTGCATTAAAACACATCCCAAACCCTTATGAGAAGCATCACTAAATACAGTATAACCATCCGTACCTGAAGGTAAGGTAAGAACCGGTGCAGTCACTAATCGAGTTTTCAACTCCTGGAAAGCAGATTCTCTTTGGTCAGTCCAGTCAAATGATGTCCCCTTCTGAGTTAACTGAGTCAATGGTAGGGCAATTTTGGAGAAATCTTTGACAAATCTTCTGTAATATCCAGCCAGTCCCAAAAAGCTTCGGACTTCAGTCACATTTGTTGGTCTAGGCCAGTTCACTACAGCTTCAATTTTCTGCGGGTCAACAGAAATTCCATTTTTGCTAACAACATGCCCCAAAAACATAACATGGTCAAGCCAAAATTCACATTTAGACAGTTTAGCATACAGTTTCTGTTCTCTTAAAGTTTGTAGGGCAAGTCTCAGATGATGTTCATGCTGTTCTATGCTTTTGGAGTAAATCAATATGTCATCGATAAATACAACAATAAAGTCATCAAGGTACGGTTTAAAAATTCTGTTCATGAGGTCCATAAAAGCAGCAGGGGCATTCGTGACTCCAAAAGGCATAACTAAAAATTCATAATGGCCATACCTCGTTCTAAAAGCAGTTTTATCAATGTCTTTCGGTTTAACCTTCAGTTGATGATACCCCGATCTGAGGTCAATCTTAGAAAACACTTTGGCACCCTGTAACTGATCAAATAAGTCATCAATGCGCGGTAATGGGTATTTATTTTTCACAGTTACCTTGTTCAGTTCACGGTAGTCTATACACAATCTCAATGAGCCATCTTTCTTCTTTACAAACAAAACCGGTGCACCCCATGGTGAAGTACTGGGCCTGATAAACTTCTTGTCTAGCAGTTCCTGCAATTGCACTTTCAACTCCTTCAGTTCAGTTGGAGCCATTCGGTAAGGAGCTTTAGAAACTGGTTGTGTTCCGGGAATCACATCAACGGTAAATTCAATCTCCCTGTCCGTCAAGTCTCCTGGAAGATTATCTGGAAAAACATCTGGAAATTCCCTGACTATAGGAACACAATTCACATCCATTTTAACACTATCATCAGTAGACGCAGTCAACACAGAACACAGATACCCTTTACACCCCTTCCTAATTAATTTAACAGCTTTCACTGACGAAATCAAATACGGAGGAGGTACTACTCCACTCCCATTAAACACAAATTCAGGCAAACCAGGTGGACGGAAAACAACTTGCTTGGTCACACAGTCAATAGTGGCATGATATTTTTGTAACCAATCCATCCCCAATATTACGTCAAAATGATCAATGTTCAATGGCAGTAAATCAATAAACAGATGCATATCCCCAACAATAATTTCACATGCGGGTACATATAAGCACATGTCATGGATCCCCCTACGGGTGATGATACGGCTAGCAGATAGTTCATAGGTTCTAAGGGTCTATTCAATTTCCGTGAAAAAGCATGCGATACATAAGAATGTGTAGACCCCGAATCAATCAGTACATATGCATTTTGAGTACAGATAGAGAGAATACCTGACACAACGGTCTCGGTATTCTGCACATCTCCCGGTACTAGTGCGAACACTCGGCCTTGCCTCATAGGCTCTTTTCCGGTAGCTTTAGGGTTCGGTTTTGGTGGAGCGTTTGATGCTGCGCCGCTGGCTGCAGCTTTGCTATTGCCCTGAGGAGCAGAAGGACAATCTTTAACCATGTGGCCCACCTTGCCACACCTGTAACAGGCTCCTGATAATTTGTGACAAATCCCTTTATGCTTGTTACCACATATAGAGCAGGGTGGAATGAACCCACTCCCTTGGCTGGGGCTAGTCATTGATCCCGTGTTCTGTTTCTTGTTGGCTGGGTTGTGCTTGCCTTTCTTGAATTTGAAACCCTGCCTTTTTCCATGCCATTCAGTTGTTGGTGTTTCAGATTGTTTCACTGCTGCAATATTCGACTCGGCCATCAACGCCCGGTCGAGAACACCCACAAAAGTCGGTAGTTTCAAGACATTTATTCGGTCAAGGATTGCAACATTAAGGCCGCCTTCAAATTTTCTGGCCTTCTTATACTCAGTATCCACCATATGCGGTGCATAACGGGCAAGCTCAGTAAATTTTGTTTCATATTCTGCAACGGACATTGTGCCCTGCTTCAGCTGTTCGAATTCAGTCACTTTCCTATCCCTAACACACTGAGGGAAATACTTTTCAAAGAAGGACTCCTTGAACTGAGCCCAAGTCATAACAGTATTTGTGTCGCGGATCAACATCCACCACCTTCTAGCCTCTTCTTGTAGGGTGAAGGTAGCTAACAATACTTTATTCGCTTCTGAGCACGGAAACACTTCAAATAGTTTTTCTGTTTCAAGCACCCAAGCTTCAGCCTTTAGCGGTTCCAGTCCTCCCTGAAAGGATGGCGGTTTCATCTTGCTGAATTTATGGGTGAGAGCAATAATATCCCCATCATTCACATTCACATTAGGTTCCGGTTGTACCGGAGGGGGAGGAGGTGGGGGCTGTTGGTTCTGTTGTTGTTCCAGTCTAGCAGTTATCAGTTCTATCATTCTTTCCATTCTTTCCATTCTTGCCTCAGTAGATGAGGACTCAGGTTCATTTGCATTGTCCATTTCACTATAAGCAGTTATAACAGTTTTAAACATAAGCAGTCATTTGTTTAACAGTTTACCACATTAGCATGTATTCAGTCATAACATAGCCACACACTTATCATGCTCATGAGATGCCCTAATAACTTTCCTAGGACACTCTATAGCTCATTTGGACACGTGTGTGCGGTATAACTCGTGGTTAAGTATCGCTCTGATACCACTCTGTCACGACCCAAACCCGGCCCTATGGGTTCAGCACCGTAACCGGCCAGTAATCCGAGATTACCGAAGGCCTGCAGAACAGTAATACAGTAAAACAGAGTACAGGGCCTGGCGGAAGCCAATACAGTAAATAAATAGTGTCCATTGAGCTGTGACATTCTGTATGCAAAAAGGCTTTTCATACATTTATACATAAACAGTACAGAACAGTATACACAATATTTACAATCATTCAGACTAGGGACTCGACCCTATATAACAGTACAGTGACACTCAGTCTATACAGAACAGTAAAACAGTACAGAAGGGGGAATTGTAAAAGACCCCTAAGCCTTAACAGATAGGCTCGGAACCTCGCAGTGAGGCACAAAGGCTGGCTTGACAAAACTGGAGTTACCCTGACGCTCCTAGCTCCGATCTGGTGCCTGTACACCTACATATATATATATGAGCAGTGAGCTAAAGCCCAGTGAATAACATAAAGCGTAAAGGGGTTTAGAATGAATGTCCTTACAGTAATGAAAACAGTTCAATTCAATCAGTATTTCAGTTGTTCAGTACAGTAAACAGTCATATGTGGTACATCCATTAGCATAATAGTAACAGTAGGTCTTTTTAAGACCGAACAGTAATGATGGCCATCAGTCAGTAAACAGTAGTGGCTCCACGAGGGAACCGACAGAGAATTCTGTCGCAGTAACAGTAACAGTAAACAGTAAGTACTAAGGATGCCACAGTACAGTTCAGAAATAAAGGACATACATTCATTCAGTAAATAATACCAGTTCAGTAAACAGTTCAGTTCAGTATTCAAAAGATAATCAGTTGAACATATCTTTACACAATTGTTACTCACAGAGTTTGGGCTACAGTATGCTAGAGCGTGTCTCCCCAGTCGCCAACCCTACACAGTTCACAGGTTGAACACACTAGGCTACACAGTTGGGAAAGATAACAACTTAATCCCTAATGCCTCGGTGTGTTCTACATCTATATCCTCAACAAGATGCCTTAAACTAGGCCTAAAAATGCCTAGAATGGGATGAGGATGCAAAGATGCACATTTAAAAGCATTTTCAGGATTTTCAGAAAAACAGAGTCCCGCTCGAGCGCAGGTTTCCACGCTCGAGCGTACAGGCAAACAAAGGTACACGCTCGAGCGTAAACTTTCCTGCTCGAGCGTACTGTAAAAGTACTGGATGGGTGAAATCCCCGCTCGACGCCCGCTCGAGCTTGAGACATAACTCCACTCGAGCGCCCAATCCTAAGCTCGAGCGGACTGTAAAACAATGCAAGATGCTGGAAGCTCGATTTTGCCGCTCGAGCGGCACTTCCCCCGCTCGAGCGGACGACTGAAATCTGGAAATCCCAGATTCGAGCTCCAGGTTCAAAACCAAGCTCAAAAGCATCAAAACTCGACCTCTTGGGCTAAATTTCCAGAAAACACATGTAAACTCATAGTTAAACATGATTCAAAACTCAATTTGAGAAATCAAAGCCCAAGGGTGTTTTATTCAAACCCAATTTAAACCATTTTTCAAGCACAAGATGAACATGCAAACATGCATGAATTCAAATCATTTCAAAGCTTCAATTTGATGCTCTAAGGAGCCAATTCTTTTCAAAACATGGTGAAATCATGGACTTAAACATGATTATGAACATGCATGTAACCTTTTGCCATGAAAACAACTCAAACATCTATAATACAAACATGCATGCATGAAATGAGCTTCAAATCAACAACAATGAGCCAAAATATGACTTAGTTCTACAATGAAGCATGAATCATGCAAGAACTAGCTCAATGACATCATTAAGATGATGAATGATCTACCTTAGGTGTAGAATTAGAAGTGAGGGAGCTCAAATTAGTAATCAACCTTCAATTCTTCAAGTAATTCTAGCCAATTCACAATGAAGCAAGTTGAACTCAACTCTTCTAGCTCCTCTCTCTCTCTAAGGTCGGCTAGAGCACAAGGAATGGGCTGAGGAAAATGTTTTTGGCTCAAGTATAATGAGCTCAAGGTATAGAGGTAGTGGCCCACTCAAGGGCAAAACGGTAATTAAGTCCAACTCTTTAATTGGCTTATTTTAATCTAATCTAATCATACCTAATCAATTTTCAAATAAATATACCATAAAATTTCATTAATTATGACGCTCATAAAACACCAATCGGTTACTAATTCGGCCGCCGATAAGGCCTTCAATTAAACGCTCAAACATGAACAGATAAAATAAACAATCAACAGATAGAATGCAATTCAACAGATGTATTCATTCAATTCAGTTTCAATTTTGGTCAGTCAGTTCAGTACTTTAATCAGTTCAACTATCAGTCAGTTATCAGTTCCGTTTAACAGTAATTAGCAGTTAATCAGTCATTAATCGGTAAACAGTATGAGGGTTGTGCATCTCAAGAGTAAATTTTGTGTTGGTCGAGCAGTGGCCATTTGCAAAAACAGTTTTTTGGGAATTTTTAATGAGGTTGACTAATTTTCTCAAAAATTATTCCATTTTTTTCAAAACTCGACCATTTCTTGGACTAAAAAAAGGAAAATTTTCAGTGCTCGCAACGTGTCATGCATGATTTCAAATCAAAAAGTTGAACAAGTATGTTAATCAAACTCTTATGTTGGTCAAAAGTGTTCTAACAAAAAGCCAAAAATAAAAAATGGTCAAAATGATGAATTAAGGGCACAGTTGAGTCAGGTTTTCTGTCTTTTCCCCGTTGTTACCATACTTTCCAGAAAGGGCACCATACTCGCCAGAAAGGGCACAACTGAAGCTAGCAGCAGAGGGCCGAAAGCTTTCTCATCCTCCAAACAATGAGGTACCGAGCCAAGTGTGAAGCACAAACTAGAAGGGAGCAAAATATTCCACTCCCTTATCTGGACAGGTCTAATCACATCCATACTAGCCAGGGGCATCGTCAACCGATGTCAGTTGCAAATGGGAATGGCAATTTGAAACCGACCCGACAGGGATCCCCGATCCCGACCCCGATTTGAGCAGTTTTTCCCTAAAAAATACCCGCGACGGGGAGAAGACGGTATTTGAAAATCAATCCCCGATCTGTTTCGGGCCGGGGACGGTGATCAGTGTTTAAGCCCCGGCCCGGCCCGATCCCTGGCCCCGGTCCCATCCCTGAATTTCCCTGAAGTAAAACTACTTTTATACCCCTTATATATATATATATATATAATAAACCAAATCGTATATTATATTTATAATAAACCAAATCCGTGTATATTTATTTATGAGTCAATTACTGTGTTGCTCTCACACTCACACTCTAACTCTGATATATATATCTCTCTCTCTCTCTCTCTCACTCTCACTCTCTCGTTCTTGTCTCTAGCCCCGACCCCCTTCTCTCTCACCGACAGTGACATCACCACCACCGCTGGCCCCGACCCCCCTTCTCTCTCTCACCGACGGCGACATCACCACCACCACCGCACAAGGTCTGTCTCTCTGTCACCACCACCGAACCTACCGTCACAGCCAGCCACTCTCGATCTCGTGCCTAGTCACTGGCGTCGCTCAGATCTGTCCCAGACGATGGATCTGTCTCTCTGTTAGATCTGTGTGTGTGTGAGTGTGTGTGTGTGTGTGTGTGTGTGTGATCTAATCTGTGTGTTCTGATCTCTGTGTGTGCGTGATCTAATCTGTGATTTTTTTTTTTTAAATTTTAAATCTGTAAATTTAGATCTATAAATTTTTTTAAAAATATTTAAATCTGTAAATTTAAATTTAGATCTAATTCGTTGTTCATGTGTTGAAGCTCGGGGAGTTTTCAGGGTCGGGGAAACCCGATCCCCGTTAGGAGTAGGGGACAGGGATGGGGACGAGGACGAGGGGGTGATGGGTTCCCCCGCTGGGGATCGGGGGTGGAAATGGGGATTTTTCAGCCTTCGAGGATGGAGAGTGTAGTCCCTAACCCCGCCCCGTCCCGCCCCGTTACCATTCCTAGTTACAGATCTGCTGCACATGCAGTCACATCACAACCCCCTCTATGGGAGAGCTCACTAGCTGTGAGCAAAAAAAGGAGAATCTGGCAGAATACCAGGGGCAAGAGCCCACAACTTTCAGCTTATCCATCAGCCACCCAAGGGAGGGATTAAAAAAAAAAAAAAAGAGAGATTGAAGAATAGAGAGATGTGCGTTGAGAGAAAAAATGAGAAAAAGACTTTTTCAGAGAAAAAGAGATTGAGTGCCAGAGTGATGTGAGAATCACAAATAAGAAATGGTGGAAAACAATACCCGAAGGAACAGGCTCTTCGTGAACCGAAGGGTCTCTCGCCTTTGTAACACATCTGAGTGTTGTGTGTGTGTTTTTGTTTGTCTTGATTCTTGTTTTGATTCGTTTCGAGTGTCAATAGATGTGTTTAGGTTATTTTACCTTTGTTTTCCTTTGTTGAGTCATGGTGTGCTATGTTCAGTCGTAGGCTCAATACCCGGTTAAGAACTCATTTCTTAATTTCAAAAGCGAATCGTTTTGTGCTCAGAGTGCTGTGTCGTTCTCCACATATGTGCAAAACAGGTTTAGCTCTTTCAAAAAATTGCAGGGTTCTACCCAAGTCAGATAAGAACAGTAGAATAAGGACCTATCTGAAGCTATATAGGTTTCAGACTGCAAAGCAAAAGAAAAGAGGGAAAATTTGGAGCATCTAACTTTGTTTCTTCAGAAAGTTCCGAGATTGCATTTCGGATGTACCTCCTCAGGCCTTGTCAATACTCCGAAGTATGAGTGCACCTCTACTTCAAGATCAAGATCAAGCCTGCTTCAAAGCCAGAATGACGATCAGAAGTGCTCTCCCTGAGCACCCTTTCCATGCCAGGGGCATCTTGGATGTGTTTGCAATGAGGTCCTAGGAGACCAACTGCGACGGTGGAAACTAGAGCTCGAATGGCGATGCCTAGAACACAAAGGTTTGGAATTTCCGCGACTAAAGTCTAGTTTAAATACCCAGGGGTGTATCCTCAGCCTGAAATCTGTATGGCAACCCCATAGATTGAGATAGCATGTATGCGCCTTAATTCTGGATACTGAACCAATCTAGTGTGTCACCCCGTTGGAGAATAGGGAAAGTTGTGAATATGATTAGGAAAACAAGCGGCATCCATGGCTTCTACATGCAGAGGTTACCCCTTGTCAGCATTTCAGGACCTTTGTACTGTGAGTTGAAGGTAAGAGTTTGAAGAACACAAGGTAAGAGTTCGAAGAACACAATGGGAGATCCCTGTCAGAGTAGAGCGGTTCATCGCCACTCACTCCATGAGGTGCTTTCTAAAGCGCCACTTTGTTTGTTTATTGCATTTCCCTAAACATCATGCTCTACATTGCTTGTAACATGTATCATATCATCGCACTTATTGCATTTATTTGCATCTTGCGTTATCTTGTATCTCTTATCTTTTTATGTTGAGCAGCGTTTAAGATTATTGTCCCCCAGGGCCTTCTCAGGATGCGTGGATCAAGCTCCTAATTGGTTTTCTTCAAACCTCTTCTCACGATTTCGGTGCGGTTAGAGTGTTTCCTTTCCTCACACAATTTCAGCGTGTTTGGAATTTATCTCAGGTTGCGTCGAGCGTGCTCCTGGTCGGTTGTTTTTAGGCCTCTTCTCACAATTTCAGTGTGGTTAGAGTGTTCCTTTCCTCACACGATTTCAGCTTGTTTGGAATTTATCTCAAGTTGCATCGAGCGCGCTCCTGATTGGTTGTTTTCAGACCTCTTCTCACGATTTCAGCGTGGCTAGAGTGTTTCTTTCCTCACACGATTTTAGCGTGTTTGGAATTTATCTCAGGTTGCGTCGAGCGCGCTCCTGATTAGTTGTTTTCAGACCTCTTCTCACGATTTCAGCGTGGCTAGATTGTTTCTTTCCTCACACGATTTCAGCGTGCTTGGAATTTATCTCAGGTTGTGTCGAGCGCGCTCTTGATTGGTTATTTTCAGACCTCTTCTCACGATTTCAGCGTGGTTAGAGTGTTCCTTTCCTCACATGATTTCAGCGTGGTTAAAGTGTTCCTTTCCTCACACGATTTCAGTGTGTTTGGAATTTATCTCACATTGCATCGAGTCCGTCCCTAAACGGTTTGTTTTCGAACCTCTTCTCACGATTTTAGCGTGATTAGAGTGGCTCCTTCCTCATACGATTTCGGCATTTTTGGAATCTTTTCTTCCTCCTCTCATAATTTAAGTATGGTTGGAGTATGTTCTCCTTTGCATCTACTATACTATCTGTTACATCTATCGCATCATATTTGTTTTATCGCTTACATCCTTTTCATGTTAAGCTTAGTTTGCCATGTGCTCATGCATTTCCTTCGTTGAAGCATGGTTCTGTGATAATGTGTACGCGCCTATTCCACTAAGAGAATTGTGGTCTGAGGGTGTCGGCACATTTTCTGTGTTAGACGTGGTCTGTTTTGTGTCTATGCCTTTTCTAAGCAAGATGTGGTTTGGCTGCGTGCCTTATTCACTACATCCATTGCATCCATTGCATTGTACTTTGTTTTGTTGCAATCAATTTAGGATCATGATCTTTCCTCAGCAGATCACTCCTCACTTATATCATGCCACCCAATTACCTGTATTCTTTCTGCGAAACACATAGTTCTGCATGTTCATGCACCTATTCCTCTAAGAGAATTGTGGTTTGAGGGCTCCGGCACCTTTTCTATGTTAAACGTGGTTTGATTTTGCATCTCCATCCCTTTACGATATTTGTGTGGTTTTGCACTGCTTATGGTTTGATTATCTCATTGCATTTACATTGTTTTGTTGCATTGTGTATCATTTTGCATTCTGCCTCCTGAACTACGCTGGTTTGATTCCTTGCAAAGAGATACATAGGTAGCCTGCGGGCGCAACCATTTCTTTCTGCATCTTCATTTTATTTGTTTGTCCAAGTCTTCGTCCTTGTCAAAAATGGGTCGTCTCTAGGCTTTGACATTCACTCACATCATTTCATGACTCCGAGCTCTGTCAAAAAAGGGCAACTATAGACACCCCATTTTTGACCGCCCTTAAGACTTGGGCACCGCTAATGGTTTACTTGGTGATGAGAGTTGTGCAGTACAAAAGCTCGATTTCTTCGGCAAGAAGAGCGTCAAATCCCGACCCCACAACCCTTTTTTGGACAAAATATTTTAGATCTTAAAACCCTCTCTTTCAAAACACTTTTGAAAAGATTTCTCCGATGTTCCGAGGCTCGCATTTTGTTAAATGTTCGCTTTTCGGTAAACCGAGCAAGGACAAAGTGGAAATGAATAAAAGAGAGATGAATCTTTGAAATTTCTTCCAAAACATCTTGTTTAGAGGTTTAGAGTTGAAAAAAAGAGGAGAGGAGGGAAGAAAATTAGTTTGGTAGAAATTCGGCATGAATTCGGGTAGGATCGAAACTGAGTGGCTTCACTAAAATGGGCATAACTTTTTTCGTAGCTGGAATTTTGATGTCAGGCTACCACCATTGGAAATCTTACTTCAGGGGCTTCAATTTGGACACAAGAATGACCTGAAAATGAGTTCAGATAAACGAGATATGCCCATTTGAAGTTTGACCTGCAGAGCAGATTTTTGCTGCCAGCCACTTGAGGTAGCTGACTGACCAGTTAAGTGGCTGGTCGGCCAGTTTAAGTGGCTGACCGGCCACTTTTGTCCAAAACTCAGATTTGTTGTAGATATTTCCCCTCCAGCTGTTTTCACACTCCTCCAGCTGTCCCAAATCAGATATTTCGACCAAATGCTCCATTTTGCTATATATTGAAACCATTTCTCTCATTTTAAAAGTTTAACAAGTTTGGGAGCTTCTCACACTAAAATCCCTCTCTCTCTACAAATTTTCAGAGCTGAGAATTCTCCTCTCTTTCTCTCTCTCTCTCTCTCTCCCTCTATATATATATATATATATATTGTGCTATATTGTGCTTGAAAGTGATTTTTCTTCACATATTTGCATACAACCCCTTAACCAAACACCTCTATCTTGGAACTGAGGTTTCCTTAGGCTTATTTGGAGTTCTTTAAGGCTAGTTTTGGCTCAGAAAGTTGCCATCTTGCTGCTGTGTTTCAAGGGTAAGCCTCTTCCCCTTTTAAGCTTATTTTTGTACATTCTCTTGGCCACCTTTGCATGCTATTTTAGGCCTACTTGTCATCTACAAAAACCTCTATTTTCAAGTGTTTAAAATGGTGGTCTGAGGCCCTTTTGGAGTTAAGGGTAGTCTATCCTCTTTTGTATCTTATTTGCTAAGTTTTGTGCTATCTTTCAAAGCCTTTTGAAGCAACTTTTTTTGGCCTTTAAACCACTGAAATCCAGAGGAATTTTAGTGGTGGAAAGGTGGTTTTGAAGTCCAAAATAAGAAAGGGTGGTCCCCTCTCCTTATGTCTTGCTTGCATGTGTTAATGGCCCACCAAATGAGCATGTGTTTCTCTCTTTTTGTGGCTTAGTTTGAGCATGTTTTTGTGACTTTTTAGACCTGCCATAACTCTTTTTTTGGCTTGTTTGATCATTGGTTGCTTGCTCTTTGCACTTGTAGTGTAACCTTGCTCACTAGCTTTACATACTTGATGTTTTGGCCTTTCATTCTAACTTGTCTTGGCTACACTCCAGCATGTTTTTGGCATTGTTTTGACACGCTTTCAGACTGTTTTGAGTGGTCTTGGCCTTTTGAGGCTTGCTTTGTATAGCTATAATGCAAGTGCCTTAACTAGCTTTGAGTTTTAGGGCCTCTAGCATGCTTTGCTTGCGATGTTTGCATGTTTTGGCATTATTTAGCATGTAATTTCAGAGCATATTCCTCTGTCGTAATATCACATCTATCACTCATTAAGTGCTTTTGAGAGTTGCGCCTTGTGCTTTGCTTGTGAGCCCATTTGTGTGCATGTTTGCCTAGTCTTTTGGGCTTTAATTCCAGCATGTTTAGGCCACCGTTTTGGCATGTTTTAGGTCTGTCCATAGCTGGTTTGGTTGTTTGAGCTTGATATTGCATGCCTCTAGTGTAATGCACTTCACTAGCTTTGGTGCTTTTGGCCTTTTAGCATGCCTTGCATGGTTTGTTTGCATGATTTCAAGTCATTTTGCATGCCATTTCAGTGCTGAAATACATGCCATATTACCCCATGTTTCACTCTTCCGTTCGCTTTGAAAGAGGTCTTTAGCCCCTTGTTGGCTTGAGCATGGAATTGAGACTCTCATGCCTAATGGTTTTAACCTTCTCTTGAGGGTTTCTACTAACCAAAAGCATGAGGCTTCTTTCATGTTCAAGGTGCTTGTAGCTGAGGCCATCTTTCCCATTAGAGGACCTGCACATTGAACTTAGCCGATTAAGGAATGGATTGGTAATGTAAAATGTGTAAACAAAATTGAATCAAGTAAAACATGACTAAGATAAGCATGTTGTTTGCATTGCATGTGTTTGGATCTGACATTAATCTAAAAACGAGAAATATGGGACATTTCATACTTGAAGTGGTGAAATGTGTCACGTTTCTTGGTCGCTAACACCCTTGATCAAGCATAATAGGGTGGAGACTTTTTGTATGTTGTTTGTGCATTCATAAACATGGTATAAGCCTTGTTTTTGGCCACCATGCATTGAAAATGCTTGGTTGGTGGCTTGAGAGCCGAATGCCATGCTCCTTTGAGCTTGAGACATGATTGGGAGAGTGGTAGTGCCTACATTGTCTTGCAAATACATTGTTGTGCCTCTATTGTTCTCTGTTGCAGCAAAACCAGAAGCCTGAAGAAGCAACTAGCCGACCAACCAGTTTTACTAGCCGACTGGCCAGTTTTAGTGGCTGGTAGCCACTTTTTCTGGCTGGCAGCCCACCAGCAGATTCCTGTTTTAAAGTAAAGCCAGTCTGGAGGTTGGCACAATTTTCAGAGATCAAGGCAAGTGCAAACAGAGGCAATTGACAACTTGGTAATGGATTTCCGAGCGAACGCCAACCAAGCATTCATCTTCAACCTCTTGGAACAGAGCTGAGGCAATATGATTTGTAATTAGCTTTACTTGTTAGTTAGCTTAAATTGGTAATTTAATTAATTAGTTTGTTAATTAATTAAGTGTTGTAATAATTAGTAAGTAGTTTACTAGTTATTCATTTTGTTATGTAATAATTAATTTAATTGGCTTAATTAGATTAGTTAGGCTTAGCTTAGATTAGCTTAGCTAATTCATTCGAACCCTCCGTCGAGAGACCAAATGTTGTAATAAGTGTGCGTGTGTGTGTAAATGTCTTCTAACCCCACGTCTTTCTCCCTTTTACTTAACCCCTTTCGATGGTTAGTTTAGGGTCATTTTTCAATTAGCATACCTTATGCTTGCATGTTTGCATCATTCATTTGTCTTGCATGCACCGGGCTCGGCGCATCATTCAAACTGCATTGACTTTCAATACTTATTTGAATACGTGTTTCAAAGCATGATATCAAATTGTTGCATTTCATATGCCTTGTTAGATAGTCGAGCCTATTTTGTTGCATTTTTTGCATGTGTTGCATTGGGCATTTCACATAGTTAGATTCATGCATTGATTTCTAATTAGCTTCTGTTTTGGCTCGGAGTACACTGTAAGTGTTTACGCTTTAGCATCGTTGCATGAGTGTAAGTGATTGCCATGTTTAGCACGCTTGCCATGAGGCTATGTGCTTAAATGATTAATTGCATGAATGTCTGTGGATGAAGGCTTCATTACTTGAATTGCAACAATTCATCCAAATGTGAGTTTTAAGCCCACTTAAGGTGGCAAATCATCATGTTTTAAGCCCATCTTGTTTGGTGGCAAATCCGCATTTCTAAGCCCACTTGAGGGTGGCAAATTCAAACCATTTTCGAAAACAAACATGAGATATTTTTTTCCAATTCTTGTGATTTAGTCTATACTTGTTTGCTGTGTGCATCACTTAGTAAGATAGATAACAACCGGAACAAGAACACATGTGTCTTTAAATCAACATATCATGCTTAGTAGAGGCTGATCTTTGATCTGGCGAGCGGTGGTGCTCATTTTATGACCTTCCCTCCTCGTACCCAAGTTCCCGAGCCGAGGTAACTTTGGTGATGACGGATACGTGGCCTTTGGCACGAGTCAGGGTTTCCTAAATTTCCAAAAGCAAAATATTTAGGTGGCAACTTTGTAATCTGGCAAAGCAGTCCAGTTTGGCATTTTTTATTCAAAATCTAATTTTCCAAAATGATTTGCCAAATTGGACTCTTTGGTGATTTATCAGTCTTACATTGCACTTTGTGAGATTAGATTCAGAACCGTGACAAGAGTCCGAACTGTAGTAGTTATGAACCCAAATCTGTACCCTCTCCGAAATGGGGGGCGCGCAGAGGAAGTTCGGATGGTCTACAGTGCCACACAACCCGCATGCCTTTGGACTAGGCTATGTGCCCATCAAAGAGGATTAGATATGGAAGGGGGAAGAAATGAGAGGCAGACCTAAGGCCAAACAAGCCGGGAAACATTATGAGCTCATCCACAGGCCAATCCAAGGGACATTGAATGGCTACTTTGTTCGGGAAGGAGAAGACTTCCCTTTTGTGGATTTCCCGAGCCTTGGGTGAATTCCTCAAAGCAACATGTCCCGGGATTTGAGATCTTTTTTTGATCTGCAGTTGCAGGACAGTGATAATAAGGAAAGGGCTAAACCAAGCATTAAAGCTGAACAGAGTATGGAAGGTGACTCAGATGACAGCGAACCTAGAGTAGGGGCAGCACTGGCTAGTCTCCTGACAGATCCTACAGCTGACCTAGAGAACTTAGGGGATAGCCTTACTGTCTCCATGATCGGCGAAGAACCGGCCGTGAACCCAACCAATGGCATTTTGGATGTGTCAGGGGCACCATCTCTTACCTAGCAGCTGGGGAATGGCTATCTATCCAATTCTGAATCAAGTGATGAGCTAGAATATGATTCCACTGAGTCTGTTAGGTCGAGATCAGATTCAAGTTCTTCTAAGTCTGAGTCGGGTATTTCTGGTGGTGGTAACCCAGATATCAAAGTCCTGTCTAGGTCTTCATTCAGCTTTTCTTTTGAGTCTATAACTAAAGATCTAGACCTTTTGAATGAAAACTCTGTAGATTCTGTGTACTTTTCTGTGTTGTTGGTTTATTGTATTAACCAAGATTTTCAGAATTTTAATGAAAATGAAGTGGAAAAAATTCCCCTGGCTTTGAAAAACTTGATCAATCGAGAGGAGAAGAGGTTTACTAAACCCTGTGCTGATGAAATCATTGCTATTAATGTGGGTACTAAGAAGGATCTACGCGTGGCCCAGATCGGGTCCACGTTGTCTTCGGAGGAGCGCAAGCGTTTAATCGATTTGTTAAAAGATTTCAAAGATGTTTTCGCGTGGTCCTACAAAGACATGCCTGGAATCGATTCTGAGATTGTAAAGCATCAGATCCCTCTTAACCCCGAGGCCCGGCTAGTCAAGCAGAAACTGCGTAGAATTCGTCTGGATTGGGCACTAAAAATCAAGAAAAATGTCACCAAGAAGATCGAGGCAGGTTTCTTGTTAGTATCTGAGTATCTGACTTGGTTGGCCAATATCATCCCAGTGCCGAAGGAAGATGGTAGAATCCGAGTGTGTGTAGACTTCCAAGACTTGAACAGAGCCAGTCCGAAGGATCACTTTCCTCTTCCGTACATTGATAAATTAGCGGATTTCAATACGGGCCATGTATTGCTATCATTTATGGATGGGTATTATGGGTATAACCAGATTATGATGGCGCCTGAGGATAGAGAGACAACCACATTCACTACACCGTGCGGTACCTACTGCTACCGGGTTATGCCGTTTGGTTTAAAAAATGCTGGAGCTACCTCTTAGAGGGCTGTGACCACCATTCTACACGACATGATCTACAAAGAGGTGGAGATGTACGTGGACGACGTGATTGTCAAGTCCAAAAAACAAGAGGGCCACTACACCGCGCTAAAAAAATTCTTTCAACAGATCAGGAAATACAGATTGAGGTTAAACCCGCAAAAATGCACCTTTGGCGTAACGGCAGGAAAAATGTGAGGCTTTCTAATCACACAAAGGGGCATTGAAGTAGATCCTTCTAAAATCATACCATCTTAGAAATGCCACCACCAAGGACTGTAAAGAAGTGCGAGGCTTTTTGGGTAAAGTGCAATTCATAAGACGGTTTATTTCCAAATTAACCTTGACTTATGAACCACTATTTGGTCTCCAGGAAGAAATTCCGATGGGATGATCGATGTCAATTTGCCTTTGAGCAAGTTAAGCAGTACCTTCAGAATCCGCCTGTGTTGTTGCCACCGAAGCCAGGAAAGCCTTTGATTCTATACTTTTCAGTAACAGATTCGACTATGGGATACATGCTCGCTCAGGAATCTGAAGATAGGGTGGAGAAATCCATCTACTACTTGAGCAAGAAAATGCTAGACTATGAGACCTGGTACACTCTTTTGGAGAAGGCTTGCCTAGCCTTAGTATGGGCTACCAGGAAGTTGAGGCACTACCTGTTAGCTCACTCTGTAGTCCTAGTTTCAAGATTAGATCCCATCAAATATCTCTTTGAGAAACCGGTGCTTATGGGTAGGCTAGCTCGTTGGTTGCTTCTTCTCTTCGAATTTGATCTCAAATATGTCACCCGCAAGTTGGTTAATGGAAGAGCTATAGCTCAGTTACTGGCAGACCACCTGGTAGAAGGAGATGAGGCAGTGGAATACTTGTTCCTAGATGAAGACATTCTGCAAGTTGAAAAGGAAACTTGGACGATGTACTTTGATGGTGCGTCCAATCAGTACGGCTATGGGATAGGTGTGTTTCTAATAGCACCCGACGACTCTCATATACCTTTAGCCTTCAAACTCCAGTTCAAGGTGTCCAACAACGAAGCAGACTATGAAGTGTGTATTGCTGGTTTAAAAGCCGCCCTAGAATGAGGGGCAATAAGGTTGGATGTCATCGTGGACTCGAACTTGGTTGTTTCTCAAGCAAATGGAGACTAGAAAGTCAAAGAAGAGAAAATGAAGGTTTACCATCAGACCCTGGATGTTCTGATTCCTCGGTTTGAAAAATTGACATTCACGCATCTACCAAGAGAGAATAACCGGTTCACTGATGCTTTAGTAACTCTATCTTCTATGGTAGACATCCCACTTGGAGTCTGGATGTGTCCAATTATCATCGAACAGAAATATACATCGGCTTATGAAACTATTGCCGCGATAGATGAAGTGCAAGACAAAACCCCTGGTATTATGATATTTGGAACTTCCTGGAAAAGGGAACATATCCACCAGGGGAAAATGCCAAGGACAAACGAGGAATACGGCAAATAACTGTCCAATTTATCATCTGCGGAGGTAAGCTATATAAAAGAGGTCATCTGGGAATGCATAAGTTGTGTGTGGAGGAAGAGTAATCAAAGTGCCTTATGGAGGCTATCCACGATGAAGAATGTAGGGCGCATATAAATGGTGTGATGCTAGCCAGGAAGATTCTCAGGCAAGGTTACTACTGGTCCACTATGGAGGAAGATTATATTGGTTTTGTACGGCAATGCCACAAATGTCAAATTCATGCCAATCGCATGAATATTCTGCTGTCAAAGCTTTACAACATGACTTCGCCATGGTCGTTCTCAATCGAGGGAATCAATGTTATCGGTGCTGTCTCGCCAAAAGGGTCGAATGGACATGAATATATCTTGGTGGCGATTGATTACTTTACAAAGTGGGTGAAAGCTCAATCCTATGCAGTGTTGAAGGCATCGCATGCGGCCAAATTTATCAAAAACAATATCATCTGCTGGTACGAAGTCCCGAACGAGATCATATCAGATAACGGCTCCCACTTCAAGTAAGAGGTGATAGACTTGCTAGACAAACACAACATGGCTTTTCATAAGTCATCCACATACAAACCACAAGCCAATAGAGCTGTTGAAACCACCAATAAGAATATCAAGAACATCTTGCAGAAGATGGTTGAAACCTACAAGGACTGGCTAGAACCTCGATTCGGACATCTACAAGGGAAACCCCTTATTCTCTCGTCTACGGGATGAAAGCCGTTTTGCCAATTGAAATTGAAGTCCCGTCACTGCGAGTTATGGCTGAGTGTCAGATAGCGGAGGAGGACTAGCAACAGAGCAGATTTGAGGAGTTGATGTTGTTTGATGAGAGGTGGCTAAAGGCATTGTATCATGTTTAGGGCTACCAAGGCAGAATTGCTAGGGCTTTTAACAAGAAAGTTAAGTCTCGAAATCTCAAGGAAGGAGACATGGTGCTGAAGGACAACCGAACTCCCATCCATGACCCTAGGGGCAAATTCAGACCCAATTGGACTAGTCCTTACATCATCGAAGCTATCTGGTTAAAAAGGGCAGTTATTCTCATGGACTTAGATGGCCTGGAATTTTCACAGCTGATCAATATAGACAAGTTAACAAAATACTACCCTTGAGAGGCTTGCTAGACCGAAAACCCAGAAGGGCGACCTAGGCAAAAGTTAGAGTATGAAAAATTAGAAATAGAGAAAAACTGAGCTCGCAAGGTTGAAAACCCTAAAGGGCGACTTTGGCAAAAGTTAGAGCGCAAAAGGAGAGAGTTAATACTAGAGTGAACCTGAACCGAACTACGTAAGGCCTGATTCCCATCTTTAGGATACGTAGGCAACTTCATCCTGAAGTTCGACCGTAACCATCTCTAACTCAACTGTCCTGTCTATTTTCCTGATCAGGTCATCTCAGTCTATCATCCATTAGTTCGGTTGTGATCTTCATTTTGGGAGGAAAAGCTGGTTACAATGCAGAGCAATAATGGTATTCAAGCAGGGGCAGTTATGATTTGTCGATTTGGGGTTGTACATCTTGAGGATTGATTCTATGCGTGTCAGGTAGTGATCATTTTCAACATAGACCATTTTTGGACCAAAAGAAAAAAATTTAGTGCTCACAACTTTAATTCCATTGATTTCAACATAAAGTTCTCTAACTCTCTGATACAAATCAAAGTTATTTTTACATCATAAAACTTAAAAAGATAGGTCAAAGCAATAAACTAGGGGCATAGGCGAGTTAGGTGCTCCTACATCCTCTGCTCGTGCTTGGGGAAGCTTTTGTAGCCAAAGTGGGCCCGCCTTGTGCCTCATCCTCGAGCCAAGCCAAGCACTCACCAAAAAGGGCATAACTAAAGCTAGGGGCAGGGGGCAGGGGGCAGGAGCTCTCTTGTCCTCCAGGCGACAAGATACTGAGCCAAGTGTGAAGCACGAATCGAGAACGAAGCCGGGTATTCTACCCCCTCCTCTGGACGGGTCTGACCATGCTCAAACTAGCATCTGAACCGGAAAGGAAATTAGAACACGTAGTGCGTGAGGCCAATCAACTGTATCCCAGGCTACCGAGTCATGTTGTAACTCATCTCAGTCAGATGAAGCCAAGGGCAATGCCAAGCTATGTCAGTTGCAGATTTGCTGCACATCCAGTTTCACCACCATCCCTCGTTAGGAAAATCCACTAGTCGTTGACAGAAGAAATAAGCTCGAGCTGAGTACTTGGAGCAAGGGTTCACCACCTTCAGCTTATCCATGGGCTATACCTAGGAAGGAATGAAAAATATGAGAGATTAAAGAATAGAGAGATGTGCGTGAAGAAAAAAGTAAAGAAAGGGTTTTGAGAGAAAATAGAGCATGAGTGTCGAGTGATGTGTGTGAGGCATATATCAGAAAGGGTGGAAAACAATACCTGAAGAAGTAGTGGACTCCCTGCAAATCTGGTGGTATCTCACCGATGAAAAGCATCTAAACCCATCAAGGTCTCGGCCAGGGCCAAACCGATGCAACTTTTACCCTTTTTCAAGCGTTAGGCCACCTCAATCAAGTTGATGTTGGCTCCACCGCAACTAAGGGCAAGAAGGAAATGTGCAAGCATACATAAACATAGGGCATGTTGCCAAAAACCTCGCCAAAGAAGGTCTCCTCTGTCACCGATGTCAGAAAATTGATGAATCAAGCTGGGTATGTCTAGCTCTCCGTTATGGGCCAAAGATCGAGATTCATGCAAAGTGAGCCCACACATTTGTTCCAAAGCTTGGGCATGGCCAAAACGTGGCTAAGGCATGATTTCCTCATCGCACCGGGATTCCATTAGTGCTTGAAATTCCTCAAGAGTTGGGCACATTTCCTGTGCTCTGAAGCAAAAGCCATGTGTAATCAGGTCCCAACATCAGGCCGTGACATAGAGGAACGGAGAACAAAATAGAGCATGGCTCAACAGAAAAAGCGCATTTATGCCAAAACCCCAAAAATTTACCTTTTCAATGCCGTCTAAACTGGCTCTCCAATCCATGAGCTTCTTGGCAAGAAATGTCACCATTTGTGAAAGAAACAGCGGCTAAAATGAGGTTCTGGAGAAGAAATCATGAAGGAGGACATTTTATAGAAGATAGGGCTATGAGTGGAGGCCAGCTGTCAGCTTTCTGGTGGTTCTTCACATTTGTGGCCATCCACTTTTTCTGGCCGACCGTCCATTTATGGGCCGGGCAATTTTGGCAGCCTGGTTTTGTCTTGATCTTTGTGTCGTTCAGTCTTGTTTTGAGCCTTTCAATTTTAGCAAGTGTGCATAGCTATGTTTAGTCTATTTTTTACTTTGTTTTTTTGGTTAAATCGAGTTATATGTTGTATTTTGGTTGTTTGTCGGCTCATTACCCGATTAAGAACATTGTTTCAATCAAGCGATCTCGTTGCAAACTCAATTCCATTTTCATTTTATACAAATATGGTGCTCATGATACAAAAAACAAAAACACTTTTCATAAAAACTGCGAGGTTTTATTCCAATCATAGTTGTTACAAAAGGGAGTACAAGTTTTAAAAGCAAAAGTAAAACCTGTTTGAAGATGTACATATGCTAAGCTACCAAACAAAAAGAAACTAAGCAAAAAGTACAAAAATCGGCACTAGTCATCTCAAGCTCAAGAGGCCCTCTTCGTCATCTTCCTCGGAGGGGACTCAGGGGCACTGTCTCCATCAGCACCGCTATCAAAATTAGACTCTGAACCAGAGTCGATTTCTTCATCTCCGCTCCCTGCCTCAAAGCCAGCCTCAGCATCATCTCCGCTCCCGAATCCAGAGCCAGCATCATCACCCCCACTCTCAGACGACTCAAAATGTCGACTTGTTGCCTCCTCGGAGTCACTGGTCTCGGCATCATCATCACTCAAAACGGGCTCTGAGGGACTGCTCCGGCCTTGGGTACCCTTATCCCTACCTCGACCACGACGCACATTTCGGTCACGTGTTGGGGTCTGTCTCTCTCTCCTCCCTGCTGCTAGAGGAGGTGCTGCCAATGCTACTACTGTTGCTGCCACTGGTGCTCTAGGTATAGATGGAATCTGAAAAAACAATTGTCAACATATCAGCTACATTGTGTGTATCAGATACAGGCATAGTATACAAAATGAGCGTCATGTAGAAACTAGATACAGTATATGTACAGTGTATCAATGATGTGTATCAGTGCAGTTTGAGGAAGACTACAATGGAAGTGCCAATGTATCAGTGGAAATATGATAGTGTGGTGCACAACAGAGTTAGTAGTGAAATGCATGCTGAAATAGATGAAACTACCAAAATACCATGGAGACCAAGCAGCATCTCTCTCCTCTGCACCATGCCAATCAAAGAAGCAACTAGCTCGAGGAGGCTCTCTATATACACTGTGGGTGCCTACAAGTGCATTTGAATGATCAATGTCTAGAATAATCAATATCTGAAATGGAAAATGTGGGGTGCAAATTGTAAAGTGTGGTCCGTACCTGAGGTGCGCCTCGAGCTCTGACATACTTGTGCCCTGCCTCTACCAACTCGATCGAAATCTGATATGCTGTCCTGGTCGGCCGCCAACATATAAGCACAATGGAAATCTCTGACCAACCGATAATCTGCCTAATGAGAGGGACCCCTCTAGTATCGGCCCAAGTTGCCTGAGTCGCCTCACTTGCCAAGGGAACACCAGCTGTCTCGCCTGCGCGAACTTCGGTTAGGGGCGACATGAGATAAGTCTGAATGAAAGTCGCGTAGTCGCCCTCTGCTCTAAAGAAGTCAGCATCTAGGCCCACCATAAACTGGATAATCGCCTTAACTAGGAGGCTATCTGTTGTCCTCATTGACGCTGAGGGTGGCATGGAAACAACTGGATCGGGCGAGCCTACAGTCTGGCGTACAAACCGCTCACTCAAGAACCAGACCTTATAAACTGGGCCCTCTAGCAAAATCTGAAATCGGGATATGGCCCAAGCCCCAGCCCCAGCATACTGATCCCTCACTCCAGCCGGTATCGTCACCCAAGGCTGCCACATGATCTGCAAACAGAGAATGCACAGATTGTTAGTTGCCGTCAATTGTCGAAGTATGAATCAGAACAGTAGTAAAGGAAAAATGACTATGAGTTTCGGATTACCTCGTCAGCAACCACCGTATCGAAGTATCGGTGGTAGAAAGCGAAGGTCATGTCATCATGGCTCCAACACTGGCACCGGCCATCGTATCACCATGAGTAAGGCACTACGGAGGGGATCTTATCTACAGGCTCTAGAGCTAGAGTCGAGAAATAGGCATAAACCTATAACTGCAAGAAAAGGGCAGCAGCATTATCAACAATGCATGAGCAGATACAAAACAGAAAGTGCAAAGCAGAAAGCACAATGTGTGAACAAATATTGAATAGAAATTACAAAAGCATAAAGGTGTGGTGCATACCTCCCAAGCTCTCCAGTAGCCACCGGCCCACTCTCCCCTCATACGAGAAACAGAGTTCATGTAGCCATAGAGTATGGCGAGGCCAGCTGCACCCCAGTCATAGAATTGGACCCAGGGCAAGGTCATGAGGGGGCTTAGTAAGTATAAACTATCACGACCCAAACCCGCCCCTACAGGTTTAGCATCGTAACCGGCCAGTAATCTGTGATTACCGAAGGCCTGTTTAATAATAATGACAATAATACAACATAAAAGGGCAGGCGGAAGCCAATAAATAATAATATACATCATCCAATGAGCTGTGAAGACCTGAATGGAAATGAACTTTCATATACATACTTATATACACAAACACTTATGTCCGTAAAACACATATATACAAGACAAAACACAATGTAGGGAATTAAATCCCATTATCGAAAACAGTATTAACAAAAGTCATAAAACATTCATTTCATTTGACCAATATCAAAGGGGTGAATTTGAACCACCCAAAAAACCTTGACACATGTTGGTTCGAAACCTCGTGGTAAGGCACAATAGCTGGCTTGACAAATCAAGGGTTCGAGTCGACACCACTAGCTTTGATCTGATACTCGATCGCCTACATATATATAATAAATAGTGAGCTAAAGCCCAGTGAATAACATACATGTAAAGAGGTTAAGAATGATGTCCTTACGGTCTTTGAAACAATCGATTTCAATTAATATCTTTGTCAATCAATCGTTCAATCATTCAATTCGATCAATCACTTTCAATCATGTTCATATTCATATAGGTCATACGTGGTACATCTAATAGCAACAATACAATACAATAGGTCTTAAAGACCAAACAATTAATTGATGGCCATCATACAATAACAATAGTTCCAAGATTTGGAACTGACAGAGATCTCTATAACGATAACGATAATAATATCAATAACAATAGCAATAGCAATATGCTATGGATGCCACGAATACAGTTCAGAAAATAGGATCATCATTCAATCAATAAAAAGTATCATTTCATAAAACAATATAATTCATCAATCAGAAAATAAATGCGATTGAACATATCTTTACAACAGTGTCACTCACAATGGGCTTCTCGATACACGTACTAATGGTTCGGCATCCGACCTAAACAAATAAAGTCAAGCACAACACAATTACAATCACACTCTTACAATTCTATTCAATTCAATCGTTTGATCTCTATTAGTTTTCTCTCACTTGATTTTAATTTTTCATTTGGTTATTCCTATTTATTTTTCTTCCATTCCTTTTAAATATGGATGACTAGTATTAGGAATAAATTAGATTATTAACCTCCAATTAAAATATGTTTAAACGTATTAAAAAAAACTAATTAAATATAAATAATCTAATCATATACCAACCCTTATTAAGTTCACTAATTACACAATCAAACTTAAATTAGGCTCATATACATTAAATTACAATTATTCAGTCATGTTTAAATTACTGAATCAGAAACTCATAAATATGTACATTTTGCAATTTCAACTCCATTTTCAAGCAAATCAAGGCCCAAATAATTAATCTTCACATTTATTTCCATAATCTAAAGCCTAACTCAATTTCAATTGAATTTAATTATTTCCCAATTAAGGCTTAATTGACTACATCTAATTTTACAAACCTAAATCAGATTTTTAATTGAATTCTTATAAGGCTCTAAATATCAAATTAAACTCATTCTTCCATTTTGGAAACTCAATTTCATGAAACATCCATTTTCTTGAACCCAAGTTCTAATTCATGTTTAATCTCTTCTCAAACTCCATGAATCATGTTTGAAAATAAGTTTAGAAAACAATTGTTTTGTTCATGTATTCTTGAAAACATTACATGCATGGAAGGATCATTCAACCTAATAGGTGTTTGAACTAAAATTATGCATTGCATGTATAATTTGGGAGTTAATTCACTCATTCCTCACATATAAAACCATGCATGTAGTCTCTCATTACATGAACCACTTCAATTAAGCTTATATTTTGTTGCCTAATCTTAAATTCTTTAACTTATGAGCATAATTCTTCAAATACATGCAAATACATGAGATTAGGGAGGAGAATTCTTACCAAAAGTGAGTGAATTGTGAAGAATAAAGTGTAATTGCAAAGGTTCTTCAAGCTTCTCCTTCCTTTCTTTTTCTTCTCTTCTTGAGTTCCAAGTGTTCAAAGCTCTCATATTCTCATTCTCTCTCTCTCTAGGTGTATAGCTTAAAGTTTGAAGAAGACCCACTACTTTAATCAACTAATTGATGAGCAAGGCACATGTAATAGATTTGTTGTATTCAATTTTTAAATTTCCTAATTTAATTTACATGAAATTTATTCAAATTAAATTTTATCTCATCATCTCATAATCTTAATTACACTAAATTAAATTATACTAAGGTGGATTAGGCTCTAATTCCTATCCAATTATTTAATTCTAACTTGTTAAAATTAGCGAATCAGACAGGTTTAATTTGCATTCTAAGCTATCTGTTCAAACAATACAAGTCAATAAATCTCATAACAATTAATAACACTTAATCACATAATTAACATGTAGGAACATAATTAATAGTTTCAATTAAGGCTCAATTCAATCACAGACAATTTCAGTAAACTGAATCAATATTCAATTAAATTTCCCAAATGGCTCTAAAAATTCCCATAAGCCCATCCATGTACTCAATTTCAAGTTGTGCACTCAATAAGATTGTCGATTTCAGTTTCAAAGTTGTAACCTTAATAGGTAATTTTCAAATTTGGATAGATATGCAGAAATTAAAATACTAGGCACTTAGTTCAATTAGAATTAACACATAATTAATTAATTAAAATCACGATTAGCAAGTCTGGGTCGTCACATAAACCTATGGTGTTCCACCTATTCGTGAACAAGGTGCTACCAAGGAGAAACATCAAAAAGCCCCAGGCATACTGTTCTACCTCATCTGGTGTCTCGGGCTCACTCCCCTTGAAAGTGCTCGACGAACCAGCTGTACCTCACCATCGCTGGTCTGGATAGAGGTGGGCGTGCTCCGAGCAGATGGATCCAAGATGCCTCTACTCGCCCATGTCCATGTCAAAGGGGATCGGATCACCCCCTACTCCTAAGCCTGTGATCATGGCGAAGTCGTAGGGAGTCATCGTCATCTCCCCAGCGGAAGAGTGGTGGAAAGAGTTGGTGGTGTCCCACCACCACTCCACCAACACTCCGAGAAGAGCCCGGCTTGTTATGTGTCGTGAAAGTCCAAAGCAGAATAGTCCAAAGCCAACCTCGTCAACAAGGTCACGGACCTCTAGAGGGAGCTCATAATACCATTCTCTCACTATCGCCGCCTCATACCCCCTGTAAGAACAGGAGTCCCCCTGTGGCAGAGAAAAAGTGAAGCACATGAAAGATAGTGATAAAAGAGCATTCAGATAAAAGGAAGTGCGAGAAATACAGTTAAAGGAAAGGTAAGAAAGAATGAAAATAAAGTTCGTACCTCGGTAGCGCTGAAGGAGAGATGGGAGTCCGGCTCCTTCAGCAAAAGATCCTTCGGCACGCCACCAATGAAATCGCTGAAGCGCCTGATGCCCCCAGGCGGTAGTATGTGTATGCGAGGATGATAAGTCATCGAATCAAAGGGCCAGACCCTCGGTGGTAGTGGCTTAGGCTCAAGCTCTAGAGTGAACACCGCCTCAAGGTCAGCCGTAATGCCCTCTGCCGCCTCGCCGGCCTTGGCGACTGTCGTCTCCTCAATCTCAATAGATGGTAATAGTAGAGGTGGAACCTCAAGAGTAGCACCATCATGTAGAACATCGTCTGCCATTTGAAAAATGAGGAAAAAATGGAGAAAATAGGAAAACTTGGAAAAAGTCAACCCTAGGAGAGGGAAAATGGGAGAAAAGTCAAAACTCGGGAAAGTTCACAAAACTCGAGAGAAACTCGAGGGAAACAAGCCTAAATTGGTGAAAACTCAAGAAAAGTGACGAAATCAAAATCTGACCGGTTCAAAGTGTAGACAATCAAGAGGGTTTCACGAATAAAGTTTGCGTGGGGCGTTGGAAAAAGCGTATAAAGCACGGATCTAGATAGAGGAAGCACCTAGAAAGAGGGATGAAGATTTCAAATGTGTGGGTGTTTGAAAAGTGAAGCTTGATGTGCATTTACAAAGACCCGAAGCAAAATGGAAAGTTTGCCCCCGAAAATGCACAGGTGGCTAGTAGGTGGCCAGCGACCTTCACTTGTGGCCGGCAAGTGACCAGCGGTCCTCATCTGTGACCTTGTTCTGTTTTGTGCCCCTGTTCCCCGAGAAGTGTATAGGAAGTTCTCTTTTAGGTTCAGATTGATCTTTGAGGAGCTTGAAACTGTGTTCCGGCGCGTGAACGTTCTCCGCCTGCCAATATGAATAGGGTGTATCCTTTTGAGCATGTTACAAAGTCTCCGAGCGATAAATCGGAGGTTGTCACCAAATATCGTTTGTGTTCGTTCTGTCGTTCTGTAAATTACATATTTGTTCTCTTCTATTGCATAGAATATGCGTTTTCACATATACTTATGTTGCATGCGTGCCCTGCATCATTCATGACTCATGCATAGAATGTGCTTTCAATTTTGGCATAAAGCATGCTTTCAATTATCATATGTCGGTTGTCTATCTTACATGGAATATACGTTGTCACTGTATTGATTTGTAATCTTGTTCACTTTGTGCATCTACCGCACTTGTTCATTTTTTGCATCTATCGCACTTGTTCACTTTGTGCATCTATCGCACTTGTTCACTTTGCGCATTTATCGCACTTGTTCATTTTGCACATCTATCGCAATTGTTCACTTTGTGCATCTATCGCATACTTTCATTTCATTGTGTATTTAGTGTACGGTCTCATACCTTTGTTTTTTTATCTCAGGATGCATAAAACGCGACCTTAAGTGAGTTTTATCTCGAAACGCGTGAAACGCTCTTCTCATGATTTCAGTGTGATTAGAGTATCTCAAGAGGCATGAAACACGACCCTAAGTGGGTTTTATCTCGAGATGCATGAAACACGATCCCGAGCGATTTTTCCTCTTCTCACGATTTCAATGTGATTAGAGTATCTCAGGACGCGTGAAACGCAACCCTGAGCGGTTTTGCTTTTATCTTAGGACGCATGAAATGCGACCCCGGGCGAGTTTTATCTCAAGATGTGTGAAACGCGACCCTGAGCGATTTTTCTCCTCTTTTCACGATTTCAACGTGATTAGAGTATCTCAGGACGCGTGAAACGTGACCCTAAGCGGGTTTTATCTCGGGACGTGTGAAACGCGATCCCAAGTGGTTTTTCTTCTCTTCTCATGATTTCAACGTGATTAGAGTATCTCTAGACGCGTGAAACGTGACCTTGAGTGGTTTTGCTTTTATCTCAAGACACGTGAAACACGACTCTGAGCGGTTTTGTTTTTTTTATCTCAGGCCGCATGAAATGTGACCTGGAGCGATTTTTATCTCGGGACGTGTGAAATGCGACCCCAAGCAGTTTTCGTTTCTCAGTTTCTCAGGACGCGTGAAACGTGACCCTAAGCGGTGTTTTCTTTCATTGTTTCACGTTTTGGCGTAGTTAGAGTGTGTTTTAGATCTTTTTGCATAGAACCTGTGTTGGTTTTAAGCTTGAAGCTGCTCATTCATATGTTATTATCATGTTATTGCTTATTGCATCTATTATTGCTTACTGCATCATCTTGCATGATCATGAATTTTCAAAATAGCCGGCTTCGCGAAGCGTGTGAGTCCAGCTTCAAAGTATCTTTGTGCATATCATTTGCATCTTATACTAGAATTACGCTGGTTTGATTCCTTGCAAAGGAATACGTTGGCAGCTTGCGAGTGCAACCATTTAATTTATGTCTTGATTGTTTGCCCAAGTCTTACGGCCTTCTCAAAATGGGTCGTCTTCGGGCTTTGACATTCACTCACGTCATTTCATGACTTCGAGTTCTGTCAAAGAGGGGTAACTGTAGACACCCCATTTTTGACCGCCCTTATGACTTGGACATCACCGCTTGCGCACCCAATGATGAATTTGTATATGCTTGTCAAGGGCTCGAAGTCCTCAACAAAATGCCACAGCTTTGAGCCTTCAAACCCTATACACCTTTTGCCTTGTTTTGGACCAAAGCCACATTTTTTCAAGCCTAAAAAGCCTGGGACCTGCAGGCCCGCTAGTGTGGGTTGTCGGCCATTTGTGTGGCCTAACGGCCAACATTAGTGGCCTAACGGCCACTTGTGTGTTTTTGCAGATATTTATGCCAGCTGTGCCAGCTATTTCCACAGGTGCACGTATTTGCCCACACATGTATGTATGGATATTTCTAAGGGAGTTTCATGTTTTTCTATAAATAGAAGACCTCCCCTTCCATTTTTGAGGGTTGAAAATTTTAGAGCAAAAATATTTCTCTCTCTCTACAATTCCCTTTCTCTCTTGCAAATTCTTAAGCCTTTGTCTATAGACTCTAAACCAAACCTTGTGGTCTTTGAGCTGAGGTACTTTTGAGCTTACTTTAACCTCTTGAGGGTGTGTAAGTGTTGGTTTGTCACTTGGAAAGGGTTCTCCTCTTCAAGAGGTATAAGTCTTGGCTTGTTTCTTTGATTTATTTGCTATTTTTCCTACTATTTTTGGGTTGTTTATACTCTGTGTTTTTGGGCTTTTTATACTCTGTATTTTTTGGCTAAAACTTATGGTTTAAGGCCACTAAGGGTGGAGGGGTGGATCACCCTTCTTTGCACCTCACTTCTCAAGCCTTTGTTGTTGTGTTTCCCACCTTTTTATCAACTTTTTTTGAGATTTTTAATACTAAATCTTGGAGGTTTTTCAGAGGCTAAAACCATGTTTTGAAGTCCCAAAAATGGAGGGGGTAGCCTCCCCTTCTTGTGCTTGTTTACTAGCTTAATTTGCTCCATGTTGTAGCTTACTCTTTTAGCTCTTTTGCCTTCAATTCCAGCATTGCTTTTAGGTGTTTTAGGACTGTTTTAGTGTGCTTGTTCCATTTATGCCTTGTATTGCATGCTTGTAGTGTAATGGTCCTCATAGGTTTGGAGGTTTAGGCCTTAGCCACCAACCTATTTAAGTTAAAGGTAAACTACCAATAGGTCCTAATAATTAGATTTAATTCTTATCAAGTCCTATTGAAAATAAGTCTTGGTAAATTTGTCGCTAAAAATAATTTTTGTGACAATTTTTTACATACATTGTTAAAAATTGACAATTAGTGACTTTTTTTGTCATGATTTTTATAAATTGTCGCTAAAACTTACAATTAGTGACTTTTTTATGACAAATTTTTCTCATAGGACCTATTAGACAATAAATTCACTTATTAGGACCTACACGTAAGTACCCCTTGAGTTAATAGCATTTATTTCTTGCTTTTCATACTTGTGATCACCTCTAATCACTTCTGCAACCTTCCTCCTTTCTTGGCTTTTTCTTTGTTTTGAAAGTTGTTTCAAACCAAGTGTTTGTTTAAGCATGAGATTGAGGTATTGTGCTTAATGATTTAATCCCTTTGGGGGTTCATTACCAACGGCATGGTGTCTCTCTTATGCCTAAAACAACTCTTTGTTTGATATTTCTTTCAATTAGAGGACTTAAAGATCACTATTGGACTTAATGAACTAAGGAATGGTTGGTAATTAAAATGAAGTAATAAAATTGGGACTAAAAATGATGCAAGATAATAAGCAATTTGGTGTTCAATCAGATGTTAATTGAACACATGTGTAGACGTCCCCGAACGCCCTGGGAGGGCGAGTCCCCCCCCCCCGGTTCTATTCATATTGGGCTCACTACAGTTCAGGACTCTCAAATTGTCACAGTTCTAAATCTGAACCAAAGAGTCCAATTCCGGCAAATCGTTTTGAGAAAACAGATTTTGAAAGAAGTGCCAAACATGGACTGCTTTGCCAGATACAGAGTCGCCACCTAAATATTTTATTTTTGGGAAATTTAGGAAACCCTGACTCGTTGCCTAAGGCCACGTGTCCGTCATCACCAAAGTTGCCTCGGCTCGGGAACTTGGATACGATTGGAGAAGGTCACTTCATGAGCACCCCCGCTCGCCCGATCAAAGATCGGCCTCTACTAACCATGATATCTATTTTTGAAAACATTATGCGTTCTTATTCCGGTTATTAGCCTAGATTTACTATGTGATTCGCACAGCATACAAGTATAGACTGGATCGCCTGAATTGGAACAAAACGTTCCATGTTTGTTTATTTTGAAAATGGTTTGATGGTGCTACCCGCAAGTAGGCTAAGACGTGGATTTGCCACCCTCGGGTGGGCTTAGAAAACATAATTTTGCCACTATCTAGTGGGCTTTAAAACTCACAATTAATGAATTGTTCCAATCCAAATAACCCAACCTTCACCCACAGGCATTCAGGTAGATATGTCACATAAGCATATAGCCTCAGGGTAAGCATGCTATCATGGCAGTCACTCACACGCATGCAAGGATGCTAAAGCATAAAACGTACTGAGTACTCCAAGCCAAAACAAAAGCTAATTAGAAATCCATGCATGATCTTAACTATACAGAAATGCCTAATGCAACACATGCAAAAATGCAACTATAGCAGGCTCGGCTATTCTAGACATGACATATGAAATGCTACAGCTAACATGTATTCAACTTGGAATTGAAAATACAATGCAGTTAGTATGATGCGCCGAGCCCGGTGCATGCAAGACAGATGAATGAATGCAAACATGCTATCATACTGTATGCTAATTGAAGCATGCCCTAATCTAACCATCATAAGCGGGTAAATAAAAGGGAGAAAGACGTGGGGTTGAAAGACATACATCACACACACGCACACTTATTACAATTGTGCCCTCGCTCGGAGGGTCCGAATAAATAATACAGTCCCAAATGAATAAATAATGCAGTCCCGAATAAATACAGAATCCTAATTAATTAACAAATTAATCTAGGAAAGCGATAAACTAGCATGCAAGCCATGGACCGCCTCGGCTCTGTTCCGAATGATAAATGATGCATGCTCCGGTTGCCTTGTGCGGAGAATTCCTTGCGATGCCCCGATTTGCCTCTGTTTGTAATTATTCTTGGAATGCGTGCCAAGCTCCGGAAGGCTGTCGATTTCTGATTTGCTGCAACAGAGAGCAACAAAGGGGCATGGCAAAATATTTTCACATATGTATGCATGACTACTCTTCGGGAAATGTAGTCCTCGATCCTCGTGCCACCAATCACGCATATCGATGCATGATGGCCGAGGAGTCAAATTGCACGACTCAATATGAAATGAATGCACATATAACCACAACAAGACCTAAACTCCATCATGGATAATCCGGAGTGTCGGTGACTGGGAATTGAGACACGTTCCGTCACTCGAAGTACGAAGCGTCCCTCGTTTCCCGTGCTCGGGCTAACTCCTATCCCAAGCACAATGCAATATGCATGACATGCATGAATGCAACTAATATACAACCTATCATGCACAATGCTATGAGATGGCATACACAATGCACGATGTAACAAGGCATACGCAATGCTCTAACATACAACCTAGCATACGCAACGCTATGAATCGAAATGGCATACACAATGCATAATGGACTTACACCAACATAAGTGGACCTCAACCACACTCACATCAGTAGCCATTAGATGAAAAATGAGACTCTCGAAATACGTGCACGCATGCACGCAAACCGAGGACCGAACCTAAGGCATAGTATGCAACTCTAACAAGGCATGGAAAGGCATGAAATGTGGCACATAAACATGTAATTCCAGCGCTGAAATATGATACAAAGCAGTCCCGAAACATGGAAACATGGCACCCGATGCATGGAATGAACCCCGAAACTCAAAACTAGGCACACGGAATGACTTACAGCTATACAAAGCATGCATTATTTGATCATGAAGCATGAAGACAGATACAAGACAGTCCCAAAACATGCATATTTCCAGTTTATAACAAGTCTCAAAAATGAACACAAATAGGGCTAATCTATCATGCAAAAATGGCCCTAAAAGAGAGATTAAACACAAAGGGACAGAGGCTGGCCCCAAATGGCAAAGAGCCCTTCAACAAAGTTGAATAAGGGCTCAAAAAAAGGTACTTTACAGTTTACATCAAGCCACGAAAATAATCACAAATAAGGCCAAACTATCATGCAAGAAAAGGCCTAAAAGAGGGGTAAAGAGACAAGTGGCAGCTGCTGTTCCCAAACAGAGGAGAGCCCTTCAACAATGTTGAATAGGGGCTAAAAACAAGTTATTTTACAGTTTATGACCAAGTCCAAAACAACTCACAAGTAAGCCTAAAATACTATGCAAAAATTGGCCTAAAATAGAGATAAAGAGGCAAGTGGTAGTAGGAGACCTCAAACAGCAGGAGGTCCTTGATCAAACATGAAAAGGGGCTCAAAATATGACTATTTATAGTTTGGGTTGGAGCCAAAAAAAGCTAGCAAGTATGGCTTAGATACAAAGCAAAATAAGGCAAGAAAGAGGGAAAATGGGACTCACCCTTGTAGAACCAAGCTTCAACAACTTTTGGGCCAAGTTTGGGAGCTCTTCACCTCTGGAAAGCAATCTCAAGTTGCTGGAATGGAGTGTAGATTGATAGGCTAGGAGTTGATGTAGAAATGGCCAAGAACCAAGGTATTTTGAAGCTTGGATGAGAGGGATAGAGAGAGATGTGTATACCAAGCTCAAAACAATTTTTCTAACCTTCAAACAAGGAGCTAAGGGTCTGGTTTTATAGAGGAGAGGAGTGGAGAAAAGGGGGGGAAAATGAAATTCAAATTTCCCCCCAAAAGAGCCCCCCTCGAATACAGGATCTGGGGGGAAAAAGAGGGCATATCTGTAAGGAACCAGGTGAGGGGGTCATGGCCGGCCAGGTTTTGAGGGTTTAGGGGGTCGGCCAGCCACTCCCCATGGCCGGCCGACCAAGGGTCAAAAGGGGCAATGACAATTGCTGGTCGGCCACCTCATATTGGTGGCCTCCCATGCCTGCACAACATAACTATGTGGTTCAAACCCGGAGAATGTGAACCAGGAGAAAGAAAAACCCATTTTTTAGAGGGGTTCAAAAGGGTCAGGCACAATTACTGGTCGGCCACCAAATATTGGTGGCCTCCCAGGTGTGTACAACACAAATATGGGGTTTAGGGTTCAAGAAAGTGGCCCCGGGGTGGTCAACATTGGCTTTCAAGTGAGGAAAACGGGCGTCGGAGAGCGATGAAGAAACAAAGCTGGCTTTTCAGAACAATTGCTGGCCTCCCATCCTCCTATAAGCTTCCTAACTATGAAAATAAGGTCTCCACCAAAAATGAATCAAAACGGATGCAAAATGGAGGTACGGGGACCGAAACGCGCGGGTCAGGGCCCCGAAAATGGGCTGTTAAGCACCAGAGGTGGCATTCGACCACGAAGTTGGTCTCTCGGGCCACAATGTCCCCCAAAAGGGAGTAAATAAGGTGCATACCAAAAATCGGAGCAAACGGAGGTGGTTTGGTGGTCCTGAATCGAGGCACACGGCCGTCGGCTCCGAAAAACCAGAAACCGGGCTCCAAATGGAAAAAATGGCCTACGACCACGAAACGTAGCCTACGGCCACTGAGAGATGGTCTATGAGACCTCTCTCTCCCTTTGGGAAGTGAAAACAGAGAAAACAGAGCCTGGTTCGCAAACCGAGGCAAGGCACGAAAGAGTCCGAAAGTTCGAAGGCAAGGCTTGCAGCTGGGACTTTGAAACTTCAGAACGAGCACCACATGCAACATCACCGAGTGCTCAATCAGTGACGTCTAAGTCTTAAGGTCGGTCAAAAATGGGGTGTCTACAACATGGAAACTTGAGGCATTTCATACTTGCTAGTGATGAAATGGATCAAGTTTCCAAGGTCAACCACTACCCTTGATCAATCCATGATAGGGAGGAGGTTTGAGAGTCTTTTATTGTGCATTTATTGAAATTGTACACCTTGGTTCATAGGCCATTATGCAATGAAATTGCATCGATTGATGGCTTACGAATTGAGCTTGCCACTCCTTTGAGCTGTTTGACGATAAGGATGGGTAAGGTGTACAAACATCACCTAAGGATGCCATGTTTGTGCTCTGTATGTTTTCTGTTGCAGCAGGAGGAACCAAGCTTCAGTGGCTGGCCGGCCACTACTTCTGGCCTGCCGGCCACTTTTGTCAAATTGAGCAGCAACTTTTATGAACAAAACAGGGCAAAGGCTGAGGTGAAAAGATGTTCTAACTGTGCAACAGAGGCATTCTGGCAGCAGAACAGTGGGCTTTTGGGGTGGAAATCTGCGCATACATGAGTATTCCTCGCTTCCCGGGCTTGATTAGTTAGCTTAGTTACTTCTTTCATGTTGTACTCATGTTGTAATTAATTAGTTAGTTCCATAGAATAGTTAATTAATTAATTAGTTTTGTAATAACTAACTAGCATAGTTAGTTAATTCAGTTTGTAATAGTTAGTTAATTTGTAGTAATTAGCTTGAGCGAGGGCACAATTGTAATAATGTGTATGTCTTCCAATCCCACGTATTTATCCCTTTTATTTATCTGCTTATGATGGTCAGTTTAGGGCATCATGTTTTGTTTAGCATCTCTTATGCCTTACATCCATTGTCTTGCATGCATTGAGCTCGGCGCATCATTTCGAACTTGCATTGTTAGTTAATACATTCTTTGAATACGTGCTTAGACCACATGCTATCAAATTGATTCATATGCCATATTAGTAGCCGAGCCTAGTAATTGCATATCGCATGTGTTGCATTAGTCACATTACATAGTTAGGATCACACATTTTTCTAACTCTGTCATCTTTTGGGCTTGGAGTATTAGGTGAGCTTTTATTTGCTTTAACATATTGCATGAGTGTGGTTGTTACCATGTCAAAGCATGTTCATTATAAGGCTAAGTGTTTAAGTGATAAACTGTTTAAATACCTGTGGATAAAGGCTAGTTGCTTGAATTGGGATAGTTTGATTAATATACATTTGAGCCCACTTTTTCAAGTGGCACATTCATAAACTCTTTTCAAAAACAAACATGAAATCAAATGTTCAAATTTTTGCAAATTAGTTTATACTTGTGTGTGTCACATAGTAAGTTAGCCTGATAAATCGGAACAAGAGCATATGATGTAAATAAGATTCACATCATGATTAGTAGAAGCCGATCTTTGATCGAGCTAGCGAGGGTGCTCAATTCATGACCTTCCTCTCTCATACCTAAGTTCCTGAGCCGAGACAATCCTGGTGATTACGGACACGTGGCCTTTGGCACAAGTCTCGAGTTTTCTAAATTTCCCAACAAAAAATATTTATGTGGCGACTCTGTATCTGGCAAAGCAGTCCATTTTTGGCATTTTGATTCAAAATCGATTTTCCAAAAGATTTACCAGATTTGGACTCTTTTGTGTTTTCTATTTCACATTGCACTTGTAGA
This sequence comes from Camellia sinensis, assembly GCF_055761805.1. Classification (NCBI taxonomy): domain Eukaryota; kingdom Viridiplantae; phylum Streptophyta; class Magnoliopsida; order Ericales; family Theaceae; genus Camellia; species Camellia sinensis. Next base: position 150,288,712 of record NC_138968.1, on the reverse strand, counting down.
ATCAAATTCAGAACCACGGGAGTCCAAACTATAGGGCTTATCATCTTCTAAAAGGAGCACGAAAAGTCGAGCTACAGTTATAAGGAAGTTTCTGAAATACGGTTGGTAACAAGTAATGATAATTTTTTTTTTTTTTTTGTTCTCTTTTGTCTCTTCACTTTCTCTATGTGATTGTTCAGACAGCATTCTCATCTAACTGGATCATCGAAAGGTCTACGGGGAAAGAACTTCTCCCATTTCGGAACCTTCTTAATGGACTTATTGCAGGTTCAGCTTGAAGGGCGCAGTCCAGCCGATCCGCAGAGTACTTGGATTAGTCTGACCCACCCAACCAGCCAAATAGTATTGTCATCTTCTATGATTGAAATTTTCATAAGTTGAAAGTGAATAAAATTTGTGAATAGATTAACGTGTTTGAGTTGGAGATGGACTTTACAAAATTTGTTTGTGTGTGAGTTTTGGTGAAGGAAAGCAACGCGGGGTGGTGGTGCTAAGAAATTTTAAAACCCGTTAATCTATTCACAAATTTTAGTCACTTTCAACTTATGAAAATTTCAATCATAAAAGACTTATATGAAGTGGGATTGATACAATCTGATTAGATTTTGTAAATTTTAAAAAAATTAAAATTATTTTGCTTATGGCTTGTTAGTTGGAGCTAATTTAACCCACTAAAAAATAAAACAAAAATGATACATCCCTCTAATTTAGGAGTTCTAAAAGAACACCAATGATGTGGAAAATAAAAAATAAAAAAAATAAGGCCAAAACATCACATCAGATGGTATCCACACACTAATTAGAGCTATTTGAGTTCTTAATTTAGAGCTCCCAATCTTTTTTCAAAATAAAATAGACTAAAAAGTGAATAGGATAAAATGTAACATTCAAATGGAACTTTTGGAATCAGGTTAAAATAGTAACAAAGCCAAAAAATAAGACTAAAAAAGTTCTCAATGGTTATTCTTACTATTGTTGGGGGGTTGGTACAGAGTAGCAGTAAAAATCAAAATTTATTATTTTGTCAAACTATGTGCCAAATTTGGCACAAAGTTTGGTAATGTTATAATTCGTTGGGGGTTTAGTACACTGTAGTAGGAAAAATCAGAATTTATTATTTTGCCAAACCATGTGTCAAATTTGACACAAAGTTTAGTAATGCTATAATTTGTTGGGAGGTGATACATAGTAGAAGAAAATATCAGAATTTATTATTTTGTTGAATCATGTGCCAAATTTGACACAAAGTTTGGCAATGCTGTAATTTGGCAACTATTTTGGCATGCAATTGGAGCTTTTTGTTGGGTTCAAATTGTTATAAAATAGCAATAGCAACCATTATAGTAACCCCATCGCAGTTGCTCTTAACATGATATATGTGAACTTCTATCCTTAAACCATGTGAACTGGTGTTCTCTTCCATGTTTTGATGAGGCAGAAAAATTCACATTTTATTGGCATGTGAACATTCCCAGGTCTCTTCTCAATCATTATTGCCACATTGACAGGAAAATTTGGGAACCTACAAGAGCAATGTTCATGGACAAAATGTATAAAAGCATATTCCATCTATAATTTGATTAAGGGCACTGTTTCATTTATTTTATTATTATTATTATTTATTTATTTTAGATTTAAATAAAGCAATCCCGTTTTGTGTTTTTTTTAAGGGTTTATATTAAATTCTTAATTTATTATAATAAAACTCGTCATTTTGCATCTTGAATTAAATCTCTAATTTATTGAAACAAGAAGTTGAACCGTATGCGTTATGTATTTTTGTTTAGAGATAATTGTTGAAAAGTCCAATCGAATGAGGATATAACATTAGGTCATGTAAATTATTTATTTATTTATTTTTTTATTTTTATTTTTTTTTTTTGTGAGAGATCCACCCTTTTTGAAATAGTTTGTTGAGATGTTCCCTTTTTTTCTCAAATATATTTTATTTCCAATTTTACCCATTAATTTATCTATTAACTTTTTTTTATCTGTTGATTTTTTGTTAACTATCTGTTCAAATTATTTTCCTATCTGTTCAAAAATTTTCCTTATCTGCTCAATTTTTTTCCTATTTGTTCAATTTTTTTACCCTACCTGTTTAATTTTTTTTAATCTTTTCAATTCAAATTTATTTTATTTGTTTAAATATTTGTCCAAATAAATACACAAAATTTTCATATCTATTGAAATTCTCATTTTTAACTTATCTTTTCAATCTCATTTTGAACAAATCATATTTTCTATTCAATTTTTTCACTTATCTGTTCAAATATTTTTATCTATTTAAATTTTTTTATCTATTCAAATCTTAAACATGTTCAAATCTTGTTATCTATATATCTGCAATTCTTGAACAAATCTATTTATCTAACATTTTTTTAAAAAAAAAATTTGTTGCAGTATGTTTCTCCATCATCATCATCATCATCATCATCAACAACAACAACAACAAATAAATAAATCTAAGATAAAAAAAAAAAAAAAAAAAAAAAAGGAGCTCTCTGTTGAAATTTACTAAATGTATTTTCCTCATATATTGAATTCTTGTTCAATTCGAGTACTCTGAAAGCACTGCTGAACATGTACTCAGTCTTTAATCCAGAGCAACCATCTCTTGAAAACTTAAATCAAGAACAATCGAACCAGAACGAATATACAAGCAATCACAACAACAACAATATATCTAGTATGATTTTTTTTTAACAAAACTAGAAACATAGATATACAAAAGAGAGAGAGGGAGGGAGAGAGAGAGAGAGAGAGAGACGCCGATTTGGAAATTGAACTTCGCCAGTGGTGCAAAATCCTAACCCTGGAGAGAAAGATGAGGAGTGAGAGAGAAAGAGAGAGAGAGAGATCGTGGGGAGTGCGAAACTTGAACTTGAACTTGAACTTCGTCGTCATCTTCTCGTCGTTGAACAGCTCAACCCGTTGTTGAACAGCGTCGCCTACTCACCATCTTTGATCGAATAAAAGAGATACTAAGGAGGGAGGAAGTGAGAGAGAGAGATCTGAGGAGAGAACAAAACCTCAAATCTCTTCATAGTCGATGGTTGAACAGATCTGAGACGTCGACAGCTCGATGATGAGGAAGAGAGAAAAGAGAATAAAGAGAAAAGAAAAAAAAAAAGAAAGGTGGGGAGGAGAGAGAGAAAATGAGAGGGTTTGATCTCCCCAAACACTAGTACTTGAGCGACGGAGCTCTTCTATCTGCACCGTTATCTGCACCGTTACAATAGGAAGAGCACGAGACAGAAAATGATGTGAGAGAGAGAGAGGAAGCGATGATGTGAGGTTAGGGTTTGGTTTTGGTTTGGAAACAATATATATGTGGGTATTTTAGTCATTTCGCACAGCCTTGTCCTTATGGATATGATAAATTAGCGCCGAACCTTTGGGCAAAGAAAATACTAGATTAGATTTTTCGCCCGAGTGCCCTTTTATTTAATATGTAATTTTTTGTACATGTTATGTATTTTTGTGGCAAATATTATACAATTTTTTTGATAGAATTACTAGAATTTATGGTTCAAAAGTAGAGTTACACATTTTGTGATAATGTTACGTATTTTATGATTAAAAAATGTTTGAATAAAAAAAATATGTAACTTTAACTTACTTTTTGAATTATAAATTGTTCTAACTAATTCAAAAATTACATAACATTTGTGACAAAAAAATCCGATAGATATAAAAAAAAATAGTAAAATGGGTCAAAACGACGTAATTTCTAAATTGTCTTCATAAAAAATAGTAAAAATTGCATAACATTTCTGAATTGTCTGCATAAAAAATAGCCAAAACAACGTAATTTAATTATTCATTCTTTTTCTAACAGGAACCTATAGTTAAAAGTAAAAGACACTCGGTCTAAAAGTCCAAATTTTAATTTTGTTTACCCAAAGGTCTAGGCTCTAAAACACTTTGTCCAACAAGATAAGCTCAAGCAAAATGACCAAAATGCCCTTCCTTATATATATATAGTTCCAAACCCTCTCTCACGTAGCTCTCTCTCTCTCTCTCTCTCTCTCTCTCTCTCTCCTCCGCCAGTCCTAAACTCTTTCTCACTCAGACCTCTATCTCCCTCAGCGTCACTCGTCGCCATCTCTCTCCTCCATCGATCTCTTCACTGCTGATCACATCACCTCTACCACCACAACCACCATCAATGGCGACAACCACCATCGGCGGCAACAACCGAACCCCTTATCTTCCTAACTAAGGGCAGTGATGGCGCACCAGTAGAGTCCTTAAATCTAGTTCGTCATCAGTTGGTAGGGGTGGAGGTGGATGATCTAGATTCTGATCAGGATAAATAGAGGTGAGGTTTGAAATCCATAGGAGATTACAGATCAATCAAGAGTAAAAGTAGAGAGCTTCGATGGGGACAAAATGACCTCCTCTCTCTCTCTCTCTCTCTCTCTCTCTCTCTCACACAGACCTAGGAGTAGAGAGCTCTGGTAATCCCTCTCCCTCTCTATCATATGTATATATATATGCATATAGATTTGCATGTATATATGTGTATGCCATTGATTTCGTTTCCATCTTCATCTGATTCAACAATTGATTATATAGGAGGAAAATTCGAGTACATAGAAGTGGTTGTGGAATGATCTGCTCTCTCTTTCTGTATATGTATATATATCATCATATGAGAATTTTTTTTTTTTTTTAGGGTTTAGTTGTTGTTGTTGTTGTTGATGATAATGAATCTGTGGCGTGATGATGATAAATCTTTCTTCTTCTTCTTGTTCAGGTCTATTCAAAAACGATTTAGATATGTTCAAATATGTTCAAAATGGCTCAAATCTGTTCAAATCTGTTAAAAAAATGGTTCAAACATGTTTAAATTTGTTCAAAATGGCTCATATCTGAATTTTAAACAGATGGCATTTCACATAGATAGATTTTGAACAGATATAATCAAAATTTCAAAAGATAAAATTTTGGCAAATAGAATTCAGGAAAAAAATGAACAGATAATAAAATTGAGATAGATAAATTTAAACAGATAAATGAAACAATTGAACAGATAATAAAATTTAGACAGATATTTGAACAGATAAGGGAGGAAATTGAATAGATAGTCAAAAAAATTTAAATAGATAAATACAAAATTTGAACAGATAGATATAAATTTGAACAGATAGTCAACGAAAGTTAACAAATTAAAAATAGTCAACAGATAAATTAAGGGGTAAAATTAGAAACAAAATGTTTTCCAAAACTAGCAAAAAGATTTCTCACCAAACTATTTTACAAATTATGGACTTTTCACTAACAAAATATATATATATATATATTGAATCTAATACTTTATATCCTTCTTACTTTAAATTTTTCAACAATTAACCCAAAATAAATTGGGTTACAAACTTACATGACCAAACTTTGTCTCTATATGACCACACTCCATCTTTAGCATGCCGCCCAACTCAAGGGGTACAACACTAGGAGTGACTAGAAGTTATTGGTTTGCCCAAGTAGCTTTACAATATTGATACATCCCTCAAAAATTAGAATTTTAATTGAGTTCTAGTGAGATGAAAAGCTAAAAATAAAATAAAAAAAAAAAAAAAAAGAGCGCTAAAACATCACATCAGATGGGTCTTATCCTTCTAATTTGAGAGCTCTAAAAGAGCAATAATGATGTGGAAAAAAAAAAAAAAAACCAAGGCCAAAACACCATATCATATGGGACCTACACACTAATTAGAGTAAGGATGGCAATTTGAACTCGGCCCGATGGGGAGCCGACCCCCCGACCCCGATTTGAGCGGTTTTTCTCCAAAAAATATCTGCAACGGGACGGGGATGGTATTCAAAATTCAATCCCCGATTAATTTCGGGCCGGGGACGGGGATAAGTGTTTCAGCCCTGTACCCGGTCCGTCCGCGGCCCGGTTTGTCCCCGAAGTGAAATTACTATTTTACCCTTTGTATATATATAAACCAAACCCCTCTATACTTTACTCCTCTGCCTAACGCGTCTCTCATCCCTCTCTCCCTCAGATTTCTCTCTCTTAGTGTCTCACTTCTTATCATCATCATCATCCAGGACAGATCGGAACAGATCTGAATAGACCCGTCGAGCCTCCACCACCACATCCTCTGCCGCCAATCTGAACAGCACCGCCTCTGCCCGTCCTCCGCCGCAGATTTCGACATCATTCCCTCCTTCGTCGCAGTACCACTTCTATCCGGCCTCCGTCGCAAGACCGGTGTTTGACCTAAACAATGGCATATGGCTTGAGCCGGCCGGTGCGCCAGTTGATCTGTGAGAAAAGCAAAGCAGATCTGTGTTGATGATGATTATAGAAAAGCAAAGCAGATTAGTGCGGCAGTTCATCATCACTCAGATCTGTTTTTTTTTTTTTTTCTTTTCAAGTTATTGATGATGATGATAGATACATATATATATATATATATATGTGTGTGTGTGTGTGTGTGTGTGTGATGAACAATTTCAGATTTTTTTTTTTTTTTTTATAAGTTGTTGATGATGATTGTTGATGATGATGAAGAAACAGATTTAAAAAAAGAAATTCGTTGTTGTTTCTGTGTTGAACAAAAAAAAACAAACAAACAAACAAACAGGTCGGGGATCTTTCGGGGTCAGGGAAACCCAATCCCCGTTAGGGAGCGGGGGCGGGGGGGTGATGGCATCCCTGCTGGGGATCAGGGGTGGGGACGGGAATTTTTTTGCCTTCGGGGATCGGGGACGAGGAGGGTGATCCCCGGCCCTGCCCCGGCCCATTGCCATTCCTAAATTAGAGCTATTAGAGCTCTTAATTTAAAGCTCCTGATATTTTTTTCTTAGAGCTATTAGAGCTCCTCCAAAATATTTTTGGGTAGCTTTATGTGACGTTCCATATATAATGGGTGTTTGGAAATTTGTTATTTTAGTATGCTAAAATTTTTGTGTTTGAGAAGATAGATAGATTTTTTTGTTTCTCGGCTAGATAGGATGTTTGTGAGAAAAAATAAAATAAAATGATTATAAATTTGATATGATATTTTATCTTATTAACTATTTTAACATATTTTATCTTTTTGTAAATTTTAACTAAAAAAAGACTAAAATTTAACTTGCCAAACATTCCCATAATGTGATTGTTGAAATGGTAGAACTTATGATTATGTATTAAGTAATTTGAAAAACATAAAAATTTATAATTAATCGTAATGTCCCAAAATCAACAAATAATTTTTCGCTGTATCACTCCAAATCCCCATTAGTTACTGGTAACACAGGTACCAAAAGATAGTTCAAAAAAAAAAAAATCAAATACGAAAAACTGAATAAAACAAATTAAAAAAAAAGGACATTACAAATAAAATAATGCAATCCCAATGGGATTCAAAGATAGTTCCAAAAAGCTGAATAAAACAAATTAAAAAAGGACATTGCAAATAAAATAATGCAATCCATATGGATTCAATTCAACCAAAGCAATTGACGTGACTATTATAAATTGAAAAATATTATAATTTTATCTTTATTAATTTAAAAATTATTTAAAATTTTTATTTTTTTATTTAGATTTATTCTATACACAAATCTTACACCACATAAATTCATTTACAACCATACAATCATTTTTTGGAATAAATTTTAAAAAATTAAAAAGTAAGTACCTAAAATTATTCTTATAAATTAGAATCAATGACCTACAAATTAAAGAACAAATTATTAAAAATTTGAATTGTGTCAATCACATTTATAATTGATATGACTCATAATACATAAAGTTTATGTTTGGTTCAAAAATTTAAGAAGGAATTTAAAAAATAAAATAAGAAAAATGTGAATAAATATCTTTCACTTAATTTCATACATTTTTTTTTTTTTTCAAATTCTTCTCTCAATTCATGAACCAAATACAGTCTAAATAAATAGGCCCACATGCATCCATGGTTCAAATGGCCGAGCACGTGATGAACGACGGGTGGGGATTCTATTTGAACTCAAAATATGTCTTAGTACATCCAATTTAAATTCATAAATTTTAATTCTTATTATATCGTAATATAAATTTACTAATAAAGACAATACATATTAAACCCTCAAAAATAAAAATAAAATAATAATTTCTCATGATATATTTTAATTAGTTATTCCTATTCAAATCTCTATATCTTCTTTCCCAAGAGATCAAAGTTATTTCTTCTTTTTCTTCTTCTTCTTCATCCTCCCTCCAAAACTCCAATCCACCCTACCAAAACTCACCATCGTCATCAACATCATTTTTTATTATTTTGAAATCCTAAACCCTAGAAAAAAAAAGTCTAAACAAAATCAAATAATGTATGAGAGTAATAATCAAAATATTAAAAGGAGGTAAATATTCATATAAAGGGGTTTCACAATTTTTGTAGAACACCATCAATTATTTTCTATATCGTTTTTTTTTTTGACAAAAATTAAAGGGCCTAATAGTTAGATTAACAATAACATATTATTGAAGTTGTTCTTATTTTATCATTTAAATAGTACATTATTTGACAATTACTCTTTCTCGTTAATGCGTGATACTTATATTGTCACGACCCAATCTCGGCAAGACAACCCCCGCCAAGAGGGCGCACTTCAATGCTATAACACCTGTACACAATAATCACCTGTATAATTCTTATATCACATCACTACCCCCCAAAATAAATCATACTTTTCATGAATCCATCAATACATCCAACTTCACAAGCAAATATTTACAATCAACCTACTTCATAAAACAAAGGATAAAACTACATCAAAGGTATGAGACTCTATGGTTCATACAGTTGGTCCTTCACCAAAATAGCATATCATCCTATACAATTTATATACATACATGCATACACATACAAATCTCCCGCGTCTCTCTTTTTTCCTTCGATAAACACGTTTGACACGCGGCCTCACTTTTGCGTCATTGGCCGACAAAAGTAAGCCTCGATTAACGCTCGCCTCGGCTCTCTCTCCCTCTTTGTCTTCTTCTCTTTTGCCTTCTTCTGAATCAGTATCTTTCGTCTTCTACTTAATCACTCATTTCTCCTTCTTCTTCATCATTCTCTTCCAGCTCATTCTTCTTCATCACTCTCTTCTGTTCCTTCTTCCTCATTGAGAGAAAAAAAGAGACTGAACGGAGGAGGCCAAAACTCAGTCTGTTCTCTGCTATTTCTCTGCAACTCAAACCTCTCACCTCTAATCCATAGCCTCCTCATCTCGTCCCCTTACTCTGTTTCCGGACCTAAACGATCCCATAAATTCTGCTGGGCCGAGTGCCCCTGCTCCTACTTTTACTCCTCTTAATTTTCCTATGCTATCCGTCGAGCAAATAATGGTCACTTAATCTGATATTGAGGCCAACTAGTATACGCTGAAATCATGTGTAGAGACCATGACTGCGGTCACTAACTTGTCTCACCGGCTACAGAATAGAACAAGTGAGGTACAACAGTTGAACTCCCAACTCTCTTTGCTCCAACGCATGTACAAAGATGCACGAGCAGAGATTTGCACGCTGAAGTCAGAGAACAAAGAGTTGAAACGGAAGGCCACCATCATGGCCCGATTTGGAGCACCTTCGTACTTTGCTTTTGACGGCCAGCAGGGAGTCAACCCTCTCGATGGTCCTGTAAGCGCTAAGGCAGGGCCTTCAAGGGTCGACAACTAAAAGAGAAAAAGCTTGGCAGTAGAGCCGAGTAAGTGAATTTGGCATGTGGCCGTCACCGGAGAAGAAAGAAGAACAAGATCCCTTTTTCTTTTTCTTTTTTTGAGTTTGTTTTGTTTTTCTTTTTTTTTTTCTTTTTTTTTTTTTTTTGGAGTCTCTGTAATCGAGGATGTCCTCCCCTGACTGCAACAAAAAAAGGTTTTCATGTTCACATGAATCAAATATGCTTGTACTCACCAATATGCTATGATCAAAAATTACATTTCCCTTATAGCATAAAAAAAATTACAATAACTCTTAACTTCAATACTAAACTTGTTAAACACGCACATTCCAGTCTTCTTTAATCATCGAAATTCCAAAATAACCTTTAGTTCCTATAATACTATATTCTCACAAATCATTATACTTGTACTCACTAATATTTCCTTATAATGTGAAAGAGTTCCCCAATAATTCTTGGTTCTTAGCCTCAATACTACACTTATTAAACATTCACATTCCGGTCCTCTTATAAGCATCAAATCCCCTACAACTCTAAATTCTTGGTTTTAATACTTAAATCTATTACACAAACACATATATATTCCCAAATGCACAATTTATCACTTACTTATTAGATGAATGCAACTTAAATCCGTTCTAAAAATTCGTATGCTCAATGGACACGTGTGTGAGATATTATCCTGGCTCTGATACCAAAAATTGTCACGACCCAATCTCGACAAGGCAACCCCCGCCAAGAGGGCGCACTTCAACGCTATAACACTTGTACACAATAATCACCTGTATAATTCTTATATCACATCATTACCCCCCAAAATAAATCATACTATTCGTGAATCCATCAATACATCCAACTTCACAAGCAAATATTTACAATCAACCTACTTCATAAAACAAAGGATAAAACTACATCCTAGAGTGACCCTAAGCAAAACCCCAACTACCGGATGTTCACATTTGATCCTCTAGAAACTCTAATCTTCCAAGTTGAGGCGAGCCACACAAAAGTCTAGGAATCTGAAAAAATATTAATTAAAAAAAAAATGAGCTAGAGCCCAATGAGTATACCAATCCCATGGAGTTATAAAGCTTGCTCCTTCCAAATTGGGTTCAAAATAAGATAATAAACACAAGAGCTTGATTGGACTGAGATTTATAAAAATTGAGAAAATTTTGCACAAACCGTTATTAAGATTTTTCCAAAGAATCTCATAATGCAAGAAAAATACATTTGAATAAGGAAAGTAAACGAAAATACAACTTTTCAATACATTAAGATTTCATGTCCATCATATGAACCACTACATAGCCTTAGGGTCGCGTTACCGCGCAACTTAGGTGGTGATCGTACCGTTACCCAAAACATAACCATAGGAACATAACTAATGTCATCGTAGCACTTCAATTCTCATTTCAATGTTTCGGTCCCCAGGACCCCTTATGTACAACGACCCTTATGGTCCTTAAAACATTTCGGTCCCCAGGACCCCAAAGCATTTCGGCCCTTGTGGCCCCAAAGGCTATATTCGGTTATATGATCAATAAAAATAAATACTCTCGCATGGCGTTTCATTATCATTTACTCATCATCATCATAAACTTTGAAAGACTCAACTTGAATAAATACTCATAAAAAAAATTAGTGCTTCATTATACAAATGAAATCATATATTTATTTAAGCTCAATATTTGACCTCAATAAATTTATAGATTTTCTTCTTATACATATATCATGATAAAATGTATTACTTCCTTTAATTCAAAAATATTTTCAAACTTTGTATTAAAAATAGAGATAAGGTAAATTTTCATGATAAGTATACTCACCTCCAAAATAGCAAAAGCATAGATTTGAAACTCTACGGATTAATTCCCAAGAGGTGTAGAGACGCCCTCTTTCAATCCTAACAATTAGTAAATAGGATCTAAAATTAAGGAAAAGCTTTCAATGAAAATTACAACATCTACAAAATTGATCCTAAATAAGACATGCTATAGAATGACAAGCTAAAAAACTCCTCCAACTTCAAGTCACCCAAAAAACTTCTTATCCAATCTCCACAACACCCATCCTTTGTACATTTTTTGAGTTATTAACCTTTTTAAATATGAGCAATGGTAGAGGGCTCAAATTCTGTGGCTCAAATGTGGCTCAAATAGCCAAAACGACGTCGTTTTGAGTACAAAACAACATCAAAATGGCCAAAACGACGTCGTTTTGGCCATTTGAGCCACATTTGAGCCACAGAATTAGGGCCCCCAAACATTTTTCTTTAAATATCCAACCAATTTATATACACAACACCACCATCAATTAAACCACAAAAGTCAAAAATCAGCATTTCCATAAACTCAACAACTTAGGTAAAACCACTTCAATCATTAATAAAATTCCTCCAAAATCGTTTATAGAACATAAAGATACCCAATCCACCATTTATCAAATCAATTTCAACATATAAATTTCCTAACACCAAAATCCCCAATTTTTACATCACATTCAAACCTAGATTAACCCAAATCTCAATCTCCAAAACAACCATCAAATTGATCATTAAACCAATAATTTCATGAATATAATAATTCCAACACTCTTCTTTCTTTGTTTTATAAAACACAAATTAAAGCTATAAAGCCCTTTTAAAAATATTTACATGTAAGAAATTTAAATCAAAATCAAACAAATTTTTGATTCTCAAATATAAATTATAATTTATTCCCAAATTGTCCAAATTTAGATTTAATTCATATTCTTTATATCAAACCCACAAATCTTTAAAATATGAATTAAACTTTCAAAATTCTTGAAAACTTTATGATGTATGTAAAAATAGAACCCAATTTCATTATCAATAGCAAAAATCAAACTTAACTATGAATTACACAAATCAATTTCTTAGAAATTCAACTTAACTCAATTCTTGATCAAAAACTTAATTTATGATCATAGATGTTTCAAAATGTGTTTAAATTGAATAAAACTTTTAAATTCAATTACATGCATGGATTAAACAAATTCCTAGTTTTCATAATAAAATCGAAACTTCCTTTAATTCCAAAATCAACTCTCAAATTTCATGAACTCATGATTTTTATAACTTTTTCTTCAAAGTCATTTATATACTCCATTGCATGGATCCAATCTTCAAACATTTTTTGTTGCATGTAATTTATAGAACTCAATTTAAGAATGATTCTCAAAATTGAACCCAAATTTAACAAATTTAAGAAATCATAACTCACATTCTTCAACCTAACTTGATTTTAGATGCAAAAATCCAATTCCTATCAATTTATATAATTAATCTTCAGATCTTCATTTTTAATCCTCTCAAAATCCATCTTGAATCAATTTATGTCTAGATTATTTAAACTATACTAGAATGAGGATGAAATTTCTTACCTTAAGATGATTTTTTCACAATTTTTAGCTTGAATTTTGATACCCCACAAAACCCTCTTCTCCTTTGTTCTTCCTTCAATTCTCAAGCCTTGAGTTCCTTCCTCTCTCTCTCTCTCTCTCTCTCTCTCTCTCTCTCGGCCTCTCTCTTATCCGGCTCAAATTCTCTCTTCCTCAATGTTAAAGAATGAATTCAATGGGCTCTATCTAATACAACGTATATACAATGAATAGACACACAAACAGCCTTCTTTTCACACTCAGATTTTCTCAACACACACACACCCACATACACACCCAATTCTAGATTATTCTACAATTTAATGTATGATCAAAATTAATTTAATTAAGCAACACTTAGTCTTAATAAATCTTAATTAACACATAATTAAATCAATCATGACTAATCACAAATCCCGCTTAATTTAATTAGACTAATTTGACTTCTTTTAGAGCCCAATTAATTATATTTGAATTTATTAATCTAAATTAGAATTATTTTTTTTTTAATCAAACTCCCAAAAAGCTCCAAATATTAAATTAAACTTATTGCCATCATCAATTTTGATTTCTCAAACCATTTAGACCTTCAATTTCTAATCAGACTCCAAATTTCCGTCAATAAATTACATATTCAAATTAGACACCCCATAAATAAATTTAATCCGTAATAATCACAATTCTCAATCCTCATAATTTAATTAACTTAATTAACTCCAATTCGAACCTAATTAATCGAATCTCAATTTTACTAAACTGAATCGAATATTTAATTAAACTCTCATATGGGTCCGGAATAAAAAATTAAATTGATTCAACTTTTTAATTTCACGTCCTTAAGTCATTTGGACCCTTAATTTCTAATTGCAAAATAAATCTTTAATAGAATCATATACGAATCAGATTCCACAATTCTCATAAATCCAAAATTAAATTAGAATAACGACTAATTAAAATCCCAAATCTCCTTAATTAACCAAATATAAAATATTATACGTGGCGGGGTCGTCACATATGTGCTTATAAGTTTGGTTTTTACTTTTCAATGAGCATTCTGGTGGATAATTTACAATGCAAAAGTTTTTTTCTGTATTAAAAAGTTTTATAATGCTTGGTTTTTACTTTTCCATGAGCATTCTTGTAGATTATTTAAAATGTAAAAGTTTTTTTCTATATTGAAAAGTTTTATAATGCTTATATAAAAGTTTGATTTTTTTATTTATAATGTTTATGTGCTTATAAGTTTGGATTTTTTTTCTGTATTTGAGAATTATTTTCTGTATTGAAAAGTTTTTGAAATGATTTAGGTTTTTTTGGTTTATTTATTATTTATTATTTGAGTTTATTTTGAAGGTAATTTGAAAAAAAATAATAGGGTATAGTAAGTGTAAAATAAAATTTTAAATAATTAAATAGGGTGTACTTAAAATTTAGAAGTACTTTATAATTTTTTAGGTGTAAATGGAATCCCCCACAACGGACCTGATTGCCATTTTCAATTTTATCTCCAAAGCATTGTTAATTCTGCCTTTATTAAAGATAATTATTGGGTGCCTAAAGAAAAGAGAGAGAGAGAGAGGGAGAGAGAGATAATTATTGGGATAATAATCAATAATGCAGAGGATGAGTTTAATTAGATGCTCAATAGATTGCGTCATTAAATTTGTGAGTAATGAAGTGAACTTTTCTGAGTCACTTCAGTAGTTTTTTTTTCTTTTTTAAGGAAAAAAAAAAATCGTAAGTCATCATACCTTCCGTAGATCTTGGAGTCCGGATCCTCGGTCGCCCTTATCTGCAACCCTTTCCTGTAGCGCTCCAAAACGACATCGTTTTGGGGCAACTTTTTAAGAAAAAAAAAAAAAAAAACAGAGAACAGAACTCAGAAAGGGGGAAGTGGTGGTGGCAGTAGTGTTTTTGAGTTTGATGCTCTGGCAATTGTTGGAGATGGAGATGGAGATGGAGATGGAGTTAGATCTGGATCTCTTCCCACAACATGGGTTTGTTGGTGTAGATTCAATTGTTGATGAAGATGAAGATGGTGATCTAGGGTTTGCTGTGTAAGGTTGAGAACTGTGCTTTGATGATGATCGTTTCTTCTTCTACCTGTGACTACTATTGTTGTTGTTGTACTGTAACCTATTGAAATGCCCATATCTTTGTCTTTCCCTCTCAACTCCATTTTAATTATCTTCCTTAAAATGCACTAAAACCCTTTGATCTCTTCAACTTTCTCTTTCCTCTATTTTAATCTCTTCTTAGATCATCATCATCATCATAACCTTGAAGAGTCTCTCTTTTCTGAACCAAAAGCTAATCTTAAGAACAAACAACAATCAATCAAATAGTCAACTGGGTAATCTAGGATTGTTAATTTGTGCTCTCTTTTTTCTTTTGATTTGGACTTGTGGATGCTAATGCTACACCCATAAACACAGAATCAAGAGGAAACAGAGAGATGAAGACCAAAAAAAAAAAAGAAGAAGAGAAAAAAACGAAGGAGAGGGAGAGAAAGAAAACTAAGAACAGAGTCAATTTGTCAAAGCATCAAACATCTTGATGAAATTGATCAAATTTCAAACCCACCCAAAATTTCATCATGTGTTCTCTTTTTGCTTCAAACATCGTATGTTCATCCTGTGTTCTTGGGTTTCTTTTTTTTTTTTTTTTTTTTGCTTCATCTTTTTTTTTACCTACCCAAAATTTCAAACCCCAGAACTAAAATCAAGCCCAAGAACACAGAATAATTTCATCATCATCATCATCAACAACAATAACTAAAAAAAAAAACAAAGAAGAGCAAAGAAAGAGAGAGAGAGAGAGAGAGAGAGAGAGAGAGAGACGATCAAACAAATCATCAAACAAACTCAACAAATCATCAAACACCTTCAGTTGCTGAAGATTCTTGATTCCAATGGGAAACCCACCTGTAAAACTAAAGTAGTCATCGAACCCATTGAAGGAACAAACCCGTTGATATCGAACCCGTTGCTCTAAAGTTGAGATCTGTGAACGATTGGTTTTGAACTCAAGAAGTGATCGGACTTCGTCGGAGGAAGAAAAAGAAACAGGAATGGGAGAAGAGGAAGGGAAGGTGGGTAGAGGCGGCGATGGCGAAGAGGAAGGAAAGGTGAGTAGAGGCGGCGATGGCGAGAGGAAGGGAAGGTGGGTAGCGACGGCGATGGCGAGGAGGTGGTGGTGCCGTCTCAAACCCACCCCACCTCTTTTCTGAGTTCTGTTATGTTTTTACTTTTTTTCCTTGAAAAGTTGCCCCATAACGACGTCGTTTTGGGGTGCCACAGGGAAGGGCTGCAAATAAGGGAGATCGAGGATCCGGACTCTAGATCTTGATCCCAGAATAATCGATGACAGTCAAATTTAATTCAACTCAAAAGAAAAGATCCCCCACCGGGGTAATAATGAGTTCCAAACCCACTTCTCAACAAGGGTCATAGAGCTTTACGACAAAAGTACAGTACATTGTCTAAAAACTTATACACCCCCAAGTAATAAACCCAGACAACTTGCATGCAAAAAGTCCAAAAAATCACTGGACCACCACCCCCCGATAGCCAGTCACTTCTCAGTAGTTACTGGCCACACTTTACCTAAGTAAAATATTAGTATAAAATTTCAATTATACTACAAATTCAAAAAAAAAAATTAGAAATTATCTAAAGATATCAATATGGCATTCAGATTCATTCTATATATGAATTTTACAATACATACTTTTAATTTCCACCACACATTATCATTCTTGACACAAATCTGGGACTCCTTGGGCCCTTCGATTTTCGATTTT
Source organism: Camellia sinensis (assembly GCF_055761805.1). Classification (NCBI taxonomy): domain Eukaryota; kingdom Viridiplantae; phylum Streptophyta; class Magnoliopsida; order Ericales; family Theaceae; genus Camellia; species Camellia sinensis. The sequence goes on along the minus strand of NC_138968.1, from coordinate 150,271,843 downwards.
CTGATAAAATTTGACAAAAACTCTCCTATGAGAGTTTCAAACCTCGGCTTCTTTAGCTCTTGTAAGTTGTATGCAATATTGGTACCTTACTTCCATTTAGCAACAAAACATGCACTACATACAGCAATAGATGGAACAATACTGCTTATGATGCTAACTTATAAGCATGTGAACAATACGACCTATGTGCAATATTTTGAGATGAATTGTAGGAGTTTCAAATTGTTCTTCCCTTATTTCTTCATTATGTAATATTCTCTTTGATACAGTTCGTTATCAATTCCCACAGCTACCCTATCTTTCAATCGATCTTAGAAATTTTCATATAAATAACAAACTGAAAAACTAAAGCAGCAAAAACAAAGATATTTATTTACTCAAGTATAAATCCCCAAATGGTAAGGCATCACTGACTTTCACAAGAAAGAACTACATGAAGCACATAGCTTAAACATTACATAATTCTCAACAAAAAAAAAAAAAGTATTACAAAAGCTTTAGAACAAGAAGCAACTTACAAAAGGCACATATGTTCCAACATGTAGAACATGCTCAAACAGTGGACATGCTTTCGTAGAATTCATAAGCATACCTAAAAGCATATGCACAAGAAATGTGCTTGTAACTAGGACATTCATAAAAGCCAGTCTGGTAATCACAAAGCACCTTAAATGTCCTGCACTTTAGATTATATGAAATAATTTTGCCAGGAATAGATATAACACCAACATAAAATCTTTTTCATTTGCTCCCTTCACACCATATAGCATAGCAATTTTCCTAATGACGGGTGGTTCACACATATGTCTGCTTCTCTCTGTCTGAGGAAAAAGAGATATTATGGGTCTAAGATTGACCTAGTACTTCTCAATCCAACAACAGTAGTCCCTCTTCATCTCAAAAATTCTGAATCCCATATCACAGCACTCACAAGTCTGAACAAGAAGTACATGGACAAAGCATTCTCCAAAATACCAAATGCTCTCCTCGGAGAGAATTTTAGGGTTTGAAGGCATTGGAGTTCCTATTAGCTTCTTAGCATCAACATCAAATCGAATGTAAATATTATCATAAAAAGGCATGACTTGACGTTCATAATGGTTTTTTTTATAGATAATCTTTTAGGACAACTTAACCAAGAAATAGGAATACCCCCTTCCCATAATGGTTTCTTTATGATGATAAAATAACGCAACCCAGCTAATGAATGTCAGCATAACTTTATGATTGGACTAGGATTTAATACTATCCGATGCAGTTATTGTAATTGGTTTCCAGCTAAAAATAAGATAACTCAATGTATATTATGTGGTGTAACTTATTGTACAATTTGTTTAGAAAAATTGAATATGGCACATAAAGTAACACTAGAAAATAAAGAGGAGATGTGAGAAGATCATAGTCTAGAAAATAGAGAATTATGATTACGAATTAGAGATACAAGTCAAAGAACTTAAACTACAAATATATGAGACCGAAAATAGAACTAACCCTGGCATAGAAATTTTAACATTAGAAAATAAACAGCATAAGCAGCTGTTAGAACAATTTCAAAATAAATACCCCTTAAAAGATAACTTGTTGAGGAACATATGCACTCTTTAGAATTAGTTAACCTAGTTAATTCTTAACCATTTAGTCAATATTCCCAAGCACAGCCTGACAAAGCATATTTACCATTTAATTACCCTGTCATATCCAAACTAAATTTAGTTTAGATATCTTGTGTAATCAAATTCGCTGAAACAACTCTTAGTGTAAATGTCATGATAGATATAGGAGCTAGTAAATCATATATCGAACAACATATAGTTCCACCTGGATGGAGTTCACCTTTAGTTACCCCAGCTTTAGTCAGCATAGCCGATGGTACTAGACAAACATATACACATTGCATTAATGGAGCATAAATTAGTTTTCATCATATAGGATCTCAAACTCAACATATTGAATGGTTCCCTTTACCCTAGGTTTGCATTGGAAATGCTCGGCAAAAACATCCTTTCATCTTAGGACTTAATTTTATACTCAATCTACAAGGTGGCATGTGCATCAGCCATAATAGCGTTAGTTTCTTCAAACAAACTGTGCATACACTCACAGTTTATGCCCTTAGCACAATCGCCCATTCATCAGATTTGCATGCAAAGCATGGTGGTACAATAGTAGATTCAGTTCCCGCTAACCTTTTATTTCCTAGTAGAAATATTTTTCTGACTTAGTCTAGAAGTATATACCAAGTGAGGAGATAACTAATAATTATGTAGAAGATTTAGAAGTAGAAGATCTAGAATTAGAAGTTTTGGGAAAAAAATGGCTCTTGGAGCTTCTAAGAATTTAATCAAATTGTTAATTTAGAATTAATTTTTGCAAAAACAGGAAAACTGAAAAAAAAAACTAGTATACAGAAGAACAGAAAAAGATTTAGATGAAATAATAAGATTAGCTTAAACAACAGAAATTTTAGGAGAACATCCCATAAAATATAGGAAAAGAAATAAAGTTTTAACTAGTTTAGATATCAAAAATAAACACTACAGGATTACATTAGCACAAATAGATCATACGCCAACAGATATAGAAGAATTTAGAATACAGATTAAAGAATTATTAGATCTAGGAGTAATTCGACCTAGTAATAGCCCTCATCTAAGTGTCGCATTTATGGTAAGAAATCATGCAGAGATAAAAAGAGGGAAAACTCGAATGGTTATAAATTGCAAAATGTTAAATGATAATACAAAAGATGATAAGTACAATATACCAGATAAAGATCAGCTCATAAATAGAATACAAACAACCAAAATATTTAGTAAATTTGATTGCAAGTCAGGATTTTGACAGATAATAATGGATAAGAAAAGCATACCTTGGATAGCCTTTTGTTGCCCACAAGGACACTATGAATGGCTAGTCATGCCTTTTGGACTTAAAAATGCACCTTCCATATTTTAACGTAAGATGGATAGTATATTTAATAAATGTAAGTTTGTGTTGGTATACGTAGATGATATATTAGTATTTAGCCCAAATAAAAATAGTTATATAGATCATTTATACATAGTGTTAGAAGAGTTTATAAACAATGGAATAATACTTAGCAAAAGAAAAATGATCTTAAATAAACCTCATATCGAATTTTTAGGAATGGAGTTAAGAGATGGAAAAATAAGACTACAACCACACATAGTGAAGAAAATTTTAGATTATCCAGATAAATTAGAAGATACAAAACAACTTCAGTCATTTTTTGGAAATTTTAAATTACACAAGAATGTATATACCTAACCTAAGTAAAATTATAGGACCATTATATAGCAAGACCACACCTACAGGACAAAAGTATTTTAACCAACAAGATATAGCTTTGGTAAGAAAAATTAAAGATATATGTAGGAAGCTACCTGACTTACAACTCCCATTAGAATCAAAGTATATAGTAGTAGAAACTGATACAAGCCAGTTAGGATGGGAAACAGTACTATCAGCTAAACCTAGTAAATATGATAGTAAGAATAAAGAGCGCATTTGTAGATATAGGCGCTGTTTGGGAAAAGGTGGTTTAGGCTAATATAGCCTTCAAAACAAAAATAGCCTAAAAGCCTCCAAATCAAAAGGTTTTAAAAAAAAAAAAAATTAGGCCGGCAGTGGCTGTCACTGTGACAGTGGTAGGCTGTCACAGTGACAGGTAGTAGAATTACAATTTTGCCCCTATTGATTTACTTTGAAAAATGTGAGAATAGGGATAAAATTGTCTTTTTAATTACAAACATCATTTCAACACATTTTTCAATACACCAACTCAAATAAAAATCTATTCCATCTTCCCAAACACAAAAACTAAAATAGCCTACTAAAATAACCAAAAAGCCTCTAAAATAGCCACTTCCCAAACGAGGCCATAGTTATAGAAAATTTAAAGAAAAAGATACAACTATGACTAGTTTAGACTTTGAAATATTGGGAGTAGTACATATAATAAATAAATTCAGATTATTTTTACACAAGCCTTTCACAATTAGAACTGATTGTGAGACTATAGTCAAATTTCACAATAATGAACGTAAACTTAGCAATAAGAGATGGGAAAAATTCTTAGGTATAGTAAGACAAGTATATAAAGTAGAATTTGAACATATTAAGGGGAGTGATAATAAGTTAACAGATAGGCTAAGTAGGAAAATATATTTAGACAAAGAAGATAACCAATTTAATTTTTGTGCAGCTAATAGAGAACAGCAAGACAATGAATTTTGGAGGATTTGCTCTTCCTATCTATGAGGCCAGAGCCAAGTTCAAACCTTTAACAGGAATCCAGCTTGACCCGATTCAACAGTGTCTTTTAGATAACCTTTGGAATAAACTTAATCACCCAGCTAAACGTCTATTAGTTCTAAATTCCCTCAGTATATACTTTTCAAAAATCTAGAATAAACCCTTGTCTAAAAGTTTCTCCTTCTATGTGTAGCTAAAGGAGCTAAACCTGGCATTTACCATGACTGGATAGAAGTTGAACCTTTGGTCAAAAATTTTCCTTCACCCCAGTTCAAAGGATTTTATAATTTGAGTCAACCAGTATATATGCCCTCTAACAAATATGTACCAGTTATACAATTAACTAGGCAGCTAAAGATTATCTGGATACATTGGGCAAGATGCAGTCATTTATTCTTGCTACAGATGGAGTTCTAGTCAGTCAAATAACAGGAAGTTATAGTATTAACCCACAGCTTAATAAAGAACCACAAACCTCTCTTCAATTATGCAGACATTGCAAATGTCTTACCAGAAATTTCAAGAAAATCATGGATAAGGGCAAAAGAGTCAGTGAAGAGCTAGACCAGCTCCGAAACGAAGAAAAATAATTGAAAGCAACCATTCGAACCCTAACCAGCTAGCTTAAAACATTAACTCCAGATAAATCACTCACTCCCTTTCAAATCCAAGAAGTCAAGCAACTTACCAGTGAGAAATTTGATCAAGTGAGTGCTAGAATGTATTTCTTTAGGCATTCTATCATTCAATCTTTTGTGAGAAAAGCCAAGAGTTCGAGGATATTAAGCCTTATATATTTACCCTAGCCAAAGATAGTGAAAATAATGAGCCAATTACTATACAACAGTTTCTTCGGGACCTTTCTATAGCAGGAGTTCAATGCCCCGGTATGGCTTATCAATGGACTTATCTATAGGATGATGAAGAACAACCATGCACACAAGAAAGACGTTGTAGAGAAAGGCCATAATGATTGTTGGATTATGGTTTTGTTGGATTATGGCTCGTAGTCTAACAACCGCACAATTGTTGGATTATGGTTTCGTTTCCAGAATGATTTTTTCCAAATCAGACCAGACCGATAGTTTTAGAAATAAACTTACTCATTCAGTACTTTTCATAATGGAAGAACATCATCCATTTGTTGAAGTATTGATTGCTAGTAAGCTTCCAGAATGAAAAGGAATAAGGTGTATTCCTGCCAAGCATAAAATGTACCTTAGAGGAACCTCAACTTTTCCAAGATACCCAGGACTTCTCAATCGAAGACCTTGGCCATGTAAGAAATTTTCACTCAAAGATCAGCTTAACAAGTGGAGGAAATTTGCTAATAATTCTTTATTAGCTTATAATGGAAGCTATGATCACCTCGTCTGTGAAGATAAAAACCAAAAGATCTATTGTAACTTGGCTATTCCAAGTTTTCCCTTCATCAAAGAGATATTTGTTAATGAAAGTCAGTATCCTAACTACCAACATCGTGTTTCTCATAAATCACTAATACTTCAAGATGATGATCAATGGGAGGATGAACCAAATAATAGGGTAGATTTTTATGATCAACTTTCAGTAGCAAATCTTGAGGACCTTTTAGATAGAATGTTTGGCTGAAAGGATTTAAAATAAAAATAATAATAATAATAAAAAAAAAACCAAGCATTCAAGCATCTAAGTGTTTAGAGCATCCAAGTTCAGCATCAAGCATCTAAGATCACCATCAAGCATCTACATCAGTAGGCATCTACAGGGGCTTCACCAAGAAGGACTCAGCCCGAAAACAACAACAACCAGCATAATTATTTGAGTTTGTCAGCGACAAGGTTTCTCATTCACGCTTGAAAATATGTGTCGGAATTCACGCCAAAAAACCATTGTAATTATTTGCGTCTGTCTGTAGCTATGAAGTATGGGTACTTCGAAAAACATGTCGTACTCGTATCGGGTACTTGCCGACATATAGTACCTCATATGGTACTTCTGCATACGTACCGAGTACACGAAACACGTACCAAATTTTGTCTTTTTAATTTTTGGCGTACTTAGACATACTTTGTATATACCCAAGTTGTACTGTATCTTAGTTGAAACAATATTTTCTTCTACTGTAGAGATAAAACTCATTTCACTAGACTTATTTTTTATTTATTGTTTTATGCTTAGTATGATTTTAAAATTAAACTATGGTTTGTAAGCCATTTAATATATTGACATTTAATTTTGATTTATATCTTTACTTTTGACATTAAATGTTAATTGTAAGTTGGATATTAACAAATTAAACCATTTAATTAATTTTTACATTACTCTAAATTAAAAATAAATATTTGTTTACAAACACACCAAGCCGTACCTGTGCCCTATTTTTTTGAATTTTACTGTATCGACGTACCCGCATCATACCAGTACCAGTACTCATACTCGTACCCGTACCCGTACCCGTACCCATGCTTCATAGGTCAGTAGTAAGGCTTCTCCTTCACTCACTACTTTAATAGAGCAAACAACCCCTACTCTGCTCCATTAAAGAAAAGTTGTGAGAATCCTTACACGTGTTTTATTTTTCATTTCTTTTCTTTTTGTAATATTTTGTAAAACAAAGAACCAAGAGATTGAGGATTGAATGATGTGCGATGGGGCCCAAAGTTGTACCCGGCATCATAATCTTAACCCTTGACTGATTCTTTCGGTAGTCAATCTGTAGGAGTATTCACCAATATAAATAGAAAACACTTGAAGAATAAAGGAACATCAGAAAAAAAAACTCACTCAAGTCCTTGTCCTTGTCCAATCTTCAAGTGTCTCAACTTTAGTTTCCGAGTTTCTTAGTGTCCCAAAGTCTGTAACATTATCTTTGTAAGTATTTTGTTATATTAATATGAAGTGTGAATAATTTCTCTTTTTCCTTGGGCATTTGGAAAGGGTAACTCTTCTGTTCTAAAATTTATTTTCTTTTTAAAAAACTAAGTTTATGAAATGCTTGCTTGCTCATTAATATTACATGCTTTGAACCTTCTTAGTATCTATCTTTTTTTTATTATTATTTCATAACTGAGTAACCTTAGCTGAAGAACCCATGTGAGCCGTGATCAGGCATTAGAGGGACATTATAGGCAAAAAAGGAAAGGTAAGAAATAGAAAAATAAAAATATACTATGTAATGAAAGCAAACATCACTTAAAAGTAGTTTTTCAAAGTAAAGAAAAGAATTTAAGAATAAAAGGATAGTAACCTAAGTAGAAATAGTAAAAGAATATTGTGGTCACTATGGAGCTGATGTGTAAACATTCCTTCAAAATAGAAATAGAAAACTTAATTTCAACCATAAATATAAGACATCCTAAACAAATAGAATTAGAATCTAAGCAATTAATAATATAAAAAAAATAAAAATAAAAACCCATAACCAGATAAATCAAATAGCCAGACAAATTGAACAAGTCAATCAGATTCAAGATATTTTAAGCAAAATTTAGAAGAATTAGAGCAACTTATAAGATCGTAATTTATGAGCAGTGATAAGAAAGCTAACAAAGATTATTTGGCTATTTCAAAACAAGCAAAACATTTTCATAATAATCCATAATGAATTAGTAGCTATCAAAGAATAAATCAGTCAGATAATATATTTGTAAGACAAAATAATATAGAAATTTTATTTCTTATTAGGTTGTGTGAAAATTTTGATGAATTATCAAAACAACTACATAGTTTGGAAAATCGTATAGCTTCTTTAGAAAGATTAGTACATCAAAAAGGAAAAGAGGTTGAAGGACAAGCAAGTAAGGTTCAGTCTCAGACAAATGAAGAAAATATAGCTAAATATTTTAAAAAGCTTAAATTGCCATCAGGATTATCAATAAGAAAGCCTATTTGTAGAACTTATAGAAAATAAAAATGTTCAAACAGCTAGTAAAAGGAAGTAGCAGTAAGAAGCGTAATGAAAATGAAGATGTTAAGGTAAAAGAGTTCATAGATGTAGAACACCAAATAGAGAAATTTAAAAGGGAAAACTAAAGTTAATTCTAGCTAAGTATGTATATAAGCTAGGAAAAATTCATAAGAAACAATATTTATTTAAACACTATGGCGAACAAATGATTAGCGTAACGTAACCCAGGAAGATGAAAAAATAGAACTAAATCTAATAAATAGAGAAAAACAACAATTATGTTGTAAATGAACATCTCAAAATGACCCATTTAGGACTAATTGTAACAGGAGTTAAGGCTTTAACCAGAGAAAATTTAGGAGCCAAGGTCTTCGTATGTCTTTATGATGATAGGTTTAATGATGTAGGACAAAGCATATTATGAAGCTATGAATTAGACATGAATTCGAAAGGAAGAATAGTTTATTTCACACCAGATTTTCTCTTACCAACCTCAACATTTCATAAGAAGATAAAAATAGGAATAAAAAGTAAAGGGTATAAGATGAAAAAGGGAGAAAAGAATTTATTAATTTGCACAGGAATTTTAGGCTTAGCGATCTCAGAAAGTTATACTCATTATAGACTTACAAATGATCAAATAGTTAAATTATTAGAAGCAAAAGAAATAAAGGCACTTCCAGCTAAAAAATATAATTCAAAAGATAATGCAGCCTTAGATTAGAATTTAGGAGATTTCTTAGGACAAAAGAGGCTAGCCCCTATCAAAAAGCAGACGATAGTTATGTAGTAAGATTTACTCAATATACATATATAGCCCTAGAAAGATCCGAAGAATATGAATTCAGTAACATAGATAAGGAAGAAAATCAAGATAGTCATAATAGCATAAATCAACTTTATGTAATATCAAAAAAAAAAACGATATCATAAATAAAATATATAATATCAATGAGATAGATTTGGATAGTTTTACTCTAATGGATATGAATAAAATATTAGATAGCAGATACTATGAATATATAGCAAGGGGAAATACCCATGATGAAGCAGTTTCATTGTTAGACCAGGAATTTCATACTGAATATATAAATGACATTTTAGAAGATAAGATACATTCTAGTAAAATATTTAAAACATCTAAACAGCCTAAAATAGAAGATACATTTTATATGAATACTCAAACATTCCCGCAAACAATGGAAAGCACAGGAACTAGCAATCCACACCTATAGTAGAAGATCCAATAGAACCAATGTAATATGAAGTAGGAGAAAGACGACCACTAACCAATACAGGACGTGAAAAAGCAGATCCTAGCATTCCCAAACCAAACCTAGGGTAAAGGGAACCATTCGATATGTTGAGTTTGAGATACTATATGATGAAAACTAATGTGTGCTCCATTAATTCAATATGTGTATGTTTGTCTAGTACCATCGGCTATGCTGACTAAAGCTAGGAACCCTACCAGAGCAATCTTCTTGGACAAATGTTTAAAAGCATTCAATCTATCATTTGATTAAATCAGCTACTGCCCAAGAAGAGTTTTCAAGTTGGTTCAATTCCAGCCTCATTGCAAATTACAAATTTCAGCCCTAAGACCATCTCCAACGCTTCAGCAAACGTGATATCAAATTCAAAATTTGATGAAAAAGTCACTTTTTTGAGCTCCAACCGTTTCACCAAATCGATATCAAATCCAGAATTCAGCAAATCTTGTACCAAAATGAGAACAGGCGAAGCATTTTACCAAATCACTGTTCCTAACCGTTGGGAGAGACCAACCGGTCAACCAACCGGTTGCCCGGCCAGTTGACCAACCGGTTGACCGCCTAAAGGTTCAAACGGTTCGAAAAAAGGTTCAAACAGTAAAAAAAAAAAAAAAAAAATTGCCTAACCGGTCGACCACTAAAAGGTTCAAAAAGTTCAAAAAAAAAAAAAATTTCGCTTAACCGGTCGACCAACCGGTCGACCGGCCGGTCGACCCTGGCACAAATTTGATGAAATTGCACCGTTGGAGCGAGTGGTATCAAATTGGTAAAATGAGTCATTTTTTACTCAAATTTGGTGAAAAATCTGAGTAACCGTTGGAGATGCTCTAAAACCCCAAAAATTGGTGTACATGTGTTGAAATCAAAAAATAATTTGTCGATTATGGTTTGTTAATTATGGCCAAGTCTCGTTTAATTAATTGTGACTTGTCGATTATAGCTAAATCTAATCTCATTGATTGTGATCTGTCAATTTTGGACTATTGATTCATAGTATGACCATCTTTAAAGATTTACTATGACCATAATAATAATAATAATAATAATAATAATATTATTATTATTATTATTATTACTAAGCTTGCGCAGGAGGTAAATAGCAACGTGGGTCATGATATCATGGCACTTATGGAAAGAACACGGGTCATAGCATCATGGCACAATTGGAAAAACGTGGAGCTTGGAAACTGGAGGCAAATTTGTAACTTCTTATGAGTCAATGCTTGAAGGAAACAACTTGAGAGTTTTATTGATGCCTATAAATATGACGAGGGAGATATAGCAAAGGAAAATCAATCATCAACACTTAACATGAGTTAGAATAGATCTGTAAGAGTGGAATTTCCTTAGGAGAAGTATAACGTATCATTTGACTAATTTACCATCATAGGAGTAGTTTTAATTTAGGGATTCTATGATGGTTTTCTAGTTCTGATAATCAATAAACTTCTTTTTTTAGTTCTTTTATATTTTTGATTTTGTTCTTGTTCAAATCTTTGTAACAAGTAATAATTTCAGCAATTATCGGTTTTTAGTTTGTTTCTCTCTGTCGATAACCTCCAACGAAGTCCTTGAATCTGTCAAGACATAAAACACGAATCATATCACTTGATTTGTTTTGTATTTGTGAAAATTGATTTTTCTATCGAATCAACCCTGTTGATTTAGCCAAACCAAATTTTTGCTAACAACATAAACCAAACTTGAAAAAGCCAGAACATGATATCTTCATTAGGTCTAGCATGTCTCAAGATACCCTTCTTTTTGGAGCTCTTTGCATCCGTTGCAAACGTTTCCAAAATACTAGTAGCTTTTAATGCGAAATCTATGTGAAACTATTGGTACAGCAGGTTGTAAGCCGGTAGATCTTGTATCCGATTAACATCTTCTAAAGACAGCTCTCTCTCCAGTTGTGTCCTTGTTACTCGTAGAACCTCCTGAAGGACGATAATTGGTAAACATGTTAGTCCACCGGGGTTTCCTGGATTAGAGAAACCCGACTCAACCAAGTAAATCAAGAAGTTTTAGCATCAAAATTCAGTATGAACTTAATCTATACTAGAGGCAAATCAATCTAAGTAAGAAGCAATGTGTGTCAACGGAAAACAAAAGAACCATGCTGTCAACAGAGAATTATTTAATACTAGTTGATGCATTTGCAATTTTACCTCTAAACTTATGGGCAATTTGAAATGAAGAAGATAGGTTAAATATGAACGCAGTTTAGCAGTTTTTTTTTTTTTTTTTTTTGGATCAACAACAAAAATGTTATTGATAAATCAAAAAGAAGAAATGAGGATGAGGCATCCTCACAAATAAGAAAATAAAGGGGAAGGGAAAAAAAAACAAAAAACAAAAAAAACAAAAGGCAACATAAAAAAAGCATAGCTATTTAGCTGTTGTTTGATGGGCATTATTGGAAAAGAAAATAGTGTTACAAAGTTTCAAACCATCTTCTCTTTTTTCTTTTTTTTATCGGAATTTCAAACCATCTTCTGAGTTGAATGATTTACAGTATTGATATTCTTGTCTATCTCTCTATAGAGTACTCGCTTACCTAATTCCTTCATCTTTGTTTGGTATACTCTCTCGCTACACTGTTTCTCCACACTACATCTTTGGTTCTTCTATTCATCAGTTAAGCGATTCAGTGGATATCCAAGATTAAAGAAAGACCAGTCCTTCAAATCAGTGTGTAAGTCCAAAAATAATTACAAATTAGTAGTAAATTTTATTAATATTAATAATTAAAATTATAAACTTTCCACATATGTGTAATATTTTTTTACAATTACCACCTGCAGATAATTTCCCCTTTTATTTATCCTTTATCTTTTTTTAAAAAATAGGATTTGAAATTTGATAATTGATATTATTTATTGAATTAACATGCATGTGTCTAAAATGTATGACGCATTGAATTCCTAGCTCTGCCCTTGACTATAACATTAAAGAATTTGCCCAACACGACCAACACAATTGTTTTGTCTTATCTATTCTCCAGTGTTGCGTCCAAAAATAGAGTCAATTCCCACCAATGAAAAGACGCAGAATCAACAAACATAAGATATAATGAAAGAGTCAGCACTATGTTAAGTATTTTCATGAGAGAGAGAGAGAGAGAGAGAGAGAGAGATTACATTAAACTCCATATATGAAGCACGCATAGCAAGCCACTGAGCATCCATCATTTCAAAAGCTATACAGTATAAAACATCAAAGGCTTCTTCATCCTCTGCAGTAGTATAGAAGCACAGTTTTATCACCGAAGTAACATGTGAAGCAAGACATAGGAACCCTTTGAAGTATTCTAAAGGAAAAGACACCTAAATCTAACTAACATTAACACTTTACCTCCTAATAATTTAACGAAATTCATTCCTGGAAGACATCTCGGTTTTTCTGGCAAACAGAAGAGCAAAGAAATTATGAAGCATAAACATAAGTTTTTTTTCTTTTCAATTAATATATTATGAACAAGCAAAAAGCCACATATGGAATGATTTTTTTTCATTTAGTGTCCCAATACCCTCTCTGGCATGAATGTCCTTAATGTAAATTTTTACATATGACATCAGACAATATTTTTGGAAGTTAACAGACCTGAGTCCAATTCGAGCATCTGAATCAACATGAATGATACATTAATGCCAGCAACAGCAAACGGATATTCCCATGTCGCTCGTTTCCCTCCTTTCTTGAACAACAACCTATGAAAAGAATCCTTCATTTGAATTTTTATGCAATTAGTAATAACTCATCTTTTGCACAATTTTATATTTACAGAAATTAAAAATAAACACCAAATATAAGCGCTAAGGAAACAATCAAAACAGTATAAAAATCAAAGAAAAGGAAGCAATCATCCAACTAAGGACTCTTTACTCAAGTCATACCGGATAACTCCTTGCAAAAAACAGCAAATTCTCGAGCGAAATAAAACCACAACCCCTAAGGAAAATAAAAATTGTCAATGAGAAACAATGCATTCAAACATAGAAGTATAGTAGAATTTCAAAATTCCAACCACAAATCTCTTTTCTTTTCTGAAAATTTTTATATCAACACTTCATATATTATAAGTTGGCTGCTCTACCTCTCAGATTCTTGTCCAGCATCATATGCACCCAACATATATATCTTAGATTGCATTTGACATGTCCAAATTTGAAACCATTCCATTTTATTTCTTGAGGGACTGTTCATGATTTTATAAAGAGGATCAGAAAATATCCCAATACGTTTGAGAATAGCAAACACTTCCAAGGTGGTGTGTCCATGTCAAACATCAACACCCATCGGACACTCCCCGAACCATGTTGGACACTCGTCCAAACATGTCCTTTTGTTAAGCTTTTAAAGCTGGGCACACTTCGCACACTTGAGAGACACATGTATTCATTGTTTAGACACATGAAACTAATTATAAGTTTAAACAAAATAACTTAGGATGAAATGATTAAAAAATAATGCAATTTTTTTAACACATAAAAATACATATTTTGTGATAATTTTATACGTGTCTCCCAGGTGTCATGTCCTGCATTTAAATAAAAAAAATCATGCCGACGTATCCATGTTGTGTTGTGCGTATGTGTTTGTGGTTCGTAGGTTTCAACTTGGTGATGGGTTGACAGTGAAATGATATTTTTGCAACCAAAGAGTCCCATAACATTTGCAGTACAATTCATTCAGTAGAAACAGACCTTAAATAAGAATGGTTCTGGTACAAGAAATGATAATGAAACAAGGCCCCATCAGTTCATAAATCCTAAAAGTGATTAAGTAACCACGCTGTGATAAACTGAATGCAGTAGCACCAGAAACAACAGAGCGAATCTTTTTTCCATTAGACATGCAAACACTTAAAACCGCTATTTTAAGTTTCTTCCACAGGCACAAGTGTGCCCTATATACTCCCAACAGCATACCAATCATATTTGAACTAGGGTTCAGCAAGAATAATTCAAACTTGCATTAAAAGGGAGGAACTGACCTAAAGTCAGTAGATGGATTAGCACCCTGCCACCCCATATCTTTCCATTGTTCAGAGATCAAACCTCTAAGAGAAACATCTGGGAAGGCCGCGCACCACAACTCTCTAAGAGCTTTCTGTCAATAGGAATGAATGATGAGAAAACACAGTGAACAAATAAACTTGTAAGAAGAAAAAAGTGCTCAAAACTACAATCATGCACCTTCAGGCTCCGTTTGTTTAGAAAGATTGTCTGATAGAAAATGAAAATGCTAGAAGGCGAAGTGAAAGAAAGGAAAAAGAAATGAAATTTTATTTTCTTGCATGCATTTAAATAGATGAAAAAATTTGTAAGACAATGATGATAAAAAATATATAATCACCAGGGAATTGTGGAGAGAAACATGGACAAAAAGGAAAGATATGGGCAAAAAAGAAAGATTTGTGGGAAAAAATAAATTTCCCTGTATATTTTGCAAGAAATTATTAGCTTAACTAACAAGCTAATTTGAGTTGTATTACTTTCAAGGACTCTCTATTTAAACAAACACATAAAAAATTATATTTTTCTTTTTCTTTTGCTTTCCTATATTAATTATCTAACCAAACTGAGCCTAAATGGATATACTATTGAAACGGATAAAGTCAGTAGCCACTAGCCAGATAATAAATCCTAATACTACTGCTAAACAAACATGTACAGTCAAAAGCTTGCTACAAGCATGAAGTACCTGATGATCAGCCCGAGTCTCATCAAAAGGCACGTACAATCGTTCTTGAAGTCTTTGAAGTCTTTGTTCCTGCAAGGAAGTTAGAGAACATGAGTTTTGAAAGGATGATAAAATACTAAACGGATCACGGAACCACCTATCATCCTACTTACAACCAAATTTTGATGTTAATGCAAACTACTTTCCCAAAGCTCTTTTCACCATGATCAGCACCAATTGAAGCCTTTCTAGACAACACGATAGAAGGAACACAAATGCACATTGACATGCATATAACTAATCCATGAATCCCATATTCAACACAAACACACACACAAGCAGAGAGATACCTGAAGAGGACTCAAATGATAGTCAATGAATTTTTCATTTCCATAACGCCTATTGCCTGAGCGGCTAAAGATCCCTCCTATCCATGATCGTGGTCCAACCATAGCATTAGCTACAACAACAATAATTATCAGTGCCATAAGAGGAACTGAGTAAAATTGAATAGTTCATTTTTTGGTTGTGCCATCAAGTAAGAATGTTGGACCCAGAAGAAAAATAACATTGTGCAGAGTGTTTTTCAATGTAGCATGAGTTGTAGCGACAAGTGTAACACAAAGTCATCCAGTTACTTGCCTAAACTTTTACACACTAGTATCAAGAAAAAGCAGAGAATTTAAATTTAATTTATTTGTTTCTTACAACAAGATACATGGAATATCCACATCACAAGTCCATGAGAATTGGAGTCGAGCAAATACAAGAATTAATTGAATGGGAAAATTACTTAAAATAACTAGGAGGTGATCTTTTTTATTATTAAATTAAGGTTTTTTTTACTTGGATTATCATAAAAGGTCATACCCAGCATACAACACAATGCTCCCATGGAAGATTCTAGGAGAAGTAGTAACTAGGCAGCCTCCACATTTCCTTGGATTATTGTAATTGCCTTTAATTATTCTTAATTATGCAACATCTGATCAGAATTAGGTAATTTGGTGCTCAAACATGTTTGGTTAATAAATAAAATAACCAAATTTGTTTTTTCCCTTGTAGCGTTGTTGGACTTGAGGATTCTAGGTCTGCTCAAGCATATTTAAAAATTAATTAGTAAAAGTCATTATCATTCTCAGAAATGGAACTAATACTTTCAAACCAAAAGCCGAATTTAAATCAACCAAACTAATCCAAAAAAGCATCTTGTTACACCTGACCATAAATCAAATTTAAACAATGAAACAAACACAAATGGGCAACTATATACAATTGCATTCTACAAGTAAAAATACAACATGCTTTTATAACCAATTATAGGGTGTAAGAACAAGGGAAGTAATCATGCAAAAAATGCAAAAAAGAATCCGAGTATGACAAACTGAGAGAGAGACAGAGAACTAGAAGTAAAATAAAATCAAAGAAAACGATAGGAAGGGTATCAAAATTTCTACTCACTAAAACATTGGGTTAACTGTGATATTACGTGAGCAGAATTATGAGACCATGCCAACTCTTCACTGGCCTTCTTCCTTCTCCAATAAGCTTCATCTTCATCAACCTGAATTTTAAATGGAAATGTTAAGGGGAGAGAAAGACCTTATTTAATTTGACTGAGCATATAGCCCTTTACAAGAAAAATGACTTTTGTAGTTGACTCCACCTGATTGGAAGTTGGCACACCAACCTTAATTTAATTTGGTTTGGTTAAAAAATAAAAAAATAAAAAAACTTGCGTAACTCAAATCACTAGATGCAATACGATGAGTGGCTAAAATTATTAATAGAAATATTTTCTTTCAATTTCACAAGCACAAAATAACTTGGTCAAGTACTAAGGTATCCAGATTTGCTTAGAATAAAGATTAGCAGCGAATTCATATGTCAATACATTTACGAACATCATAATTGTAGAGAAACAGAATTGATTTCAGCATATATAAAAAAAAGATTAGATATTTCTATATATATTATGAGCTTTTCTGAGAGTAGGTGCAGCAGCAACCAAAAGTCCATTCATGAATTAGATAAACTAGGAAAAATCTGAGAGTGAAAAACATTGGCAACACCAATTCTCATACCAAGAGTTCAATTGAAGAAACATGCAATGGCATTGTAAGATATGATATGACCAGAGAACAAATGGTGTGGACAAAGGTATTGAGAGGGGTATAAATAATTCGTTCTAACAAGTTCATATTCAAAGGTAAGATAAGATCATATATGATCTTTATTGTTTTTGAAAAGGAACAAAGGGATTGATTATGTAAGAAAGCAAACAATGAACAGTCGCCACATCGTTCTTTACATTGATAGATAATAATCTAATTATGTGAAGCACAAGCAGTATAAGTTTATAGAAAAAGAAACAAAATGAGCAAATTGGTATTTCCACTAGAAACTAAACTATCTTCTATCCAATCCATAACATGATTGAAAATAAATAACCACATACATGATCTACCAAACATTGAAGAACATAGTACTCATTGGAAGTAGAGTTTTGCACCTAGAAGAGTTGGTTCAATCACAGGGTGAAAAGGCATTACTAGTTATCAGCAAAAGAACCATTGTAAAATTATAGGTATTTTTCGGAGGCTCTTAACCATCCACTCTCCTGTAACTCGTGACATAAGCACATTGAAAACTAACGGGCATATTGAGGAAACTCAGGCTGTCTGATCTCCAACAATTTTCAACATTATAAACTAGTAAGATAAGCTCAACAAATTACATACTATTTTTGGGACAAAACCCGGAACTAAATTTAGGCAGAGAAGCAAGCAATAACCGAGGGGACCATCAATTTACACGAAAAGGGTTGATTTTGAAAACCACAAAGTGCAAAAGCATTATAGGATTAAACAAAAGACACATTGTGAACTAATGAAAAAGTTCTAAAGCATCAACAACATTGTGAACTAAGTGTCGAAATTATCACTAATTTTTAAGGTTCATCAAGAAATTCATTCAAAGAAGGTAAAAGGTTGGGAAAGAAGAGGTGAAAAGGGTTTACTCTGTGATGAGAAGAGCAAGAAGGAATGCATTGTCTACGCCTTAATCTCATCAGAGACAAAATGAGAAGGGATCAGATTCTCTTGGCCTTTCTAACCAAAAAGCAAAAGATTAAAGCCAAAAAAAAAAAAAAGATGATGATGAAAGGTTTAACCAATGATTACACCAACCCATGCTCTGCTCCCAGAATTCAACCCATCATCATTCCAACTTTCTCTCCCCTAATTTTCCCTCTAAATGAGCCAGAACCCATATGGAGAATTTGAATAGAGAATGCCAAGAAAATGGTTAACAGCGCAATCAAAGGCACATTTTTTATTTAATTTTTTTTGGGTTCAACTTTATTGCAAATAAAAGTTCAAAGAAAACTGTGAGAGGCAAAAAGGGATCAAAAGTTAGAAAGGGAAAGGCATATGTGCCTTTCTTTTGCACAAAACATACAAGACAAAAAGAACATCCTCACCCACAAAACACAAACCCACAAAGAGAGAAGGAGTTAAGAGAAAAACAATAATGTACGATGCTGAAAAAGAGAACACATAATGCACAATTCTTTGAAAAAAAAAAAAAAAAGTACCTGTTACGGCTTAGAAGATGAACTTCCGTTGGTGGTGGTGGTGGTGGATGAGTTTCGATCTGGGTGGGTCCCTATTGAGGAAAGTGGTGGGGCCAGAGCTGGTACAGAGAAGGGAAGGAGGAGGAGAAGAAGAACAATGGCGTGGAGGTGGAGGTGGAGGTGGAGGTGGAGGAGGAGGAGGAGCATACACACACACACTCTCTCACTCCTCGCCATTCCAAAACCAGCCATATTGCCAAAAAGACCGCCTAATCTGTAGGTGACCAGACCTATCCCTGTGTTTGGTTGCGGCTTAAGAAAAATAAAGGAAGACGAAAAAATTAGAGAGAAAGCCATCCACCAAGGATTCGTACTAGGGGTGAGCATGGTCCGGATTGGACCGGATTGGGGTGAAACCAGGACCGATCCGTTATTTACGGTTCCTGAAAAATTGGAACCAATCCAATCCGTTTAAATTATGGAACCAATCCGAACCAATCCATTTAAATACGGATTGGATTGGTTTAGGACCACGGATTCATATAATTAAATAACAAATATATATATATATATATAACACTTAAATTTCATAAAAATAAAAACATAGCGCTATATTAGTTCCATAATAGCAACATGTTTTTCTATAATAACGACATACTGTTCTAGAATTTAAACAACTATAAGAAAACTGGTTTCACCATAAGTATTTAGACCATTGCAAATTAAAACTTAAAACTAACAAACAAAAGTAATAAAAGAAGATATTATACGGTTTTAGGTTTGAGTTTACATTTTACATAGAATAAGAGAAGATACTATAAGGGAGGATGTATAATAAACATATAGACTATTTGTATACGGTCCGGATCGGTTCCAATCCGGAACTGTGGGATTCAATCCAGAACCAATCTGTGAACTACGGATTTTTAATTCTTCAATCTGGAACCGAACCGCGGATTCAAAAAACCAATCCAAACCTATCGGATTGGACTGGACTGGATCGGATTACGGATTTCACGGATTCCTTGCTCAGCCCTAATTCGTACATTGTTTTTTTTCTAAAATTTTTTAAAGTGGTATATTATGTGGTTGAGATTTAATGTTGAAAAATTAATGTGACTTGTCATTAAATCTCAACCATACAATACACCATTCTAAGAAACTTTAAGAAAAAAAACTCTAGAGGATCCTTGCTCAAAGTCATCACCTTGGTTCCAATTTTTAAAAAATTAAGTTTTTTTATTTTTGTATTTTTTAAAAATATTTTTAGTAAATTTTTTAATTTTTAAATACACCTAACTTACCTATATCTAAAACAAAAAATATTTTAAAAAATAATAAGTACACAAGATATGAAAATGTATTGAATTTTCTTCTCTCTTTTTTTTTTTTTTTGTATTTTTAGTATTTAATGAGTTTTTTAAAAAGTTTTTTTTCTCAAATATTATACTTTTTAATTGTGTTTATATTAAGTGTATCTAAAAAAATTTTAAAAATTACTTAAAATATTTAAAAAATCTGTTAAAAACAAAAAAAAAATACAAGAAACAAAAAGCAAACAAAATTTAATTTTTAAAAAATTAAATATAAAAAATTGAAACCACACATGAATCGAAGATAAAGATAAAATTATGTTATGAGAAAATAAAATAAAGTTAATCCTCACTTTGTTTGGGTTGAAAAATAATATAAAACTAAACAAAAAAATTAAAAAATATTTTTCATAATTAACAAAAAATATATATTTTGTCAAATAATAATTTTTAATTTTTATTTTTTAAAGTTAAAAATCGTTTTACAAATTCAAAATTTGCTAGTGTCACTATACTATCACTGTCACTGACACCACTATACCACCATTACCATAGCCACCGCCACAATCATTGTCACTATCATTGTTGCTTTTGGCACCCCACCACAACACCACCACCTTCACTTCAAGTCCCACCTTCGTCCAATCGTCACACCACCAAATATAGAAAAATATTTTCTATGCAAATAAACAGAACATAATAAAAAAGGAAAATTTATTTATAAATCTTATATGGGGGAATGTTGATCTATTTAGTCTTACGAATTTTCTTATAAACCAATTAGTTATTTTTATTTTAGAAAGTTGTATTTATTTGATTTAGTGTCATTTGAATTTAAGTGAATGCCATTTTGTGATTCAATTTTCTAATTTTCTGATTTTTTTTTTTTTTTTTTTTTTTTTTGGGTATGAGAATAGAAAGGTAAAGGTGTGAAAATTTCTTTTTTTGAGGGATTGGTGGCTAAAGTATTGGTTGTCGAGCATGGAAATATACATATTCCGATAGTATGATTTTCTTGTGTTATATTGGAGTGTAATATTATAGTATTACATTTGAAAAAAAAAAATACACTAAGGAGTTTTTGTGTATTATATTGATTGGAGTGTTATATTTGAAAAAAATACATCAATAAGTTTTTTTGGAATGTTATGTTGTTACGTTTGAAAAAGAAAAATGCTTGAGACCCCCATTTTTTAGAGACCCTCACAACCCCTTTTGGATCTCAACCATTGATGTACATATAAAACCCACTTATGTATGCGTGGAGCCCACACCATCAATGGTGGAGATCCAAAGGGGGGTCATAGGGTCTCCAAAAAGAATAATGCTTGGGACCCCCTTTTGGGGGTCACCCCCTCACCCCCCTTTGCCACGTGGCAGGGAGTGATTGGTGGAGCAAGAAAAAAAAGAAAAAGAAAAAGAAAAGGTAACCAATGAGAGAGAGAGGGGTCAAAGGGGTGGAGGAAAAATGGGGGATGAATCATTACTTCTCCAAAAAATAGAGGTCTCAATCATTGTTGTTGAAAAAAATACATTAAGGAGTTTTGTGTGTTATATTTAAAAAAAAAAATACATTATAATGGGATCTCTAGGTCCATTAAAAATAAATACCAAACAGTTCATAAGATCACTATTTAAAATTTATTAGTGTTTTACCCAAAAAAAAAATTATTTTCTCTCTTAAGTTTTAAAATATTAGAAAAATGTTTGGGGGCCCTAATTCTGTGGCTCAAATGTGGCTCAAATGGCCAAAACGACGTCGTTTTGGCCATTTTGATGTTGTTTTGTACTCAAAACGACGTCGTTTTGGCCATTTGAGCCACATTTGAGCCACAGAATTTGGGCCCTCTACCATTGCTCAAAATATTAATAAAGAAACTAGAGTGAAACACACTAACCTCCTTCAAATTTGGGTTAAATTCAATATGATTAATAATGTTTATATGATTTTACTAACCTACTTTTACATTAAGGGCTTTGACCAATAAAATCAAAATTATAAATTTTAGCATTAATATCGAATTAGAGAGAGAGAATCATTATTCATTCCTCCAACGAGGTTCAAATTTGGGTTAAATTCAATATGATTAATAATGCTTATATGATTTCACTAACCTACTTTTACATTTAGGGCTTTGACCAATAAATTAAAATTATAAATTTTAGCATTAATGTCGAATGTGAGAGAGAGAATCTTTATTCATTCCTCTAACTATTGCTTTACAACATATCGCAAAAACAAATGAAAACAAATCTTCAAACCAAAACTCTAGTACTACTGTTCCATCCACCTATTTTTGTAACAAAATAAAGCTATGTAATGGCAATTTGAATAATTCAGTTCATCTCTTTATTTGATTTATTAGAATAATATAGAATAGAATGTAATTCTTTTATCAAATTATGATACTATTTATTATGGGTGAGTAGCGTATATATTGATTCGTTCAAACTGATCGAACCGAACTGATCCGCCGCATTTTGGACGGATACGTGATGACGAGCGGACGATTGCAGATTGATTTTTTTCAATCCACCTAGTTTTGAACGGATGACGGATTTGAGATTCTTTTGGCCGCAACCGAACCGCCAAACCGTGAGCACCATTAGTAATTTGTAAGATTTTATATTTTCAATTTGTTTAGATATTATGTTTGTGTTTTTAATTGAAAAAAAGTTTAGATATTCTGTTGTGTTTTCAATTTGTTTTCAATTTAGAAATCCTTTTATCAAATGTAAGGGTTGATATTTAGAATTTTTGTGTGAAAAATATAAAGCTTAATTTTGTCTTTTTTTATAAAAAAAAATCAAATTAAATAGTGTTTTAATATTTAAAAAAAGTAATGAAATAGTTTTGATAATGCATGATTTTCTTATATGTATTTATTATTAGTATTTAACAATTAACTTAATAATTTTTTGATTATGTTGAGTTGGATTGTTATCCAAAAAAAAATGTTGACAAGTTATATTATATTCAAAGTTTGTAAAAATTTAAATCGCCAAACAGATTCGCGTCCATCTGTCAATCCGTTAATCCACTCAATCCGCATCCGTCAATTCGGCAAACAGATGTAAATTAATTTTTTTCAATTCATCCATCCGGCAGACAGATGACAGATTAAAAGTTTTCTGGCCGCAATTAAATCACAAACACTCCTATTTATAATGTATTTTTTATTATTTTTTAGTCAACTAAATGTAAAAACAAAGATTTTGATGGAATAATTCTATTTGACTTCATTACATAATCAACATTACTACTCAAGCTCAAATTGTGAGAAGTGTGGCCAAAAAAAGATTGAACCCAAACTCAAATTAAATTTAATATTATACTGCCTAAACTTTACAGGCTACACGGGTACGGCTCTAGTTGAGTCCACCAAAGTCGCGCCCTAATGAAAAAAAAAAAAAGTAAAAAATAAAAAATTGCCTTGGAATCTTTATAGGATTCAGCAAAAATTTTGACAGAGAAAAGCATAAAGCTACCTCTTTTATTTTTATTTTATTTATTGGGGTCTGCATAGGCTACCCACTTACTTTGTAGTCCGGCCAGCAGGCCCAAGGCAGGCCTAGGTGAGAACTGAGCTTCGAGCCCCGGCATTCATAAGCTGCACCGAGGTAGTCTAAGCTTTTTACTCTTTTCTTTCATTGGATCCAAGCCCAAAAGAGCTCTTGCGGATTTTTAGCCCACTATTTTTGCTAATAACTAATTATGTAACACTTTTTCTTGACATAAAAGTAAAATATTTTATTGTGCAAAATGAGGTAGATATGGTGAAAATTTAGGATTCTTTTTTTACTAGCGTAATGTAAGTTTTCCAAATTTTCATGAGCAAAATTCCTCAAAATTTCAAACTTTGATAATAACTTTTTTTCTTCCAGAATAATTTTTACGACGATGCAGTTCTTTTTTCTATATTCCATTCTTTTGAAAAAAAAATCATCTTTTGATTGAGCAATAATGATCATTCAATTCCAATGATCTTTTTCATAATAATAATAATAATAAGACAATAGTGTGTTTGTTTTGAAGGATTATTTCATGGGATTGGACTATTAGTCCATCCGAATTAGTAGTTCATTGTTTTGTTTAATTTTTTTGTTCCGAATTAATAGACTCTTTGGACTTTTAGTCCCTCATATGAGGGATTGTTGTATCCTAGGGGGAAGGGTGAGATTATTTTCATGGGATTGATATCTCATGGGACTATTGTATGAAATGTCTATTTTACTCTCATGCTATTACTTAATAAACAATTGAAAAAGGATAAACTAGTCTTTTGAACATTTATAAATTATATTTTTAGTGTTATTTTATAAATTATAAATAATAAATTAAAAATTATGGCCTTATAATTTTTTTAGTGTTGTTAAAAAATTAAATTTATATATTAAATAAAATTATTTTTTTAGTGTTGTTAATTTAAAATTATATATTAAATAAAAAATATAAATTATAAATTATAACTTATAAATTTAATTTAATTAAAAATAATAAATTAAAAATTATGGCCTTATAAATTAAATTTTTTTAGTGTTGTTAAAAAATTGAATTTATATATTAAATAAAATTAATTTTTTAGTGTTGCTAATTTAAAATTATATATTAAATAAAAAATATAAATTATAAATTTAATTTAATTGAAAATAATAAATTAAAAATTATGGCCTTATAAATTAAAAAAAAATTAGTGTTGTCAAATTAAAAATTAAAAATTATAGATTACAAATTTAAAATTATATATTAAATAAAAATTATAAATTACAAGGGTAAAATAATCTTTTGAACATTTATCTTTATCTAGTTCGTCCAACCAAACATTGGATTTACTAAAAATAATTCAATCCAGATATCTAATCCCATGACTAAACAAACATAGGATACAAATCCAGTCCAACCAAATAGTCAGGGGACAATGTATCCCTGGACTAACAGTCCGATAGATTACAATCCTCCTTTATTCAGTCCGTCCAAACTAACACACCCTAAGAATAAAAATTGTACGAGCAAGAAATAATCTTCTCGTATAATCCTGTTGATCAAGTCCGCGCTCCTCCAAACGTCGTCGCTTTACTCCCTGAAAACACAAACGTGAGCTAGCCGGCGGGTGTTGCCGGATACCTCTCCGATGCCTAAGTCAGAAAAATAGACAAATAGGCCAAAACTCTGTGTATTCGAGAATCAAAATTGTGTTACCTCTCCATAGGTGATGTTATGAGCTTTTATAGGTTCCGTGTGGCACAATCTTAGTAGGACTCTTATTCCTCCATGTAGAGTCCTCCTAGGAATCACCTTCCTGAAAGATAATGCTTATCCTTCAACACCCCCCTCATTGCTTAAACCAAGTGAGATGGTTCTACCACGGTTGGATGTCAATACGACCGAAATAACATGGCCATGCTAAAGCCGCAGACTAGACCGAGCTCCCACTAGCTCGGTTCTTCCTTTCACTGCGTGTACCTCGGTTTGACATATTCCAACTGGGTTGTCTGAGACCGCACTAGTCACATCGAGCTTGAACCGAGCTAACCAATAGCAAGGTTCTGAGGAAAGCTCAACATACTTCGGCTCAATATAGTATGACCGAGCTAACTGTTACCGTTCCGAATGTGATGACCGAGCTAACTGCAGAGCTTTCTTGGACCGGGCTAACTTCTAGGCCCTTTTCCTCAACCCTTCTTACTGTGGTCCACAGAATGGTCCATTACCCAGCTTGGCCCAATTTACACATAAATTACCCTTTCAATTGCCCCTTAATTCCATCTGCGCAGCATGATAGGGATTACCTATTACCAGCCGAGCTAAAAAAAACTTTAGCCTTCCAACCAAGCTAAAAAACTTTAGCCTTCCAACCGAGCTAAATTCACATCGTGCTACCAATCTGTCCGATCAAAACATCTCTTTAGTCTCTATAACTGAATCGATTTCCATTCCTTACACATGTGGCAGACCCTTATTGGCCCAATGCAGTTGTCACGCCGTCTTCGTACTCTGCATTTTTTGAACAGTCCCGCCTTTTTGTCCTTCCCTCTACCCAAAACAAACCCTTGGTTTTGAATCTATCACTTCACTATTCATTATTTTCTCTCTTTTCGAACTTCTTCTCCCTTATTCTCTTGCAACTGTGGAGCTCGTGTTCTTGCTGGGATCTTTTTCACCTTTGATCCCTCCATTCTGAACTGGTAAGTAACTCAAATCTGTTTCCTGTTTGCTGATTTCGACCATGTTTATATAGCATGCTTAGCTGTATGTTTTTTCAAAACATATGCCATGTTTGCTTCCATTTTCTGCGAAGAACCATGTAACATAACCACTGTCTATATGAATAACCTGGGAAATGTTAGTTTTAATCCAAAATCACACTCCAACCGAACTAGGATACTGTTTGTATTAGATGCAAGTCTAGCCACAACCAATAACCGCACTAAAACTTATGCCATACTCGTGGTTTCCATAAGTTAGGGAACTTTTGTTTCTTTTAATCGAGCTATCGCACCGTACTAGGTTTGCGCAATACCACGCTAGAAAGCCTCAACCACCGACCGAGCTAAATCTTGGGGCTAAGCCAGCTCCTTTAGTTCAAACCGAACTAAGAATGCTGCCCCAATGGCTCGACCGGGCTAAAGCCCCTTGCTTAAACCGAGCTAAGACCGGATAGCATCCCATGTAACCGAGCTAGGACTTCATTTATCTTGCTTATATTTCTTGTAGCACAGTCCCACGATCTGTGCTTAACACTTTTATTTTTTACTTTGCAGACTCTGACTAGGTTGCCCAGGCACTCCTTTTGAACGTTCGACCGAGATATCCAACATCTTCTCAGCGCCAAGCTAACACATAGGCTAATTCATTCATAATTTAATAGCAAATGGGTATATATAGGTTTTTAGTAAACTCACCAGGGGCCATGGCCGAGTTCCGAAGGGACTACCATATCCCTGATGACGTTTATCTTATCTTGGCCGACCTAGATACCATACCCTGGGGAAACCCTGGCTTCGTTCCTTTCACCCTCCTTTCTATTGTAGAAACCGGCCTAAGATTCCCTGTACAACCCCTTCTTTGTGAATTCCTCAGACAAACAAACCTTTGCTCTACCCAACTTTCCACCAATTCTTACCGCATAATAAATGGCATTGCCGAGCTAAACCGCCGGGCTAGCCTTAATCTCGGTCTAGCCGAGCTCTTCCATCAATACTCCATAGGATCAGTGGAAGATGGCTGGGTTTATTATTTAAGAGTAAGACGCCGTCATGAAAAGATAATAAAAAATACCCCGGATAAAGATGTGAATGATCATGATTTTCTCTGGATATCTGGGAACTTTGAGGACCAACAAGTCCAGATCTTGAGCGACAGAATAAATTGGAACAAGGGTGAAGCTGGTAGGATTACCTCGGCTCAATTCCATGCTTTCTTTTACCTCAATTTTCTGATGTTGAACCGCACTGACTGTTGTCTGCTTTTCTTCATGCAGATTTCAACTTTCTCAAGTCCTAGTACAACTATCCCAACTTAAACACACTTCGCGCCGCACTTCGATACCCTAATAGAAGTTGGGCTGAGCTACTGAATTTTGAACCGACGTATAGATACAGTAGTAGACGAAAGACCAGGGTAACTGACTTTTTGTTGGAAGCCTCTCCTGAACCGAATCCAACCTTGCCTCAAATCAACTTGATCTCACTAACTGCTGAACAAGAAATGGCCAAGAAACGAGCCGTAAGAGCCCTTCTAACCGAAATAAACCAGCCCGAGGTACCCCCGGCCAGCCAACCTCAAGAGACCGTGGTAGCCTTACCAACCGTTCAGCCTTCATCATCTCGGCCAAACAAGCGCGCCCAGACTTCCACGACCGAGCCGCGCCTCCTTGATGAAGAAGACACCGCTCTCCCACGATCCAGTCCACTAAGCCCACAATTGGAGCGCTCGGACCGAGCTAGCTCTTCCAAGTGGGTGCCAAAGGTCACCTACAAGAACCGCACTATCACTGACTCCGACTCAGTGGTTGCAAAAAAAGACCATATCCTTTAATCTAGCCAAGAGCGTCTGCCTTCCAGCCGATATGGATCACCACGATCATCTTACTGAGCTGAAAGCCATTCACTCGGCTTCCAAATCAATGGTGTTGGTAAGTTCTCCTTTCTTTCTCCAGATTTCCACATCTTTTCGCTCGGTTTATCTCAAAATTGTTTCTCTTCTTTTGCAGGCCCTGCAGAAGAACCACGTTGCCCATAAGCGCGTGTTGGAGCTTCGAAAGACCACAAGGGAGGCCATGGCAGAGGCCAATGCTAAAACGGCCAAGCTAAAAGAATCCCAGCAGAAGATGGCCGAGCTACAGGCTGAAGTAGCCCGGCTCACTGGCCTAGTCAATTCAGCCAAAGCTGACAAGAAGAAGGCTGAGGCCGTGGTGAAAGATAAATACTTGCACGAGCTGGCCAAGCTTGAAGGCAAGAAGAATGCAGAGATAGCTGAGCTAGAGAAGAAGGTTGAGGACGCGGAAGACCGCGGCTACAAGGAGGGGGAGGCGACGTACATCAAGCAGTGCGAAGCTGCAAAAGATCTCTTTTTCAAGTGTGGCTGGACGGCGGCTATGGCGCAGCTCGGTCATGGCCCAGAGATCGAGGTTTTCAACCCTCCTCCATATTTCATACCGAGCTCTATGGCGAAGTACGCTGCCGCCATTCAGCAAAAATTTCTGGAAGAGGAGGACAAAGATGCTGTTCCAAAAGACAACACCTAGCCCGGTCGCTAGTCCCCAACTCCAGTTGTCTCCCTCACACATTTGCCTGCTGTGTCTGACGCGGTGCCTCCAACCGAGCTGAACCAAGAGGTGCTTGCCACAACCGAGCTACCTCTAGGTGAAGACCGGGTTGTTCTGGATGCCGACCTAGACGACCTCTTTGCTTGATTTATGCACTTTTCTTTTCTTTTAGGTGCTAACTTTAGAAGTTTTTGTAACTGGGTTATGGCCCTATCTCTTGTACTTTGGTTTTGCATTATCAATGAAATCATCTTTTGTTTTCCATATCCGTCTACTCGGCTTACTTGTATGATATAATCTGAATGAAGTAAATTCTCTGGTCGAGATATTTTAGCCCGGTCTTAACTTTGCAATCTAACTAGCCATACCTGCCAACCTCTTCAGCCTAGATCCTTATCTCAGTTGAAGAACAGTAAGTGTTGATTTTTCCAGCCAACCTCTTCAGCCTAGATTCTTATCTCGGCTGAAGAACAAGAAGTGTTGGTTTTTCCAGTCAACTTCTTTCAACTTAGATCCTTATCTCAGCTGAAGAACAATAAGTGTTGGTTTTTCCAGCCAACCTCTTTAGCCTAGATCCTTATCTTGGCTGAAGAACAATAAGTGTTGGTTTTTCCAGCCAACCTCTAAGTTGGTTATTCCTTCCAACCTAGAGTAAAGTGTTTGGTTATTCCGACCAAACGTCCTGTAACCTGGTAGTTCATCTGCTCTGTTGTTTTCTTCTCTGCCAATTTGCTCTATCCACACTACTTCGAACTTCACGATTTCTTTTCTGACTAACTCTTGGTACTTAGCCATCCTTTCATCCTTTGCTTCGCAGTCGCCTGAAATTTAGTTTACCACCAACTGTGAGTCACTGTAAACCATTAGCTCGGTGGCCTTCATGTAGAGTGTTGATTTTAGTCCTGCCATAAGTGTTTCATACTCTACTTCGTTGTTTGATGTTGGGAAGCCAAGGTTGACTGCCTGTTCCACCACTAGGCCATTCGATGAGATGAGGACTATACTGAGTCCTGCTCCGTGCCTGTTGGATGCTCCATCCATAAAAAGCTTCCACATCTCTCCAACGAATAGCTTTCAGTAGGTGGAGGGATCGGATGATGCCTTGGGGTCCTGAGTGTTGCTGGTGTTTTCTTCAAAGTCCACACTTACTATTTGCCCCTCGCTATCTGATTGTACCAAGTCTGTATTTGTTGATGGGTCTTTGCTTGGTGCCGCATGGTCTGTCTTGGGAGGTAGTTGGGTATCATGTATTAGGGGTTGCGCTATTCCGACGCCACTTTCCATCCCTATTTCGGTTGTACCCGTTAAGTCAACTAGGCAGACGTGATGATTTCCTGGTGTGAATTCTGCGACAAAGTCTGCCAAAGCTTGGGCTTTCATCGCGGTTCTGGGTTGAAATTTGATGTCAAACTGTCCCAACTCTACTGCTCACTTCAAGATTCGCCCAGAAAAGTCCGTCCTCTCAAACAAAGCTTTTAAAGGGAAAGCTGTAAGGACGATTATGGTGTGGGCGTGAAAGTAGTGTGATAACTTCCTTGAGGCCATCATCAAGGCTAAGGCCAGTTTTTTCAATGGTAAGTACCTGGTTTTTGCGCCTAGCAATGTCTTGCTGACGTAAAAGATGGGTAGATGTTGGATTCCTTCCGCTCGGACCAACACTGCGCTAATTGCGTGCTGTGAAACTGCCAGGTACAAAAATAGTTCTTCTCCAGGGATTGGGGTCACTAGCAGTGGTGGAGAAGACATGTATTCTTTCAAACTTTCTAGAGCACGGTCGCATTCTTCATCCCACTCAAACTTGGCCTTTAATGCTTGAAAAAATGGTCGACATCTATCTGACGACCGACTTATAAACCGGTTTAGCGCGGCTACCATACCAGTGAGATGTTGTACTTCTTTTATTGAGTAGGGCCTCTCTAGATCCTGGATTGCTTTGATCTGAGAATGGTCTGCCTCTATACCTCGGTTGGTTACCAAGAAGCCTAGGAATTTGCCTGATTCTACGCCGAACGCACACTTAGATGCATTAAGGCGCAACTTGTGCTTCTTTAGGATCTGAAACATCTCACCTAGGTCCCTGAGATGGTTATTCTTATCCTTGCTTTTGACCACCATATCGTCGATGTAAGCCTCAATTATTCTGCCTAACAATGGCTCAAACATCTTGGTGATCATCCGCTGAAATGTTGCCCCTGCATTTTTTAGGCCAAAGGGCATGACCTTATAGCAATACAGTCCTCTTGGCGTTGTAAAGGATGTGACCTCCTGGTCTGGTTCATACATAGCGATCTGATGGTAACCTCTGTATGCATCAAGAAAGCTAAGTCGATTGTGTCCTACCGTTAGATCTACCAGTTGGTCTATCCATGGTAGGGGAAAGCTATCTTTTGGGCACGCCTTGTTGACTGTTTTGTAGTCCACACAGACACGCCATTTTCCATTCTTCTTTGGCACCACTACTGTGTTGGATATCCACTTGGGATAGTGCACCTCTCTGATAGCTCCTGCCTCTAGAAGGTTTCCCACTTCTTCCGCCACTATCTCAGCGTGGTGGAGTGCTGATCTGCGAGTGAGCTGTATGATTGGTCTTGCAATTTGGTGGACATTTACTTAGTGACAGATGAAGTTTAGGTTAATGTTAGGCATGTCGTACGGTGTCTAGGCAAACACTTCGATGTTAGAGGTCAAGAATTTCATGACCTCTATTCTCTCGGTGCTGGACATAGATGAGCCAAACAAAAAGAACTTTTTCGGGTCCTTTTCATCTATTCTTACCTGTACCAAGTCTTCCACTGCCTTCTGTTCAGCGGCTTTGCCAACATCTGCAAACAATTCATTGCTCTCAGGTTCTTCTACCATCTGAACAAACCCTTTGGCAGCTCGGCTGCCATTTACTGTGACAAAGCATTGCTTGGACATAATTTGGTCTCCATAGACCTCTTCAATTACTCCAGCTTCGTTTGGGAACCGCATTACTTGATGGTAGGTTAACGCTACCGATCGCATGTCGTGCAGCCATGTCCTCCCCAAGATTATGTTATAAGTGGAAGGGACTTTCAATACCCAAAATTCCACTTGTTTCGTCATGTTTCCTGCTTTGACTGGGAGGATTATCTTGCCAACTGGCCACTCTGGCATTGAGTTGAATCCGATCAGGGGAGATACGGCAGGTGCCAAGTCTTTGTCCTCCAGTTTCAACTGTTTGAAAGTTTCGTAATGCATTATCTCACATGAACTCCCTTAGTCAATCAAAATTCGCTTGACGTCGTAATCCTTGACGCGGAAAGTGATGACCAGTGCATCATAATGAGGGCAATATATCCTTTCCAAGTCTCTGTCTAAAAAAGACATGACGTTCGTGGCCTTTGTTCTCCCATTTTTAATGGTGGGCTGTGCACTTAATACCTCCCTAAAGTGCTCAGCCTTTTTTATCATTCCCCTGAGCTCACTTACTCGCTCAGGCTCGAATACCCCATGTATTACGTTTATCACGCATTGAGGTGGGGCGTCAATCGGTGTTCCGTCTAGGTGATCGTGGTTTTGGGGGGCTGGCTGCGTCCCTCCTTCTATGTACCGGTCTAGGTGACCAGCCGCCACTAACTCCTCCAGGTGCTGTCTCAACGGCGTGCAATTCTCAGTGCGGTGCCCTTTTTCCTTATGGAAGGTACACCGAGATCTTTCGTCATAGTCCTTCTGTGCCTCTCCCAATTTAGCTGGCCATCTGACGAAAGGTTCATCGCGTATCTCACTGAGAATCCGATAGATCGGTTTTTTGAAAACCGTGGTAATAGCAGTGCAACCACCTCTTATCTTAGTCTTCTCCGTTGTCCCGCCTGCCTCTCCCGTTTCTGTTAGGATGTTCTACCGCGTTGACTTTTGCCGACGTCTTCTTATTTGGTATTGCGACTGTACCAGACTTTGTTTTAGCACGGGCGCCATCCTCCTCCACCCAAATGTGCTGGTGTACCCTCTCCATTAAGGCTTCCATTGTGAGGGGAGGTGTCATGGTAATTGAGTCCCTCAGCCTGTTTCTGACTGGAAGTCCTCTTTTGTATTGCGCGATGGCAAGATTTGTGGGATAATCTCCTATCTGGTTGAAGGCCTCCCGATAACGACTGTTGTAGGATCTCAACGTCTCCTTGTCGCCCATGTCAATAGAGAGTAGCTGATCAATCTCTACTGGCGTCTTGGTGTTCATTCTGAACCTTGTCACGAACGCCTCCACTAACTACGCCCATGAGGCTATGCTGCCTTCTGGTAGCCTTTCGAACCAGGTTAAACCTAGGTCGCCAAGGCTGGATAGGAATAGGATGCACATCAAAGTCTCATTCCGCTAGTATACTGCCATGACCTGGCAAAAGTGGCTTAGGTGCATGTAAGGGTTTGTCTTCCCTTCATACGTCGTAAATTTAGGTTGGATGAAGCCTGAAGGTAGTGGTGCGTTCTCAATCGCTAGAACGAATGGCGAGCTATATAGCCTTGCCAATGCTTTATCTGTTGGTTCGTAGGCAAGGTGCGGTATTGGCATTCCAACCTCGACGCTTCCATGCGTCCGAGGAGCCAACCGCTGAAGGGCTGAAACTCTGTGCGGGTCGCGTGCCCTAGCATTCTCCTTCCGTCGTGTCCTTTCTTCAAGCACAGTCCGTAAGTCAGACGATCTAGGCAACTCCGTCTTCCTGGATGATGTCTGATGGGTATGTGAGGGCCGATAGGTACTTCCCTCAGTGTAAGACTTCAATGATCTCGTTCTCTCAAACCTGGAGTAACGAGTTCTGGAAGTCCTTGATTGAGTATCGCCTGTTCTGAGGCTCTTACTTTCTGCTTGCAATGGCGTGGTATGCCTACCACGATCTTCAGAATGGCGAGGGGGCGTATTGCTTTTATGCCCCTCTCCTGTCGCCACCCATTTCCCTTTTATCTGGCACTTCATCAATTCCATGTCCGCCGTCATCTTCCTGATTAACTCGTTCTGCTCCTTCACCCGATCCTCCAAAACTTGAGGGTCGATCCTCCGCCTCTGCCTATCGGGACTTAATGAGCGACGGGGGCTGTTACCCCGCCTTCCCCTTACATCCCTCCGGGGATTCTGTCGCTGGGGCTCCAGATCTGCCATGGGAGGGATGGAAGACAAACCTTCGCGCCTCCCACCTCCTTTTTGGGTTTGCCTGTCAATGGCGGACTGCGGCAAATCTTCATTGTGCGTCATTGCGTCTAATCTAGCGAGAAAAACTTTGATCAAGAGGTTTTGTTCTTTCTGTGATTCCCACAGACGGCGCCAATTGTACAAGCAAGAAATAATCTTCTCGTATAATACTGTTGATCAAATCCACGCTCCTCCAAACGTCGTCGCTTTACTCCCTGAAAACACAAACGTGAGCTAGTTGGCGGGTGTGTGCCGGATACCTCTCCGATGCCTAAGTCAGAAAAATAGACAAATAGGCCAAAGCTCTGTGTATTTGAGAATCAAAGTTGTGTTACCTCTCCATACACTACAGGAAAAAAGGGTTATGGTGGCGTTTTTTTAACGACATTTTTTTAAACGTCATTGTTATTAACATTTAACGGCGTTTTATAAACGCCACATATTATTGTAACCAAAACGGCACCATTTTATAATAGGAGGCGTTCAAAAATGCCTCCGAATGCGGTATACTGCACACGCCAATTTCAATCCTTATTTTCTATCTAGCCCTCTCTCTACCCATACGTATATATCATTTTGAATCTGAGCCCTCTCTCTCTCTCTCTCTCTCTGTTAGGATCAAAGACACCCAGAAACTTATCTCACACACACAGAGAACACAATATTTACGTGGTTCGGCCCAATGCCTACATCCACGGACAGAAATGAGAATTATCACTAAAATGGAGCAAAAATACAAATACAGAGGAGGAGATGAAACTCACTCAACTCACAGCTCTCACTCTCTAATTTCTGATCTCTATATCAAACCCTCCCCTCAGCCTCCATTTATACACTAACAGAATAGAGATGGAGGGGCTGGCCAGCACATGGCCAGCTTGTGCCAACTCTCTTGTGTGTTGGCTTCACATGGCCAAAGGTTTCCTAACATGGCCAGCTCTTGTGTTGGCTTTGCACATTGCCAACTCCTTCTTCACATGGAGAATCATCCCTCACATGGGTGATGATATCCCACAAATCACCCCCTCAGCCCATGTGAGGTGATCCACAACAAAACCTGCTGCCAAGGTATCAAGCACCCCCTGATTGGATGCCCTGTACCCCCTGCTCGGGATACCCTTGCATTACCGTGCAACTCGTTGCATGATGAACACTGGAGCAACTAGAAAACTTCAGAGTTTGACACATCAACATCCTCAATTTTCCTTGCTCGGAGCTTATTTCTGAACAACCAGCCTTTGCTTTTTGCACTTCAGAACAACTTCCCAGCGATCTCATACGCCCGTTGTCTGTGCTGCAATCCCTGATGTTCGGTTCTGTCTCACTTGTACGTCCGTACTGATGTTTGACAGTTAGCCCTTCTGCCAAGACAACTTCCACCGGTCTGTACAAGTTACCACTATGCAACTCCGTGCATAGTGCTTGCACCCCCTTATTGGAGTGCATTGCAAAGCTCACTTTGCGACTTGAGATTGCATCCCTCCCTTCCATGCATCTTTTGAGAGGTTGCAAAATGTCTCTAACACGGAAGCAAAAGAAACTCTCTTCTTCACTGGCATAGTCTCTACAGACTTGGTTTCTTTGCTTTGCACTTTCTTCAAGATTGGCTTCACTGGCTCAAATCTGTGCACCTTTGAACTGCCTCATTGCGTTCTCGTGCATCGTTTTCGCCATTCCTGATGAAAGCCTTGCTCAATCATACGCTTTGGTTGCGTATGTTCTCTCTTTGTACCCTTCGACTGGCATTTGACAACATTCATCTTTGTCAAAACTTCTCCTTCCAGTCTATACAGTTTGTTGCACAATTTGCCTTGCAACATTTCTCTATCACCTCTGTGTACATGAAGAACCCCGCCACTAGATGAGAAACAATTTCCTTTTAGATCTAGCATACTCAGGGAGATTAGATTCCTCCGTACTCCTGGCACATGTCGGACCTCAGATAAAATTACTTTTCTTCCAGCCTTAGTAAGGAACCGCACTGTCCCTATGCCGACAACTCTGTTCACTGTGTTGTTGGCCATCCGGATAGTGCTACCGCTGACTCTTCGATAAGTGGAGAAAAGCTTCTTATCCGCACATATATGGAACGTACACCCTGAATCCAAAATCCAGCCGGGTGTCTCCAACTCTGACGAGATTGTAAGCATCACCTCTTCATCGTCAGAGGAATGCACTGCAACTGCTGTAGTTGAGGGACCTCCGTGTCCCTTAGCCTTCTCTTTGGCTTGTCTGTCCGCCTTTTTCTCTGGGCAATCTCTTATTACGTGATCCTCTTGATCACAGTAAAAACACCTCCTCATGTTGTCCTGTCTGGACTGTGAACGCCCTCTGCTTTTACTTCTTCCTCTACCTCTGCCCCTTTCTCTATCTCTGCCTCTACTTTCTGTGACAAGGGCATGAGACTGCTCTCCTTCCATCTCTTTCTTCCTTGCCTCCTCGTTGAATAAGGCGTCTGTGACCATCCCCATGGTCAGCTTCCCTTCGGGTAACGTCTCCCAGCTGTCTGGTAAGGAACTGAGTAATAATAATGCTTGCATCTCATCCTCCAACTCCATTTTGATTGATGCAAGCTGGTTCACAAGGCTGTGGAATTCACTGGTGTGTTCTGCAACAGACACACCATTCTCCAGCTTCAGGTTTATAAGCCTTCTCATTATCAAGGCTTTGTTCCGTGCGGTCTTGGACTGGTACATGCCCTCCAATTTCATCCATAGGGCATAGGCGTCTGTCTCTTGGGCAACATGGTGGAACACACTGTGGTCAATCCACTGTCTGATTTGACCGACAGTCTTCCGGTTTGTTTTTATCCAGTCCCCATCCTTGTCTCCATCTGGTTTGACCCCCTTTAGCGCTATAGGGTCAAACAAATCTCTACAATACAGGACGTCCTCCTCCACTTTGTTAGGATCAAAGACACCCAGAAACTTATCTCACACACACAGAGAACACAATATTTACGTGGTTCGGCCCAATGCCTACATCCACGGACAGAAATGAGAATTATCACTAAAATGGAGCAAAAATACAAATACAGAGGAGGAGATGAAACTCACTCAACTCACAGCTCTCACTCTCTAATTTCTGATCTCTATATCAAACCCTCCCCTCAGCCTCCATTTATACACTAACAGAATAGAGATGGAGGGGCTGGCCAGCACATGGCCAGCTTGTGCCAACTCTCTTGTGTGTTGGCTTCACATGGCCAAAGGTTTCCTAACATGGCCAGCTCTTGTGTTGGCTTTGCACATTGCCAACTCCTTCTTCACATGGAGAATCATCCCTCACATGGGTGATGATATCCCACACTCTCAACCCTCTCTGAGCTCCATCGAAGATTCAGATATTCAAAGCTCCATCGAAGCAATTTCGGAGCTCCATCGAAGCTCCAGATCGAACCGATTTCGAAGCTCCGTCGAAGATTCAGATATTCGAAGCTCCATCGAAGCAGTTTCGAAGCTCCATCGAAGCTCCAGATCGAACCGATTTCGAAGCTCCATCGAAGCTCCAGATCTGAACTCTGACCCCTCGATTACTCGCATTTCAAGTAATATGCACATTTCGACCCAATTATTCCTTTCCCAAGCCGCTCGACTCGGTACACTTTCGGTGAGTCCTCTCTCTCTCTCTCTCTCTACTTAGATATGTCCATGTATCTGTATATGTATTTGTTGATTATGTTGATCTTTAGTCTTTACAGCTTGCCATGTAGAATATGAGATGTTATTAAAGTAGAGTTCAATGGGTTACTGATGATTTCCACATCTGAATTTGTGTTCCTTAATTAAGTGTATATGTATATATGTGTTTATTTTATTTTATTAATTTTTTTGTATAGACACAAATTGGTGAATTTTGACAGTGTTTGTTCTTCAACTTGTAATTTGGAGATCATCTAGTTCTTTATACCTTTCTTTGTGATTATTTGTTTTTCCTCACTGTCTCTTTCTTTCACACAAAGTGTTTGATAAAATGCCAAAGTGAAATTTATATAATTTGTTGGACTTGAAACTGATGCACAGTGTGTATTATGTAACAATGAGAATTTGCTGAGAAATGAAGAAGAAATGGTTGAGTAGTGGAATGTGTATATATGAGTAGATCAAGTGAAGAAAAAGAAAGGAAACAGAGCTTCAAAGAAGAAGATGAGAAATAATTCTTATTTTCTGCAGATTCAATACATCAAACTTAAACCTGCAATCTCACACTTGGCAGCCCAAACTTCTACCATTGCACCCAACAATGGCCCCTTGTCAGTATTACATATTTGATGTTCAATAAACTTTCTGGTCTGACACTGCATATTGTCCTTCATTGACCCTTTGAATCATGGACTATTCTGTTGTCTAAGCCTCTAATAACCTTTATGGTTCAGTTCTATTACTTTATTCAATTTATTCTATAGTACTAGAACACTGTCATATTTCTATATAAATATAGATAGGTAGAAGTCAGTAGTTTACATGAAAAGTGTTAACATGTAGAAATTTGTTGTAAGCAGGGAAATGCTCAGAGACCGGAAGTGTGTGTAGTCACATGGAACAATGATGAGCTTGCAACAGATGCATTACCTGTCCATGGCTTTGAGCATTACAAGGCAAAGGACTATGCCCTTGCTCACGCTCCATTCTCAGGTAAAAGTGTGCAAGAGTTTATGAATTTGCATTCAAACAGTGGTAATACTTATGCATTTTTATGTAGGTAGCAGCTATGCAGGTGGGCAGTGGGCTGCTGGTGATGAGCCATTATACTATATTGTATCCCCAAAGGATGTAGTTATTGCAAAACCTAGGTTAGTTCAATTTTATCTTTCCTTAGTTTCTATTCCAATAGAATGTCAGTATGTAATTTTCCTATTGATAATTAATCACAGCACAAAAGGCCAGAATATTTATAATCCGAATACACTTTTCACATATCCAAAATACTTCATATTTTTTTATTCACTTTTTACATGTTTCAATACACTTTACACATTTTTCAACACTAATAACAGCCCTAAGGGCTGTTTTTATCATTATCGTTAATTATATCAATCTATATGCTATCTTATCTATAAAGTGAGAAGACACTTTTTTCGCACTTGTGAATCCAACCACTGCTTAATGCTATCTGTCAAGTTTAGTTCATGAGATGATTATTATGCAAACATTAGGAGTTATCTGTTTAAAGTTCTCCCCTGCTTCTCATCTTTTTCATATGTCTGCTCACCAAATGCAGTATCTTTACAATTCCAATTAAGCATAGGCTCCTCACCATTTATGGATAGCTAAATCTGAATACTTCAAGTTTGTGAGAAGGTAGATAGAAGTGAAAAAAATCTGGTAGTTCTTTCTTATTGAAAAATAAGAAAATGGTGAAACAAATTAAGGAGGTGCATGGGCAGATAGGTGTCCCAGTTGGTTGGGGGGTGCTTGAGCAGACAAGTGTAGAATTCATCCATTAGTTTTAGTGAGTTCAATGAATTTTTTATTTAACGAATTTAAGTGTATGTCATCTTAATATGGTGAGTGAATTGCCTGAAAATGGAATGCTTTAAATTTTAATTCACATTGATAGAAAAAATTGTGGGATTTAAAAGCATAATTTTGATTCCTTTACTGCTCGCATTGTTTGTTTTTCCATTATATCGTCTCCTATGCCATATTAAAAATCACAAACTTTGTTGATTTACAAATGCAATTTCTTGTTGATTGCTAGGGATGCAGAAGATCATATTTCTTGGCTTCTTCAACATGGATGGCATGAAAAAGCTTTAGCAGCAGTTGAAGCTGGGCAGGGACGAAGTGAGCTTCTTGATGAGGTATTTCTGTTTAATTTAGTTTAACGGTTCATTTATTTATTTGCATTGTATTACTTACTAAATAAGTAATTGATACATGATTTACATATGAAATGTTTACATTTTCTTTCCCATATTTTCATGGAAACAATGTAATATAGAAACCTACAATTTGTCTAGATTCTCTTATTTTTTGGAAGTAGGCTATTTATGTGTTGTTATTTTTAGTCATTCTGGGTTACTTTGTGAATATGTCAATTAATACCTAATGTTATAATCATGATATCAATAAATTTTCTAATTTTGCTGCTTCTTTAAATTCACTTTTTTTTTTTAATGGTCTGCATCAAAGTTGTCAGGAAGATGCATTAGTTACAA
The DNA here is from genome assembly GCF_055761805.1 of Camellia sinensis. Taxonomy (NCBI): domain Eukaryota; kingdom Viridiplantae; phylum Streptophyta; class Magnoliopsida; order Ericales; family Theaceae; genus Camellia; species Camellia sinensis. Next base: position 150,231,762 of record NC_138968.1, on the reverse strand, counting down.
TTTTGAGAAAGAAAAGAATAATGTGGGTGCCTTCTGGGTTTAAGATATTGAACAATGTTACCCCGTATGATAAAATCTGTTGTTTCAGTTTTTGATTTTCAATTGAACTTGAGAAGCAGCAGGTATGTGGAGCACTGGCCCAAGTTTTTTCTATTTTGTAACGCTGTAGTATAGCTACTGTGATTTTGGTATAAGCATTCAAAGTAGTCTATTCTGAATTGAGTGTATTACTTCATTGGCAGAATAAATGCAAAGCGGTAGAGCAATAGAAAAGACTGATGTTTATAGTTTTGGGGTTCTGGTTCTTGAAGTAGTGAGTGGAAAGTGACCCATTGATATAGCATTTATTGAGAAGGGCTTCAACATTGTTGGCTGGGTACTTCTCTTCCTTACCCGTGTTTACACTGCTTTCATTCAAATATGTATGACATGATTGTGGAGCTCACAAGGCGAATTAAGCTTCTTATTTTCCTTGATTAATGATTTCATATGAATCTTCGAGAAAATTCTCTCCTCCTTGTTGTCTTTCCCACTCCAAACGCTGCCCATTTGGCTCTAAGCTGTGTATACTTGTGCAAAAACTAATTTTTAGCATATGGGTCTTTGTTTTTGTGGAGTTTTAGCATCTGGGTCTTGGAGTTTATGAAGTTTTGTGGACTGTGTGAAGAACAGTTTTGAGTCGCAAGACTGAATCTGAAAGGGTTCTACTTCATGTTATAGTAATGGTGGGTTTTGCTTGATGGGTTTCTGATACTAAGCTAACTTTTTGTTAGAGAGTTGTTTGGATGAGGCAATAATGTAGAGGTTGTTAGTTCATGGTAATGGTTTCTGGAATGGTTGGTTTTGGTGGCTTTGATAAGTGGGCAGGAAAAGGTTCAAGTTTCATGATTGAGCCTTTTAATGGCAGTAATGACTTTACCCTGTGGCAGCAAAGGGTGAAAAACATTTTAACACGAGAAGGTTTGGTGAAAGCTCTTCTCAAAAAGTCCAACAAACCGGAAGACATGAAGGATGACAAGTGGGAGGAGTTGAGGGAATTGGCAAACAGTACAATTCAGTTGTATCTCGGGAACAACACACTCCGGGAAGTCATCAGTGAAGTAGATCCGGCGGAGCTATGGGCAAAGTTAGAGATGAGGTACAAGTCAAAGTCTTTGACAAACCGGTTATCTCTGAAGAGACAGCTATATACACTTAGAATGCCAGAAGGTGCGAACCTCACAGAACATCTGGACGAGTTCAATAGGATCACAATGGAATTGGACACCATTGGAGACAAGACCCAGGAGGAAGATAGGGCTATGATCTTGCTGGTCTCTCTACCTGCATCATATGAGCATCTCAGGACAACTCTATTGTACGGGAAGGATGCTCTTGGACTGGATGAGGTGATTGCTACGCTCATTTCTCATGAGTCGATGAAGAAACAGGAATGTAGCAGTAGCAAACACCCAGAAGAAAATGCCATGGTTGCCTCAGAAAATGAGCAAGACAGAGGTAGGTCCAATAATAGACGGGGTAGATCCAAATCAAGAGGACGTTCGCAATCAAGGATAGGCTTCAGGAGAAAGTGTTATTACTGTGATCAGGAGGATCACCTCATAAAAGACTGTGCAAAGCTCAAGGAGGACAAGGCACACAAGGAACAGGCGAGCTCATCAAATGTCGCTGCTGCAGTAAATGCTAAGGATGAGTATGCATTTACAGTTTCGTCGAGTATGACGAAACCTGACTGGATCTTAGATTCCGGAAGCACATATCATATATGCATGGATAAGAAACTTTTTTCTACCTACCAAGCCAAGGATGGAGGTATTGTTCGAGTGGCTAACAACACTGTGAGTAAGATTGTTGGCATGGGAACAGTACGGCTGAGAATGGAAGATGGAAAAATTTTCACGTTGGATGGAGTCCGACACGTGCCAAGACTGAAGAAGAATCTAATTTCCTTAAGTATGCTAGACATGAAGGGTTATAGCTTCACATCTAGCAAAGGAAATCTCAAAGTCATCCATGGAGATACGGTGATGCTACATGGACGACTGGAGGGGAATCTGTACAGGCTTGTGGAGAAGGTTGTGACAGACGGAGCTACTGTCACTTACCGGGCAAGACGTACAAGACATGCACAGAAGAGACATAGGGCCCAGCAGACATGGCAACCAAAGTGTACAAGAACGCATGGAGGCAGTTCGGAGGTGCACAAGACGGAGCCATTGCGGCCAATTTTAAAGACAGCTCAGAGCAAAGAGACCTAGACAGCAAAGCATGTCCCAGGGAAGAAAGTTTCTTTTGCTCCTGAATTAGAGACATATTGGGATCTCTCCAAGACTGGATGGAAGGGAGAGATGCCATCTCAAAGAGTTGCAAAGTAAGCTTTGCATGGCACCCCAGTGAGGGGGTGCCGGGCACTCCAGGCAGGGGGTGCTATTATGGATCACCTCATATGGGTTGAGGGGGTGATTTGTAGGAGATCAACCCAAGTTGAGTTGGCTACAGAGATTCTGGCCATGTGAAGGAAAGTAGCAGCCAGCTACATGGTGGGGAAGCCATGTGAGTTGGCCATGAGGCCATGAAGCAATCTGGAAAGCCACCGAAATGGGCTGGCAGCCAGCTCATTTCAAAGGGTGCCTCTTGCCTTTGTAATCTCTATATATAGAGAAGTGATGGTGAGTTGAATATAGGGCATCATAGCTGAGAGAGTGTGTTATATAGAGAGACAGTGAGTTGAGAGTGTGTAATCTCCTCCATTTGTTGATATATAACAACATCGCTCCCGTGGACGTAGGCCAGTTTGCCGAACCACGTTAAAAGTCTTGTGTTTTTGCTTGTGAGTGTCCCCTGGTGTGCCCAAGATCCGCAACAAGGATTGCCTAGCCAAAGCTTGACTGGGACTCTATCGCCTTCAATTGCTAACCTCAGTAACTTGCAATCTGTGTAAGTTGGAACATTCTTTCTTCCATGCAATGTGATTACATTTGTATGTTTTCACTTTACTTTTCACCACAATATTATTTACAATCCTCGCAAATAATCAAGAAATTTAGTTTTGATCACATACTGTTACTGTTTTAATTGTGTAGGTTGCTACAGAATAATGCTATTTCTGGTCCTATTCCTGCTGCAATTGGGAAGTTGGAGAAGCTTCAGACACTTGATCTCTCTAGCAATAAGTTTAATGGTGAAATACCCAGTTCATTGGGAGACCTCAAGAACCTGAATTATTTGTAGGTTTCTGGAACTTTCTTCAACCTTGAGTTGCACCATATATTTCACAATTCAGTACATTCAGATTTTCTCCTTCTTGGAATTGACTCGTTTTTGTTGTGCTTTTTTGAGCAAGTCAGGAAACTAAACAACAATAGCCTTACTGGATCCATTCCAGACACTCTGTCCAAAGTTGAAGGTCTCACACTTGTGTAAGTGTTCGCCCCTCTTCACTTTATTTTGTGTAGAACATTGGAGGAGACCTCAGAAATATTCTTTACCATCTTTTGTGAATATTGCTGGCAGAGACCTTTCTTTCAACAACTTCAGCAGTTCCGTGCCAAAAATTGATGCACGAACTTTCAAGTGAGCTGTACCTAAATTGTTCTCATATTGCTCAGTTGTTTACGTATTTTTTTAATTGATGAAGTTGTCATGCACTTCTCTCTGCTTTCAGGATAATTGGCAACCCATTAATTTGTGGGCCTAATTCAGATAACAACTGTTCTGTGGTCTATCCCGAGCCTGTTTCCTTCCCGCCAGATGGTGTCAAAGGTGTCCATCACATAGTAGTATTTAATTTTCTTTTTAAGTTACTTCACTGCTTTTCCATAACTGTTCCATGACATGTTTAATTGATGGAATCTTTACTTTCCCAGATGGGTCAGAATCAGGGACAAAGAGCCACCATGTGGCTGTCACTTTTGGCGTGAGCTTTGGTGCTGCCTTTTTAATTATAGTAATCATTGGATCATTTGTTTGGTGGAGATATAGACACAACCAGCAAATTTTCTTTGATGTTAATGGTTAGGTCTTATGTACTTCTATCTTCATTTTATTTCCCAGTTTCTTCATTGACAAGTATCAATTCTTATGGCATTATGATGATTGATTAGACGCATTTGTGCTACAACTTAGTTGCATTAGATTATCATAATTCATGTTGTGTACACTGCATTTGGTTGGCCATTTGTTAAATGGGGGAGTGGTGAGAGAGAGGAGAGGGTAATGTTATTTTGTTGCTTTGTATATAAGGTAGTAATTTTTTGATTGAGAATTGTGAATTCAATTTTTGGATATGCTATTTTGTGGGAAAATTAATGCGATATTTGTTATTTTGTGGGAAAATTAATGCTATATTAAATTGAATGGGAAAGTGAATTAATGCTATATTTGTTATTTGAGTGGGAGTTATTATTTCATATTAATGTTATTTAGTTTTATTATTGGTGTTCTTTTAGTTCAATCACATAAAATTAGCACAATTTCAAAACCAAAGAAAAAAGAAAGAAAAAGAAAGATAAGACGGCGTTTTTAAAATGACACAATAACGGTTGAAATTTTTAAAATTAAAAAAACCTATGAAGGCATTTTAAAAACATCGCTAAAATCATAGTGACGTCATAGTATTGTCAGGGCAGGACATTTAGCGGCGTTTTTAAAAACGCCGCCTATACTGATACAGCGACGTTTTCCAAACGCCATAAAGTTATAGCGACGGCCGCGTCATCGGCGTTTGGTACTAAACGTCACAAAAAGAATTAGCGACGTTTTTGGTACCTATAGCGGCGTTTTTTAAACGCCGCTAAAAGCCTAATTTCCAGCAGTGATAGGTGATGTTATGAGCTTTTATAGGTTCCGTGTGGCACAATCCTAGTAGGACTCTTATTCCTCCATGTAGAGTCCTCCTAAGAATCACCTTCCTGAAAGATAATGCTTATCCTTCAATACCCCCTCACTGCTTAAACTAAGTAAGATGGTTCTACCACGGTTGGATGTCAATACGACCGAGATAACATGGTTATGCTAAAGCCGCAGACTGGACCGAGCTCCCACTAGCTCGGCTCTTCCTTTCACTGCGTGTACCTCGGTTTGACATATTCCAACTGGATTGTTTGAGAGCACTAATCACATCGACCTTGAACCGAGCTAACCAATAGCAAGGTTCTGAGGAAAGCTCAACATACTTCGGCTCAATATGGTATGACCGAACTAACTGTTACCGTTCTGAGTGTGGTGACCAAGCTAACTGCAGAGCTTTCTTAGACCGGGCTAACTTCTAGGCCCTTTTCCTCGGCCCTTCTTACTGTGGTCCACAGAATGGTCCATTACCCAGCTCGGCCCAATTTACACATAAATTACCCTCTCAACAATGAAGATGGAGGCATGTAGAAAATAAAAATAAAATAAATTAGAAACTCTTTGATTACACATAGGAAGCCTTGACTACATTACAAAGGAAGAAGAAGAAGATGGACTAGGACTACCATTTTGCAAATGATGATAACCTTTGGCATTTTTATTTTTTTTTATCATTATTATTTTATGGAACAGGGTAAGACTTCTTGTTACACATGCATTTATAGGCCATAGGACATGTCTCAGCTTCTGCAAGTGAGGCACAGACAAAGCTCACCATGACTAGTCGACATGGTGAGCACGAGCCACAAGCATGAGAGCAATCCGGCAAGCTTGACCCTGCAATTTGTAACGTGTCTGCTATCCGATGCTTCATCGTTCCTCTCTCCACGTCAACATTGAGTTTCACTTTCACCTTCAACCCACCTCCATTGCTAGGCATTGTTGCATGGTGGTGGTGGCCATGATCTGTGACACATTATATATTATTCAGTACAATAGTAAAACTAATATATAGAAATAATTATGGGAAAATTCACTAAATAAATAGAAAATTATGTTTTCCATAAGTGGTATATTAATTATGTGTAAAAAATGTATAAAAATGTGTGAAGATGTTTTGGTATGCCTAAAAGTTGAGATTCTAATTTTTTTAGTGTTTTCTACCTCATATTGACAATCACAGGACTGTCATTAGCATGAATTTTATCATATTATTACTGTTGTTAGTTATTGTTCACTTGTCTACAATTAAGTGAATCTTGAAGAGAAAATATGATTTGGGATCCTCATAACACAGATTGAAATTCACAATTTGGTCAAGGTAATTGCAAAAGAATTTGAAATTTCCTTCAAATAAGAAAAGAAAATGTACAAATTGACAATATCATAAACTCAGCCAAAAAAAAATTAAAAAAAAAAAAAAAAAAAAAAAAAAACAAGGTTAACTACATGCCATCCCCTCAACTATCACTTGAACTCCACTCCAATCAATAACAAAATGATATATTTGGACCTTTAAAAAAAAATAAAAAATCAATGCCTTATCTAGTACGAAGTAATGCAATATTATATTTAAGGGATACAAATATATACGGTTTTATAATTGAGAGAGGTTAACTTGATCAAATATAATATATACACGAATATGTGAGAGAGACAGAGAATATAAATCATACGTGAGCTTTGCCAAGCAATGTGCCTTGCAGACATGACTGCGGGAACAAAAAGAACAATGAGAAGAACAACGGCAATGCAGGAAAAACCCTTCATGGTTATGGCTAAGTAAGACCTTTTCTTTCACTATTTTCTTTTTGAGTAGAGCTTGAACTTGTTTGGGGAGCCAGAAAATGAAAGTGGTATTTATATTGAAGCCTAGTCACAGACAAAAGTGTGTTGGTAATAGAGAGGGTGAAAGAACATGTCACATGAAAGAGAGGGTACACAAGAAGATGATGATGAGTGAGAGAGTTTCATGGTTTTTTGCTTATTTTCCATTTTATTACGATGTATTAGCTTGAATTTACTAAAGGATCCTCTAAAGTGATTTTTTCCTAAAGTTTCTTAGAGTGCTACATTGTGTGGTTGAGATTTATTGGCAAGTCACATCAATTTTTCTGATGTGACTTGCCAATAAATCTCAACCACACAATATAACACTCTAGGAAACTTTAGAAAAATTTCACTCTAGACGATCCTTGTGAAATTATGGTGCTTCATTTTACGTGAGTTTCTGACTTGGATTGTGAAAACATAAATACCCATAAATGCAAACTTGTACTAGTACATATACACAATATTAATTCTTTTCGTTTTATAGGTACACAAGCCCATTAATTTTTCAGTACCTCATGAGATGTTTAAGATAATTATTCAATAGTAACATTAATCAAATAATGTTATGCAATTGAAAGACAATATATGATGCACTTAGTGTATTTTGTAATTCTTTATATATTAAAAATAAGGTTAGGTTCATATTCATATCTCAATATGAGAAAATTTGAGAGTCCCATAAGACTCACCATAGGTCCCGTTTTGATATTCTGAACCGTTTATTTTCCCCAATGTATACTATTCATTAAAAAAAATTAAGTCGATTTGATAATCATAACTTTTTTATTTTATGTGTTTGTCTCTACAAAATAATTGGTATATTTTGAAAAATATATTTTCGTCCATTTTCTCAGAAACAAATGCAATAAAATGAAAATGTCATAATTATCGGATCGAATTACCTTTTCTCTTTCATGAATGGTATATATTGAAAGTTTTATAAAATAAACAATTCAAATTATCAAAACAAAATCTGTGATGAGCCTCATTAACTCTTTAAGTTCTTTCAAATTGAGATTTAAACTTGGAGGGAAACTCAATCCTAAAAATATTAAACAATGCAACATGGTAATCCGCGACTAAGTGATAAATTTCGACACTTCCGTTGGCTAGGTATTTATGAGATCTTCTATGCCAGTGATACGTCTTTCTGTTTTTTATTTGATTCAAGTCAGTGATACGTCGTTTTCGTAGGAAACTTAAGACAAGTCAAGAACCAAGTTTCTCTTACCACGGAACTAACAAAGTACACATATGTTTGGGTAAAAATGTCTTTACCCCTTTCAAATTTGATAAAAATACATGTATATATTTTTGTTATTTTTAATAGGGTAAATTACCAGCATGTGTATCTCGTTAAATCTTATTAATTCATCACTGGAAGTTGATGCTAATAGAATTGTTGCTAAAAATTAATAATTAGTAACGTTTTTTTTAATTTGTCATTAAAAATTAACAATTAGTCATGTTTTTATAAATCTATCGCTAAAAACTAACAATTAACAACTTTATTTTAAATTTGTCACTAAAAAGTGACAATTAGCAACATTTTTTTGTGATGAATTTTTTAACTGTCACTAAAAACTAACAATTAGTGACTTTTTTTATTATAAAAATGCCACTAATTATCATATGACCTATTTGATAATAAGGCCTCGTTTAGCAAATGGCTATTTTAGCTAAAAAGCCAAAAAATTATTAAAAAAATCAAAAAACTAACAATCTATACAAAAAAGTCAAAGATTCTCTTTTCACTCTACTTTTTATACATCTTTTCGTAAAAAGTTAAAAAGTTATCTCAAACATATTAGTTTTTTTTATATCACATTTTAGTAAAAAAAATCAAAAAATTACTAAAAAAATTTATTTCCAAACAAGGCCTAAGTCTACCTATTGAGATATATACGTAAGTCCTCCTTTTGATATATCGGTCACACTCCTAAGGGTATTATTTTAAATGTTAAAATAGATAGTTAAAGCTAGATTTCGATGAATTGTCTTAAATTGAATCATATAAACTAAAAAAAAAACTCTAGAAAATCAGTATATGAAATTATTAGTTTTAAAATGAAATATAAAAATATAATAATAATTTAGAAGATAAAAGTGAAAAAAAAAAAATTAACCCTATGATATGACATGCATTATATAATTATAACATACCGTGGCATGAGTTTTTATTTTTATTTTTATGACTTAGGGTGTCCATGGCATCAGGCCCGGCCGTAGACCTAAGCCCACCAAGTCATGGCTTAAGATCCCTCAAAATAGACTAAAAAAGAAGCCCCCCCTCTCTTATAATTTAGTGTAATATATTATGTATATTTTATGTTCAAAAAAAAATTAAAAAAGACTCAAATTAAATTAAAATAAATTGACCCATTAAAAAATTGAAAGGTCCATTCAAAATTAAAAAGGCACATTCTCTCTTCCTATCTAATTCCTAACCCTAATTACTCTTAATCTAATTCCTAACCCTAACTACTCTTAATTCAATTTTTCCAACAACTTGACCGTAACAGCCCAACAAAGAGCAAACCTAGCAGCAACACACAAAACAAAACAAAGTACACGGTCCACAGATCAGCAACAGCAGAACAGTAAGCACAAGTAATTTTTTTTTCTATTCAATTAATTAAATATTTGTCTTATCTTTTGCTCAATTGCTATTATAATATTAGTATTTACATCATCAAGAAGAATTTTTTTAATTTTAATAGTTTGTCTAATAAAATTTAATAATTTGTTTAAGAATTTGTCTTGTCTTTTTTTAAGAATTTTTTTAAAAATTTGTATAAGTTTGATAATTTGTTTAAGAATTTGTTTAAGTTTAATAGTTTGTTTGATACACTTTTTGTAATTTTAATACAAATTTTTTGTCATTTACCTTTAATTTTTTTTCATTTAATGAAAAAAAAAATATGAAGGATCTCAAAAATTTATTAGTCAATTATCGACTTTGAGTCTCGAAAATCTCATGGTCGGACCTGCATGGCATGAGTTATTTTGGCTAAGTAATAATCTTTCATCTACCGAATATGAGAGTCCAAGCTCTACCCCAATGAGGTGGCAGTTCCTACGTGAATTCTCTACTTACGCCAGTAGAAGAGGTAGAAAACTCAAAACTCTCATCTCTCACCCTCCTCTCTCTTTTACCCACAATCTCTCTAGCCGGCGGCCAACATATCAGTGCAATAGCTGCCGTCGACTCTGAACCCAATAATTGGTTTTGATTTGCAACAGCTGATTTTAGAGGGTTTTGGCAGATATCGAGGGTGGAAAAATGAACCCAAAAAAATCAAATTTCAAAAACAATCACCATAGACAAACCGACCACCTCTCATCTCCTCTTTCTTTCTTTACTGATGTGTGCATGTATTATATAATTATAACATACCGTGGCATAAGTTTTATTTATTTTTTATTATTATTCACCTGGCTTTTTTCCGCTTTTCAAAAAATACTTTTCAAAAAATTCTACTTTCTTATTTTTCATATTTTTTTGTTTTTACTGAATTTTTTTAATATTTTAAGCGATTTTTTTACTTTTTAGACATACCCAACATAAATACACCTAAAAAGTAAAAAAATTATAAAAAAAATCTTTTAAAATTCACTAAATACCAAAAATACAAAAAAAAATATAAGAATTCAGTATATTTTTTATATTTTTATATATTTATTAATTTTTTTAAATATTTTTTTACAAATTTTTTACTTTTTAGATACATCTAAGTAAGGTGCATCTAAAAAAGTAAAAAAAATGTTTAAAATTTAAAAAAATATTCACTAAAAATAAAAAAAATACGAAAATTAAAAAAGTCAATTTTCAAAAAATTTAATTCAAAAAACTCAAACCAAACATACTGATTATTTTTTTTTATGACTAAAGGTGCCCAACGCATGGCACAAGAATGAGTTATTTTGGCTAACTAATAATGTTTCATCTACCGAATATGAGAGTCCAAGCCCTGCCCGAATGAGGTGGCAGTTTCCACGTGAATTCTCTACTCACACGAGTAAAAGCATCAATAATCCTCTAGAGTGAAATTTTCCTAAAGTTTTCTAGAGTACTACATTGTGTGGTTGAGATTTACTGGCAAGTCACATCAGAAAAATTGATGTGACTTGCCAGTAAATCTCAACCACACAATGTAGCACTCTAGGAAACTTTAGGAAAAAATCACTCTAGAGGATCCTTGCTCGAGTAAAAGAGGTCGAAAACTCGAACTCTCATCTCTTGTCTCTCTTCTCTCACCCTCCTCTCTTCCACCCACAATCTCTCTAGCCGGCGGCCACCATCAGTGCAATAGTTGCCGTCGACTCTAAACCCAATAACTGGTTTTGATTTGCAACAGCTGATTTTGGAGGGTTTTGGGAGATATCGAGGGTGGAAAAATGAACCAAAAGAAATCAAATTTGAACAAAAATCACCACTGACAACCCGACAAACCGACCACCTCTCATCTCCTCTTTCTTTACTGATGTGTGCATTCAAACCTCCCTCTCTCCTCCCATCTTCAATCATAAAAAACACCCATCTGATACACACACAGAAAGAGAGAGAGAGAGAGAGAGAGAGAGAGAGAGAGAGCAAAATACAAGAACATTCAAAGAGAGCTTAGAGGATCCAAAACATGTTATCCTATCTCCTTATTATGCTTCAAAGATTGCTTGCTCTCTCTGTCCTAATTAGGATTTAAGTCCATCCTTCAGATTTCTCTATTTCATGTCGCTCTGTTTAAACATAGGAGAGAGGAAAAAAAGAGAAGAAAATGAATTTACATTGATATATTACAAACAAACAGTTTAATTTGTCAATGATTCTTCTTATTTAACAAGCAAACAGTTTTTGCAATTTATGTTTGCATATTACATTTTTTTTGTTTGAACTTGTGTTGATATATTACGTTCACTGTTATATTACATTTTCCCCAATCTGCTTCATCTTTTGATGTAAAAAATTGTCCAACACAAGAGCATGTTGCTGATGATGAGAAGAAAGCTACCAGTTTGAGAGGAAGAGAGAGAAGAAGAGCGCTTTGTTTGAGAGAGAAGAAAGCTATCAGTTTGAAGAGAGAGCAGCAGTGTTTGTGAGAGAAAGTGGAAAGAAAGATGACCGTTTGAGGGAAAGAGGAAAAGGGAGGAGCCCGTTGTGCGTGTGTTTCACGCATAATACATGTGGCATATGGAAAATAAATGGGAGCTCTAATTAGAAATATCATTAATGATGTGGCAGAATGTGTTGTCTTTTTTTTTTTTTTTTTTTTTTGATCACCTTATTAGTAGTGAGTTTAGAGCCACTAAATTAGTGGTCTCTAACACTGTTGGTAGCATATAGGGTTCAATTGGCAGCAAACTTTGACACTTCTTCGGGCAATTCGGGTGGGAAATTATTAGGTGGTTGTAGCGGTACTGTTTGGCTAAATTAATCAATAAAGATAAAATCGACTAATTTAGTTAATAAAATAAAATATTATATTTAAATCATAATTATTTTATTTTTTCTTTCACAATTATCAAATCAATTACAAAAAAAACAAAAAATTTATTTAAATCACAATCTTTTTAACCAGACTAAATTGGTTCATCCCAAATGAGAGCCGAATATGAATGTTAAATCCAAATGATGTCCACAACATTGTTTATTTATTTTTGTTTCTTGAGTCAGATTTACATAAACTGGTTGGTGACGCTACTCACGGACCCACCACGGGTGCCATGTGAACCCAAGACAAAAGCATGATTAGATGATCCAACTGTCCATTAGATGCAATCTTCTTATATGGATGGATCCCACCAAATGTGTGAATCCCAGCATCTTGATTCTGATTTTAGTGAATTATTAATTCAATCCTTAACTTCATATCCCAAAACAAACATGCCCTAAGGTCACGCGCCTCTCAATCAGCAATCTGTGCAGTGCCTTTAGTTTTTCTTTTGTTCAAAAGCAATTGGGTGGAGCTTCTGGACACCGTTGAAGTGAAGGTTTTGAAGCAAATGCCTATGCCGGTTGATAGGTTGGCAATGGCATGAATATGATGCAGGAAGTAGGTTGGTCATCGACTATGAAGCACGGGTACTTCAAAAATGGTACCGTACTCGTACCGGGTACTTACCGGGTGCTGGTACGCGTACCGGTACGGCTGCACGCGTACCGGATATGGCAAACAGTGTCTCGGTACGTTTGGGAGAACTGGTACAGCTTGGGTACGCCGTGGATACGCCGGGGTACGGCAGAACTCAACTATTCCGAACATGGAAGAGAAGAAACAGAGAAGAGAGGAGAGAAGAGAGGAGTACCTGGTTTGAAGCTTCGACGGCTCCGACGACCTTCGATCGACCTCGACGGCCTTCGATCGACCTTTGACGACCTTCGATCGACCTCCGACGACCTTCGCCTTCTCTTTCTCTCTCTCTCTCACTTCGCCTATTTCTCTCCTCTCTCCTCGACTCTGTTTTTCTCTCAGCTATGACCTAGATATGGATATTATATATAGATATATATATATATATATATATATATATAGTATAAATTATAATTTATATTATATTATTATAACTTTTTATTTTTTTATTATATATTTTTATTTATGTTTTTATAAATTATACTTATATATATATATATGTGTGTATGATATGTTTTTATTTATATATTATATATATAGCCTTTATAAATTATTTAAAAAAATAGATCAAAAAAATTAATAAATTAGAACACAAAAATTAATAATCAATCATACTTATATAATGTCAATAATCAAAAAAATTAATTAGAACAAAATTATAAAAATTAATTAGAACAAAATTAATAATCAATCATACTTCTTAGTTTTGATATTTAATTTCAATTTGTAGGTTGGATCTTTTAACCATAATTATAAAAAATAAAAAAAATAAAAAAATATCGGCGTACCGCAGCCGTACCCGTATCCTACTTTTTTGAGATTTTGCCGTATCGACGTACCCACACTCGTACCCGTACCGTACTCGTACCCGCACCCGTGCTTCTTAGGTCATCGAGAACTTGGATGGATAGTTCAAGAGCTTAGCAACAATATCACATCCTCATTAACATATCCAACATTCTAACTATCAAAATGTGAGAGAGTTGTCTCAACAATGTTAGAAACGTATAAAATTTTATATAATAAATTATCTATTCTCTCAGATGGAATGTTAGATATGGAACGTGGATCTCACACCATCACATGGACCCACACTTTATATGAAAGAACATGTAATTTAATATGTCAATATCTTTACTTGAATTGTCTCTACACAGTAAACCTTTAAAAGGACATCATTTGACCTGAAGGCTTATGGTCCGCTCTAGTCCAACCTATGTTATCTGGAACGTTAATCGTTTTGCTACATGAAAGGAGAAAGGGAAGAGGAACGTGATATGTCACAGGCTCTAAAATGTGGTGCGATAAAAGTAAACTAGTATATATTACATTTAAAAATTTACGATACTTCTAGCATAATTGTCTTTTAACTATTAGTTATCCAATAAAAAAAATTTCTTCTTGTTTATAATGTTTTTATCTTGTCAAAACTTAACTCATCTTAGATTTTAATTCATTATATTTGATTTTTTCCCTCCTAAAGTAACATTTAAGGACATATATTGGAAAAAAAAACTTTTGGGAACGCCTTAGATCACTAAATTTATTATTTTGAAAGAAAAGTGTACTATATTTCGAAGAGCAATGATTCATACCTCCTTAAAAGTCTCACCCCCACCACCCCCACACACACGTGGGGGTTGGGGATTGGGAGATCAAAAAAAAAAAAAAAGAGTTAGCCAATCAAATGTAAAGGGGGTGAAGGGAGTGACCCCCAAAGGGGGTCTCAACCTTTATTGTATTTCGAAACGTACGTATTAATACGTAATTTGCTAGGGTATCAGCGTTTTTGGTAACATAAGGCCCAATACACTTTTACCCAGCCCAAGCTCATACTACTAGCGGCCCAAGAGTTTGAAGTCTGACCCACGGTCTGCCTTGTTGACCTGTGAGGGGCGGTCCATTGAGTTGCCCATCTAAAAATCATGAAGAAAAACAGCGCAGAAATGAACCAAAATAGCTAGCAACCCCAAATGTTATGTCTCTAAGGCCTCGTTTGTCAAGTGGCTATTTTAACTAAAAAATTAAAAAATTATTAAAAAAATCAAAAAGCCAACAACTTGTACTAAAAAGTTAAAAATTCTCTTTTCTCTCTATCTTTTGCACATCTTTTCGTAAAAAGTCAAAAAGTCATCCCAAACATACTAGTTTTTTTTATGTTACATTTTAGTCAAAAAATCAAAAATTACTAAAAAAGCCTGTTCTAAACAAGGCCTAAATAGGATATAAACAAGGCATTTGAGGAGATAGCAGGTATACATAAAACCCAATTATAGCAGATATTATCTATTAAGTCTGGCAGATATTCTACATAGCCAGCTAGACAAATGCTATATATGTATATCTTTGACCACACATATGTAACAATGTCCTTAACCAATGGACTCATCTCTAAATTAAATCCTCTCTCCATAGACATCCGGTTCACATTTCGGCAGAGAGGAAGGAGAAGAGCCTCTCTTTCTTCTTCCTTCTCCTCCCCTCTTTTCTATCTCGTTTGATGGAATACCCACCACGGGTGCACTCTTAGCACATTGAGCCATTGTTGCCTTCAATGAGTCTTGCACCCCCACCGCCATACGCCATGATGTCAGATAACAATGGAAGCCTCCGGCCACCACCGTACCGCCGCAACATTCCCCGGTACCACTCCCATCACAAAAAAGGAAGAAACTGTTGCCTCAAATGCATATGTTGCTTCTATTGCTTCCTCTTCCTCTTCCTCGTCATCATAGCTGGCTCTGCTTTCTATTTCTACACCTTCTACAAGCCCAACATGCCTTCCTACCAAGTACAAGGCCTCACCGTCCAGGCTTTTGACCTCCAGCCCGATTTCAGCCTCCTCACCGAGTTTTTGGTGACTGTGAAGGCCCAAAACCCCAATGAGAATGTTGGGTTCAAATATGGCCGCGACAACTTCGTGATTGTCTCATACAAGGACTCCACACTTTGCACTGGGCATTTTCCTTCGTTTCTTCAGGGCCATAAGAACACAACCATGATAAATGTCTTGTTGAAAGGAAAGAGTGAGTTCGGGTCGGGTCTTCAGGAGGCCCTCATGCAGAACCGAAACAGCGGGAAGATTCCGTTGTTGGTGCAGGTGAAGGTGCCTGTCAACGTTGTGGTGGCCGAGTTTTCAATGAGTCAGTTCAAGGTTTTCGTTAATTGTTCCTTGGTCGTGGATAACTTGTCTCCTAACAAGAAAATTGGGATCTTATCGAGTAAATACAATGTGGGTTTTTCATTGTGAATTCGACAAATGCATATTCAAACTTCATGATCGCTCTTCTTTTTCGAGTGAACAAAACAAACCCAAGTTTCTCCAAGGACCACTTGTGTAATATTTCAGTTGTTTAACAAGGATTCATGTATGTTATAAAGTAAGATAGATACGAATATGCAGGTGTAGCTTGTGTAACGTAGGCTTCTGTTGGATTTTCAATTCAGTATGGATAGCAGGACAGAAACTAGATTTTCATGATCAATATTAGATCTCTATTCTATAGTAATAAAACAAAACTACGGAGTTTCATGGTTGGATACTCAGAGTTTGAACGGTCTAGAAAGAAATGGTAATTCTATACAGTTCATTTGAAGAAGAAGGGATATGAGGAATAAAATGTTGCAATCATGTTCAGAAACTGACTTCAACCAACAATGTTTCAGAACCAAGTGTCTAGGTAAGAATTTTATGAAAACATTTATGCGTGTTCTATGTTACAGGAACAGTTGCTTCTCAACGATCTTTCAGGATCAATAATTTGGCATACCTGTTCTATGATGCGCTCAAAAGAATTTTCATCAAAATGAAGCCTTAGCTTTTGATCCCCTGAAAAATTAGGGCTTTCTACAATAAGAATTATTTTAAAGGATTTTCTTTGCAGGTTTTAGGCAACAAGCTAGGTAGCCTAATGGTTGAGCCACCTCGGACTTATCTAATTTTCATGTCCAAGGACATCAAGACAAGAGGCAACAATATTTCATATTTCTTAAATATTGTTATAATGATGTTTGCAAACTAAAAAAACCATTTTGTATATAAAATGAAAGTCTTATACATACTTACACTACGTCAAAACAGAGCATTAACGGCGATTTTTTTAACGGCGGTAACGAAAACCGTCGTTAAAGGTATCATTAACGACGGTTTTGTTACCGCCGTTAAAAAAACCGCCGTTAATGCCCACTTTTAACGGCGGTAACAAAATCGCCGCTAATGCCCAATCATTACCGCCGTTAATGACGGCGGTCTTTGCTGGCGAAACTCCGGCGTGCTCCGGCGAAACTCCGGCGAAACTCCAGGGAAACCATCTACAATAAAGGAAAAGTAATGTTTAAATATTTATTTAGGGAATATATTTCATGAAGAGTGGCTATGGTAGAGTGGTTAGTGTGGGTGGATGAGAGGTTGAGGGTTCAAAACTTGGGGAGTGCAAGAAGAAAGAATTATTTTTTGAAAAATTTGAACCTATTTACGGCGGTAAAAAACCGCCGTTTTTGGTCCTATGTTACCGCTGTTTTTGGTCGACTTTTAACGACGGTAATTTACCTTTTTACGACGGTTGTACTTTTTCCGACACGCGCATAAACGGCGGTAACAAAATCGACGTTAATACCGCCGTTAAAGGCTTTAATGGCGGTTTTACAGCCTTTAACGGCGGTAAAAAACCGCCGCTAAAGCCCAATTTTGGCGTAGTGTTATATAATAAACTCTACTACTTATATATATTAACATGTAGAGCAGAACAGAGCAAGGCATACCAGATACAAGAACAGAACGAAGTACATTTGGAGAAATAGAAGATTGGATAAATTGGGTACTCATGTTAGAAGATTTAAGCATCTAAATTGAGTATAGGTGTCGGATACATATTCCACACCTTTACCCTTATCTTACCTAATGGACCATGTACATTTACGTTGTGTTTGGTTGGGAAATTTGAGAGGGATTTAGAAAGGAAAAGGAAAAAGATGTGTGAAATTATGTGAAATATAGACATATTTTATTCACATTTCACCCACCTTTTTCATTTCCCTTTTCAAATTCCTCCTCAAATCTTTCAACCAAACACAACATTAGAGAAATCGAAGAGTCTATATAACATAGCCCACAAGGTTACACTAAGCTCAAGTAAATCTTAAATCCAAAACAACTAACATAAACATTTCTTTCCATTCAGCCGAGAAGGAAGATAAGAAGAAATTCATAAAAAAACCAAAATATAATTGTCTCAGAAGCTTACACAGTTAAAAGCAGGTTGCTCCCTGCTGATGCACTACAAATCTTTGTCTCAATACTAGTCAATTCATTTACTTGGCATACCGCGACGAGTACGAGTACTGGTACAATACAAGTACGTCGATATGGTAAAATTTAAAAAAAAATTGGGTAGAGGTACGGCTTGGTACGCTTATAAAAAAATATTTATTTTTAATTTAGAGTAATACAAAAATTAATTAAATTGTTTAATTTGTTAAGGTCCAACTTATAATTAACACATAATCCCAAAAGTAAAGATATAAATTAAAATTAAATGTCAATATATTAAATAGCTTACAAATCATAGTTTAATTTTAAAATCATATTCAGCATAAAACAAAAAATAAAAAAGAAGTTTAGTGAAAGGAGTTTTATCTCTGTAATAGAAGAAAATATTATTTCAACTGAGGTACGGTACGGCTTGAGTATATACTAGGTAGTTCTAGGTATACCAAAAATTAAGAAGAAAAAATTTAAGTACATATTTTATGTACGTAGTATATATATAGAATTATCATATGAGGTATCATACGTCAGTAAATATCCAATATGAGTGCGACATATTTTTTAAAACACCCATATTTCATAGCTTGGCACTACCTATGCTATTTGGAATTGATCAGAAGCATCCTATATGCATTCCCACCAAACTAAACGCCCAAAGTAGCTACACTAAAGAGATTTGGATCCTCTATAAGTTGCAACATGTCATAAAATCCAAAATCAGTTGGCAATTTGAATTTGGAAATGGCGTGTATTTTTTTGTCTTTTCCTTCTTCTTTGGCCCCATTTGGGGACACATCACCAACATGGGTCCGAATACCATAGGACACATTTGACTTGTGACTATTTACTTTTTATAGATGATTTATTAAATAAAATGTATTTAACATTATGATGAAATGGTTTTATGATTGACAAAATAGTATTTTATACATTGAATGATGTTAAATTATAAATAACTTTTTCATGTCAAATTAGTTAATTTTTCATTGTTTTAAATTGTTTCTATGTAATATTATTCATAAACCTATCACTGTTCGTGTTCGTGTTCGTATTTGTATTTGTATTTCTACTTTTGGACACACTGCAGATGGGAGCATGAAGAATATAAGTTTCGAGCAATTAATTAGCGAGATTTCTTAGTTTCATCTCAACAAATCAATTAAGGTATATTTTCTTTATTGATTTTTGATGTATTAAAGTGTATTTGAAATGCTTTTTTGATCACCTGAGTTGCTTGTTTAAAATGCTTAATTAAAATGTTTTTACTTAGGGCCTGTTTGGTAATGTTTACGTTTTCAGTTTATATTTACAAAAATTTTATAAACTGATTTTTGTTTATTTTTAGAAAAACATAAACTACAAACGTGTTTGGTTTAGACAAAATATTTAAAAAAAATTTAAAATATAAAAAAGAGTGAGAAATGACAAGTGGTGGCAGGTGGTGGGTGGTGACGAGTGGTGGGGGCAGAAGACGGTGGTGGAAAATGATGGCGGGTGGTAGCAGCGGAAGACGGTGGTGGAAAATGGAGGCAGGTGGTGGGTGATGGTGGCAGAAGACGGTGGTGGAATGTAGTGGCAAGTGGTGGGTCGATGGGTGGGTGGTGGTGGCGGAAGACAATGATGGAAAGTGGTGGCAAGTAACGGGTGGTGGCGACAGAAGACGGTGGTAGAAAGTGATGACGAGTGGGTAGATGGTGGTGGCAGGTGGGTGGTGGATAGCGGGTGGTGGATAGCGGGTGGGTGGAGGTGGCGGGTAGGTGGTGGTGGGTGGATGGGTGGGTGACGGTGGCGGGTGGTGGGTGGTGGCGAGCGAGTGGTGGTGGTGGCGGTGACGGTGGCGGGTGGTGGGTGGTGGCGAGCGAGTGGTGGTGGTGGCGGTGACAGTGGCGGTGGCGGGTGGTGGGTGGTGGTGGCGAGTGGGTGGGTGACGGGTGGATGGTGGGTGATGGTGGTGGTGGGTGGTGGTGGCGAGTGGGTGGGTGGCTGGTGGTGGCGGGTGGTTGATGGTAGTGACAGGTGGGTGGTGAGTGGTGGTGGCGGGTAGGTGGCCGGTAGTGGTGGCAGGCGAATTGATAGTAGTGGCGGGTGGGTGGCAGGTGGTAGTGGTGGTGGCGGGGGGTGGGTGGTGGTGGCGAATGGGTGGTGGGTGGTGGGTGATGATGGTGGTGGTGGTGGTGGTGGCGGGGGATGGGTGGTGGTGGTAGTAGTGGTGGTGGTGGTGGGGGGTGGGTGGTGGTGGTGGCGAGTGGGTGGTGGCGGCTGGTGGGTGGTGGTGGTAGGTGGGTGGTGAGTGGTGGTGGCAAGTGGGTGGTAGGTGGTGGTGGCGGAAGACGGTGGTGGAAAATGGTGGCGAGTGGTGGCTAGTGTTGGGTGGTAAAAAAAAAAAACTCAAAAACTCAAAACGTAAACTCATTTTTTGAGTTTACATTTTTTGGCCAAATTTATAAACTGAGACCACTGATTTATAAATCAAAAATTTACTAAACAAGTTTTTATTTGAGTTTTTAAAATTTTTGTAAATATAAACTAAAAATTGAAAACGTAAGTGTTACCAAACGGCACCTTAGTATTTTATGTTGAAAAATAATGGTTTTACAGCAACTTTAATTCGAAATTAAAATGGGACCCAACTACCAATTGAGGTGGGTCTAAGTGGTATTGTATTATCTTAAGTGAAAAGATTACAATATAAAATGATGGGCATAAACCATTAAGTCGTGAATGAGAATTGTCTCATAAAGTGAGCATCAATAAAGTTGGATTTAGATTTAGACTGAGCCTAAACTTGTACATATGCTAGGTTTGGTCTTAGATTTTGATTTGAACCTAGTCTTGAACTTTAGGCTAAGCTATGTTGGGCTTAGTTTGTACATGTGTTTGAGATTTGGCTTGGATCGGGTTATGACCTAACACACGTATCCATTTTACAACACATCTAGTTTAATTTTCAAAACTTATACATTACATACACATCATGATTTATATAATGGTTTTGGAGTTTTGAACATTTGTAACTCTAACCATTAGACCCCATTGATGTTAGCCTTCATGACTAAGGCTCTCCCCTACTAGTATAAATAGAGATCTTTCTCCTCCAACTTAGTAGATTGTTTTGAGAGAGGTTTTATGATGAAAAATGAGATGGTATTTTGAGATAAAAAGTTGGAGAAGGTTTTTTACACCAACGAAAAATTTTCTATTTTTTTTTTGTTTGCTTCTTTTTTGGTTCTTGTTAGAGAGAGTGTATCCATTATCAAGTTCGCCGAAACTATTCAGAAAGTGTTTCTGCATTAGCTGATTTCGACCGTCGTATCTTGGGAGACAGACGCCGGCGTACCTCCACCATCTATCGGGAAGCGGTGAATCTGTTTAATGAAACTGTCTAGTGTAGATTTCGGTTTGCTTCTTTTCTTATTATTTGTTCTTAAGTTTGATAAGTTCTAATTTTTTAATAATTTGTTTTATTAGTAATGTAATTTAATTTATTTTTGTATTTTTCGTTGTGTCGTTTATTATGTATTTCATTCTTTAATAATAAAAAAAAAAATTGGTCATTTCTATTTATTTTGTTTTATATATTTTTCTTGTATTTTTATGAAAAAATACCAACAATTTATTATTTGTTTTTTAATACTTCTTAACACGGTATATTTTTCAATATATTTTCTTTGATAAGTGTGAGAATTTTATTGTAAAAATATAAACTTTAAAACATTTACCTGGAAAAAAATTTGTGGAATCAACCACTATGTGATTAAACTGACTGAGCGAGTCTGACAAGCATGACAACATACACCTTTGATGCATAATCAAAGAGATAGAGAAACAGTGAAACATACAATCAAATTATACAAGCATAACTTAAGGACATTAAAAAAATAATTAATGTCAGTGTTGTGAGTGTTGCTTTTCATCTCATTGTCAATTGCTTTGACAAGTTGGTATATACAAATCTAAAAAACAACCCAAGTTGATATATAAAAACAAAACCAACAACAAATGAATATCCTATAACTAATTCATTTTTGGGGTGATTGTGGAGTGATGATTAGAGTTCTTGTTTTCAGTTCAAGGGTTAAAAAATGAAATGATAAAAAAAAGGAATTACCTTTTGCTGTCGTTGTTAGCCATCATCGTGAGTGGCTCAGCTTTCCTCTCATGCTGAAGCAAGGACCCACTTGGTCTCTGAGCCTTTGCATGCTCTCTCTCTCTCTCTCTCTGTGCCACGAGTAGGTCACCAGTTTAATTATAAAATTGTATATGCTTAGAGAGAGAGAGAGAGAGAGAGAGAGAGAGAGAGGTGTTTGATTACCTGTTCCTTTGACTATCAACAGAACAACCACGCAGTCTTTTGATCCAACAAGAAACAGAGGGGGAGGGTGTCAGTGCGTGTGTTTTAAGGATCTGCCAATGGAACCCTCATTCCCAAACGTGGAAAAAAAAGTGGATACGGCAAGTTGAAGCTCAGGTTCACTGCTGCATATACACATTGTGTTTGTGTTGGTAACAAATTGTTTTGGAGAGTCACTATTTTAATTATTATTTTTTTTTAAAATTAAAATTGTCTATTGCCAAAATACTCCTAAATATATAGAGAAAAAAATGGTGAGAAGTGATATGTACCGCTTTAGATTATTGTTTTGTTTTGATTATAACGATATAATTAATCAAATTATTATTGTTTTGAAGATTTTTTAATTTCTTTCTAATGCTGTTGACTGTTAGAAAAAATCGGCAATGGTGCCGGGTGGTGATTGTCATGCTGACAAATAAATAACATATGAACAAATAGATAAATAAATAAATATAGTAAGATTTTTTAAATTATTATTAAAAAATTACAACGTGAAACTATTACTCAAAAATTTGAAAATTAAATTTATAACTTCAGTGCTTTTAAATATATGCTTTGATTTATTTATTTAAAAATTTAGGATGAAATACTAATAAATTTTTAAAAGTGATTTTGTGAATTGTTTAGATTTTCATTTTTTTTTATGAACCCAAAAGTCTCACTAAAGTGAAAATTACACAAAAAGATAGTTATTTACACGTTTAGTTTTAATTTTTGAGAGAGAAAATTGAGTTTTCTAAATGTGAAATTACGCATTTGGACAATCCACACTATAGAGGTTTTGGATTTTCTCTCCTGAAATAAATCTCACTCTACAAATAAGAACGTAACACTTTAATGTAAGACTTTAATAACGTAACATTTTAATGTAATATACTAAAAAACTCATTAGTGTACTTTTCTCAATCGTAACAACGTAACACTCTAAAAAAACTCTTTAGTATACTTTTCTCAAACGTAACACTCTAATGTAACAAAAAAAAAAAAAAAAATTCTTAGTATATTTTTTTCAAATATAACACTCCAATTAATCTAATTTCAAACGTAACACTCACCAATGTAACGCACTCCAATGTCACATACATAAAAATACTAAAAAAATTCTTAGTGTAATTTTTCCATACGTGACACTTAGTTTGAAATTATACATTTGTCCAAAACTTATTAAGGAATTTTTGTATTCCTTTTGGAATGATTTAAAAAATTCCACATTTTTTTGGAATGGTTTGAAAAATCTCACATCATTTTTTTGGAGTGTTACGTTTGGGAAAAGCACAGTAAGAAATTTTTGTGTGTATGTACATTGGAGTGTTACACTAAGGAGTTTTTTTAGAGTGTTACATTGGAGTATTACGCTTGAGTGTTACATTGGAGTGATATAATTTGAAATTACATTATGTGGAATTGAAAGTGATCTTGTGAACTGTTTAATCATCTCTTTTTTCTTGTGAACTCATTAAAGTGAAAATTACACAAAAAAATAATCACTTACACGTTTGGATTTAATTTTTGAGGGATAAAAGTAAGTTTCTCCAAATGTAAAATTACACATTTGGACAATCAACACTATAGAGGTTTTGGATTTTTCCTCAATCTTGAACAAATCTCACATTACAAATAAGAACGTAACACTCCAACATAACATATTAAAAAAACTCTTTAATGTATTTTTTTCAAATATAACAACGTAACACTCTAAAAAAATATCTTAGTATACTTTTTCCAAACATAACACTCCTTCATAACACACAAAAAAACTCCTCAGTGTACTTTTGGAGTGTTACGTTTGGGAAAAGGACACTGAGGAGTTTTTAAATGCGTTACATTAGAGTGTTACACTAAGAAATTTTTTGGGAGTGTTATATTGGAGTGTTATGTTTGAAAAAAGTATATTAAGAAATTTTTTTTTTTTTTTAGAGTTATATTAGAGTGTTACAGTTTGAAATTATATACTTGTCCAAAACTTACTAAGGAGTTTTTATACTCTTTTTGAAATGTTTGAAATCCCACATCATTTTAAAATGTTTGAAAAATCTCATATTTCAAGTAATTTTTGTACTCCCTTTGAAATGTGTAAAAAATCTCACATTTCACATCATTCCAAATTAAAAAAAATTCCTATATAAAAATCCATCTCAAATTTGATTCTAATATGTTGTGTATCTTACCTTTCTAGCCCCCCTCAAAAAAAAAAAAAAAGGAAATTAATAGAAATAATGGTATAACAATAAATCTAATTTTTAAATAATATATTAAAAATACTTTTTCAAAATCAATGAGACTAATTGATCTATAAAAAAATCTTTAGAACTAAACAGATTATCATTCCTCAAGATAAGATTTATAGGTAAATTTTTCAAAATTACTCAAAAAGTGACATTTTTTCCAATTTAAATTTTATAGAGTTGAAATTCTTACCTTATTCCCCCTTGATTGCAAAATACAAATTAAGGCATCGTTTGGAAACAGATTATTTTAGCAACTTTTTGATTTATTGGCTAAAATATGAAATAAAAAAAAAAATTGTATGTTTAGAATGACTTTTTAGTTTTTTACGAAAAAATATGTAAAAAGTGAAAAAAAAAATCTTTAATTTTTTGATATAGGTTATAGACTTTTTTATTTTTTTAATAATTTTTGACTTTTAAATTAAAATTCTAGCATGCCAAACGAGACTTATGTAAAAATCTTTAAAACAATTGACTTTTCTGGAAAATTGTTTGGTTTGTTTTTTAGAAAAAATTTTGGGAAAAATTCTCTACAAACAAATTTTCAAAAGTAATTAAACCAGACAAATTTTTTCAAAAAAAATCTCAAAATTTTGTTTGGTTATCTACTTTCCAAAATCACTCTTTCTCTCATACACATCAAATCAATCACTTTTTTTAAAACTCTTTCCCCAAAATAATTTTCCAAAACTATTTCTGAAAAAAGGCAAATTCAACAAGTTTTCGTACTTTTTATCTCAAAAACTACTCTACAAACACAAACCAAACACATTCTTTTTTTCAACCAATAGAAAGGACTATTCATATCACCTTAGGGTGAGTTTGATGGGGGGATAAGAGAGGATTATTTACTGTGCGGATTGTAATTCGAGGGAAGTATCCAATCTGATGTTTGTTTTTTTTAATCCGCCGGACATGGAGTCTGGCCAGACTCCTTATCCCCCATATGAGGGATTATACTATCCTTGGAGGGGGGGTGTGGGACAATTTTGGATGGACTATTTACTATTTACTGTGGTGAAATGACCATTTTGACCATCTACTATTTAATTATGTATTATATTTAGTAAAATTTAATAAAATTTAAATGTCTCAATTTAAAAATAAAATAATTTTATTTAACTTTTTATTGATTTTTTTTTTGAAATAATTTTTTATAGATATTTTATTGATGTTTTATTTTAAAATTTTGTTTATATTTTATTTAATTTCATTATTTAAATGTTAATAGGTGTTTTATTTAATTTCATTGTTTAATTATTATTATTTTTAAAAACAAATTTATTTAAAATTTTAATTAAAAAATAACATATATTTTTATTGATATTTTATTTATTTATTTTTAAAAAATAAATTTATTTAATTGTGTAAAAAATAAAATAAAATAAATTTTTACTTAATCTAACTAAAAATAATTAAAATATTAAAGGTATGTTTAATATTGCTATTACTTAGTAAACAATTGAAAAATGGTAAAATAGTCATTTGTTCATTTATCTTATCCTGTCCGTTCAACCAAACGTTGGATTTACTAGAAATAGTCATTTCCAAACATCTAATCCCATGAAAAAACAAACACATGATACATATCCAATCCAACCAAATAGTCTAGCTGGGGATTCACAGTCCCAAAACTCAAGTCCAATGAATTCTAATCCCCTTTATCGAGTCCGACCAATCAAACAAACCCTTAGAGAAATTAGTTACACAGTTCTCCTACCTGAAATGGTTTCAAATCATTGATGAAGCTATTTCCTTCTAATAATAGTATATGAAATGACTCATGTTGATAAATGTTTTAATCAATACTTGATAGTCTGCTCTTCTTTTTTTTTTTCTTTTTATATTCTAATAAGATGTGCATGTTTTAGGGTTGTTATATTCTCACCTAAATTTTCATTTTCTCTCACCTTAATATAAATGCCTTTAATTTTAAAATTGTTTGAAAACTAAAAATCCATTAAAATTTTATATGTGCTCAATATAACAGTTTTCGTGCATATATTATAACATTTTTTTGTACATAATTATATTAACTAAAAAACAATAATAATTTGTAATTTTGTTTTCTTTCCCATAATTTACTTTATTTTTCTATTTGAACTAAACATTAAACAAAGCAAAAAAACAAAAAAACGAAAAATGGGAAAAGAAGAATTGGAAATTTTAGTTGTTAATAAGATTCACCCAATTTTTATTTAGGGAGAACTACACATTAGTGGGTTTCAAAGGGGGAAAAAAAAAAAAAAGTAAAAGTAAAAGTATTTATGGTTTTAATTATTAATATTTATTTTTATTTTTTTATAAATACTTTTTTAATCACACTTATGTGTAATTCCTCTAATTTTTTTACACCCATTTTTTATGAGGTTTATAAGGAAATGACAAGTGTCCAAAACAGCTACTGTAGTGGAGCAGTTTTCAATGAACCAAGAACCGTCTCTACCCCACTCTCTTTCTGCCCCATTTTCAAGCCCACTTATCCTACTTCCTTCCCCACCTAAATAACGACCCTCTCTAGTAGACTTCAACTGTCATTGGTGGTTCACTTCATCTTCTTCCCTCTTTACCCAGCTACCCCACACACACACACACACACACACACACACACATCCCATATTCAATTTCACTACCTTCTTCTTCTTCTTCTTCTTCTTTTTCTTCTTCTTTCACTTGATGTGAATCATCAGCTATGACCAAAGTTTCAGAACCCAGAAACTTGAAAAAGTTGTAGACATGTTTGACATCTTGTTTGGGTGGAGAAAAGCCTCCAAATGGTAATTATATTGTACATATATGTGTGTTTAGTGATTGATTGATGATGGATAAGATGAAGCTGCTATGATTATTTGTTATTTGTTTTGGTGCAGTAAGAAGCTGGTGAGGGGGGTACAGTGCCGTCTCAAACTGCTGAAGAACAAGAGATGTTCAATTGTTAGGCAGTTACGCGACGATGTGGCTCAGCTTCTCAAATATGGCCATGATCAAAGTGCTTTTGATCGGGTATACTCCTCTGCTTCTTATTCAGAGAATTACAAATAGCAATCAAGTTCAGTTTTTTTTTTTTCTTCTCTCTCTATTGTCTCTGTTCTATAGTTGGTTAATATATGATCACTTAATTGAATTAATTCAAAAGCTTTTGTGAAATCTTGAATGGTAAGTCTCAATATAAGTATAATTTGGTTCTGGGTTGTGCACTATTTTTACTCTGCCTCTAGAAACCAGAGCATCATGTGAAATTACGACACAACAATTTTGAATTTTTCGGGGTTAATGGTGAGAAGAAATATCAGCTAATGGTTTCATTCTATCTATTGTAAGGCACCATAATGAAATGATGACAGAAGTCTTAATTTTTTGAAGTCCTCATTTCATGATAGAATTATTTTGTATTAAGTCATACCTAAGTACAAGAATTTCCATATGCAGCCTCAAATATAACCAATCTTTTCCTTTTTTTATCTTGATTTGTATCGATTCTCAGGTTGAACAGCTCTTTAAGGACGAAAGCATAGTAGCAGTGTATGATCTCCTGGATCATTTCTGTGAATTCATCCTCATTCACCTTTCATATATTCGTAAACACAAGTATGCCTTGCTTCAAGTTTTGAATCTTATCCCTTCGCTTCATACCTTTTAGGTTATACCAACGACATTGAATTGTGATGTAATGTTTGTTTCAGGGACTGTCCTAATGATATCAATGAAGCAGCGTCAACTCTAATATTTGCATCTGCAAGATGTGGAGATCTACCCGAGCTTCGTGTGATACGCAAGCTCTTTGGAGAGCGTTATGGCCAGAGGTTTGCAATGGTCGCACTCGAATTACTTCCAGGAAATCTTGTTAACCGTCAGGTGCCTATTTTAATTTTTGAAACATTAATATATATATATATATGGTTTTTTCTCTATAGCATACTATTGGTTATTACAATTGGCAAATTATTGAATCTTTTACTACAGATAAAAGAAAATCTCTCCATACAATCAGTACCGAATGATGTGAAGTACCGATTGTTGGATGAAATAGCCAGGAGTTGCCTTCAACCTGGGCCTTTGGCACTCGAGTACTATTCTGAGCTACAACAAGAGCAGGTAATTGTTGCATTAAAAGCACATGTTTGATGTGTTATTACAGAAATTTTATGTTTTTCTGTACTGTGAAACTGCAGGTAAACAAAAATAAGGGAGATCAAGACCCGAGAAGTGATGTTCAAACTAATTGTAATGGAGACGAAGGATCTCAAGTGCAAGCTTTAAGTATCGTGGAGGCAGAAAGGAAGATTGTGCTTGTAGATTTGATAGAGCCATATGAATTGCACCGAGGCACTGGTTGTACCGGTGCAGTTGGGACTCACACCGTCCCTCTAGACCACAAGGAAGTGGATATGGCTTTAGAATTTTCTTCAGAAAGTTCATCTCAATTGCCTACAGAAATGATATATCTAGATGACATAGAGGAGTTCAAGTCTCCCAGGAACAAAGACGAAAACTCACAGGATCAAAGACTGTTTTTGTTCAAGTCATCGGTAATTCTCACAACTGACAAGCTTGAAGAAGATGGTTTTAGTGAAAGTTTCAAGAAAAAAAATGAATCATGGAACGAAAAGACAGGGTCAAGAAAGAGCAGGAACGAATCTGGTAAGAGACACAGAAGAAAATCAATTTCTCAGGAGAGTTTTACTGTGAAAGATGTCGAATCCACAATTTACTATGGAGACTTGTGTGCTATTTCACCAAATGACAACCATAAATCTCATCACCGGAGAAAGTATCAGAAGAAGATTCCATTGGATGAAAAGCAAAAATCATGTTGTACACAAGCAAGACTATGCAGCTTGGAAAAACCATGTTATATCTGCATTAGTGATGACAAAGACGATTGGGAAAATCAAAAGTGCAAAATCACAACTTTCCAGGGGCTTCCAGCACATAATCTGAAGGAAGCAAAAATCGAACACTGTGTCTGCAATTGTCAATTTTTTTGCATTGGAGACACAAAAATGGAATGGGAGGTTCTACATCAGAAACCAAGACGAAACTATCAAATTGCTGCTGATTCTCAATACTCTTGCTCAAGAGTGAGCAGTCCTCGGACAATAAAAAATACCCATCCCCCTTATTTGAGGGCCGTGACAATGCCCCTTGAAAGGCCAAGTGATTGTCACACTGAAAACATTTTACGATCAAATTCATTCCCATTTCAACAGCCTAGTCATTCGAGCAATGGATCACCTACTTGTCGTCATGTTCATCCAAAGCTGCCAGACTATGATCAGTTATCAGCAACATTCATGGCTCTCAAGAAAGCAAATCAGCAACATAAGACCAACCAGTTAGTTTAGTACTATGTATTAATTTGTGTTCTGTTTTCCTTGTCCTGTTTGTAGAGCTTTCCATTGAACTTTTATCATCTGTTTTTGTAGTTGGATTCAGGTTGTTTTTAGTTCTCTTATGTAATGCTATGTAGCTCCTTGTTTTTCTTCTGCTAATGGTAGTTCTGGTAAGTTACGTTTCGGGAAAAAAAAATTCCTAATTTTTTAAGAGAGTTTTGGTGAAAAGCCACTCCCATTGGGCCTATTTTGTGTGAAGCCCACGGAATTAAACAATACCTCCAAAAGTCTCTTAATTAAAAAAATGCCAGGAATTAACTGAAATGTCCTTCCATATAAGTGAGGAAATATGAAACAATTAACAGTAAAAATTTACTATCAATCAAAGTAAAATTTTACTATCACTATCAAAGTAAAATTTTACTGTCACCACAAGTCCAAAAGTCAATATGTGTTGATAAAATTTTACTGTAGTTTAGTGTAACACTGTACTATATATTAGAGTTAATTTTTACTATTAAGTTTGCCAAAGATTGACAACTTATACAGTGTATCACCAACACAACTTGAGACATGAATGTAAAAGTAAAATTTTGCTTTGCGTAAAAGTAAAATTTTACTCTGAAATAAGAATAAAATGTTACACTCTGAATCTAAGAGTAAAATGTTACACCTTGAATTTAAAAGTAAAATTTTACTCTGTATAAAAGTAAAATTTTACTCTGAATAAGAGTAAAATATTATACTCTGAAACTAAAAGTAAAATTTTACTCTGTATAAAAGTAAAATTTTACTCTGAAAAACTAGTAAAATGTTAGACTTTGCACAAAAGTAAAATTTTACTCTGTATAAAAGTAAAATTTTACTCTGAAAAACGAGTAAAATGTTAGACTCTGAATCTAAAAGTAAAATTTTACTCTGCACAAAAGTAAAAAAGAGAAGGCAATGTTTGTAGCGGCTGAAGTGTTTGGCAATGACCACCTCTTGATAGTAAAATTTTACTGTCATTCTAACACCAGAGTAAAATTTTACTTTAATTCTCTCAAACAAAAAACAGAGCAATAAAACCAGAGTAAAATTTTACTCTCATTATCTAAAACAAAAAACAGAGCGATAAAACCAGAGTAAAATTTTACTCTGGTTCTGTCAAATGAAATCAGAAAAAAAAACAACAAAAATAAATCCAAAAATAAAAACAAATTAATCAATAAATCAACATATCTAATTGAAAAGAAAAACTTTTAAAACTCGATTAACAATCACAAATCTCAATGAAACTCTCGTTTAATTGAAAGTGTTGATCGTCGGCGGCGAGATCGTCTATTGTTGACCAGGTGAGAGATCTTTGGCTGCGAGATCTTTAGATTTGAAGATCGTCTACATCAATTTCGTTCTTGATTTCGTTCCTGCGAGATCTTCAGTTCATATTTCAAATATTTCAAATGTATGATACGTATATATAGAAAGGCAATATTGTGATAAAAATAATATAAATTATAAAATGTCCTTATTAAGATAGGCATTTCCTACTTAGGGACTTTTTGAAAGAAAATTGATTGGGTTATCTTTTACCTTAATAAAAAGGCCCAACAGGGGGTTTCACCAAAAATCTCATTTTTTAAAGATTTCATAGAGGTTACGTCCATGTTCTGCATTTTTATATTTTTGTAACTAATTTTCCCTTATATAACTTAGCAACTACACTTTTTATGGTTACACCATGATTCCCAAAGCTTTTAAGACCCATCCACCAACACAAAGAACTGTATCACTACCAATAAGGAACATTGGACTCAACAAATCACGACGGTCAACAATCGATCTATTAATCAATTCATGATCGCTTGTGTTCAAATTAGAGCTGTGTGAGTGATTTTCCGATCACACTGCCAACTCAGTATTCAGCTGGAGAGCACTGACAGAATAGATGACACCTGGCTGACCTGCAACAGAAGGAGAAGATTCCGGCGGTGGTTCGTCCACCCGAGGGCACTCCGACGATCAAGTCAGTAAAATATCTCTCAAAGATAACAAAAATGCTTAACTCACTATTCAGAACATAAAAAACATACATTAGACCCATGGGGGTGCCTCCCTTTTGTAGCTAACACAATCCTAATCCCAATAGAAGCCTAGCTCTAATGGACTTAGGATTACTGCTAATCTTGGACTCCTAGTAGGATTAGGATAAACTCTCTAAGAGTCTTATCTTTACCCAAACTGAAGTCTTCTCCCATTCTAGGACTTTTGTCCCTTATCCGCTTATCTTGGATTCCGATATCTTCGGAGATAACCTCGGCCTAACCAAGATTACCTCGGCGTCATGACCAGGACACGCGGCACCTCGGCTGACACGTCGGCGTCACCTTGGTCACGTGCTGGTACTCAGAAAATATATCCCCACAACTACCCCCTAGGTTCTATTACCTTGGCATTCTGAGGTGATGTAACCTATATCGGTACTTCCTACCAGTACATCGGCTTAAGCCGAGATCATCATTATAGGTCGACATGTCTCCTTTTGAATGTTAATACAACTTTCCTTCTCTGAATGGTTGTACCTTTGTCTTCTCTTGATTGCTTTTGCATGATTCTATACTTAGAATATTTTGTATATCTTTAATATACACTTCAATCCTTGTGCAACCTTCTCGGGGTGACATACCTCAGTTATACAAACTGATGATTTACCTCGGCAAGTACAAAAATACCTTTCTTGTCATAACCTTGGTTTCACTTTGTAAATTTTTTCATAAAATTTCAACAAGTGTTTAACCTTAGTCTTTAACTTGTAAACTTTTCTCAAGTTTCAACAAGTGTTAAAGATCATCACGGTTTAACTTCAACTTGTAAGTTTCAACAAGTATTAAACATCATCTCGGTTTAAGTTCAACTTGTAAACTTTTCTCAAGTTTCAACAAGTGCTAAACTAATCTTAGCTTGTAACTTCCAACTCCCAAACATCATTCTCCAGCCCTCTGCCCCCGTGTGTCTTCCTCGGCTCTAGCATATTTCTCAATTCTGGCCATGTGTTCCTTCATACTTTTTGGCAATGTCTTTGCCAATGACTTTCGAAGCATATAATCATCTTTTAGGCAGTTCTTGAAAGACACGACTGTCACCTCTTGATTGCACGCGGGTATTCGGTTAAACACCTCGTAATACCTTTTGGCGTAGGCCCTAAGACTTTCATCCTCATTGATTCTCAGAGCCATTAGCGAGTCCACCCTCAGCGGCTGTAGTTTGTTCGTCACAAACCTGGCCACAAACATCTCGGCCAGGCCTTCCCAGGTTTTCACAGTTCCTTTCGACAACTTGTGAAACCAGTCTGATGCAATTTCCCCAAAGGACGAGGGGAACACCTTGCAGAGCAATGACTCGTTCCCAGTGTATAATGCCATCGAGTTCAGGTACAAGCCGATGTGAAAGTTCGGGTCCAACTTACTGTCGTATATTTGGAACCTCAGCATACTGAATTTTTTCGGGGCCTCATAGTTGTCCAATTCTACAGAAAATGGTGTCCTCGGCTTAACAGGAGAGGTCACCTCGGCATCTTGTCGCTTTCTCTGGAGGTAATCCCTCAGATTCTCCTTGGTTCGTCCAGGAGCTCGGCTATCTCCGGATTTCAACCTCTTTGGTGTATTACTTCCAGTGTTATTGTGAGTCCTTTTGGACCTCCCTCCATTGGTTGCGTCGAAATAGAGTTCCTTCCCTTGATCATGTCGATGTTTTTTGGGGTCAGCTTCCTTGGTGCGATGCGTCCTTCGTGAATCTCCCCTTCTTGATTATCTTCGCCTGACCCCCCTTGAAGGCCGGTGAGATTGTTCCTTGGTCCTATTGTGCTGAGGAGTCGTAGGACTTGTCTTCTGCCCCCCTGTCTGCGCATCTTTCTTAGCCGCTGGGATCGGCGTATCTTGTAATGAGAACGGTGGCTGCATGACATTGTTCTGCATCATGAAATTGACAACCATTTGCAGATCCGCCAATTTGTTTGTCATTCCCTTCATCTCGTCGTCTCTTCGTAAGCATCTATTTTTCCATACCTGGAGGTCGTCCTCGTTATAATACTTGCTTCGGTCTGATTTCTTCGGCACGTCGCCCTCCTGGCCGACGTCCTCTTTTTCGTGATTCTTATCATGAGTCTCTTCGTTGCAGTTGTCTTCTTCGACGTCAAGGTCAATATGTTTCTCACTCTTAGTAGGGGTGTCGTCCCCAACCTTCTCTTTCTGTCCGTCGTTGGCCATCTATTCTCCTTTCTTTCCCACAGACGGCGCCATATTGTGTGAGTGATTTTCCAATCACACTGCCAACTCAGTATTCAGCTGGAGAGCACTGGCAGAATAGATGACACCTGGTTGACTTGCAACAGAAGGAGAAGATTCCGGCGGTGGTTCATTCACCCGGGAGCACTCCGACGATTAAGTCAGTAAAATATATCTCAAAGATAACAAAAGTGCTTAACTCACTATTTAGAACATAAAAAGCATACATTAAACCCATGGGGGTGCCTCCCTTTTGTAGCCAACACAATCCTAGTCCCAATAGAAGCCTAGCTCTAATGGACTTAGGATTACTGCTAATCTTGGACTCCCAGTAGGATTAGGATAAACTCTCTGAGAGTCTCATCTTTACCCAAACTGAAGTCTTCTCCCATTCTAGGACTTTTGTCCCTTATCCGCTTATCTCAGATTCCGATATCTTCGGAGATAACCTCGGCCTAACCGAGATTACCTCGGCATCATGACCAGGACACGTGGCACCTCGGCTGACACGTCGGCATCACCTTGGCCATGTGTTGGTACTCAGAAAATATATCCCCACAAAAGCCATGGAATTTGAATCCAATTTTTTCGATTGTACTATGAATCTATCAATAAGAATTTGTTTGGTTCAAATATTACCGTATGTTGATAGATCTTTGCACTTTTTCTAATGATTTTGTTTTCTTTACGTTGTGTTTGATTGAAAGATTTGAGAAGGGATTGGGAAAGAAAAATTAGTTAAGGGATTTGGGAAACCAAACACATCGTTACTTTCAAACCTATACACACTACAAGAAAATACACAATTGGCGACCACTTTTGCCGACTAAAAATATTTTGGTTGCCAAAAGTTGTGGAATTGGCGACCAAAAATTATGTTAGTCGGTAAAAGTACAATATTTAGCTACTAAATTTTTTTAGTCGGGGTATATTAATTTTTGGCGACTAAAAAAAAAATTAGTCGCTAAAAATCTCACAATTGGTGACTAAAAAAAAAATTAGTCGCTAAATTTGCCACAATTGGCGACTACAAAAATATTTTGGTCGCGGTATATATAGTTTTGGCAACTAAAATATTTTCGTCGCTGAAAGAAAAATAAAAAATTATTTTTTATCTTTCGCGACCAAAAGTTTGGTCGGCAAAACCTTAATTTCAGCGACTAAAAATTATTTTGGTCGCGGTATATATAGTTTTGGCAACTAAAATATTTTCGTCGCTGAAAGAAAAATAAAAAATTATTTTTTTATCTTTCGCGACCAAAAGTTTGGTCGGCAAAACCTTAATTTCAGCGACTAAAAATTATTTTGGTCGCGGTATATATAGTTTTGGCAACTAAAATATTTTCGTCGCTGAAAGAAAAATAAAAAATTATTTTTTTATCTTTCGCGACCAAAAGTTTGGTCGGCAAAACCTTAATTTCAGCGACTAAAAATTATTTTGGTCGCGGTATATATAGTTTTGGCAACTAAAATATTTTCGTCGCTGAAAGAAAAATAAAAAATTATTTTTTATCTTTCGCGACCAAAAGTTTGGTCGGAAAAACCTTAATTTCAGCGACTAAAAATTATTTTGGTCGCGGTATATATAGTTTTGGCAACTAAAATATTTTCGTCGCTGAAAGAAAAATAAAAAATTGTTTTTTATCTTTCGCGACCAAAAGTTTGGTCGGCAAAACTTTAATTTCAGCGACTAAAAATTATTTTGGTCGCGGTATATATAGTTTTGGCAACTAAAATATTTTAGTCGCTGAAAGAAAAATAAAAAAATATTTTTTATCTTTCGCGACCAAAAGTTTGGTCGGCAAAACCTTAATTTCAGCGACTAAAAATTATTTTGATCGCGGTATATATAGTTTTGGCAACTAAAATATTTTCGTCGCTGAAAGAAAAATAAAAAATTATTTTTTTATCTTTCGCGACCAAAAGTTTGGTCGGCAAAACCTTAATTTCAGCGACTAAAAATTATTTTGGCCGCGGTATATATAGTTTTGGCAACTAAAATATTTTCGTCGCTGAAAGAAAAATAAAAAATTATTTTTTATCTTTCGCGACCAAAAGTTTGGTCGGAAAAACTTTAATTTCAGCGACTAAAAAATATTTTGGTCGCGGTATATATAGTTTTGGCAACTAAAATATTTTCGTCGCTGAAAGAAAAATAAAAATTTATTTTTTATCTTTCGCGACCAAAAGTTTGGTCGGCAAAACTTTAATTTCAGCGACTAAAAAATATTTTTGTCGCCGTATATATAGTTTTGGCAACTAAAATACTTTCGTCGTTGAAAGAAAAATAAAAATTTACTTTCACTCATCATTCTTTCTCTCTCTTTTTATTTATCTGTCTCTCTCTTTCTCTCTGTGTCTCTATCTCTGTCTCTCTTCTCTTTCTCTCTCTCATTCATCACTCTTCTTTGTCTGTCTGTCTCTCTCTGTGTCTCTATTTTTGTCTCTGTCTCTCTTCTCTTTCTCTCTCTCGCTCATCACTCTTCTCTGTCTTTCTATCTCTCTCTTTGTGTCTCTTACTCATCTCTATTTTCTCTATCTCTCTCTGTCTCTCTTCTCTTTATCTCTCTCTGTATCTCTCTCGTTTATCTCTTTTTGCTCTTTCTCTCTCTTACTCATCACTCTTCTCTGTCTATCTGTCTGTCTGTCTGTCTCTCTCTTTCTGTGTCTCTCACTCATCTATCTCTTCTTTTCTCTCATCTCTTTTCTTTCTCTGTCTCTTTCGTTCAGCTCTCTTGTCTCTATCTCTCTTGCTCATCTCTCTTCTCTCGCTCTCTCTCATCTCTCTTTTCTCTCTGTCTCTATTGCTCATCTCTCTTATTTCTATCTCTCTCTCGTTCACCTCTCTTCTCTCTATGTCTCTTTCGCTCATCTCTCTTCTATCTATCTCTCTCTGTCTATCTCGTTCATCTCTCCTCTCTCTCTGTCTCTTTTTCTGACTCTCACTCTCTATCTCTTTCTCTCTTTGTCTCTTTCTCTTTCTCTCTCGTTCATCTCTCTTCTCTCTATCTCTCTCTCTGTCTTTCTTACTTATCTTTCTTCTCTCTCTATCTCTCTTCTTTTTTGTCTTTCTCTCGATCATCTCTTTTCGTTCTCTTTCTCTCTCTCTTTGTCTATCTCTTACTCATCTCTTGTTTCTCTCTGTCTATGTCTCTATCTCTTCTCTCTCTATTTGTGTATCTCTCTGTCTCTCTTTCACTCATCACTCTTCTCTCTCTCTTTCTCTCTCTATGTCTCTTTCTCTAGCTATTGTTCATTTCTTTTTGTTGTCTCTCTCTCTCTCTCTGTGTCTATCTCTCGCTTTTTTTCTTTCTTTCTGTTTCTCACTCATCTCTCTTTTCTCTTATTCGTTCATTTCTCTCAATCACACACATCTCTTTCTCTGAGCCCATTCTTGAAATAGGAAAAAGTCAAAAAATGAAATGGGTCTCTCTTTCTCTCGCTCATTCTCTTCTCTCTCTCTTTCACTCATCTTTTTTCTCTATCTCTCTCATCTCTTTTCAATTATTTTTTTTCCCAATAATTTATTTTTTCAATTATAATGTGTATGATCCCATCGTCATAAATAATAAAAAAAATAAATATAAATATTTTAGGTCTAAACAAACATGTTTTTTAGTTTATATTTTATTTTTTTTAAAACATTTTGTTCAAACCAAACGCGTTTATAATTTATGTTTTTCTAAAAATAAACAAAACCCAATTTATAAAATTTATGGAAAATATTTTTCATTAAACTATTACCTCTACTTCTACCAAAGTAAAAAAATAAGAATAATTTTTTATTCATTAAAATAAAAATGAAACAAATAAATTTTCAACTTTAATTACTTAAAAAAAAACAATTCATTAACTATAAAAAAAAATTATTATTTTACCAATTTCTCGCTCATCTTTCTTCTCTCTCTATCTCTCTCTTTTTCTATGTCTTTCTCTCGATCATCTCTTTTTGCTCTCTCTCTCTCTCTTTGTCTATCTCTTACTCATCTCTTGTTTCTCTCTGTCTCTGTCTCTATCTCTTTCTCTTTCTGTCTCTCTATATCTCTTTCTCTCTCTATCTCTCTCTCTCACCCATCACTCTTCTCTCTCTCTCTTTCTCTCTCTATGTCTGTTTGTCTGTCTCTCACTCTTCTCTCTCTCTTTCTCTGTGTGTGTGTGTGTGTCTGTCTGTCTGTCTCTCTCCCCCATTGTGTTCACCTTACTCACTCTCTCCTTCCCCTCTTCTCTATTTACCGAGCTCTTCACTACAAAAAAATGCACTTTTAGCGACCACTTTGTCTCTCTCTCGCTCATCACTCTGTCTCTGTCTCGATTAGCACATATGACTGTAAGCCTTGTGGTGGTGATACCACAGAGCAACTCATCAATAGCCATAGGCTAGGGCTAGGGCTCCACATCGATTAAGTTGCCATTAGTTTGACTAATTTGATGGTGGGTCCACTGTCGTTCTATGGAAACAAGCCGACCACGCTTGATCTTATTCTTAGGCTGGGGATTAGAGTTGGTGGAGCCTCCACTGCTGGCTTTTCGGCTTTGTTTACTTCCATTGGAGATGGGCTTCATGTTGCGGTGGCCAGTGGCGGAGCCAGGAAATTAAGTTAGAGGGGACAGTTATTAATTATAAATTGTTATTTTTAAAAAAATCATGATCAATATAAAGATAAGAATAATTTTATAATAGTGTGTAATACATCGGTACGGGATGGTAATGTTAGTTTCTAATTTTGGCACAAAAATTTACCAGGTTTCAAAATTCCTAATTTTAGAAAATAAAAACACATCATTTATAGCACAAAATATTATAAAACTATTTAATTTTTATTTGACAAAAAATTTTAAACAGATCTTATTGGTTATAAATGATGTGCTTTGAACGTAAATTATTACATAGTCTTCGAGTACCATATGGTGTTGCCTATGTGATGCTCAAAATATGAGAAATCACAATTTACACTAAATAGTTTGTCAACTATTTTAAAATAATGACTTAATTATATTCAATCCATAAGATGTCGTACTACACTATTGGTTTAAACTACTACGTAAATACATTTTGTATATACCCACACAACAAAAACAAAAAAATTTCAAAATTGGAAACATTTGAAAAAAAAAAATTTAGTTGATAATATTGGAAACATCTGTAAAATTGTAATTGGAAACATCTGTAAAATTTTTAGCGACCAAGATTTGGTCGCAGATCTTGAAACGACCCCGTTTTGAATGTTATTTAAGTAAATGTTGATTCAATACCGACCAAACAGTTTAGTAGGGAAAAAGTTTCCCTATCACTCGAGTGAATTTTTCAAACTCTTTATACAGTCACTCCCGCGCACCACTCCCGCGCACCACTCCTCATACGTACCTCATCGTCGATTCTCCTGCTCGATTGTGTTCAACAAAGTTGCTCCTCCTCCGTCATCCCAGTCGCCTGTGTCGATTTTTCGACCAAGCATCAGCGGCGCTTCGAGAAGTACTTGGGCCTCCATTGTTAGGTATGTATTTTTATCTCTGTTTCTCTCTCTCTCTCTCTCTCTCTCTCTCTCAATCTTTGTAGTTGTGTTCCATTACTCCTCTTACTCACATGGTTGCTCTCTCTTTTCGCACCTAACAGTACCACCATCACCATTTTTCTGCTACAACCAGTTCGCCTGTCTTCAAACAACCCCGACATTAGGTATGGGTCCTCTCTCTCTCTGTCGCTCAATTTCTCTATTTTCCTTTGTTTTCCCTAATTGTCAAAACCAATTTTTTTGAAAATCCCTAATTTTAAAACCCTATTGAGTGAATGTTTGAAGGGATGGACTAAAATCATACTCACCAGATAATGCAAAAAATGAAAACTGATATATATATATATATATATGTATATATATGTATATTCTTGTTTGTTCTGTAAAAAAATAGTTGCCATTGTGTCTAGGGTTCAAGTAATTTGTGGATTCTGTTGTTATTGTGTTTTTTTGGCTCCAACTGGGAATGCTTTGTTGAAGTGTTGATCACCATTATTTTGAGGTTTCATTCAACAGTGTAACAAGACTTGTATGTGCAAGTTCTAGAACTCAATTCTTCCTGTGAGGTTTCACCCATCTCTTAAAGACTTCTTGTACGGGGAGGAAATAATTCTCCTCGTATAATCCTGTTGACCAAGTCCACGCTCCTCCGTACGACGTCGCTTTGTCACCTGAAAACACAAACGTGAGCTAGCCGGCGGGTGTGTGCCGGAAACCTCTCCGATGCCTAAGTCAGAAAACTTGACAAATAGACAAAGCTCTAAGTTCTCAGAAAGATTGTGTTCAATTACCTCCTCCAAGGTGATGCTCGTAGGCTTTTATAAGTTTCATATGGCACAATCCTAGTAGGACTTGTATTTCTCCATGCAGAGTCCTCCTAGGATTCATACTCCTAAGGATAATGCTTATCCTTTTACACCCTCCCCCACTGCTT
Source organism: Camellia sinensis (assembly GCF_055761805.1). NCBI lineage: Eukaryota > Viridiplantae > Streptophyta > Magnoliopsida > Ericales > Theaceae > Camellia > Camellia sinensis. The sequence continues at coordinate 150,191,063 of NC_138968.1, read as the reverse complement.
AAACCAAGTGGGATGGTTTTCTATATGGCCGAACTTGCTTTTGACCGAAGTAAAATTGGCTATACCGAGCCACAGAGGGCCGAACTATCCTTAGCTCGGTCTTCTCCCCTAACTCCTTACTTCGGCTGTTCTGTTCACCCTTGACGTACTTAGATCAAACTTCCAAGTAACAAGTTCTGACCGACCTAACCATTGTAAGTCACGACCGGACTAACTCTGAGACCGGCCTAACCGTAAGTTGCCTAAAGACCGGAGTAGTTTTACTCTTCCTTGGGCCGAAGTAAATATTTCTCCTCGAGCTGGAGTAATTTGACCTCCTTGGGCCGAAGTAACTTTGTCTTCCCAAGGCCGGAGTAACTTTGCCCCTCTGGGCCGGAGTATCAATTGCGGCCTTCTTACTTAGTCCTCCGCGTTTTGGGCCTCAATGCCCAACTCGCGGCTCGGCCCAATTTTTTCCAAAAATTACCCTCTCAATTGCCCCTTAATTCCATCTGCTTAGCATGATTGGGATTACCAGTCCATCAGCCGAGCTGCCGTCGTTTGAAGCTATTCCAGCCGAGCTAAAAACCCTCGAATTTTTCAGCCGAACTAATTTTACTCCGGGCCCTGGTTTGTCCGGTCAAAAACGTCTCTTCAATCATAGTGTCTGTAACGCTTCCCATTCCAGTGACACGTGGCAGGCTCTGATTGGCTAAGGACGGCTGTCACGCCGTCTTCGTGCTTTGTGATCTTGAAACAGTTCCCGCCCAAATTTTGGGCTCTCTAACAAAAGTGATCCCTGAGGCTAGGGTATCTTCACTTTTACTATTCCTTCATCCTCTCTCTCTGCTTTTCTGCTGCTCGAGTTCTTCTTTCTACTGCAACAGATTTTCAACTTTAGTCCCTTCTTTAACCTGGTAAACGAATTCTCTTTCCTTCTTGTTCTGTTTTGCTTTCGTATCTGCATAGCTTTGTTTTGTATGTTTTTTGCGAACATTTTTCTTCATTTGTCTGCTTTGCTTTCGTATTTTTATGAAGAAACCAGTATAACCCATGAGTATATGTCATATACCCTAGAGAAAACTTGATTTTGATCCAGAATCACATCCCAACCGAACTAGGATACTGTTTGTGTTATGTATGTAGATAGATTCAGAAAATAACCGAACTAGAACTTGTAGGAATATCAATAGTTTCTTCTGAACCACTCTAGCCGAGATAAGATCACCGAACAAGCTTGCACATACCGAACTAGTTACTTCGGCCTATAACCGAGCTAAGCTTTCGGGGCCAAGCCGGTTTTCTTCGTTCTTAAACCGAACTCGGAAAGCCGCCCCTAGAGGCTTAACCGAAGTAACTCTATTCGCACTACAACCGTTAAGCCTCGGGGCTAAACCAGCTTTCTTAGTTTTTTAGACCGAACTCGGAAAGCTGCCCCTAGACGATAAACCGGTCTAATCTGCTCAACACCGAGCTAACAAACCTTCTGATGAACCGAGGTAGAACCAGCCCACTAAGCCGAAGTAGGATTTGTATATCTTGCTTATAATTTGCAGCGCGGTCCAACGATCTGTGCTTAACCCCTTTGTTTTCTACTTTGCAGACTTAGGTTGCCCAGGCACTCCTGCGTGTGCTCAACCGAGCTACTCAGCCTAGTTTTTGTACCGAAATAATTTATTCATAAATTATAATCAAATGGGTAAGTATAGATATTTAGTCGAAACCCCTGGTGGCATGGCCGAATTTAGGCAAGATTTCCAGATTCCCGATGACGTCCAACTGGTGTTGGCCAAGAAAGATGCTACTCCCTGGGACAATGAAGGCTTCGTCCCTTTTACCCTTCAATCCATAATAGAAACCGGACTACGGTTTCCTGTCCAACCGCTAATCTGCGAATTTCTTAGACAGACTAGGTTGTGCCCCACCCAACTGTCCACCAATACATATCGTATCATAATGGGAATAGCCGCATTAAACCACCAAACCGGACTAAATCTTGGCCTAGCCGAAATATTCCATCAGTATTCCATCGGCTCAAAGAATGCTGGGTGGGTCTATTACCTTAGAATTCGCCGCCGCCGAGAGAAGATAATTAAGCACACTCCGGACAAAGATCTTAACGATGATGATTTCTTTTGGGTCTCTGGGAACTTTGAGGATTTTCAAGCTCAAATTCCTGGCCGACCTATAAATTGGAAAATGGGAGAGCCTGGTAATTTTACTACGGTCTTCTGCTTTGTGTGTTATCTCGGTTGTTTAGTCTATTAGCCGAACTAACACATCTCTTTTTTGCAGATTTCGCCCATCTCCATTCCTTGTATAGCTATCCCAACCTCGGAGTCTTGCGGGCTGCATTTCGGATTAAAGAAAGAGATTGGGCCAAGCTTCTAAATTTCGAACCGACCTACCGTTACAGCGGTCGACGGAAAGCAAAGGTAACCGATTTTCTTCTCGAGGAAGACCCAGAACCGGACCCAACTTTGCCCGAGATAAGACTTGTCCCACTATCAGCTGAAGAAGAAATGGCAAAGAAAAGCAGAGTGAGGGCCCTCCTGACCGCAACAACCAGGGCCGAAGTAACACCAACTACTGAGGTGCAGCCCGCCGTCGTGGCCCTTCCTTCACAACGGCCTTCTTCGTCTCGCCCTTCAAAACGCGCCCGATCTACGTCAGCCGAACAACAACTTGTTGATGAAGTCGAATCCGTCCCCCAAAGTCCTCATCCTGCCTCCCAACCAGAGCAAATTGACCGAGCTCGATCTCCGAAGTGGGCTCCGCCTTTGATCTTCAATGACCGAAACATCAAAGCCACTGACTCGGTCGTGGCTGAAAAAGACCACCAACTGGCCTTTAACCTGGCCAAAAGTGTGTGCCTCCCCAAGGACATGGAGTACCACTTGAAGCAACTGAACACCGAAATGAAATCAATTCGGTCTGCTTCCAAGTCCATGATCTTGGTAAGTAGCTCTGTCTGTTTTTTCCTGTCTAAATTTTTCTAACTTTTACTTCGGCTGAGATGAGATTTTTGTTTTGCCAGGCCTTGCAAAAGAACAATGTCACTTATAGGAAAGTCCAAGAACTCCGCAAAACCACAAGGCAGGCGATGGCGGAAGCCGAAGCAAAGTCGGCCGAACTACTACAAGCCGAAAAGAGAATGGCCGAGTTAGAAGCGGAGAACGGCCGTCTTGCCGATCTAGTTAATTCGGCGGAAGCGGAGAAGCAGAAAGCTGCCATCGTTATGAAGGACAAGTATTTGCGGGAGTTGTTGAAGCTTGAGAAGAGAAAGGACGCCGAAATAAGCGAACTGAAAAAGAACATGGAGGCGGTCGACAAGGGGGGGTACAAGCGAGGTTTCAAGGAGGCAGAGGAGGCCTACGTCAAGCAATGCGATGCCGCCAAGGAGCTTTTCTTCAAGTGCGGCTGGAGGGCGGCTGTGGAGAAGCTCGGTCATGATCAACAGACCGAGGTCTTCAACCCTCTAGAGTACTTTATACCGAAGTCCCTTGCGGGGTATGCGGATGCCATGCAGCAGCAATTCCTTGAAGGTTCAGATACTGACGAAGATTCTGCTTCTGAGGATACTCCGGTTGAAAACGTGGATCAGATAGATCGGCCGGAGTCCAGAGTGGAAGATCTGACTATTGAACAGCCAAATGAAACTGTGGCTCCGGTCGATGCCACTATTGTGACTGAAGGAGTCCTGCCACCAGAGACCGGTCTTCCAGCTGTCACTGATGCTGCCTTTGATGCCGAGATTGAAGATCTTTTCGCTTGACTTTGTATTCTTTTTTTCTTTGTAACTGAACTAAGCCCCCTTGTAATGACTTCTCTTGCAATGAAAATTTTACTTCTCTTATTCCGGTTATTGTGTGTATGCTTGCATTTGTAATGTCTTCTATTACTCCAAGTGTTATTTCGGTTTTTGGTTGGTTAAACTATACTTACCAGCCAACCACTCCTTAGCCGACATAATTACTTCGGCTGAGGAGTACTAGGTGTTGGTTTAATCCAGCCAACCACTCTTCAGCCTTACACTTACTTCGGCTGAAGAGTAACAAGAGTTGGTTTATTCCAGCCCACCACTCCTTAGTCATGCACTTACTTCGGCTAAGGAGTACAAAGTGTTGGTTTATTCCAGCCAACCACTCTTCAGCCATACACTTACTTCGGCTGAAGAGTAACAAGAGTTGGTTTATTCCAGCCAACCACTCTTCAGCCATACACTTACTTCGGCTGAAGAGTAACAAGAGTTGGTTTATTCCAGCCAACCACTCTTCAGCCTTGCACTTACTTCGGCTGAAGAGTAACAAGTGTTGGTTTATTCCAGCCAACTACTCTTCAGCCATACCCTTACTTTGGCTGAAGAGTGACAAAAGTTGGTTTATTCCAGCCAACCATTGAAGTTAGTTTTTCCAGCTAACTTATAATATTTGGTTATTCCGACCAAATGTCCTGCAGCCTGGATCCTTATCCTGGGCTTAGGAAGGGTGTTGGTTTAATCCAGCCAACCTCTGAGTTAGTTTTTACGGCTAACTTAGAATAGAATGCTTACAATATACTTAGTCTCTAAAGCTAACTTTTACAAAGAGTAATCTGTGCTAAAAAGAATCTCATTTTATTGAAGGAAGAGAAAATTACATAATGTTTGAAAAAGAAAAGCTAAAAGTAAAATATCTTGAGATTGGCCGTATTCCATGGCCTAGGGATTGCCTTGCCATCCTTGTCTTCTAGGTGGTATGCCCCTTTGCCGGCTAACCCAACCACCTTATAAGGACCTTCCCAATTTGGGCCTAACTTGCCGTCTCCTGGGACCAAGGTGTTTCCCATTACTTTGCGCAGTACCCAATCGCCAATTTTGAATTGTCTTGGATGAACCTTTTTGCTGTATTTTCTGATTAACTCCCGTTGGTATGAGGTGATGTGGACCAACGCTCTTTCTCTTCTTTCTTCTGCAAGGTTGAGTTCTAAGGCTATGGCTTCTCCATTTAAGTCTGGATCAAAATTTTCGCTTCGAATTGTGGGGAGGCCAACTTCTAGTGGGATCACTGCTTCCATGCCATAGGCTAAGGAAAATGGTGTTTCTCCAGTTGATCGCCGAGGTGTGGTGCGGTAAGCCCATAAGACGTGAGGAAGTTCATCCGCCCACTTGCCTTTTGCTTTCTCTAGCCTTTTCTTTAGTCCATCCAAGACGACTTTATTTGATGCTTCAGCCTGCCCATTTGCTTGAGGATAAGCCGGTGTGGAATTGTAGAACTCTATCTTGTATTCATCACAAAAGCTTCTGAAGATTCTGCCGTCGAACTGAGTTCCATTGTCTGAGATCAGTGCTTTTGGTATGCCAAACCGAGTGATAATATTTTGCCAAACAAACTTCTTCACATCTTTTTCTTTGATTGATGCCAATGCTTCTGCTTCCACCCATTTTGTGAAGTAGTCTGTTGCTGCGATAAAGAATTTTCTGCCTCCGGGTGCTGTTGGAAGTGGTCCTACTATGTCTAAGCCCCACATTGCGAAAGGCCATGGGCTTGTTAAGGGTAGGAGTTCTCTTGCTGGTTGATGTATTTGGTGCGCGAATTTCTGGCATTTTTCACACTTCTTCACATACTTTTCAGAGTCTGCTTGCATATATGGCCACCAATATCCTTGCGAAATAGCCCTGTAAGCGAGCGACCTTCCCCCTTGATGACTTCCAGATACCCCTTCGTGTATTTCAAACAGGAATGCTTCTACTTTGCTGGGATGAACGCACTTGAGGTAAGGCCCAGAGAACGACTTCTTGTATAATGCCAAAGATGGAGATAGCCAAAACCGCTGCGACTTTGCCCTTATTCTGTTGGCTTCTTTTTTCTCTTCTGGTAGGATGCCGTCTTTTAGGAACAGGATGATGGGATCCATCCAAGAAGGGCCTAATTCTGCGCAACACACTTCCTCCGCTTCGGGGTCTTCTATGCTCGGTTTTGGTAAGAAGTCGACGAGTAATGGATGAGGGATTGATGTATCTGCCATTGAGGCAAGGCCTGCTAGCTCGTCAGCTCGGCTGTTTTCCTCCCTGCCAATTTGTTCTATCCTAACCACATCAAACTTCTTGATCTCTGTTCTGACTAACTCTTGGTACTTGGCCATTCTGTCGTCCTTTGCTTCGTATTCGCCAGAAATTTGGTTTACCACCAGCAGAGAGTCACTGTACACCATTAGTTTGGTTGCTTTCATGAAGTGTGCCGACTTGAGTCCTGCGAGAAGCGCTTCATACTCTGCTTCGTTGTTGGATGCTGGGAAGCCAAGGTTGACTGCTTGCTCTATAACCAGGCCGTCTGGAGAGATGAGGACTATGCCAAGCCCTGCTCCATGTCGGTTGGATGCTCCATCCACAAAGAGCTTCCACATCTCTCCAACGAATAGTTTCCAGCAGGTGGAAGGGTCAGTCGATGCCGTGGGGTCAAGGATGGTGTTTTCTTCAAAGTCCATATTGGCTGTCTGCCCTTCGTCCTCTGTTTGAACTGCTGGTGAGCCTTTGTTCGTCTCTTCCTTGTTGTCCTTGGTGTGGTCTGCCTTGGTGCTTGATTGACTACCTTCCACTAGGGGCTGCGCTATTCCGGCGTCAACTTCCGTCCCTGGTTCGGTTGATGGACTACCTTCCACTAGGGGTTGCGCTATTCCGGCGTCGACTTCCGCCCCTAGTTCGGTTGAGTCAGTCAGGTCGACTGGGCAGATATGATGACTTCCAGGAGTAAACTCTGCGACGAAGTCTGCCAAAGATTGAGCTTTTATTGCGGTCTTGGGTTGGAACTTGATGTCGAATTGTCCCAACTCTACTGCCCATTTCAAAATTCGCCCACTGAAGTTCGCCCTTTCAAATAGAGCTTTTAATGGAAAGGCTGTGAGGACGACTATGGTGTGGGCGTGAAAGTAATGCGCCAACTTCCTGGATGCCATCATTAACGCTAATGCTAGCTTCTCTAAGGGCAAGTACCTTGTTTCGGCTCCCAACAATGTCTTGCTTACATAAAAGATGGGCAAGTGTTGTGTTCCTTCTGCACGAACCAACACTGCGCTGACTGCGTGTTGAGAGACTGCTAGGTACAAAAAGAGTTCTTCACCAGGTACTGGAGTAACAAGTAGTGGTGGGGAAGACATGTATTCCTTCAAGCTTTCCAGAGCTCGGTCGCATTCTTCATCCCACTCAAACTTGGCCTTTAAAGCTTGGAAGAATGGTCGTAGCCTGTCTGATGACTTGCTTATGAACCGGTTGAGTGCAGCCGCCATTCCAGTGAGATGCTGCACTTCTTTGACTGAGTTTGGTCTCTCCAACTCCTGGATTGCTTTGATCTGAGAGGGGTCTGCTTCTATACCTCGGTTGGTCACCAGGAAGCCCAAGAATTTGCCAGATCCAACTCCGAATGCGCATTTGGACGCGTTAAGGCGCAACTTGTGTTTCTTCAGGATCTGGAACATCTCGCCTAAATCTTTCAGATGGTCATTCTCATCCTTGCTTTTGACCACCATGTCGTCGATGTAAGCCTCCATTGTTCTGCCTAACAATGGTTCAAACATCTTGCTGACCATCCTTTGGAATGTCGCCCCTGCGTTCTTCAGGCCAAAGGGCATGACCTTGTAGCAATATAACCCCCTTGGTGTTGTGAAGGATGTGACCTCCTGGTCTGGTTCATGCATGGCGATCTGGTGGTAGCCTCTGTATGCATCCAAAAAGCTAAGTCGGTTATGTCCTGCCGTTAAGTCCACCAGTTGATCTATCCTTGGTAGAGGGAAGCTATCTTTTGGGCACGCCTTGTTGACTGTTTTGTAGTCGACGCAGACACGCCATTTACCGTTCTTTTTTGGCACTACGACGGTGTTGGAGATCCATTTTGGGTAGTGCACTTCCCTTATCGCTCCTGCCTCCAGCAGGTTGCCTACCTCTTCTGCCACTATTTCGGCGTGGTGGAGTGCCGATCTGCGTGTGCGTTGAATGACTGGTCTGGCGGATGGGTGGACATTGAGTTGGTGACTGATGAAGTTTGGATCAATGCCTGGCATGTCGTAAGGTGTCCAGGCAAACACTTCGATATTAGAGGTCAAGAATTCCAAGACCTCTAATCTCTCAGCGCTGGACAATGATGAGCCAAGCAAGAAGAACTTATCCGGGTTCTTCTCATCTATTTTTACCTCCACCAAGTCTTCCACCGCTTTCTGATCAGCCTCTTTGCCGACGTCCGCGAATAGTTCATTACTCTCGGGTTCTTCCACCGAATAAACGTATCCTTTGGCAGCTCGGCTTCCGTTTGCTGTGGCGAAGCATTGTTTTGACATGATCTGATCGCCATAGACTTCTTCAATTATACCGGCGTCATTGGGGAACCGCATTACCTGATGGTATGATGACGCTACCGAACGCATGGCATGCAGCCATGTTCTGCCCAGGATGATGTTGTAGGTGGAGGGGACCTTCAATACCCAGAACTCCACCTGTTTTGATACACTTCCCGCTCTGACTGGAAGGATTATTTTGCCGACAGGCCACTCTGGCATGGAGTTGAATCCAATCAGGGGAGAAACTGCGGGTGCCAAGTCTTTGTCTTGCAGCTTTAGTTGTTTGAATGTGTCGTAATACATGATCTCACATGAACTACCCTGGTCAATCAGAATCCGCTTGACGTCAAAATCCTTGACTCGGAGAGTGACGACCAGGGCATCATTATGGGGGCAGTAAATTCGTTCTAAGTCCTTATCTGAAAAGGTCATGACGTTTGTTGCCTCTGTCCTCCCCTTCTTGATGGCAGGTTGGGCACTCAATATTTCCCTAAAGTGCTCAGCCTTCTTGATTGAACCTCTGAGCTCACATACGCGCTCGGGTTCAAAAACTCCATGAATTACATTGATAATGCCTTGAGGTGGTGCATCGTTTGGCATTCCATTGGGATGGTCATTATGATCTTGGGGGGCCGGCTGCACTCCTCCTTCAATGTATTCATCCAAGTGGCCTGCTGCCACCAATTCTTCCAAGTGCTGTCTCAGTGGCGTGCAATTCTCAGTTCGGTGCCCCTTTTCTTTGTGGAAAGTGCACCGTGATCTGTCATCGTAATTCTTCTGACCTTCCCCTAGCTTGGCTGGCCACTTGACAAAAGGCTTGTCTTTGATTTCGCTCAGAATCCGATATATTGGTTTTTTGAACACCGTTGTTATGGCAGTGCGGATTCTCAACCATCTTTTGTCTGGGTCTTCTCCGTTATCTCGTCTGCCACGTCCGTTCTTGTTACTTCGGTCAACCGTGTTGACCTTGGCAGGGGTTTTCTTTTCTGGTGCTGCGGTCGTACTTGATTTTGCTTTAGCACGCGCGCCATCCTCTTCTACCCTGATGTGCTGATGCACTCTTTCCATCAGGGCCTCCATGGTGAGGGGTGGCGTCATGGTGATCGAGTCCCTTAGTCGATTCCCTACTGGTAGGCCTCTTTTATACTGCGCAATGGCTAGATTGGTGGGGCAGTCTCCAATCTGGTTGAATGTTTCCCAGTAGCGACTGTTGTAAGATCTGAGGGTCTCTTTTTCTCCCATGTCGATGGAGAGTAACTGGTCTATCTCCACCGGTGTCTTAGTATTTGTCCGAAACCTTGTTACGAACGCTTCTGCCAATTGGGCCCAGGAGGCTATGCTGCCCTCTGGGAGCTTTTCGAACCACGTCAAGCCTAGGTCGCCCAGACTTGATGGGAAAAGTATGCACATTAAGGCCTCGTTTCGCCTGTACACGGCCATGACTTGGCGAAAGTGGCTCAGGTGTGAATACGGGTCCGACTTCCCTTCATATGTATTGAACTTTGGCTGAAGGAAGCCTGATGGTAGGGGCGCGTTTTCGATCGCTGGGACAAACGGCGAGGTCTGTAGTCTTGCCAATGCCTTGTCCGTTGGTTCGTAGGCCGGTCGCGGTATTGGCATTCCAACCTCGACGCTTTCGTGCGTCCGAGGAGCCAACCGTTGTAAGGCCGAAACTCGGTGTGGATCCCTTGCCCTGGCATCTTCCTTGCATCGTGCTTTTTCTTCTAGCACGGTTCGTAAGTCGGATGACCTGGGTAGCTCGGTTTGTCTGGATCTGGTTTGGTGTGAATGTGAAGGCCAATATGTGCTTCCTTCAGTGTATGATCTTTCGGATCTCGTCCTCTCAGACCTGGAGTGACGAGTCCTTGAAGATAAGGAGTGAGTGTCGCCTGTCCTGAGGCTTCTGCTCTCTCCTTGGGAGGGTGTAGTATTCCTACTACGACTCTCTGAGTGGCGAGGGGGCGTCTTGTGCTTGCGCCCCTCTCCTGTCGCCACGTCTTTAGTCTTCATCTGGCGTTTTAAAGCCTCCATGTCCGCCGCCATCCTTCGAATTAGTTCATCTTGTTCTTTCACGCGATCTTCCAGGGCTTGAGGATCCACCCTCCTCCTTTGCCTGTCAGGACTCTTAGAATGTCGAGGGCTGCTATTCCGCCTTCCCCTGCCACTCCTCCTGGAGTTATGTTGTTGGGGCTCCAGATCTGCCATAGGAGGGACAGAGGGTAATCCTTCGCGCCTTGCGCCCCCCTCTGGAGTTAGTCCGTCGACGGCGGACTGCGGCAAGTCTTCAATGTGTGCCATTGAATGAGAAAAGGAGAAGCTTAGTCAAGAGGTTTTTGTTCTTGTCTGTTCTTCCCACAGACGGCGCCAATTGTACGGGGAGGAAATAATTCTCCTCGTATAATCCTGTTGACCAAGTCCACGCTCCTCCGTACGACGTCGCTTTGTCACCTGAAAACACAAACGTGAGCTAGCCGGCGGGTGTGTGCCGGAAACCTCTCCGATGCCTAAGTCAGAAAACTTGACAAATAGACAAAGCTCTAAGTTCTCAGAAAGATTGTGTTCAATTACCTCCTCCAAGGTGATGCTCGTAGGCTTTTATAAGTTTCATATGGCACAATCCTAGTAGGACTTGTATTTCTCCATGCAGAGTCCTCCTAGGATTCATACTCCTAAGGATAATGCTTATCCTTTTACACCCTCCCCCACTGCTTAAACCAAGTGGGATGGTTTTCTATATGGCCGAACTTGCTTTTGACCGAAGTAAAATTGGCTATACCGAGCCACAGAGGGCCGAACTATCCTTAGCTCGGTCTTCTCCCCTAACTCCTTACTTCGGCTGTTCTGTTCACCCTTGACGTACTTAGATCAAACTTCCAAGTAACAAGTTCTGACCGACCTAACCATTGTAAGTCACGACCGGACTAACTCTGAGACCGGCCTAACCGTAAGTTGCCTAAAGACCGGAGTAGTTTTACTCTTCCTTGGGCCGAAGTAAATATTTCTCCTCGAGCTGGAGTAATTTGACCTCCTTGGGCCGAAGTAACTTTGTCTTCCCAAGGCCGGAGTAACTTTGCCCCTCTGGGCCGGAGTATCAATTGCGGCCTTCTTACTTAGTCCTCCGCGTTTTGGGCCTCAATGCCCAACTCGCGGCTCGGCCCAATTTTTTCCAAAAATTACCCTCTCAATTGCCCCTTAATTCCATCTGCTTAGCATGATTGGGATTACCAGTCCATCAGCCGAGCTGCCGTCGTTTGAAGCTATTCCAGCCGAGCTAAAAACCCTCGAATTTTTCAGCCGAACTAATTTTACTCCGGGCCCTGGTTTGTCCGGTCAAAAACGTCTCTTCAATCATAGTGTCTGTAACGCTTCCCATTCCAGTGACACGTGGCAGGCTCTGATTGGCTAAGGACGGCTGTCACGCCGTCTTCGTGCTTTGTGATCTTGAAACAGTTCCCGCCCAAATTTTGGGCTCTCTAACAAAAGTGATCCCTGAGGCTAGGGTATCTTCACTTTTACTATTCCTTCATCCTCTCTCTCTGCTTTTCTGCTGCTCGAGTTCTTCTTTCTACTGCAACAGATTTTCAACTTTAGTCCCTTCTTTAACCTGGTAAACGAATTCTCTTTCCTTCTTGTTCTGTTTTGCTTCCGTATCTGCATAGCTTTGTTTTGTATGTTTTTTGCGAACATTTTTCTTCATTTGTCTGCTTTGCTTTCGTATTTTTATGAAGAAACCAGTATAACCCATGAGTATATGTCATATACCCTAGAGAAAACTTGATTTTGATCCAGAATCACATCCCAACCGAACTAGGATACTGTTTGTGTTATGTATGTAGATAGATTCAGAAAATAACCGAACTAGAACTTGTAGGAATATCAATAGTTTCTTCTGAACCACTCTAGCCGAGATAAGATCACCGAACAAGCTTGCACATACCGAACTAGTTACTTCGGCCTATAACCGAGCTAAGCTTTCGGGGCCAAGCCGGTTTTCTTCGTTCTTAAACCGAACTCGGAAAGCCGCCCCTAGAGGCTTAACCGAAGTAACTCTATTCGCACTACAACCGTTAAGCCTCGGGGCTAAACCAGCTTTCTTAGTTTTTTAGACCAAACTCGGAAAGCTGCCCCTAGACGATAAACCGGTCTAATCTGCTCAACACCGAGCTAACAAACCTTCTGATGAACCGAGGTAGAACCAGCCCACTAAGCCGAAGTAGGATTTGTATATCTTGCTTATAATTTGCAGCGCGGTCCAACGATCTGTGCTTAACCCCTTTGTTTTCTACTTTGCAGACTTAGGTTGCCCAGGCACTCCTGCGTGTGCTCAACCGAGCTACTCAGCCTAGTTTTTGTACCGAAATAATTTATTCATAAATTATAATCAAATGGGTAAGTATAGATATTTAGTCGAAACCCCTGGTGGCATGGCCGAATTTAGGCAAGATTTCCAGATTCCCGATGACGTCCAACTGGTGTTGGCCAAGAAAGATGCTACTCCCTGGGACAATGAAGGCTTCGTCCCTTTTACCCTTCAATCCATAATAGAAACCGGACTACGGTTTCCTGTCCAACCGCTAATCTGCGAATTTCTTAGACAGACTAGGTTGTGCCCCACCCAATTGTCCACCAATACATATCGTATCATAATGGGAATAGCCGCATTAAACCACCAAACCGGACTAAATCTTGGCCTAGCCGAAATATTCCATCAGTATTCCATCGGCTCAAAGAATGCTGGGTGGGTCTATTACCTTAGAATTCGCCGCCGCCGAGAGAAGATAATTAAGCACACTCCGGACAAAGATCTTAACGATGATGATTTCTTTTGGGTCTCTGGGAACTTTGAGGATTTTCAAGCTCAAATTCCTGGCCGACCTATAAATTGGAAAATGGGAGAGCCTGGTAATTTTACTACGGTCTTCTGCTTTGTGTGTTATCTCGGTTGTTTAGTCTATTAGCCGAACTAACACATCTCTTTTTTGCAGATTTCGCCCATCTCCATTCCTTGTATAGCTATCCCAACCTCGGAGTCTTGCGGGCTGCATTTCGGATTAAAGAAAGAGATTGGGCCAAGCTTCTAAATTTCGAACCGACCTACCGTTACAGCGGTCGACGGAAAGCAAAGGTAACCGATTTTCTTCTCGAGGAAGACCCAGAACCGGACCCAACTTTGCCCGAGATAAGACTTGTCCCACTATCAGCTGAAGAAGAAATGGCAAAGAAAAGCAGAGTGAGGGCCCTCCTGACCGCAACAACCAGGGCCGAAGTAACACCAACTACTGAGGTGCAGCCCGCCGTCGTGGCCCTTCCTTCACAACGGCCTTCTTCGTCTCGCCCTTCAAAACGCGCCCGATCTACGTCAGCCGAACAACAACTTGTTGATGAAGTCGAATCCGTCCCCCAAAGTCCTCATCCTGCCTCCCAACCAGAGCAAATTGACCGAGCTCGATCTCCGAAGTGGGCTCCGCCTTTGATCTTCAATGACCGAAACATCAAAGCCACTGACTCGGTCGTGGCTGAAAAAGACCACCAACTGGCCTTTAACCTGGCCAAAAGTGTGTGCCTCCCCAAGGACATGGAGTACCACTTGAAGCAACTGAACACCGAAATGAAATCAATTCGGTCTGCTTCCAAGTCCATGATCTTGGTAAGTAGCTCTGTCTGTTTTTTCCTGTCTAAATTTTTCTAACTTTTACTTCGGCTGAGATGAGATTTTTGTTTTGCCAGGCCTTGCAAAAGAACAATGTCACTTATAGGAAAGTCCAAGAACTCCGCAAAACCACAAGGCAGGCGATGGCGGAAGCCGAAGCAAAGTCGGCCGAACTACTACAAGCCGAAAAGAGAATGGCCGAGTTAGAAGCGGAGAACGGCCGTCTTGCCGATCTAGTTAATTCGGCGGAAGCGGAGAAGCAGAAAGCTGCCATCGTTATGAAGGACAAGTATTTGCGGGAGTTGTTGAAGCTTGAGAAGAGAAAGGACGCCGAAATAAGCGAACTGAAAAAGAACATGGAGGCGGTCGACAAGGGGGGGTACAAGCGAGGTTTCAAGGAGGCAGAGGAGGCCTACGTCAAGCAATGCGATGCCGCCAAGGAGCTTTTCTTCAAGTGCGGCTGGAGGGCGGCTGTGGAGAAGCTCGGTCATGATCAACAGACCGAGGTCTTCAACCCTCTAGAGTACTTTATACCGAAGTCCCTTGCGGGGTATGCGGATGCCATGCAGCAGCAATTCCTTGAAGGTTCAGATACTGACGAAGATTCTGCTTCTGAGGATACTCCGGTTGAAAACGTGGATCAGATAGATCGGCCGGAGTCCAGAGTGGAAGATCTGACTATTGAACAGCCAAATGAAACTGTGGCTCCGGTCGATGCCACTATTGTGACTGAAGGAGTCCTGCCACCAGAGACCGGTCTTCCAGCTGTCACTGATGCTGCCTTTGATGCCGAGATTGAAGATCTTTTCGCTTGACTTTGTATTCTTTTTTTCTTTGTAACTGAACTAAGCCCCCTTGTAATGACTTCTCTTGCAATGAAAATTTTACTTCTCTTATTCCGGTTATTGTGTGTATGCTTGCATTTGTAATGTCTTCTATTACTCCAAGTGTTATTTCGGTTTTTGGTTGGTTAAACTATACTTACCAGCCAACCACTCCTTAGCCGACATAATTACTTCGGCTGAGGAGTACTAGGTGTTGGTTTAATCCAGCCAACCACTCTTCAGCCTTACACTTACTTCGGCTGAAGAGTAACAAGAGTTGGTTTATTCCAGCCCACCACTCCTTAGTCATGCACTTACTTCGGCTAAGGAGTACAAAGTGTTGGTTTATTCCAGCCAACCACTCTTCAGCCATACACTTACTTCGGCTGAAGAGTAACAAGAGTTGGTTTATTCCAGCCAA
Organism: Camellia sinensis; assembly: GCF_055761805.1. NCBI lineage: Eukaryota > Viridiplantae > Streptophyta > Magnoliopsida > Ericales > Theaceae > Camellia > Camellia sinensis. The sequence goes on along the minus strand of NC_138968.1, from coordinate 150,175,882 downwards.
CCACTCTTCAGCCATACACTTACTTCGGCTGAAGAGTAACAAGAGTTGGTTTATTCCAGCCAACCACTCTTCAGCCTTGCACTTACTTCGGCTGAAGAGTAACAAGTGTTGGTTTATTCCAGCCAACTACTCTTCAGCCATACCCTTACTTTGGCTGAAGAGTGACAAAAGTTGGTTTATTCCAGCCAACCATTGAAGTTAGTTTTTCCAGCTAACTTATAATATTTGGTTATTCCGACCAAATGTCCTGCAGCCTGGATCCTTATCCTGGGCTTAGGAAGGGTGTTGGTTTAATCCAGCCAACCTCTGAGTTAGTTTTTACGGCTAACTTAGAATAGAATGCTTACAATATACTTAGTCTCTAAAGCTAACTTTTACAAAGAGTAATCTGTGCTAAAAAGAATCTCATTTTATTGAAGGAAGAGAAAATTACATAATGTTTGAAAAAGAAAAGCTAAAAGTAAAATATCTTGAGATTGGCCGTATTCCATGGCCTAGGGATTGCCTTGCCATCCTTGTCTTCTAGGTGGTATGCCCCTTTGCCGGCTAACCCAACCACCTTATAAGGACCTTCCCAATTTGGGCCTAACTTGCCGTCTCCTGGGACCAAGGTGTTTCCCATTACTTTGCGCAGTACCCAATCGCCAATTTTGAATTGTCTTGGATGAACCTTTTTGCTGTATTTTCTGATTAACTCCCGTTGGTATGAGGTGATGTGGACCAACGCTCTTTCTCTTCTTTCTTCTACAAGGTTGAGTTCTAAGGCTATGGCTTCTCCATTTAAGTCTGGATCAAAATTTTCGCTTCGAATTGTGGGGAGGCCAACTTCTAGTGGGATCACTGCTTCCATGCCATAGGCTAAGGAAAATGGTGTTTCTCCAGTTGATCGCCGAGGTGTGGTGCGGTAAGCCCATAAGACGTGAGGAAGTTCATCCGCCCACTTGCCTTTTGCTTTCTCTAGCCTTTTCTTTAGTCCATCCAAGACGACTTTATTTGATGCTTCAGCCTGCCCATTTGCTTGAGGATAAGCCGGTGTGGAATTGTAGAACTCTATCTTGTATTCATCACAAAAGCTTCTGAAGATTCTGCCGTCGAACTGAGTTCCATTGTCTGAGATCAGTGCTTTTGGTATGCCAAACCGAGTGATAATATTTTGCCAAACAAACTTCTTCACATCTTTTTCTTTGATTGATGCCAATGCTTCTGCTTCCACCCATTTTGTGAAGTAGTCTGTTGCTGCGATAAAGAATTTTCTGCCTCCGGGTGCTGTTGGAAGTGGTCCTACTATGTCTAAGCCCCACATTGCGAAAGGCCATGGGCTTGTTAAGGGTAGGAGTTCTCTTGCTGGTTGATGTATTTGGTGCGCGAATTTCTGGCATTTTTCACACTTCTTCACATACTTTTCAGAGTCTGCTTGCATATATGGCCACCAATATCCTTGCGAAATAGCCCTGTAAGCGAGCGACCTTCCCCCTTGATGACTTCCACATACCCCTTCGTGTATTTCAAACAGGAATGCTTCTACTTTGCTGGGATGAACGCACTTGAGGTAAGGCCCAGAGAACGACTTCTTGTATAATGCCAAAGATGGAGATAGCCAAAACCGCTGCGACTTTGCCCTTATTCTGTTGGCTTCTTTTTTCTCTTCTGGTAGGATGCCGTCTTTTAGGAACAGGATGATGGGATCCATCCAAGAAGGGCCTAATTCTGCGCAACACACTTCCTCCGCTTCGGGGTCTTCTATGCTCGGTTTTGGTAAGAAGTCGACGAGTAATGGATGAGGGATTGATGTATCTGCCATTGAGGCAAGGCCTGCTAGCTCGTCAGCTCAGCTGTTTTCCTCCCTGCCAATTTGTTCTATCCTAACCACATCAAACTTCTTGATCTCTGTTCTGACTAACTCTTGGTACTTGGCCATTCTGTCGTCCTTTGCTTCGTATTCGCCAGAAATTTGGTTTACCACCAGCAGAGAGTCACTGTACACCATTAGTTTGGTTGCTTTCATGAAGTGTGCCGACTTGAGTCCTGCGAGAAGCGCTTCATACTCTGCTTCGTTGTTGGATGCTGGGAAGCCAAGGTTGACTGCTTGCTCTATAACCAGGCCGTCTGGAGAGATGAGGACTATGCCAAGCCCTGCTCCATGTCGGTTGGATGCTCCATCCACAAAGAGCTTCCACATCTCTCCAACGAATAGTTTCCAGCAGGTGGAAGGGTCAGTCGATGCCGTGGGGTCAAGGATGGTGTTTTCTTCAAAGTCCATATTGGATGTCTGCCCTTCGTCCTCTGTTTGAACTGCTGGTGAGCCTTTGTTCGTCTCTTCCTTGTTGTCCTTGGTGTGGTCTGCCTTGGTGCTTGATTGACTACCTTCCACTAGGGGCTGCGCTATTCCGGCGTCAACTTCCGTCCCTGGTTCGGTTGATGGACTACCTTCCACTAGGGGTTGCGCTATTCCGGCGTCGACTTCCGCCCCTAGTTCGGTTGAGTCAGTCAGGTCGACTGGGCAGATATGATGACTTCCAGGAGTAAACTCTGCGACGAAGTCTGCCAAAGATTGAGCTTTTATTGCGGTCTTGGGTTGGAACTTGATGTCGAATTGTCCCAACTCTACTGCCCATTTCAAAATTCGCCCACTGAAGTTCGCCCTTTCAAATAGAGCTTTTAATGGAAAGGCTGTGAGGACGACTATGGTGTGGGCGTGAAAGTAATGCGCCAACTTCCTGGATGCCATCATTAACGCTAATGCTAGCTTCTCTAAGGGCAAGTACCTTGTTTCGGCTCCCAACAATGTCTTGCTTACATAAAAGATGGGCAAGTGTTGTGTTCCTTCTGCACGAACCAACACTGCGCTGACTGCGTGTTGAGAGACTGCTAGGTACAAAAAGAGTTCTTCACCAGGTACTGGAGTAACAAGTAGTGGTGGGGAAGACATGTATTCCTTCAAGCTTTCCAGAGCTCGGTCGCATTCTTCATCCCACTCAAACTTGGCCTTTAAAGCTTGGAAGAATGGTCGTAGCCTGTCTGATGACTTGCTTATGAACCGGTTGAGTGCAGCCGCCATTCCAGTGAGATGCTGCACTTCTTTGACTGAGTTTGGTCTCTCCAACTCCTGGATTGCTTTGATCTGAGAGGGGTCTGCTTCTATACCTCGGTTGGTCACCAGGAAGCCCAAGAATTTGCCAGATCCAACTCCGAATGCGCATTTGGACGCGTTAAGGCGCAACTTGTGTTTCTTCAGGATCTGGAACATCTCGCCTAAATCTTTCAGATGGTCATTCTCATCCTTGCTTTTGACCACCATGTCGTCGATGTAAGCCTCCATTGTTCTGCCTAACAATGGTTCAAACATCTTGCTGACCATCCTTTGGAATGTCGCCCCTGCGTTCTTCAGGCCAAAGGGCATGACCTTGTAGCAATATAACCCCCTTGGTGTTGTGAAGGATGTGACCTCCTGGTCTGGTTCATGCATGGCGATCTGGTGGTAGCCTCTGTATGCATCCAAAAAGCTAAGTCGGTTATGTCCTGCCGTTAAGTCCACCAGTTGATCTATCCTTGGTAGAGGGAAGCTATCTTTTGGGCACGCCTTGTTGACTGTTTTGTAGTCGACGCAGACACGCCATTTACCGTTCTTTTTTGGCACTACGACGGTGTTGGAGATCCATTTTGGGTAGTGCACTTCCCTTATCGCTCCTGCCTCCAGCAGGTTGCCTACCTCTTCTGCCACTATTTCGGCGTGGTGGAGTGCCGATCTGCGTGTGCGTTGAATGACTGGTCTGGCGGATGGGTGGACATTGAGTTGGTGACTGATGAAGTTTGGATCAATGCCTGGCATGTCGTAAGGTGTCCAGGCAAACACTTCGATATTAGAGGTCAAGAATTCCAAGACCTCTAATCTCTCAGCGCTGGACAATGATGAGCCAAGCAAGAAGAACTTATCCGGGTTCTTCTCATCTATTTTTACCTCCACCAAGTCTTCCACCGCTTTCTGATCAGCCTCTTTGCCGACGTCCGCGAATAGTTCATTACTCTCGGGTTCTTCCACCGAATAAACGTATCCTTTGGCAGCTCGGCTTCCGTTTGCTGTGGCGAAGCATTGTTTTGACATGATCTGATCGCCATAGACTTCTTCAATTATACCGGCGTCATTGGGGAACCGCATTACCTGATGGTATGATGACGCTACCGAACGCATGGCATGCAGCCATGTTCTGCCCAGGATGATGTTGTAGGTGGAGGGGACCTTCAATACCCAGAACTCCACCTGTTTTGATACACTTCCCGCTCTGACTGGAAGGATTATTTTGCCGACAGGCCACTCTGGCATGGAGTTGAATCCAATCAGGGGAGAAACTGCGGGTGCCAAGTCTTTGTCTTGCAGCTTTAGTTGTTTGAATGTGTCGTAATACATGATCTCACATGAACTACCCTGGTCAATCAGAATCCGCTTGACGTCAAAATCCTTGACTCGGAGAGTGACGACCAGGGCATCATTATGGGGGCAGTAAATTCGTTCTAAGTCCTTATCTGAAAAGGTCATGACGTTTGTTGCCTCTGTCCTCCCCTTCTTGATGGCAGGTTGGGCACTCAATATTTCCCTAAAGTGCTCAGCCTTCTTGATTGAACCTCTGAGCTCACATACGCGCTCGGGTTCAAAAACTCCATGAATTACATTGATAATGCCTTGAGGTGGTGCATCGTTTGGCATTCCATTGGGATGGTCATTATGATCTTGGGGGGCCGGCTGCACTCCTCCTTCAATGTATTCATCCAAGTGGCCTGCTGCCACCAATTCTTCCAAGTGCTGTCTCAGTGGCGTGCAATTCTCAGTTCGGTGCCCCTTTTCTTTGTGGAAAGTGCACCGTGATCTGTCATCGTAATTCTTCTGACCTTCCCCTAGCTTGGCTGGCCAGTTGACAAAAGGCTTGTCTTTGATTTCGCTCAGAATCCGATATATTGGTTTTTTGAACACCGTTGTTATGGCAGTGCGGATTCTCAACCATCTTTTGTCTGGGTCTTCTCCGTTATCTCGTCTGCCACGTCCGTTCTTGTTACTTCGGTCAACCGTGTTGACCTTGGCAGGGGTTTTCTTTTCTGGTGCTGCGGTCGTACTTGATTTTGCTTTAGCACGCGCGCCATCCTCTTCTACCCTGATGTGCTGATGCACTCTTTCCATCAGGGCCTCCATGGTGAGGGGTGGCGTCATGGTGATCGAGTCCCTTAGTCGATTCCCTACTGGTAGGCCTCTTTTATACTGCGCAATGGCTAGATTGGTGGGGCAGTCTCCAATCTGGTTGAATGTTTCCCAGTAGCGACTGTTGTAAGATCTGAGGGTCTCTTTTTCTCCCATGTCGATGGAGAGTAACTGGTCTATCTCCACCGGTGTCTTAGTATTTGTCCGAAACCTTGTTACGAACGCTTCTGCCAATTGGGCCCAGGAGGCTATGCTGCCCTCTGGGAGCTTTTCGAACCACGTCAAGCCTAGGTCGCCCAGACTTGATGGGAAAAGTATGCACATTAAGGCCTCGTTTCGCCTGTACACGGCCATGACTTGGCGAAAGTGGCTCAGGTGTGAATACGGGTCCGACTTCCCTTCATATGTATTGAACTTTGGCTGAAGGAAGCCTGATGGTAGGGGCGCGTTTTCGATCGCTGGGACAAACGGCGAGGTCTGTAGTCTTGCCAATGCCTTGTCCGTTGGTTCGTAGGCCGGTCGCGGTATTGGCATTCCAACCTCGACGCTTTCGTGCGTCCGAGGAGCCAACCGTTGTAAGGCCGAAACTCGGTGTGGATCCCTTGCCCTGGCATCTTCCTTGCATCGTGCTTTTTCTTCTAGCACGGTTCGTAAGTCGGATGACCTGGGTAGCTCGGTTTGTCTGGATCTGGTTTGGTGTGAATGTGAAGGCCAATATGTGCTTCCTTCAGTGTATGATCTTTCGGATCTCGTCCTCTCAGACCTGGAGTGACGAGTCCTTGAAGATAAGGAGTGAGTGTCGCCTGTCCTGAGGCTTCTGCTCTCTCCTTGGGAGGGTGTAGTATTCCTACTACGACTCTCTGAGTGGCGAGGGGGCGTCTTGTGCTTGCGCCCCTCTCCTGTCGCCACGTCTTTAGTCTTCATCTGGCGTTTTAAAGCCTCCATGTCCGCCGCCATCCTTCGAATTAGTTCATCTTGTTCTTTCACGCGATCTTCCAGGGCTTGAGGATCCACCCTCCTCCTTTGCCTGTCAGGACTCTTAGAATGTCGAGGGCTGCTATTCCGCCTTCCCCTGCCACTCCTCCTGGAGTTATGTTGTTGGGGCTCCAGATCTGCCATAGGAGGGACAGAGGGTAATCCTTCGCGCCTTGCGCCCCCCTCTGGAGTTAGTCCGTCGACGGCGGACTGCGGCAAGTCTTCAATGTGTGCCATTGAATGAGAAAAGGAGAAGCTTAGTCAAGAGGTTTTTGTTCTTGTCTGTTCTTCCCACAGACGGCGCCAATTGTACGGGGAGGAAATAATTCTCCTCGTATAATCCTGTTGACCAAGTCCACGCTCCTCCGTACGACGTCGCTTTGTCACCTGAAAACACAAACGTGAGCTAGCCGGCGGGTGTGTGCCGGAAACCTCTCCGATGCCTAAGTCAGAAAACTTGACAAATAGACAAAGCTCTAAGTTCTCAGAAAGATTGTGTTCAATTACCTCCTCCAAGGTGATGCTCGTAGGCTTTTATAAGTTTCATATGGCACAATCCTAGTAGGACTTGTATTTCTCCATGCAGAGTCCTCCTAGGATTCATACTCCTAAGGATAATGCTTATCCTTTTACACCCTCCCCCACTGCTTAAACCAAGTGGGATGGTTTTCTATATGGCCGAACTTGCTTTTGACCGAAGTAAAATTGGCTATACCGAGCCACAGAGGGCCGAACTATCCTTAGCTCGGTCTTCTCCCCTAACTCCTTACTTCGGCTGTTCTGTTCACCCTTGACGTACTTAGATCAAACTTCCAAGTAACAAGTTCTGACCGACCTAACCATTGTAAGTCACGACCGGACTAACTCTGAGACCGGCCTAACCGTAAGTTGCCTAAAGACCGGAGTAGTTTTACTCTTCCTTGGGCCGAAGTAAATATTTCTCCTCGAGCTGGAGTAATTTGACCTCCTTGGGCCGAAGTAACTTTGTCTTCCCAAGGCCGGAGTAACTTTGCCCCTCTGGGCCGGAGTATCAATTGCGGCCTTCTTACTTAGTCCTCCGCGTTTTGGGCCTCAATGCCCAACTCGCGGCTCGGCCCAATTTTTTCCAAAAATTACCCTCTCAATTGCCCCTTAATTCCATCTGCTTAGCATGATTGGGATTACCAGTCCATCAGCCGAGCTGCCGTCGTTTGAAGCTATTCCAGCCGAGCTAAAAACCCTCGAATTTTTCAGCCGAACTAATTTTACTCCGGGCCCTGGTTTGTCCGGTCAAAAACGTCTCTTCAATCATAGTGTCTGTAACGCTTCCCATTCCAGTGACACGTGGCAGGCTCTGATTGGCTAAGGACGGCTGTCACGCCGTCTTCGTGCTTTGTGATCTTGAAACAGTTCCCGCCCAAATTTTGGGCTCTCTAACAAAAGTGATCCCTGAGGCTAGGGTATCTTCACTTTTACTATTCCTTCATCCTCTCTCTCTGCTTTTCTGCTGCTCGAGTTCTTCTTTCTACTGCAACAGATTTTCAACTTTAGTCCCTTCTTTAACCTGGTAAACGAATTCTCTTTCCTTCTTGTTCTGTTTTGCTTCCGTATCTGCATAGCTTTGTTTTGTATGTTTTTTGCGAACATTTTTCTTCATTTGTCTGCTTTGCTTTCGTATTTTTATGAAGAAACCAGTATAACCCATGAGTATATGTCATATACCCTAGAGAAAACTTGATTTTGATCCAGAATCACATCCCAACCGAACTAGGATACTGTTTGTGTTATGTATGTAGATAGATTCAGAAAATAACCGAACTAGAACTTGTAGGAATATCAATAGTTTCTTCTGAACCACTCTAGCCGAGATAAGATCACCGAACAAGCTTGCACATACCGAACTAGTTACTTCGGCCTATAACCGAGCTAAGCTTTCGGGGCCAAGCCGGTTTTCTTCGTTCTTAAACCGAACTCGGAAAGCCGCCCCTAGAGGCTTAACCGAAGTAACTCTATTCGCACTACAACCGTTAAGCCTCGGGGCTAAACCAGCTTTCTTAGTTTTTTAGACCAAACTCGGAAAGCTGCCCCTAGACGATAAACCGGTCTAATCTGCTCAACACCGAGCTAACAAACCTTCTGATGAACCGAGGTAGAACCAGCCCACTAAGCCGAAGTAGGATTTGTATATCTTGCTTATAATTTGCAGCGCGGTCCAACGATCTGTGCTTAACCCCTTTGTTTTCTACTTTGCAGACTTAGGTTGCCCAGGCACTCCTGCGTGTGCTCAACCGAGCTACTCAGCCTAGTTTTTGTACCGAAATAATTTATTCATAAATTATAATCAAATGGGTAAGTATAGATATTTAGTCGAAACCCCTGGTGGCATGGCCGAATTTAGGCAAGATTTCCAGATTCCCGATGACGTCCAACTGGTGTTGGCCAAGAAAGATGCTACTCCCTGGGACAATGAAGGCTTCGTCCCTTTTACCCTTCAATCCATAATAGAAACCGGACTACGGTTTCCTGTCCAACCGCTAATCTGCGAATTTCTTAGACAGACTAGGTTGTGCCCCACCCAACTGTCCACCAATACATATCGTATCATAATGGGAATAGCCGCATTAAACCACCAAACCGGACTAAATCTTGGCCTAGCCGAAATATTCCATCAGTATTCCATCGGCTCAAAGAATGCTGGGTGGGTCTATTACCTTAGAATTCGCCGCCGCCGAGAGAAGATAATTAAGCACACTCCGGACAAAGATCTTAACGATGATGATTTCTTTTGGGTCTCTGGGAACTTTGAGGATTTTCAAGCTCAAATTCCTGGCCGACCTATAAATTGGAAAATGGGAGAGCCTGGTAATTTTACTACGGTCTTCTGCTTTGTGTGTTATCTCGGTTGTTTAGTCTATTAGCCGAACTAACACATCTCTTTTTTGCAGATTTCGCCCATCTCCATTCCTTGTATAGCTATCCCAACCTCGGAGTCTTGCGGGCTGCATTTCGGATTAAAGAAAGAGATTGGGCCAAGCTTCTAAATTTCGAACCGACCTACCGTTACAGCGGTCGACGGAAAGCAAAGGTAACCGATTTTCTTCTCGAGGAAGACCCAGAACCGGACCCAACTTTGCCCGAGATAAGACTTGTCCCACTATCAGCTGAAGAAGAAATGGCAAAGAAAAGCAGAGTGAGGGCCCTCCTGACCGCAACAACCAGGGCCGAAGTAACACCAACTACTGAGGTGCAGCCCGCCGTCGTGGCCCTTCCTTCACAACGGCCTTCTTCGTCTCGCCCTTCAAAACGCGCCCGATCTACGTCAGCCGAACAACAACTTGTTGATGAAGTCGAATCCGTCCCCCAAAGTCCTCATCCTGCCTCCCAACCAGAGCAAATTGACCGAGCTCGATCTCCGAAGTGGGCTCCGCCTTTGATCTTCAATGACCGAAACATCAAAGCCACTGACTCGGTCGTGGCTGAAAAAGACCACCAACTGGCCTTTAACCTGGCCAAAAGTGTGTGCCTCCCCAAGGACATGGAGTACCACTTGAAGCAACTGAACACCGAAATGAAATCAATTCGGTCTGCTTCCAAGTCCATGATCTTGGTAAGTAGCTCTGTCTGTTTTTTCCTGTCTAAATTTTTCTAACTTTTACTTCGGCTGAGATGAGATTTTTGTTTTGCCAGGCCTTGCAAAAGAACAATGTCACTTATAGGAAAGTCCAAGAACTCCGCAAAACCACAAGGCAGGCGATGGCGGAAGCCGAAGCAAAGTCGGCCGAACTACTACAAGCCGAAAAGAGAATGGCCGAGTTAGAAGCGGAGAACGGCCGTCTTGCCGATCTAGTTAATTCGGCGGAAGCGGAGAAGCAGAAAGCTGCCATCGTTATGAAGGACAAGTATTTGCGGGAGTTGTTGAAGCTTGAGAAGAGAAAGGACGCCGAAATAAGCGAACTGAAAAAGAACATGGAGGCGGTCGACAAGGGGGGGTACAAGCGAGGTTTCAAGGAGGCAGAGGAGGCCTACGTCAAGCAATGCGATGCCGCCAAGGAGCTTTTCTTCAAGTGCGGCTGGAGGGCGGCTGTGGAGAAGCTCGGTCATGATCAACAGACCGAGGTCTTCAACCCTCTAGAGTACTTTATACCGAAGTCCCTTGCGGGGTATGCGGATGCCATGCAGCAGCAATTCCTTGAAGGTTCAGATACTGACGAAGATTCTGCTTCTGAGGATACTCCGGTTGAAAACGTGGATCAGATAGATCGGCCGGAGTCCAGAGTGGAAGATCTGACTATTGAACAGCCAAATGAAACTGTGGCTCCGGTCGATGCCACTATTGTGACTGAAGGAGTCCTGCCACCAGAGACCGGTCTTCCAGCTGTCACTGATGCTGCCTTTGATGCCGAGATTGAAGATCTTTTCGCTTGACTTTGTATTCTTTTTTTCTTTGTAACTGAACTAAGCCCCCTTGTAATGACTTCTCGTGCAATGAAAATTTTACTTCTCTTATTCCGGTTATTGTGTGTATGCTTGCATTTGTAATGTCTTCTATTACTCCAAGTGTTATTTCGGTTTTTGGTTGGTTAAACTATACTTACCAGCCAACCACTCCTTAGCCGACATAATTACTTCGGCTGAGGAGTACTAGGTGTTGGTTTAATCCAGCCAACCACTCTTCAGCCTTACACTTACTTCGGCTGAAGAGTAACAAGAGTTGGTTTATTCCAGCCCACCACTCCTTAGTCATGCACTTACTTCGGCTAAGGAGTACAAAGTGTTGGTTTATTCCAGCCAACCACTCTTCAGCCATACACTTACTTCGGCTGAAGAGTAACAAGAGTTGGTTTATTCCAGCCAACCACTCTTCAGCCATACACTTACTTCGGCTGAAGAGTAACAAGAGTTGGTTTATTCCAGCCAACCACTCTTCAGCCTTGCACTTACTTCGGCTGAAGAGTAACAAGTGTTGGTTTATTCCAGCCAACTACTCTTCAGCCATACCCTTACTTTGGCTGAAGAGTGACAAAAGTTGGTTTATTCCAGCCAACCATTGAAGTTAGTTTTTCCAGCTAACTTATAATATTTGGTTATTCCGACCAAATGTCCTGCAGCCTGGATCCTTATCCTGGGCTTAGGAAGGGTGTTGGTTTAATCCAGCCAACCTCTGAGTTAGTTTTTACGGCTAACTTAGAATAGAATGCTTACAATATACTTAGTCTCTAAAGCTAACTTTTACAAAGAGTAATCTGTGCTAAAAAGAATCTCATTTTATTGAAGGAAGAGAAAATTACATAATGTTTGAAAAAGAAAAGCTAAAAGTAAAATATCTTGAGATTGGCCGTATTCCATGGCCTAGGGATTGCCTTGCCATCCTTGTCTTCTAGGTGGTATGCCCCTTTGCCGGCTAACCCAACCACCTTATAAGGACCTTCCCAATTTGGGCCTAACTTGCCGTCTCCTGGGACCAAGGTGTTTCCCATTACTTTGCGCAGTACCCAATCGCCAATTTTGAATTGTCTTGGATGAACCTTTTTGCTGTATTTTCTGATTAACTCCCGTTGGTATGAGGTGATGTGGACCAACGCTCTTTCTCTTCTTTCTTCTACAAGGTTGAGTTCTAAGGCTATGGCTTCTCCATTTAAGTCTGGATCAAAATTTTCGCTTCGAATTGTGGGGAGGCCAACTTCTAGTGGGATCACTGCTTCCATGCCATAGGCTAAGGAAAATGGTGTTTCTCCAGTTGATCGCCGAGGTGTGGTGCGGTAAGCCCATAAGACGTGAGGAAGTTCATCCGCCCACTTGCCTTTTGCTTTCTCTAGCCTTTTCTTTAGTCCATCCAAGACGACTTTATTTGATGCTTCAGCCTGCCCATTTGCTTGAGGATAAGCCGGTGTGGAATTGTAGAACTCTATCTTGTATTCATCACAAAAGCTTCTGAAGATTCTGCCGTCGAACTGAGTTCCATTGTCTGAGATCAGTGCTTTTGGTATGCCAAACCGAGTGATAATATTTTGCCAAACAAACTTCTTCACATCTTTTTCTTTGATTGATGCCAATGCTTCTGCTTCCACCCATTTTGTGAAGTAGTCTGTTGCTGCGATAAAGAATTTTCTGCCTCCGGGTGCTGTTGGAAGTGGTCCTACTATGTCTAAGCCCCACATTGCGAAAGGCCATGGGCTTGTTAAGGGTAGGAGTTCTCTTGCTGGTTGATGTATTTGGTGCGCGAATTTCTGGCATTTTTCACACTTCTTCACATACTTTTCAGAGTCTGCTTGCATATATGGCCACCAATATCCTTGCGAAATAGCCCTGTAAGCGAGCGACCTTCCCCCTTGATGACTTCCACATACCCCTTCGTGTATTTCAAACAGGAATGCTTCTACTTTGCTGGGATGAACGCACTTGAGGTAAGGCCCAGAGAACGACTTCTTGTATAATGCCAAAGATGGAGATAGCCAAAACCGCTGCGACTTTGCCCTTATTCTGTTGGCTTCTTTTTTCTCTTCTGGTAGGATGCCGTCTTTTAGGAACAGGATGATGGGATCCATCCAAGAAGGGCCTAATTCTGCGCAACACACTTCCTCCGCTTCGGGGTCTTCTATGCTCGGTTTTGGTAAGAAGTCGACGAGTAATGGATGAGGGATTGATGTATCTGCCATTGAGGCAAGGCCTGCTAGCTCGTCAGCTCGGCTGTTTTCCTCCCTGCCAATTTGTTCTATCCTAACCACATCAAACTTCTTGATCTCTGTTCTGACTAACTCTTGGTACTTGGCCATTCTGTCGTCCTTTGCTTCGTATTCGCCAGAAATTTGGTTTACCACCAGTAGAGAGTCACTGTACACCATTAGTTCGGTTGCTTTCATGAAGTGTGCCGACTTGAGTCCTGCGAGAAGCGCTTCATACTCTGCTTCGTTGTTGGATGCTGGGAAGCCAAGGTTGACTGCTTGCTCTATAACCAGGCCGTCTGGAGAGATGAGGACTATGCCAAGCCCTGCTCCATGTCGGTTGGATGCTCCATCCACAAAGAGCTTCCACATCTCTCCAACGAATAGTTTCCAGCAGGTGGAAGGGTCAGTCGATGCCGTGGGGTCAAGGATGGTGTTTTCTTCAAAGTCCATATTGGCTGTCTGCCCTTCGTCCTCTGTTTGAACTGCTGGTGAGCCTTTGTTCGTCTCTTCCTTGTTGTCCTTGGTGTGGTCTGCCTTGGTGCTTGATTGACTACCTTCCACTAGGGGCTGCGCTATTCCGGCGTCAACTTCCGTCCCTGGTTCGGTTGATGGACTACCTTCCACTAGGGGTTGCGCTATTCCGGCGTCGACTTCCGCCCCTAGTTCGGTTGAGTCAGTCAGGTCGACTGGGCAGATATGATGACTTCCAGGAGTAAACTCTGCGACGAAGTCTGCCAAAGATTGAGCTTTTATTGCGGTCTTGGGTTGGAACTTGATGTCGAATTGTCCCAACTCTACTGCCCATTTCAAAATTCGCCCACTGAAGTTCGCCCTTTCAAATAGAGCTTTTAATGGAAAGGCTGTGAGGACGACTATGGTGTGGGCGTGAAAGTAATGCGCCAACTTCCTGGATGCCATCATTAACGCTAATGCTAGCTTCTCTAAGGGCAAGTACCTTGTTTCGGCTCCCAACAATGTCTTGCTTACATAAAAGATGGGCAAGTGTTGTGTTCCTTCTGCACGAACCAACACTGCGCTGACTGCGTGTTGAGAGACTGCTAGGTACAAAAAGAGTTCTTCACCAGGTACTGGAGTAACAAGTAGTGGTGGGGAAGACATGTATTCCTTCAAGCTTTCCAGAGCTCGGTCGCATTCTTCATCCCACTCAAACTTGGCCTTTAAAGCTTGGAAGAATGGTCGTAGCCTGTCTGATGACTTGCTTATGAACCGGTTGAGTGCAGCCGCCATTCCAGTGAGATGCTGCACTTCTTTGACTGAGTTTGGTCTCTCCAACTCCTGGATTGCTTTGATCTGAGAGGGGTCTGCTTCTATACCTCGGTTGGTCACCAGGAAGCCCAAGAATTTGCCAGATCCAACTCCGAATGCGCATTTGGACGCGTTAAGGCGCAACTTGTGTTTCTTCAGGATCTGGAACATCTCGCCTAAATCTTTCAGATGGTCATTCTCATCCTTGCTTTTAACCACCATGTCGTCGATGTAAGCCTCCATTGTTCTGCCTAACAATGGTTCAAACATCTTGCTGACCATCCTTTGGAATGTCGCCCCTGCGTTCTTCAGGCCAAAGGGCATGACCTTGTAGCAATATAACCCCCTTGGTGTTGTGAAGGATGTGACCTCCTGGTCTGGTTCATGCATGGCGATCTGGTGGTAGCCTCTGTATGCATCCAAAAAGCTAAGTCGGTTATGTCCTGCCGTTAAGTCCACCAGTTGATCTATCCTTGGTAGAGGGAAGCTATCTTTTGGGCACGCCTTGTTGACTGTTTTGTAGTCGACGCAGACACGCCATTTACCGTTCTTTTTTGGCACTACGACGGTGTTGGAGATCCATTTTGGGTAGTGCACTTCCCTTATCGCTCCTGCCTCCAGCAGGTTGCCTACCTCTTCTGCCACTATTTCGGCGTGGTGGAGTGCCGATCTGCGTGTGCGTTGAATGACTGGTCTGGCGGATGGGTGGACATTGAGTTGGTGACTGATGAAGTTTGGATCAATGCCTGGCATGTCGTAAGGTGTCCAGGCAAACACTTCGATATTAGAGGTCAAGAATTCCAAGACCTCTAATCTCTCAGCGCTGGACAATGATGAGCCAAGCAAGAAGAACTTATCCGGGTTCTTCTCATCTATTTTTACCTCCACCAAGTCTTCCACCGCTTTCTGATCAGCCTCTTTGCCGACGTCCGCGAATAGTTCATTACTCTCGGGTTCTTCCACCGAATAAACGTATCCTTTGGCAGCTCGGCTTCCGTTTGCTGTGGCGAAGCATTGTTTTGACATGATCTGATCGCCATAGACTTCTTCAATTATACCGGCGTCATTGGGGAACCGCATTACCTGATGGTATGATGACGCTACCGAACGCATGGCATGCAGCCATGTTCTGCCCAGGATGATGTTGTAGGTGGAGGGGACCTTCAATACCCAGAACTCCACCTGTTTTGATACACTTCCCGCTCTGACTGGAAGGATTATTTTGCCGACAGGCCACTCTGGCATGGAGTTGAATCCAATCAGGGGAGAAACTGCGGGTGCCAAGTCTTTGTCTTGCAGCTTTAGTTGTTTGAATGTGTCGTAATACATGATCTCACATGAACTACCCTGGTCAATCAGAATCCGCTTGACGTCAAAATCCTTGACTCGGAGAGTGACGACCAGGGCATCATTATGGGGGCAGTAAATTCGTTCTAAGTCCTTATCTGAAAAGGTCATGACGTTTGTTGCCTCTGTCCTCCCCTTCTTGATGGCAGGTTGGGCACTCAATATTTCCCTAAAGTGCTCAGCCTTCTTGATTGAACCTCTGAGCTCACATACGCGCTCGGGTTCAAAAACTCCATGAATTACATTGATAATGCCTTGAGGTGGTGCATCGTTTGGCATTCCATTGGGATGGTCATTATGATCTTGGGGGGCCGGCTGCACTCCTCCTTCAATGTATTCATCCAAGTGGCCTGCTGCCACCAATTCTTCCAAGTGCTGTCTCAGTGGCGTGCAATTCTCAGTTCGGTGCCCCTTTTCTTTGTGGAAAGTGCACCGTGATCTGTCATCGTAATTCTTCTGACCTTCCCCTAGCTTGGCTGGCCACTTGACAAAAGGCTTGTCTTTGATTTCGCTCAGAATCCGATATATTGGTTTTTTGAACACCGTTGTTATGGCAGTGCGGATTCTCAACCATCTTTTGTCTGGGTCTTCTCCGTTATCTCGTCTGCCACGTCCGTTCTTGTTACTTCGGTCAACCGTGTTGACCTTGGCAGGGGTTTTCTTTTCTGGTGCTGCGGTCGTACTTGATTTTGCTTTAGCACGCGCGCCATCCTCTTCTACCCTGATGTGCTGATGCACTCTTTCCATCAGGGCCTCCATGGTGAGGGGTGGCGTCATGGTGATCGAGTCCCTTAGTCGATTCCCTACTGGTAGGCCTCTTTTATACTGCGCAATGGCTAGATTGGTGGGGCAGTCTCCAATCTGGTTGAATGTTTCCCAGTAGCGACTGTTGTAAGATCTGAGGGTCTCTTTTTCTCCCATGTCGATGGAGAGTAACTGGTCTATCTCCACCGGTGTCTTAGTATTTGTCCGAAACCTTGTTACGAACGCTTCTGCCAATTGGGCCCAGGAGGCTATGCTGCCCTCTGGGAGCTTTTCGAACCACGTCAAGCCTAGGTCGCCCAGACTTGATGGGAAAAGTATGCACATTAAGGCCTCGTTTCGCCTGTACACGGCCATGACTTGGCGAAAGTGGCTCAGGTGTGAATACGGGTCCGACTTCCCTTCATATGTATTGAACTTTGGCTGAAGGAAGCCTGATGGTAGGGGCGCGTTTTCGATCGCTGGGACAAACGGCGAGGTCTGTAGTCTTGCCAATGCCTTGTCCGTTGGTTCGTAGGCCGGTCGCGGTATTGGCATTCCAACCTCGACGCTTTCGTGCGTCCGAGGAGCCAACCGTTGTAAGGCCGAAACTCGGTGTGGATCCCTTGCCCTGGCATCTTCCTTGCATCGTGCTTTTTCTTCTAGCACGGTTCGTAAGTCGGATGACCTGGGTAGCTCGGTTTGTCTGGATCTGGTTTGGTGTGAATGTGAAGGCCAATATGTGCTTCCTTCAGTGTATGATCTTTCGGATCTCGTCCTCTCAGACCTGGAGTGACGAGTCCTTGAAGATAAGGAGTGAGTGTCGCCTGTCCTGAGGCTTCTGCTCTCTCCTTGGGAGGGTGTAGTATTCCTACTACGACTCTCTGAGTGGCGAGGGGGCGTCTTGTGCTTGCGCCCCTCTCCTGTCGCCACGTCTTTAGTCTTCATCTGGCGTTTTAAAGCCTCCATGTCCGCCGCCATCCTTCGAATTAGTTCATCTTGTTCTTTCACGCGATCTTCCAGGGCTTGAGGATCCACCCTCCTCCTTTGCCTGTCAGGACTCTTAGAATGTCGAGGGCTGCTATTCCGCCTTCCCCTGCCACTCCTCCTGGAGTTATGTTGTTGGGGCTCCAGATCTGCCATAGGAGGGACAGAGGGTAATCCTTCGCGCCTTGCGCCCCCCTCTGGAGTTAGTCCGTCGACGGCGGACTGCGGCAAGTCTTCAATGTGTGCCATTGAATGAGAAAAGGAGAAGCTTAGTCAAGAGGTTTTTGTTCTTGTCTGTTCTTCCCACAGACGGCGCCAATTGTACGGGGAGGAAATAATTCTCCTCGTATAATCCTGTTGACCAAGTCCACGCTCCTCCGTACGACGTCGCTTTGTCACCTGAAAACACAAACGTGAGCTAGCCGGCGGGTGTGTGCCGGAAACCTCTCCGATGCCTAAGTCAGAAAACTTGACAAATAGACAAAGCTCTAAGTTCTCAGAAAGATTGTGTTCAATTACCTCCTCCAAGGTGATGCTCGTAGGCTTTTATAAGTTTCATATGGCACAATCCTAGTAGGACTTGTATTTCTCCATGCAGAGTCCTCCTAGGATTCATACTCCTAAGGATAATGCTTATCCTTTTACACCCTCCCCCACTGCTTAAACCAAGTGGGATGGTTTTCTATATGGCCGAACTTGTTTTTTACCGAAGTAAAATTGGCTATACCGAGCCACAGAGGGCCGAACTATCCTTAGCTCGGTCTTCTCCCCTAACTCCTTACTTCGGCTGTTCTGTTCACCCTTGACGTACTTAGATCAAACTTCCAAGTAACAAGTTCTGACCGACCTAACCATTGTAAGTCACGACCGGACTAACTCTGAGACCGGCCTAACCGTAAGTTGCCTAAAGACCGGAGTAGTTTTACTCTTCCTTGGGCCGAAGTAAATATTTCTCCTCGAGCTGGAGTAATTTGACCTCCTTGGGCCGAAGTAACTTTGTCTTCCCAAGGCCGGAGTAACTTTGCCCCTCTGGGCCGGAGTATCAATTGCGGCCTTCTTACTTAGTCCTCCGCGTTTTGGGCCTCAATGCCCAACTCGCGGCTCGGCCCAATTTTTTCCAAAAATTACCCTCTCAATTGCCCCTTAATTCCATCTGCTTAGCATGATTGGGATTACCAGTCCATCAGCCGAGCTGCCGTCGTTTGAAGCTATTCCAGCCGAGCTAAAAACCCTCGAATTTTTCAGCCGAACTAATTTTACTCCGGGCCCTGGTTTGTCCGGTCAAAAACGTCTCTTCAATCATAGTGTCTGTAACGCTTCCCATTCCAGTGACACGTGGCAGGCTCTGATTGGCTAAGGACGGCTGTCACGCCGTCTTCGTGCTTTGTGATCTTGAAACAGTTCCCGCCCAAATTTTGGGCTCTCTAACAAAAGTGATCCCTGAGGCTAGGGTATCTTCACTTTTACTATTCCTTCATCCTCTCTCTCTGCTTTTCTGCTGCTTGAGTTCTTCTTTCTACTGCAACAGATTTTCAACTTTAGTCCCTTCTTTAACCTGGTAAACGAATTCTCTTTCCTTCTTGTTCTGTTTTGCTTCCGTATCTGCATAGCTTTGTTTTGTATGTTTTTTGCGAACATTTTTCTTCATTTGTCTGCTTTGCTTTCGTATTTTTATGAAGAAACCAGTATAACCCATGAGTATATGTCATATACCCTAGAGAAAACTTGATTTTGATCCAGAATCACATCCCAACCGAACTAGGATACTGTTTGTGTTATGTATGTAGATAGATTCAGAAAATAACCGAACTAGAACTTGTAGGAATATCAATAGTTTCTTCTGAACCACTCTAGCCGAGATAAGATCACCGAACAAGCTTGCACATACCGAACTAGTTACTTCGGCCTATAACCGAGCTAAGCTTTCGGGGCCAAGCCGGTTTTCTTCGTTCTTAAACCGAACTCGGAAAGCCGCCCCTAGAGGCTTAACCGAAGTAACTCTATTCGCACTACAACCGTTAAGCCTCGGGGCTAAACCAGCTTTCTTAGTTTTTTAGACCGAACTCGGAAAGCTGCCCCTAGACGATAAACCGGTCTAATCTGCTCAACACCGAGCTAACAAACCTTCTGATGAACCGAGGTAGAACCAGCCCACTAAGCCGAAGTAGGATTTGTATATCTTGCTTATAATTTGCAGCGCGGTCCAACGATCTGTGCTTAACCCCTTTGTTTTCTACTTTGCAGACTTAGGTTGCCCAGGCACTCCTGCGTGTGCTCAACCGAGCTACTCAGCCTAGTTTTTGTACCGAAATAATTTATTCATAAATTATAATCAAATGGGTAAGTATAGATATTTAGTCGAAACCCCTGGTGGCATGGCCGAATTTAGGCAAGATTTCCAGATTCCCGATGACGTCCAACTGGTGTTGGCCAAGAAAGATGCTACTCCCTGGGACAATGAAGGCTTCGTCCCTTTTACCCTTCAATCCATAATAGAAACCGGACTACGGTTTCCTGTCCAACCGCTAATCTGCGAATTTCTTAGACAGACTAGGTTGTGCCCCACCCAACTGTCCACCAATACATATCGTATCATAATGGGAATAGCCGCATTAAACCACCAAACCGGACTAAATCTTGGCCTAGCCGAAATATTCCATCAGTATTCCATCGGCTCAAAGAATGCTGGGTGGGTCTATTACCTTAGAATTCGCCGCCGCCGAGAGAAGATAATTAAGCACACTCCGGACAAAGATCTTAACGATGATGATTTCTTTTGGGTCTCTGGGAACTTTGAGGATTTTCAAGCTCAAATTCCTGGCCGACCTATAAATTGGAAAATGGGAGAGCCTGGTAATTTTACTACGGTCTTCTGCTTTGTGTGTTATCTCGGTTGTTTAGTCTATTAGCCGAACTAACACATCTCTTTTTTGCAGATTTCGCCCATCTCCATTCCTTGTATAGCTATCCCAACCTCGGAGTCTTGCGGGCTGCATTTCGGATTAAAGAAAGAGATTGGGCCAAGCTTCTAAATTTCGAACCGACCTACCGTTACAGCGGTCGACGGAAAGCAAAGGTAACCGATTTTCTTCTCGAGGAAGACCCAGAACCGGACCCAACTTTGCCCGAGATAAGACTTGTCCCACTATCAGCTGAAGAAGAAATGGCAAAGAAAAGCAGAGTGAGGGCCCTCCTGACCGCAACAACCAGGGCCGAAGTAACACCAACTACTGAGGTGCAGCCCGCCGTCGTGGCCCTTCCTTCACAACGGCCTTCTTCGTCTCGCCCTTCAAAGCGCGCCCGATCTACGTCAGCCGAACAACAACTTGTTGATGAAGTCGAATCCGTCCCCCAAAGTCCTCATCCTGTCTCCCAACCAGAGCAAACTGACCGAGCTCGATCTCCGAAGTGGGCTCCGCCTTTGATCTTCAATGACCGAAACATCAAAGCCACTGACTCGGTCGTGGCTGAAAAAGACCACCAACTGGCCTTTAACCTGGCCAAAAATGTGTGCCTCCCCAAGGACATGGAGCACCACTTGAAGCAACTGAACACCGAAATGAAATCAATTCGGTCTACTTCCAAGTCCATGATCTTGGTAAGTAGCTCTGTCTGTTTCCCTTATGTGTTCTTGATTGGTATTCAAAGGGTCGATCTATCTCAGCAATTTGATAAACATGGCTAGACCTCTCGCTTTCGAAGTGACTAGTGTCATTGCAACACCATCTTGCAATCTTATAGGTGAGAGATAAGAATGGCAAAAGCTCCTTACTTTCCCCTTTTCAGTTCATAAGCACCACGAAAGTATCAGGGGGACTCCGGTTTCAGCTTGAATCGCCAGAGTTTCTAGCAAACCAACCAAAATAAACACGTTATACATGGTGGGATGCGTGAGGAGGTTACTGCATAAGCAGCTCTGTTCATGGCTTAACACTAAGCCAGCTTTAAGAGCCAAAAACAACTTGGTGAAATACTTAATCAATGGCATAATACATTTCCAAACTCAGGTTTATAGGTACGAACATATCTACAGCCAAAAGTGCTTTTACACAACTCAGAGCAATTTCAGGCTTGCTCAAAACCATGTTCAGTCATTAAAATGAAGAGGAATAGTTCTCAATTATGTAATAGTGGAAAGATCAACAACATAAATGATACAGCAGCACAAACATTTAATGTTATGTTGTTCAGTGCACACAGATGACCAAAGCTATAGCTATTTTTTGTAGTAGGTTCTTAGGTGCTACACTACTCACTGGCCTTGTAGGCCAAATGGTATTTGGTTGGTCTCTCAACTTTGATGTGAGGGGCTCAATTCTTGTTGTCTTGCCTAGTCAACAAAAGAAAAAATTCCTACATATTGCCTTACTTTTGTGACCTAATTATACATCTGAAAATAAGAGGAATTATTTAAATCTGACTAGGTCATGAAATAATCAACAGTTTGCAATGAGGCTATATGGCATAGGTGGTCATTTGGTTTGAAATGTTCAGTTCTTCCAGAGAAAACCTTTCGAATCATAGTGGTTATTTGGTTTGAATGCTTTGTTGAAGTGTTGATCACCATTTCGAATCATAGTGATCAACCTTTTGAATTATTATGTCTTCAACATGTGTCATTTTCTTCAGATCAAGCAGCACAGACCAAAACATTCAATGAAATGAAGCAGACAGTCCCCTGAAATGAGTTCCCAAAAACTTGAATTATCACTATTTCTAGTACCAGAAAACTTGACTTATCAACTCTTGTTTTAATTGCAAGTTAATCCAAACATATGTCCACATACACCAAAAAGAAATTTTTTCATACTTAAATGCACGCACGCGTATGTTGTTCACTTATTCTTCTTACTTATGTATTGATGTTTATGAATGATGTTTATGAATGAAGTTTCTTGTGGGTGTTATTTTTGGAGTCATAAGGTGCATTGATGTTTATGAATGAAGTTTTTTCATTTGTTTAGAACCATACACATTCATAGGTCACTAAAATCATAGATTCACCTTTATGAATTATAGCGTTGACAAAAACAATTAATTGTGAAAGTCAATACTTTATTATAGTTTTTGTTATCTATGTCGTCAATATCACTGGCAAATTTACATAGATGGATATATATGAAATTAAGATGCTTCATGGATGTTCATTTCTTACGTAAATGTTTGTTAATTATCAATCTTGATGTATATGTCTATACGCATTTTAAAATTTGTGCGTATCCATGTGCTCATTGTGCTCTTTGCCTTTGATTATGTTAAAATGTAACAGAATGGCTCCTGCGAAAAAGATGCGCCGTATTCCTTTACCAAAGAGGGCATTGATTGAACCATACTCATCCCCGACCGATACACCTACACCTGCTCTTGAAGGTGTTGCAGCAGATGGATCTCAGACTATTGCACCATCTCCGTCTGAAAGTAATGCATTGTCAAGATCTAAGACTGTTGCACCATCTCCATTTGAAACTAATGCACGAGCTGATCCATATATGCAATATCGATGGACTGTTGCTGATCCAGCGACAAAAGGGGCTGTTGTACAAGCTGTCCGGGTATGATTCAATTGCTTTCATAGTGTGGATGATGGAAACAGTCCTGTTTTAATTTGCATATAGGAGCTCATTTGTTTTCTTTGTTGGTTATGAAAGCTTGAAAAAGTCTAATTAGCTTTATTGTTGGATTAACTCTCCCATGTAATAAGATTTATTGTTGAGATACAAAAATATACATAAAACTAATTAGGATACAAGTATGTAAAAATGTATTCACTATTAAATTGCCTTTAAAATCCAAATAACAGAGCTTACTGCTAATACGTTGGAGAAGCTGTTCTTTAACTCCCATGAAGAAGGTTTTGATTGGATGAATGTTTTCCAATAAAATAAGACAAACTCATCTCTTTGTTGTCTTCCTTTTGTAGCTTGAAGGCAAACTCATAGTCAGTAGCACACTTGGCTGAAATTGAATAACAGTTTGGTGCATTGTTAAAGAACATTCTGGGGTTAATTTCCCTTTTAACAGTCATATTAACTGTTCCTCAATATGTGTTTTTTTTTTTCATTATGGATTAGTTAATTTAATTTTTGTTTTTAATAGTCATATTAACTGTTCCTCTGTTTTTTTTTTTTCATTATGGTTCTAGCTGATGAGTTGATTAAGGTTATGGTACTCCTTAAATGATAATGGCAGCAAGGCTGGGGTTCATTTTTGGATTGCCAATTTATTTGATCAGTTATACACGGTCGGATTGCAAAAGCTTTTCAATTTTTTTCATATTGCCATTTAGAAACTAAAACAATGAAGTTTTCACTCTTTAAGGAAATTACAAATCCATCACAAGTTCGCTTCCTCTTTTCAGGTTTTAATTATGTGTGCGTAGATTTTTTAATTTTTTTTCCTGAATTGTTTGTTTTGTATATTTATGGGGGAAAATGTCCATCTATAGAGATCACTACTAATTTATTTGAAAATATTATTAGTTAATAATAAGTCATTATGTGAATATTGCAAACTCCATTATGCAGATATGATATTTTGGTATATTCAGCTAGTTTAATTTTCTTTACATGCCTTCTTACTTTCCCCATTGCCTAATAAATCTATTCAATCCTTTTATTTTTTTTCCCTTTTTCGTTCTCTTTTTTGATTGTTTAGACTGGAAAAAAAACTAAGAATTGTTATTGTTTCCTAGTAACAATACTGCTAAGAAGTATTCTTCTCGTAGATATTTGTTTGTGAAGTTACAGACTATCATCTGCCTCTCATCTAGCCAGCTGACAGAACCCCAGCCAGCTGACAGAACCACGTAATTGTCATGCCCAGCTCTGTCCACACCAGTTTGGCAGAAAAAAATTAGGATCTTTAACAGTTACAACTTTCTGTCATATCAACAAAATATGCACAGTGGCCTTCTCTTCAAACAGCAGATGATACTCAGAGGCTATTTTTTTCCTTCTAATCTATCAATCAAGCAACGTCTCATTTCCTGTTTAAAATTGGCTCTAATGTGCTATGCAGTTTCCTAAGACCCAAATTTTAACTTATCTCATAAAAGGCAGTTCATTCACGAATTTCACAACTCTCTCTCTCTCTCTCTCTCTCACACACACACACACATAGACACACACAAAATAAAGGTTTTTCCATGCATCAATAACTTCTTGTAACCTGTTATTCTGCAAAGTGGTGACAGGGAAAATCATTGCCATTTTACTATGTGATTCTATGAAGAGATATTATTAGAAAAGGTGACTCAACATCTTTTGGGGGGCACTATAAACTAAAAAACCCCAAACATCCTGGAGATCATCATGGTCACCTCCGACTAGATTAAAGAAACTTGTGGGACCAAGCGGTGTGTCAATAGGACTAGGGTTGAAGCAGGCGAGAGAGGTGAAGAGTCTGTTGATGCAAGTGAAGAGTCCTTGTTAGATAAAACGGGATATTTATGTTGGTTTGCCTTAGATTTTTTTAGCCCTGTCAAGTTTTTTCCTTGTTGGGTGTTCCTGGTTTCCTAGTGGTATGGCGTTTATGAAACCTTCTATTTGTGGCTTTGATGAATGGAACATTAAGTTGACTCATATAATTTTAGGATGATGTTATGGAAAGAAAGAAACCCACAATCTACTGAATTACTAGTAAAGACTAGTATCCCTAATTTTCATGATTATATTTTTAGAGCTGCTTATAATTTAGCTAGTTAATTGAAATCTTTTAGCTTTAGAAATTACATGGACCGAATTTCATCAGATTTGCATCAGATCTTAAAAATATTGAAGGCAAACTAGTCGGTGTCTATAGCGTTAGGTTCTTGGGACTTCTGTTACAACTAGAAGCTTGTTTACTGTAAAGCTTTATTCAATATTTTTGCTGCAGTATCTACACATTGAAATGGCTTCTCATTCCCTACCACTTTGGAAAATTCTATCGAACTTTCTTTTGTAGGAGACCCTTACAGGCACCTCATCCAAGGTTGCATTTAATAATATATTTTCAATAGATTTGAGATGTGGTAAGGGTTTGTTTGTATTTTTACGTCATAGATAAACAAGCTTCTTCTCAACTATCTCATAGAAATGTAGACTATAGCACTTGGTAAATCAGCTATCAAACATGATTTTAATTTAAGGGAAAATCCTCTTTATCCCTTAAGGGTTTGGCCTTGGAGCACTTGACTACCTGTCAATTAAAAATACCATAGACTCCTCATGTGCTTTTAGACTAAATTGCAACACTAACTCCGTAATCTTAATACCTATCTACTTTCTTCTCATTCTCTCTCTTATGTTATATATAATATATTTTTTTTATTCTAATTATAGGTTAACCAAATAAATTATTAGCCTATACACCCTAACATTATAATTTATTTTGTAAGTTATATCTTAATTTATAATTTAATCATATTATACACATATAACATTGTATATATAAATGAACAAGTTTTAGGAAACAATACACTGGAGTTATTCAAATTGGAATACATATTTTCGGTACTGGAATTGATTTTCAGGACTAGAATGTGTGATGGTAGTGGGTGCTATTGGGTTTGTATAGAATGGTGGGTGAGGGGTGAGGGAATGGCAAGGCTAGTGGGTGAGGGGAGACGGGGTGGGCTAAGTTGGGGAGAGGGGTTGACAGGAGATGGTTGTGGAAGTGAAAAAGGATTACAGGGGTGGTGGGTGAGCAAAGTGAGTATTGTAACGGGTCTAGGTGAGATGAAAGGAGATGGCAGGATAAAGGGGAGCAAGGTTTTAAAAATGGGCTGAAACTGTTATGTAACACCATTACATAATATTGCTACCCATTACAGCTGCTTTGGCAATGTGATTCAATTGCACAATTGTAACTGGCGTCATTGTTATGAACACCTGTAACAGGTTAGAAGATGATGTTAATGATGTTTAACTATTGTAAAGTTGAACAATAGTTAGAATTGATATATACATATGAATGATGTTTTATTAACAAAACGATATTGCTAGTCATTTAATTTGTTAATGTTTCCTTTACTTTCCACTGAAATTTTTTCATTTTTTGTCCAACTTTACAATAAAGTGATGTGCAAATATTTTCAACAAAAATTTGCCTGACATTATTTCTCATTTTCTTTGGTACAGATGGATGATCTCATGCACGAAGCTAAATTGTACAGGACTAATTGGCAGTATAAGCATTTTTGGAAGGAATATATATTTTTGGATAAATGTATGTATGGAAAAGATTTGGGTGGACTAGTAGTTATATTTTTGGATAGACTAGTAGTTATATTCTTGGATGGATGTGTATGGAAAATATTTGGGTAGATTACTAGTGTGTATATTTTTTGATAGATGTGCATGGATAACAATTTAAAACATAATAACAAGTAATTGTTATGTTTTAAATTGTTATGTTAGATGGATGTGACTTGGATGATTATATAGATTACAAGTGGATTTTTAATTGGAGGAATATGTAGTTTGAAATTACTTGTGGATGAAAACTTATAATAGTTGATGACTTTCATTAAACAGGTTCAAGATTGGATGATTTATGTATTTTGTCGAATGTTTATAATTCAGTTGATTTGAATGATTCTTGCAAATTGCATATTATATTGAATGGATTGGATGAATTATTATGAATTACAGGTTTATTTTGTTGGATGTTGGCGACCAAATTTTGAATTTGTTTTTTTGGTTTTGGAGACCAATTGATTAGTTGGGAAAGATAACTAATATTTTTGCCAACTAAATAAGGTAGGCGAGAGGGTACATTTGGCAACTAAATAATTAGTCGTTAAAATCATTAATTTTGGCAACCAAAGGATTTCGTTGTCAATTGTCGACTAAAGTTTTAGTTGTGTAAACATTCTTTTTCGTGACTAACATGTTTGGTGGTGGAGGAATGTGACAATTGACGACCAAACTTTTTGGTCGCAGAATGTGACAATTGGCAACCAAAATTTTTGGTCGCCAAAACGGGCCATAATTGCCAACCAAACTTTTTGGTCGTGGAATGTGTTATTTGTCGACCAAATTTGTTGGTTGCGGAATGCATTGCCGACCAAAGTTTTTGGTCGTGGAATGTGACAATTGGCGACCACATTTTTTGGTCGCCAAAATGGATCACAATTGTCGACCAAAGTTTTTTGTCGTGGAAAAGGAATTACAATTGCCAACCAAACTTTTTGGTCGTTGAATGTGCGAATTGGCGACTAACATGTTTGGTCGGGAAAATGTAATTTTTCGCGACTAAAGTGTTTTAACTACTAAATGGATTAGTCGCAGTAATTATATATTTAGCGACCAAAAACTTAGTCGGCAAATATAACTTTTTCGCGACTAAAATTTTTTTTAGTCGCTAATTACTTTCCGCGACCCTCAATTGGCGACAACGTGGCGACCAAAAAAATTAGTCGCGAATAACTTTTGCCGACTAAAAATGGACTTTTGCCGACCAAAAATTTAGTCGGCAAAAGTGCGAATTCTTGTAGTGACATATATATACATATTTACTAGCGGCAATCCATACTATGCACGAAAAAATAGACTATATACATTTTGTGTGATAAATAAATTATTCTAATTTTGAATTATGTTTTAATAGCGACAAGTCATGATATTAGGTCATCTTGGTAGATGTTAACCTTAATTAATCCATAAAATTTCACAATAAAATTTGATATGCATAAAAAATTGTTAATTATAAAGATTGTTGAGGATAATAGTATCACAATCACTTAATAAAATAAATAACTTGTATCAAACTATAGTATCACATAGAAAATAAAATTAAAAAACAAAACAAAAAAACAAAAACAAAGTATAAAAAGAAAAAAAAAATTATAAACTCAGAAAAGTTATCATAAAGTTACTTAGACTTTTAAATCAGTGGTTTATATTATTATTGTGGGACCAAATTATGAATAAATCTTAGTTTTTAATTATAATTTCTAATTAGTTTTTTTTTAAAAAATTAATCTAAGTTTGTTACCCTACTCATAAAAAAGACTTCTCAAATAAATCATTAATTGATCCTGTTAAAAAAACAAAAAAACAAAAATAAAGTATTAAAAGAGAGAAATTCTATAAACTCAGAAAAGTTATCATAAATTTATTTAGACTTGTAAATCAGTGGTTTATATTATTATTGTGGGACCAAATTATGAATAAATCTTAATTTTTAATTATAATTTCTAAGTAGTTTTGAAAAAAATTTAATCTTACTTTGTTACCCTACTCATAAAAAAAAAATTCTCAAATAAATCATTAATTGATCATGTTAGTAACTATCTATCTTTGATTCTCTCTATCAATAACACATGCATATAAATCCTTCACCATAACCATTTTCTCCATAACTTGAATAATACTTGCATAGTTCCTACAACATTTAAAAAACTTAAATCAAGATAAGAATTTTGTAAGATTATAAAAATTATATAAGAAAATAGTTTTACTCCATTTTATTTATTAAAAAATGATGACAAATTATTTGAATTGTTCTTGAAGAAATATATAAAATGATAGCTTTAATCATTATATACTAACAAAAAAAAGTATATATGTTACTCAATGAAAAAATGATCGAATGCAACTAAAGTCATGGATATTGAATTCAATCATATAGAGTCCAAATTAATAATACAATCAAGCAAATCAACTAATAATAACAGAGAGATATTGACAAATACGTAATATTTGTGTAACAACCCCGACTCATGATTAGCCGATAAATCATAATTAATTATGCCTAATGAGTAATTAAGATAAAATTCTGAATTAATTGCATGTGTATTACATTATTTGTATTTCTATCTGTTTACTATAGGAATATCTGTTTGTATTTCTGTTTTGTTTTGCGAATTGAAGGCCTTATCGCCATTCGAATACAAAATTGATTTGATTTATGTGTTACATGGAATTATTGAGATTTTATGGTAGGTTTAATTAAAATTTGATTCGGAGCGATTAAATAAGAATAATTAATGCCCATTTGATTAACTTTAGATAATCACTACTAGGTAAGCCTATATAAGGTCCCTTATGTGCTTCAACTCCTTTCTTTCTTCATATTGAGCCTATGCACACAACAAACGTGAGAGAGAGAAAGAGAGACACCAAGAGAGAGATCAAAGTCAAGAAGAAAATAGAGGACCGCTAAGGATGAACAAGAATTGAAAGAAATTGGTGATAGTTGTTGAGCCTAGCTAGGATCTAAGGGGAAATTGTGGACTTGGGTGTGTTTGATTAGGGGGATTAAGGGAAGGACTAAACACTGTTTGGATTGTAATTTAATGGAAGTTTTTTATTTGGCGTTTGTTTTTTTTTAGTCCGCCAGACATAAAGTCTGGCTGGACTCCATATCCCTTATATGAGGGACTATCATATCTTGGAGAGGGGTAGGATTATTTCCATGGAATAATTTACTATTTAGATTAGGTGGTGAAATGACCATTTTGACCCTCTACTATTTAATTATGTATTATATTTAGTAAAATTTAATAAAATCTAAATGTCTCAATTTAAAAATAAAATAATTTTATTTAGTTTTTTATTGATGTTTTATTTATTTAATTTTTTAAAATAATTTTTTATAGATATTTTATTGATGTTTTATTTTAAATTTATTTTAAATTTTATTTACTTTCATTATTTAAATTTTAATAGATGTTTTATTTAATTTCATTATTTAATTATTATTATTTTTTAAAATAAATTTATTTAGAATTTTAATTAAAAAAATAACATACATTTTTATTGATATTTTATTTATTTAATTTTTTAAAAATAAATTTATTTAATTGTGTAAAAATAAAATAAAATAATTTTTTATTTAATCTGGCTAAAAATAATTAAAATATTAAAGATATGTTTAATATTGCTATTGCTTAGTAAACAATTGAAAAAGAGTAAAATAGTCTTTTACTCATTTATCATATCCAATCCGTCCAACCAATATTAGATTCACTAAAAATAATCATTTCCAAACATCTAATTCTATGAGAAAACAAACACGGGATATACATCCAATCCAACTATAGTTCCAGGATTCAAGTCCGATAGATTTTAATCCCCCCTTATCCAATCCATCCAATCAAACACACCCTTTAGATAAGAAATCAACTCACACTCTATGAGTTCAAGTTATCTTATGCATTATTTAAAGAGAATTGAGGCTAGATGATAGAATTGAACATGATTCATGCATGTATGTGCATATCATGAAATTTTGAAGTTGTTTTTGCAAGAATCTTCATGTGCATGACCTTTCCTTGGCTATGGTTTCACAATTCAACATGGTTTTGTCATAAATATCTCAATAGATCATGGTTTGGTTGGTTGAAGAACATATCATCACATGCATGTTATAGTTTGGAAAACTTCAAGTTTGATTTTGAGCAATTAACATGCTTTGGGTTTTGATTTCATGAAACGATCTTTAATTCTCCATGATTTACAAGTTTACAAGCGTTTTCTCAAGTTTTGGGGCCCAAAGGTTGCATTTTAAAGCTTTGAATTTGAGTTTTGGACTTGGGAGTACAATATGAAAATTCCAGAATTTGATCTGTCTGTTCGAGCGACCTATACTACGCTCGAGCGACCACCTTTGTTTTTGCACCCCCGTTCGAGCGACCAAAAGTTAGCTCAAGCGTAAAATACTTGCTCCCAGAAGTTTTCTATTTTTGCAGACTATTCGAGCGACAAGAGTTGCACTCGAGTGAGGACCTGAGTCTCACACTCAAGCGAGCGTCGAGCTGAAAAACCAAGCAACCAATACTTTTGTAGAGTTTACAGACCGCTCGAACAATAGAAGTTGCGCTCGAGCAACCACTCACATTTTTGCATGTTCACTCGAGCAAAAAAAGTTGCGCATGAGCGAAACCTTTGTTTTCAGTGAGTTTTGTTAAGTGTTTTCAAGAGCATTTTGGCATCTTCATTGCATCCTAGGCACTCCTAGGCCAAGATTAAAACATAATAATGAGGATAAGAAGTAGAAACACACCACGATAAGAATGAACTAAGTTAATGATTCCGGATGTATAATTCAGTACATATTCGTTCTGCAGCTGTGTAGATCACGCACCACAAGATATCTGATTTGCCTATACTATCTGTCTGCTTTCGGAGCCATCTGTGAGTAATAACTTAGTAAAGTTATGTTCAACTTTATTTAATTTCTATATATGGAATGAGATTTGTTTTATGAAATGTTATGTCCTATAGAATGAATGATTATCCAATTTCTGACAAGTATTCATGGCAACAATTCTATGGCTCAAGTATGTTATCTATTCCTGGTCCGGAGGTTCTTTTATGGAACTGACAAGTTATCTGTATCCAACCGGAGGTTCCTTTATGGAATTGACAATTTATCTGTTCCCGGTTCAAAGGTTCCTTTATGGAACTGATAAGTTATCTGTACCCGGCCGGAGATTCCTGTATGGAGCTGACAAGTATGACCCTTGATGCTCTATATGTGATCTGTTAGCGCTAACGGATGTACTGTGTAAGCTTAAGCATGAACTCTGATTTCTGTTTATGACTCGAACAAGAATGTATATATGAATCTGTTTCTGTTTACGGAATTAGTTATGGGACATCATTTTTTTAACCCTTTATTCTGTTATTATTCACTCGACTTTCGCTCACTATTTATATTATGTATGCAGGTGAGCAGGCACGTTACCAAGCTTAAGCTACTCCTAGAGAGTTTAGTTTTGTTAGCCAGCCACCCTACCTCCAAGGGAGGTTCCCGTTTGACAAGTCAAGCTTTGTGTATCATGTGAGGGATGTTTTTGTTTTTGTTTTTTTTTGTCTTTTTGTACATTGGGCTAGTCCCTTAAGATACTATCTGAATGATAATGCATGAAGTACAGAAGTTGACATTATACATATAAGTTTTAAAATTTCTGTCCCATGCATGTTTATATATATTTGCTTCCACAACCCCTTGTGTTTTGTTATTCTATTCAGAGGCCTTTGGTAATTCCAGGATTACTGGCTGATCACAACGCTAAATCTATAGGGCGCGGGTTTGGGTCGTGACAATTTCCCTACCATTTTTGTATTATATTTATTAATTTCATATATCATATTAAAGTTTTACTCGTCTCGATCTTTCAATAAAAAAAAGTACCGAGAAAACAAATTTTATAAGAAATTGGTTCTAAACTTATCATCAAAAAAATAAAAATTTTAAAGAGAGAATTTAGAGATGGGATTGAAGAAATACTATAACAAATGACAGTTTTATAAAAAAAAAAAAAAGAAAAAAAAAAAAGAAAGAAAAAACACATAGCAATGATCTAATATAAATTATTTTTAACAACTAAGAGAAAGAACATCAAATTATTACCTTAGATACATATAGTGACAAAAATTAATTTTGTGAGATTTTTGTGCTACCTCTCCCCATATCCTTCATTATTTTATTATTAATACTCTTCTCATTCAAAGCGAACTATTTATTTTATTTTATATCTTTACCACTTGGTGGATAATAACGAATAATAAAAATTAAGAAGAGAATATTAAGAATTTAATAGGAGATAAAAGTTATAAATAAGGATATTTCATAAGATAAAAAATTCAAAATAAAAAAAGGATAATGTGTGATAAAAGGAGAAAAAAATATAAGTAAATCAAAATAAAGATTTAGATGGATATGTTTTTGATAGATACAGATTAACAAATCATATCTTTATTTAAATTTTATTGTTTTAATTTTTTGTAAATCAATTATTTAATCTTTATCTTTATCTATAGACCATGAAATTAATTTTTATGATTTATTTATCAATTTTTATATGTTTGTTTATCTATAAATCATGAAATCAATTTTTTTAAATAATTCTTTTAATTTTTATCTTTATCTATAGGTCATGAAATAATTTTTCATAAATTATTTATGAATTTTTATATGTTCCTCTATAATGAAATTAATTAAAGCACAAAATAAAGAGAAAAAAAATGAGTAATTTCATTTTTTTTAAATCATTTTTTTAACCTTTATCTTTATCTGTAGGTTGTGAATTTAATTTTTATAAGCTATTTATCAATTTTTATAAGTTCATTTATGGGAAGAAATTTTAAATTATCTATAAGTTATGAAATTAATTTTTTAAAATTAATTATTTAATGTTTATCTTTATTTGTAAACCATGAAATTAATTTTCATAAATTATTTATCAATTTTTATATGTTTATCTATATGGAGGAATTTTGAAATTCAAATCTTTATCCATAAACCATGAAATTAATTTTCATTTTAATTAATCAAACAAATAGAAAACTGAGGAAAGTAGAAAGCCAATCAAAGAGGGTTGTCATGTAGGAAATAGAGAATTTTAAAATTATGAGAATTTAGGAATGAATAATTGGAGATTTTTGCCAATACAACTACATGTAGTTATATAGTATAGATACTAGCGCTCACCCCATGCTATGCACGGGATAAATATTTTTTTGTCCATATATATTATACTCATTTTTTTTTAATCATTTTTTTTCTCTTATATAAAACTTTTGATTTAACTCACTTTTTAGAAAATTAAGTTTTTATTTTTTAGTAATTTTTTTAATATTTTACGTAATTTTTAAAAATTTTCTAGATATACCTAATCTAGATACACTTAAAGAGTAAAATATATATATAATTTTTTTTAAAAAAAAAAATTCACCAAATACAAAAAAAAAAAAAAGAAAATTCAATACATTTTCGTATTTTGTTGTATTCAATAAATCTTTTAAAGATTTTTGTACAAATTTTATACCTTTTAAGTATATCAAGATTAAGTGGATCTAAAAAATAAAAATATTTAAAAAATCACTAAAAATATAAAAATAAGAATTGAAAACTCAAAAAATTGTTTTTGAAAACTCTAAACAAAATAGAGTATTATTTGTAAATTTAAAAGTTGTGTAAAATTATAAAAAAAAAAATTAAAAACTTATGAGTTTAATGCACAAATAAATTAATGCCTGTTATGATTTTATAATATACATAAAATTAATTAATTTCCCCTTACTCCACCCAAAATAAATTTAGTTGTATTATGTGTAAAATTATTGATTTTATTTTTCATAACATAAAATAAAAATAAAACTAACATGTATTGTTAATATAATGGTAAACTTGCATTATCTTATTGGTGGAACACTACAAATACCTATCAAAATATACTTTTAACCATCTTAAGCTTTATTTTTATTGAATTATTTATCCACTAAAATCATAAACAAAATATAGTATTAAATTTAATAGATTCTTGCAATCTAAGAAATTAAAGAAGATATGAAAATAATTAAATTTTAATCTTAAATTAAAAACTATAAAGAAAAACAAAAGAATTGAAATCATGTCTAATATGGTAGAATTTTCATTTCAAAACATAATATTTTCGATTTTCAAACCAAGTATGTACATATATATTTTGGATTTTGTAACACAAAATAAAATATGAAAGATTAAATTTTGATTGGAACACTCATAGTACCATCCACAGTTGTACCATTATAAACCATTTCCTACCATATCTCAAAGTAAGACATGCAAATAAAAACTAACAATAATAATAAAAAAAAAGAACAATACTATAACCAAAAGAATTTCTATGAACACGATTTAAATTACAATCTGCCAAAAATCTAACGTATATAAACACTATTTAAATTCCTAATGCAAATCAAACCCATACTTTTTTCAATAAATACAAAAATGTGTCTTTGTGCAAGTGTATTCAAGGTATTTCAATAATAAAAGTACACCATTAATGAGAAGAAACATAATGAATCTGCAGAATTGGGCTTGAAAGTTGTTTGGGTTGAAATTCTCTTAAAACTTTTGTGGTTTCAAAATCTACAACTTCAGCAGCCCATGTGCATGTTATTCTAAGCTTGTAATTTTTGAATCATAAGTGCAGCTGGATTTGTTAGACTGATTTGCCTATGTCTGCACGTAAAGTTATGGGTAAATTACACTTGCGTTTTCTGCAATCTTTATAATGAAAATAAAAATCACAAATGGTTGGAAAAAAAATAAATTATTAGAGCAAAAGAAAAAGAAAAACAAAGACATGAACACTACAATTTTCAGAGCATAAGAAAAAGAGAAACAGAGACATGTTTGTTGCCCTCATAAACAATAGCCATGTGCACTTAATTAAGCTCTATGGAGTGGGGCAGAGGAGAGAGATTTGTGCTTATAGGATTCTTCAATGGAGATGGGGGAGAGAGATATAGAACCGGAGAGAAGATTGGGTTTTATATATCCTATTAAGTTTTCAATAAAAATTCAAAATTGGTGGAACAAACACTCCAGGAATATCCTCAATGACACAATATGCTACAAATTATTAGAGCAAAAAAAAAAAAAACAGAGACATGGACATTACAATTTTCTGCAATCTTTGTAGTCAAAACAAAAAATCTCAAATGCTTAGAACAAAAAATAAATTATTAAAGCAAAAGAGAGAAAAAAAAAAACCGAGTCTTGCATTCGATGGCGAACTACTGGCGTTCACTGCTGATGAAGCAAGTTGATGAAGTATATGTATTTGTAGTAGTGGATTGTTAGAAATAATGGTTTAAGGGGATATGGATAGATGGGTGGTTTTTTTTTTTTTTTTTTTTTTATATCTATCTATTGTAGGATAGTGAGAGAGTATGACTGAAAATGTTTGAGGGTAGGAGAGATTTGTTTGAGGTGGGAGAGTAACAACTTTTTATGGATAGGTTTTTTTTTTTTTTTTTTTTTTTTGTTGACAGCTTTTTATGGATAGGAGTTGTGGATAGTGGGAGAGTGGGAGTGAAAGTCTTTAAGAGTAGGGGAGAAACGTAGAGTAGGAAAGAAAGGTAGAAGAGTAGGAGTTTTTATTATTATGAAAGTCTTTGAGAGGGAAGGAAAAGAACTATAAACTCAAAAGAGAATTGCCACATATTTTTAAAATTTATGAGAATTTTAGAATGACATTTTGAAGGCTTTTGGAACAACACTACATTCTATTATATATATAGTATAGATATATATATATATATATATATATAATATAGATGTATTGTTGTGCTTATATTTTGATGTATTGTTTTATCGGCTAGGACAACGTCGTATTTGGGCATATAAAAACAACGATGATGTATGAATCCGTTTGAAACTCTGAGCTTTCATATTTGAA
Source organism: Camellia sinensis (assembly GCF_055761805.1). Lineage (NCBI taxonomy): Eukaryota > Viridiplantae > Streptophyta > Magnoliopsida > Ericales > Theaceae > Camellia > Camellia sinensis. Next base: position 150,139,575 of record NC_138968.1, on the reverse strand, counting down.
AAGTTAGAATTGATTCTCAAAATAAAAACAGAGAAATTTATCTACTTGAAAAGAATGAAATTCCACTGTTTTAGAAAACAAATTAATTTCCTAATGTTTCGTTTTTGTAGCCCTCAATTTGCATTTTTTGGCCCTAAATTTGAAATTAGGTACTCAATTTTTGTAATTGGTCATTAATTTTCAAGTTTTAGTCATTAATTGTAAATTTAACTGTTTTTAAAGCAATGAAATTTTTACTATTCAAACAGTGAAACCAAGAAAGGAAAATATCATTGGTTCTATAAGAGTGAACACAATGAATTTTGTCATTTTTTTCTCCAAAATTTCATATTCGTCATTAGTCTTATTTGATAGATGTCAACAAGAGTTCTAAAATACAAGTTTTTATTAAAAAAAACTATAGATCTAGATAAACATTATTAAAATTTAAAATTATCAAGTGATTGAAAAAGTATAAGACCAATATTATTTATTGTTTGGCAGGGGAATTTATGTGATATTTGTCCTTTTTTTTAAGTAAATATAAAATTGATAAATTCTACTTGAGATCGACTAGTCCACAAAAAATAGTTAGAGATTGAAAAGAATATGTTAGCAAAACTTTAATATAACAATTTAATTTTCATCTTTAAATTTTTTTTTACTTAAAATTGTTGTTTTAAGTTTTAAATTGTCTCCCGCCAGAACTAAGAGAAGAAAGTTGATTTGTACTTTTAAATTTTATTTTGATTTTAAAATTTAAATTATCTTGAACTGAAACATATGCAGCACCACAATATTAAATGAGAGTATAAGGTTTGTATAGTGAAATAACTTATTTTTTCCTCATTTTCCTGATGTGAAATTATAAAATAAAAATTAACAGTTATTTGGATGGAAGTTCATTTCTAAATAAGCAATTTCAGTCGTTCAATTTTTAATTAGGCTAATTTTAGTTTATTTCAAATCAAACAAATCTAAGCAATATATTTTGATAAAACAGATAAAACTGCGGTTAAACCAGTGAATCAGTCAAACCGAAAACGATTCAACTGAATTGGATAAGTCAAAAGACCAACCAATATACAAAAAATTTAATTAATTCAAACTTTTAAATCTTATTTTAAAATTTAAACAATTTTGAACTGAAACATGCACAATACTACAATATTAAATGGGAGTATAAGATTCACTTTATATAAGTGAAACAATTCATTTTTTCTTTTTTTTCTCGATGTGGGATTGTAATTATTTTAAAGTTAAATATTATGAGAGTTTCAAAATCTTATACAAAATTATTTTTAAAATCAAAACTTCTATGTGAGATTATAAAATAAAAGTAAAATGGAAGTTAGCAAATATAGATTTTCTTAATTATTTAAAATTAAGAAAATAAAAAAAAATGGGTTGAGATATTGATCATAAGGTTTTTCACTAAATATCTATTTTTGCTTATATAAATTGAAGTATAATTAAGATTCACTTTATGTAAGTGAAACAATTCATTGTTCCTTTATTTTTCCGATGTGAGATTGTAAAATAAAAGTTAAATGAGACTAGCCAATGAAGATTTTCTTAATTATTAAAAATTAAGAAAATTCAATAATTTATACAAATTGGAGCATAAGATTAACTTTATGTAAATGAAATAATTCACTTTTTTCTTTTTTTCCCCAATGTGAAATTGTAAAATAAAAAGTAAATAGAAGCTAGCCAATAGAAATTTTCTTAATTGTATATAATTAAAAAAATTTAATAATTTTAGAATGAGGGTTTGGAGTTCCTAAAAGACTTCTCCTTCAAAACCCCTTTATAAGATTCACTTTATATAAATGAAATAACTTACTTTTTCTTTCTTTTTCTTTATGTGAGATTGTAAAATAAAAATTAACAATTATTTGGGCGATAAATTTATTTCTAATCAAACAATCTTAACCTTTGAATATTTAGTTAGGTCAATCTTTAGTTTATTTCGAATCAAACAAATCTAACTAATATATTTTGATAAAACTGCTAAAATTACGATTAAACCAGCAAATCATTCAAACCAAAAATGATTTAACTTAATCAGTTAGGTCAAAAGACCAACCATCTTACACAAAAATGAATTACTTAAAACTTTTAAATTTTATTTTCTTAAAATTTAAAAGCAATCTATTAATTTAAATTTAAAATTGCATAATATAAATTTAAAATTATAATAATCTATCCTGTACGGGGAGCAAATATTCCGGCAAGCCCGTACTCCTTTCTTCCGAGCTCCGTCGATGTTCGATCACCTGCGAGCAAGTAACGGTGAGCTACCCGGCGGTGTGTGGCCGGAAAAACCCTCCGACGATCAAGTTAGCACACACCTTAGGATGGATAGAGAGAAGGGAGAGAGTGTTTGAGTGTAAGAATCCCTTACAGAGACGTTCGTGTGTCCGCGTATGGGAAGCGCAGACATACTTATATACCCTCTACGCCCCATATCCACTCCCAGTCATCTCCTGACACGTGGCTCCGTTATCCCATCTGTCAGCATAAACCTTGCTGAACATCACCTAATCCAACTGCCTGCCCATTCTCCTGGGAGCTCGGCAGCCGGACAATTCCATCTCGGCCATCGTCTGCCATGCTGCGCTTCATGCCCAAGTACTCTAACAGCTAAGCTTAGATGAGGACCGGACTCGGCGACATCTCGGCAAAGCCGAGCTCGGGACTACTTACGCTTGTCTGCGGTCGACCTACCTGCCGAGCAAACAGGTACCTCGGTCCAACCTTGCCTTTCCTGGTGCTGGACTTTTCACCTGACCGGCTTCGTAATCACGGATCCTTGCAGCTCGGTCAATCAACGCGCTGCCTTAACCGAGCAGCTTCCTTCAAGGCCGGGCCACACAACTTGGCCCAACACCTGTTCGGCCCAAATCTGTCTGGCACAACTCTGCCCGGCCCAAATCTGTCCGGCACAACTCTGTCCGGCCCAAATCTGTCCGGCCCAAATCTGTCTGGCCCAAATCTGTCCGGCACAACTCTGTCTGGCCCAAATCTGTCTGGCACAAAGTCCATATCATTAATCTCCCTCTCATATCCCATAATTTATAAGTTTTAAATACGAATTTAAAATAATCATAATAATCTCATAATTTTTGTATTAAGGAGGCAGTAAGACTGACGTTGAGATTATCAATATATTTGTATATTTTATAAAAGAATACTTTTAAGGAGAGATATTATGAGAGTTTCAAAACCTCATATAAAATTATTTTTTAAATCAAAACTTCTATCTGAGATTATAAAATAAAACTTAAATGAAAGCTAGCTAATGTGGATTTTCTTAATTGTTTAAAATTAACAAAATCAAAAAATTAGCATGAGATATTGATCATAAGGTTTCTAACTAAAAATCTTGTTTTATTATAAATGAGAGTATAAGATTCATTTTGTATAAGTGAAATAATTCACTTTTTCTTTCTTTTCCCGATGTGAGATTGTAAAATAAAAGCTAAATGGAAGCTAGTCAATAGAAATTTTCTTAATTGTTTAAAATTAAAAAAATTTAATAACTTTAGAATGATGATTTGGAGATCTTAGAAAGCTTATCCCTAAAAATCCATTTTTCCTTATATAATATATAGATATTAATAAGAATTTATATTTGTTTTAGATTTTTTTTAATATATAAATTATTATTTTTTTTATATTTTAGTGAAATGCATAGTATAATTTTTTTTCTCTCTTTTTTTTTTTTATTATATCAATTGTAACCAGTTATTTTTTAATAAAAATTTATATTTGTTTTAGATTTTTTTTAATATACAAATTATTTTTTACAGTGTAATTTTTATTTTTTTCTCTTTTTTTTATTTTTACTTTTTGCTATTTCAACCTGCTATTTTTTTTTAAAAAAATTATATTTATTTTAGATATTTTTTAATACACAAATTTTTTTTTATAGATTTTTTGTAAAAATAATTTAGCAATCCCTCCATTAACCATAGTGTATAAGAGAAATTGAAAAGGGTGTGGTAGTAAGTAAGAGAGAAGTCGAAAAGGCTTATAGATTGGGAGAAGTCTATAAATGCTAAGGTTTTTTTTTTAAATAAAAAAATTAAAAAATTAAGATTGAGATATTGGAGCTCCCACAAGACTTGCGGGTTAGAAACCCAATTTTCCTTATATAATATATAGATAAAAAGATAGATATAGATATAAATATTTATATTTGTTTTAGAAATTTTTTTAATATACAAATTATTATTATTATTTTTAGATTTTTAATAAAAATAATTTAATAATCTCATCACTAACCATAGTATATGGAAAAAGTTGAAACAAATACTGCAGTAACTATGAGAGAAATCAAAAAGACTTGTGGGTAGGAAGAAGTCGATGAATGCTAAAGTTAATTTTTTTTTTAAATCAAAAAATTAAAAAATTAAAATTAGATATTGAAACTCTCATAAAACTTATGGATTAGAAACTATTATATAATATATATATATATATATATATATGTAGATGTATTGTTGTGCTTATATTTTGATGTGTTGTTTTATCGACTAGGACAACTTAGTATGATTGTTTGTCGAGCCTGAAAGTCGTATTTGGGCATATAAAAACAACGATGATGTATGAATCCGTTTGAAACTCTGAGCTTTCATATTAGGAAAGTTAGAATTGATTCTCAAAATAAAAACAGAGAAATTTATCTACTTGAAAAGAATGAAATTTCTCTGTTTTAGAAAACAAATTAATTTCCTAATGTTTCATTTTTGTAGCCCTCAATTTTCATTTTTTGGCCCTAAATTTGAAATTAGGTACTCAATTTTTGTAATTGGTCATTAATTTTTAAGTTTTAGTCATTAATTGTAAATTTAACTGTTTTTAAAGCAAAGAAATTTTACTACGCAAACAGTGAAACCAAGAAAGGAAAATGTCATTGTTTCTATAAGAGTGAACACAATGAAATTTTGTCATTTTTTTCTCCAAAATTTCATATTCATCATTGAAGTATAAGACCATTATTTATTGTTTGGCAGGGGAATTTATGTGATATTTGTTTTTTTTCTTTTTAAGTAAATATAAAATTGATAAATTGTACTTGAGATCAACTATTCCACAAAAAAAAGTTAGAAATTGAAAAGAATATGCTAGCAAAACTTTAATATAACAATTTAATTAGTTAATTTTCATCTAAACAAAAAAAAATCTTACTTAAAATTGTTGTTTTTAAGTTTTAAATTGTCCCCCGCCAGAACTAAGAGAAGAAAGATGATTTGTACTCTCTTTTTTTTATTAATGTAGTAAAATTTGTCTCTCGCGCCAACGAAAAGTGCACAAATTTTTAAAAAATCTTGTAAATTTTCTATGCTTGCCAACATAATGATGCCAAACATTTCAATCGAAAGCTCTCATGCACTCCATTAATTTATATAAATTATTACAAATAAAAAGAAAAGAAAAATCAGATCCAAAGCATACAGGAAAACTACAAATGAAAATCATACCATGGCTGAACCGTTGCTCCTGTTTGTCAACTACCCTTAAAAAAAGGTAAGCCCAGTTGTCTTTACCAAAGATACAAGCAGTAGCTGTACAACAATTTTTATTTATATCAATGGTTGTTTTAGGAAATCCAAAACAGACTTTTCAAATACAATATAATATCTATATATGCACCTAAAAAAAAGTATCCCAAAATAAATGACAAAGACTAAATTAAATTTAAGGATATTTCACACCACATCAAAATCTAGCCTGGATGTTATTTTCGAAAATACTTTTTTATAGGTGCATAGTTGTTCCAATCTATATAAAATAAAAATAATAATTGTCACACATGTTTATATGTGGTCCTTGTACTAAAAATGAAATAAAAATTAACCAGAGGAGGTGCTATTATTGAACACAGCACACTGATGCATTGGCCTGGAAAGCTGGCCACCAGCGGTGGTGGGGCACGCCACGAGCCCCACCGGTGGTACCATACAGTTATAAGATAGGCATACAGACACCGAATCGGGTAATGCCGTTCCGGCCATCATCGGAAATTTCGTGATGTAATTATGCTGTAAGTAGAGTGTTTTGGTGCTTCTGTTGAGCACACACTCTACGTACTCCACAGGGACTGTCCCAATCAGACGGTTGTTATTCAAAAACAGACTCTCTACTCCTGCCAAAGCTCCCGATAGTTCCCCGTCCAAGGAGTTATGGCTCAAGTCCACGATCGATCCCTGACCGTACGATGACGATGATGATGATATTGGAACTGTGTGTGGGACCACTCCAGATAAATTGTTCCGTTGTAATAGCATTGAAGAGAGGGTGGGTCGGAAGAGTGAAATGGGGATGGTCCCACTGAAGTGATTCATGCTTAAGTCGAGGTACACTAACTCTGAGAGTGATTGTAGGCCGTTGTTGAGTGGGCCCCACATCTCGTTACCGGAAACCGACAAGTACCGGAGGGACAACGGCAGCTGTTTCGGCAGCAAACCCGAGAACATGTTGTTTTTCAAATCCAAGTGGAGGAGCTCAGCCGGTAACAACTTCGGTATATTCCCGGAAAGCCGGTTCGAGGCCAGAATAAGGACTTTTAACTGAGTTAACCCGGATAGATCCAGCGGTACGGAACCGGTGAGCTGGTTGTAGCTGAGATCGAGAGTGTGGAGGTTCGGGAGGGCTGAAATGGAGGCTGGGATGGGTCCGGTGAGGCGGTTGTTGGTTAGGGAGATGACTCGGAGGTTTTTGAGGGTTCCGAGTTGGGGAGGGATTGGACCGGTGACAATGCCGGAGAAGAGGATGAGTTGAGTTAACTCGGTGAGGTTGGAGAGGGATGGGGAGAGTGAACCGGCGAGTCCCGGTGAGTCGGAGAGGCCGGTGCCGAGAGTGAGAGAGGTGACTCTTTTGAGGTTATTAACGGTGGAACAGGTGATTCCGGTGAAGGTTGAGCAAGGATCTGGTAGGGTGAAGTCCCAGGTGGAGAAGAAATCAGTACCGCGTAATTCCGTCAGGCTGTTCTTGATTTCGTGTAATGCAGAAAGATCGACGGTGCTGATCTGTTGTTGTGGGTTTGCACGACCCAGGAGTAGGAGTAGGAGATCGAGTAACAGGAGGAGGAGAGAGTGAGGTCTGACCATTCTGTGAGAGAGAGAGAGAGATTTGAGTTTGAAAAAACAGGGGTCTAAGTGTTAATAAGGAATATTCAATAAAAGTGATAGTGAGTGAGGTTGGTTTTAGTTCACAGATTCATAGGTGCCTAAGTAGTTGCGTGGACATGAGTGATAGAGACAACAAAGAAACAGGGATAGGCGTGAGGGACGAAGAAACGAGTGGTCGCTTAATTACTCAGATATGTGAAGTAGGAGGGAACACTGGGTAATGAAGAGGTCGCGGATGGAGATTGGAGAGGAGAGGCGTCATGTGTAATTAAGAAGTTATTCATTTCGTCACGAAGAGATTCACGCCATCCATTGGTGGGTCCCATCAATTGGTGTGGTGGGTCCTCTTCAAGTATTGTCACAAGTTTAATTAGTTATTTTCAATATTTTAATTATATTAATTTTATTCCTAATATAGGAAAATTATATATAAATTCATTTTTATACTTATTTTTTAAATTTAATAATATGTAAGTGAGATAATTTATTGATATTTAGAGACGATTTGAGAGAGTATATTACCTTAGATATTCTAATGTAATGTTACATTATTGGATTTAAAAAATAAATCTAGTTTTTTTTTTTTGTATAAGTAGCATCACGTTACAAAAAATAGGATTTAAATTCTTTCAAGTTGATCATCTCAATTTAAGAGAGCGCTTAGACTTTATAAACGCATTTTAGGACTGACTTTAGTGATCCATACCTTTCACTTTTTAAGACTCATTAAATAAAAGGAGTTTTCAAATAAAATATTCATACAAAAAAAATTAAGATAATCAGTTATTGATAACTATATGTTTGAATCATATTCGTATTATAAAAAATGAATCCCTATTCTTGAAATTATATTTAAAAACAAATATGATTTAAACATATAGATACCGATGTCAAATATTTTTATTTTTTATATAAATATTTTACTTAATGAATCTTAAAAAATAAATAATTCGAATTATCGAAATCGATTAAAAAATGAACTTAACAAATCAAAATGCTCTCAACTTAAGAGAAGTCAACCCCCAAAATATTTTGGGATGTTTTAGGAAGATAGTTAAAAGTTGAATTTTTAATTTTTTTTGATTTGTTTTTAAAAAGTACATAAAAAATATCAGAAAATAATATGACCTAAAATGAGCTAAAAAGCTGAGAAGTGGTTTTTAGTCCTCCATGGATAGATGTCGTTAAATCTAAAATAAATGTAGAAATGCAATTAAAAGGGGTGACAATGTTAATTTACAGGAATGCGGGTGTCAATGTAATTTATTAAAAATATAAAACAAAACTAACCCTTTTTTTTTGTTTTTGTTTTTTTGATGTGCACAACTTGATTAAAAATTCATCCGTCAATATTTCAGCACCTACCAAATAATTTTTAAATTAAAAAATTCAGTTTTTTTTTTTTTAATTTTTTTTTATTTTATCATTTGCATTACTTAAAAATAATTTGAAGTTATCATTTTATAATTCAAAATAAATTTAGCCTTCGTTTGTCATAAGTTAAAATGGAGCTTATTTTGCTAAAATAGTCACAAAAAGATAAAATAATTTTTTTAACCCAATAAGACAAAATGTCATATCCAAACTATAATCATTTTATTTTTTCTCTTACAAAAGTCAAAAAATCTATTTTAAACGAGACTTTTTAGTCCTACACTAAAATAGTCTAAAAACCAAAAAACGAAAAATTCAACCCACATTCCAAAAAGACTTTGTATAGGGTTATAGTTTTGGAGAAAGGTCAGGGAGGAGAGTCTGACACAAGGACACGCCAGGAAAACGTACGGGACACGCCATCTGCCATGTCCTTTTAATTTATTTATTTTTTTTTTTGTAAGAGACACACCCAGGACAGGCGTGTCTAGATCTGGACACGATATGAGACACAACGAGGAGAGAGACAAAAGAGAGAGAGTGTGGCAGAAGAGAGTGAAGAGACAAACTTGTCACGCAATCGAAGACATTCAGTTGATCGATTGAACATCCAATCGCTGTATCGACATCCAATTGTCAACGATCTGTTTCCTTTCGATTTCATGACTTCCACCGTAAGCATCTCTCTCTCTCTCTCACGCCTTCTCTCCCGCTGCGTCATCTTCTCTCTCTCTTGCTCGCGTCTCTGTCTCTTTCGCCGACTCTATCCCTCTTGCCTTCTTTCTTATCTTACATATATATAAGATAATATTAATAAGATAATATTATTTTATAAGTATATATAACATATTATATACTATGAAAAATGTTTTGGAGCAATAATTTTTGAGCTCTAACGCCAACTATAATGAGTTGGCAGTGGGTCCCACCGACTGTGATGTGATTTTTGTCTTAGTTTGTTTTTTTAATATTTTTTTTCTCCTTGCCATGTCAATAGTACTCTATTAGAGTATCAAAATTAGTGATATGAATCATTATATTTATACATATTAATAAAAAAACACATGTATATAAAATAAAATAAAAAATTATCAAAAACACATTATTTAAAAAATATAATAAATAAATAAAATATTAATGTATATTAAAATAAAAATATTTATAAATCAAAAAAAAAATTTGTCATGTTCCCTGCAGTGTCCGTGTCCTCATTTTTTGAAAATTATTGTGTCCCGTGTCCGTATCCCTGTCTGTGTCCGTGCTTCATAGCCAGAAACAAATTGACGTGAATAGATGGGTATGCAATTCCAATGGACAGATGGGTTTTGGATGACACAAAGAAGAGGAGAAGAGCATTGTATGGGGGTGAAATATCATTTGCTTTCCGTACTCCTAGAACTCAAGCTTCACGTAACGACGTCTGACCTGGAAACAGAGAAACGGTGAGCTGCCTGACGGTGTGTTGCTGGATAGACCCTCCGACAATCAAGTCAGATCACTTGATGAAGAAGAATACTGTTTTAGAGAGAGAGAGTTGTTCAGACAGCATACCTCCAACGTTCCCCTTCCTTCCTTTTTCTAGGCCGGCCATGCAGCCTCAGGGATTATGTGCGCACTACCTCTGCTGTCCTTTCCTTAACAGGTGGCAGTGCTCGCCTCTCACCACCATACGCTTGTAAAGGCCAAAACCTCCAAACAATATATACAGAATTGCCAAGCGGTATTGATGTGTGCTTAGAGCGGGTTTCCCCTCCACCACATCATTGGTCCAGGTGGCACACTTAACCGGGATATCATGACCGACCTATCCCTTGAAGAAACACAACTACGATTAATACGGCCGAGCTGTAAGAAGTCGGTTCTTCCGGATTGACTGGCCATGAGGCGCACCGGCCTTCGCCCTGGTCTAAATTCATTCCGGGCTATGCTTGGCGCAGTTCCGATCAGGAACACGAATGCCTAGCCGAACGCCTAGCCAAATCACAGCTTGGTCGGGAGCACGCATGACCCCATGCTCCGGTCGATTGATCTAGCTCGGCCCAGTGCGACGGCCTGTGAAGCCGCTCTGACCGAGCAAATGATGTGACTCGGCCACCCGCTATAACCCGCGTTACCGTAGCTCAGCCGTACTTGTTCGGCGCAAATCTCCCTCTCAATTGCCCCTTAATCCCATCTGAGCTAAGCGTGATTGGGATTACCGCCATGATTGAGCTATCCTATTTGGTCGGTCTTCTGAATTGCGCCAGTAGTCTTGTCACTGGTCGTACAGCCGTACTGACAGAACCATCTCTTTGCTATCACGTGGCTTCGCCCCATTGGCTCTATGCAGCCCCACAGCTATCTCCCTTAAGCGCAAAATTCAAACGGCTGCTGCCATTTGGGTTTCCCACCCTTTTTATACACACACGAGGGGTCATTCGTGCCCCCACTTTTCATCTTCGTTTTCGAGCCCAAAACCCTAGCTTTCAAAACCGCCATCGCCATTCGTCAGGCTATTTTCGACTACCTTCGATTTTTCAGAAACAACAGGCGAGCTCGAAGTGTGCTGATCTTGCCCAGGCATCCATCATCCGTAAGTTTCCCTGCCCCTCTTTGCGTTTTGCTCTCATTGTTCTTCGTGTTCTTCATTCTTGTTTTTCACGTTTTTGCCTGGCACTGTTGGAATCCTATCAGTGCCCCTTCTTAGGGGCAATATTGGTACACCCTAGGAAAAACTGGAATCGAAAAAGCAGATGGGGCTCCTGTGCCCCTTGCTTCCCCAAGTTTTAAAGCACTAACTCCGTATTCGAGATGAACAGCCTGAAATCTGGGTAAGACTGAGCTAAAAAAAATAATTTAGATCCATAGATAGAACTTCAGCCAAGCAAAAACTAGTTTGTGGCTTCTCGTTGAGGCCGCGACCGTTCTGGACATAGGGAATCAAAACCGAACTAGGAATGCCAAATCGGCCAGATAAGAGCCAAGATAGGGGTCGGGCCAGTCAAACGCCCCAGAAACCTTTTACCGAGCTAAGAACTCCACATAGAAGCCGTGCAATTTACGCCACACTAACCCTTGGAATGATTTCTTAACAATGCAGAACAAACTAGGACCGACTAGGCCCATTCAGCATTACTTCCGGTGAGGCTCAAAGTTTGAGCAAACACACAAAATTTTTCACCGAGTTACGACCTAAGTCATCTCAATAAATAAAACCGGGATAGATGGGCAAGTACCGGTTCATGGTGAGTTCTCCCGGGGCCCTTGCTGAGTTCCGTAGAGAGTACAACATTCTAGACGATGTCCATCTGGAGCTCGCCAAGAAAGAAGACACCCCATGGGGCGAGCTAGACAAGTGTCCCTTCACGGTCGTGTCCATAGTAGAAGGAGGACTACGCTTCCCAGTCCAGCCCCTGATCTGAGAGTTTTTGAGGCAGACCAGGCTTTGCCCGACCCAGGTTTCCAACAATACATACAAAATAATAAATGGTGTGGCCGAGCTAAATAGATTACTTGGCCGGAATCTCGGCCTCGCCGAGATATTTCACCAATATACCCTTAGCAAAAATAAAGGTGGGCTTTGCTGGTATCTGAAAGTCAGGAAAGGCCGAGCAAAGCTCATTGAAGTTAATCCGGACAAAGAAATCAACGACGACGATTTTCTGTGGGTGTCCGATCGTTATGAGGACACCGAGGCACCCATACCGGGCTAGTACATTAGGAAAGATTTCGGGAGTGTCGTGAGTAGCTCGGTGAACCGTGTTATTTTCTTTCTGCATTGGTCTTCTTTTGCTGATCTAACACTTGTCTTCTTTTTGCAGATTATAAGCTCTTGGCAGAGGATTTCTCCCGCGCTAACCAGGAAGCTATAAGGGTCGTGTTGCGCCATCCGGTCGAGGAGTGAGAGTCACCAAAACTGCTCGGCTTCGAACCGACCTACCACTACACAGCACTGCGCAAGAGCAGGGTAACCGAATTTTTGCATGCGCCTTCCCCAGAACCAGATCCAAACCTTCCACTGATCAAATTGGTCCCACTGACGGTTGAGCAAGAGATGGCCAAGATCCGACCAATCAAATCGATGATCACCGGCGAGGCGAGCGACTCTCAGCCACCGGAGGCAGTCGGAGGGACTTCTTCCACGCCGATCGTGCAAGGGGAGGGTACTGTGTTAGCTCTGGCCAGCAAACAAGCTGTTGGCCGGTCGAAGAAGAGGCCGAGAAAGGATAAGGTTGAACAGCACCTAGCGGATGAGGATTCAATCGAGCACGCTTCCACCGACTTGGGGGACCAGACTGAGCAACCGATCACCGGGCCATCCAAAAGTTCGAGTGCCCCCCCGGTCTGGTCGCCCGAGTTATCATACAAAAGCCGAGCTGTCTCCACCGCGGATTCAGTTTACGCGGACAAGGACTACTCTCTCGGTTTCAACATGACCAAGGAGCTGCTCCTTCCCGCTGACATGCAGAAGCATGACGAGCTGTCCGACCTGAAGGTGCTCCGCTCGGCGGTGAAATCAATAGTGCTAGTAAGTTGACAGTCTCCTTTGTTCATCAAGTTTTTGCTCGGTTTTTCCATTCTGACAATCTTCCCGTGCTTTCAGGCTGCGCAGAAGAACTACTTGGCCCACGAGTGAATGATCGCCACGCGGCAAAGTCTGCGGGATGTAATTTCTGACAACAAGGCCAAGACGGCCGAGTTGACTGAGCTGAAAGCCACGCAGGAGGCGACAGAGGCTGAACGTGATACACTAAGTCAGAAATTGGCCCGGGCTGAAGAAGACAAGCAGAGGGTCGTTCAGTTGACAAAGGCTCATTACCTCGCCGAGTTGTGAAAGCTTTGGGATGCCCACAAAGCCGAGAGAGACAAGGCGGTAGACGATGCTGAAGATCGCGGGTATGCAGAGGGTGAAAGGACTTATGAGCGGCAAGTTCAAGCGACCAAGGACATCTTTTTCCAGTGCGGTTGGAAAGCTGCCATGGAAAAAGTTGGCCTTGGTCAAGACGCCGAGATGTTCCAAAACCCACCTGCTGCTTATATCCCGGCCTATACGCTGGCCTACGCTAGCGTCGCGCAAAAAAGACTTATTAAAGAGGCGAAGAAGGCAGCTGAGGAAGAGGCAGCCGCCGTACAACCAGCCGAGCCAAATCCCCCCAAAGCTTCTGATGGGGCTGAGGACCGTGAGACGGAGCAAGAGGTTGTCGCGGTTGTTGATGCCGAGACAGAAGATGCCGAGGTGGGCCTGGCCGAACAAAATGTCCTTCTAGATTTAGATTGATCTCTTCTGTCTCTTTTTTTTTTCTTTTTTTTTTTTTGAATGTAACCGGGCTTGGCCTCACTTTTGTAACCCAACTTGCTTTATCAATGAAAATTCTACTTTTCGCCCGTAATGTGCAAATTTTCTTCGATTTCAAATGTAGACGCCAACTTTTAGCTCGGCTACAAAGTTTGTGGGCGAGCAAAATCAGCTCAGCCCTTACATGAATTAGGCAAAACGCCAACTTATTTGTTGGGCGAGCAAAATCAGCTCGGCCAGTTGGAAGTTTGGCAAAACGCCAACATTTCACGTAGCGAGCAAAGTCAGCTCGTTTCATTTGGGCGAGCAAAATCAGCTCGACCATTACAAGTTGGTTAGAATGCCAACTTTTTACACGGACGAGCAAAGTCAGCTCGGCCCTGAAAGAAAATGGACAACGTGCCAACATTTTATTTGGGTAAGCAAAATCAACTCGGCCCTTACAAGTTGGTCAGAACGCCAACTTTTTACACGGGCGAGCAAAGTCAGCTGGGCCCTTAAGGAAGTTGGACAAAGCGCCAACATTTCGTTTGGGCGAGCAAAATCAGCTCGGCCTTTATAGGTTGGTCCGAGCGTCAACTTTTTACACGGTGAGCAAAGTTAGCTCGGCCCTTAAGGAAGTTGGACAAGCGCTAACATTTCGTTTGGGCGAGCAAAATCAGTTCGGCCCTTATAGGTTGGTCAGAGCGCCAACTTTTTACACGGGCGAGCAAAGTCAGCTCGGTCTTTAAGGAAGTTGGACAAGCGCCAACATTTCATTGTAGACGAGCAAAAATCAGCTCGACCTTCATGCAATTTGGACAGAATACCAACTGTTTGTACGGCCTGTCTCTACACCGGCAAGAAAAAGTCAGTTCGGCTCAGTGTAAGTTGGCTCAATGTAAGTTGGTCTTCTTGCCCCTGGCATCTTCAGTCCCTGGCATCTTCAGTGGCCTAATATCCCTGTGATGTCATTATGCAGAAACTCATAATATAAAAAAATGGGGCTATTTCTCATTACATGCCAGCGATTTACATCAAATGCCAAAAGGCTAAAGATTCAAAAGGCTAAGTAACAAAAACGATTACATCTCAAAAGTAAAAAATCCTAAGATTAGCTGCATTCCATGGTCTGGGGATAGCTTTTCCATCTAAGTCTTCCAAATGGTATGTCCTTTTACCTGCCAGGCCAGTTACCTTATATGGCCCCTCCCAATTTGCACCATTTTTCCCTTCGCCAGGGACTACTGTGTTGCCCATTACCTTTCTTAAGATCCAGTCCCCAACCTTAAACAGCCTCGGATGCATGGCCTTGTTGTATTTCCTGGAGTTCTTGCTGATAGGCTGCTATGTGGATTAGAGCCCGTTCCCTTCTTTCTTCGGCTAGGTCAAGTTCCAATGCCACTGCTTCATTGTTCAAGTCTGGCTCAAAACTTTCAGACCGGATGGTAAGCATACCAATTTCCAGTGGGATGACGGCCTCCATGCCATAGGCTAAGGCGAACGGTGTTTCCCCGGTAGAGCGTCTGGGCGTGGTGCGGTATGCCCAGAGCACGTTGGGGAGTTCTTCAGCCCATTTCCCTTTGGCTTTTTCTAGCCGCTTCTTCAGCCCGTCCAGGATGGTCTTGTTTGAGGCTTCTGCTTGACCATTTGACTGAGGGTAGGCCGGTGTGGAGTTGTAGAACTCAATCTTTAACTCCTCGTAAAATCCGCAAAAAAGTTTACCATCAAATTGGGTGTCACTATCTGAGATAAGGGCCCTTGGTATACCGAAGAGAGTGACGACATTTTGCCAAACGAACTTCTTCACGTTTTTTTCCTTTATGGTCGCCAATGGTTCAGCCTCAACCACTTGGTGAAGTAGTCGGTGGCAGCGATGAAGAACTTGCGGTTGCTCGGGGCTGCTAGGAGTGGTCCTACAATATCCAAACCCTAAAGCGCGAACAACCGAGGACTTGTAAGGGGAAGCAGTTCTCTGGTCGGTTGGTGGATTTGGTGAGCAAATTTCTGGCATTTTTCACACCTGCGAACGTATTTCTGTGCGTCCGCCTGCATACATGGCCACCAGTAACCTTGGAAAATCGCTCAGTAAACCAGAGACCTACCCCCAGTATGACTCCTGCAGATGCCTTCATGGATCTCGTAGAAGAAAGCTTCAACCTTGTCGGGGTGGACGCACTTCAGATATGGCCCGGTAAAATACTTCTTGTACAAGGTTCCAGATGGAGAGCGCCAAAACCGCTCTGATTTGGCCCGGATTTTGTTGGCCACCTTCTTCTCTTCTGGCAAAATTTTATCTTTTAGGAAGGCGATGATGGGGTCCATCCAAGATGGTCCCAGGTCGGTGCAGAGTACCTCGGACACTTCTGGTTCCTCTATGCTTGGCTGAGGTAGGAATTCTATCATCAAAGGATTGGGAAAAGCTATTTCCGTGGATGCAAGGTCGGCCAATTCGTCAGCTGTGTTATTTTCTTCACGGTTGATTTGTTCCACTTTTATTGCGGCAAACTTCTTTATTTCTGCGCGCACCAGTGCCTGATACTTGGCCATTCTTTCATCCTTGGCTTTATACTCCCCAGAGACCTGATTGACCACCAGCTTAGAGTCGCTGAATACCATAAGAGCCGATGGTTTCATTTTTAACGCCCTCCTCAGTCCGGTAAGGAAGGCCTCGTATTCTGTCTCGTTGTTGGACGCCGAGAAGCCGAGCATAATTGCTTGCTCTATAATCAGCCCGTCCGGGGAAGTTAGCACGATACCCAGCCCGACGCCATGTCTGTTAGAGGCCCTATCGACGAGGAGCTTCCACATCTCACCAATGAACAACTTCCAGCAATCGGATGGGTTTTGGGAGCTCCTCAACTCCAAGGTTCCGGTCGGTTCATTCTGGTCTTTCTCCATGCCTCGGTTAGGCTTGTCTTTCGATAAGTTATCTGGCTTTTCCAGTTCGGCTGCCATTTGTCCTTCTTCCATTTGTGACCCAACACTTGTCTCTATTGCCTGTACCATGGGCCGCGCCAAATCCGCACTAGCCAAATCAACCGGGCAAACCGGATGCATTCCAGGGGCAAACTATGCCACAAAGTCTGCAAGAGCCTGAGCCTTGATCGCGGTACGCGGTTGGAACTTGATGTCGTACTGCCCCAATTCTACCCATTTCAAAATTCTCCCTATAAAGTCTGCCTTTTCAAAGAGCACCTTGAGTGGAAACTCGGTCAACACTACTATCGTATGGGCATGAAAATAGTGTGCCAGTTTTCTAGAAGCCATCATCAGGGCCAAGGCTAATTTCTCTAGCGGCAGATATCTCGATTCAGCAGGGAGCAAGGTCTTGCTTACGTAAAAGATGGAAAGGTGCTGGGTGCCTTCAGTACGGACCAAAACCGCGCTCACCGCATGTTGAGAGACCGCTAAGTAGAGATACAGTTCTTCGCCCAGCTGTGGTGTAACCAGGATAGGGGCTGCGGACAGGTACACTTTTAGATCCGCCAGTGCACAGTCACATTTTTTGTCCCAGAAGAACTTGGCCTTCAAAGTTTTGAAAAAGGGCTTGCAACGATTTGAGGACCGACTTATAAATCCATTCAGCGCAGCTGCCATCCCAGCGAGATGTTGCACGTCCTTCGTGGAGTTTGGTCGCTCCAACTCTTCTATTGCCTTGATTTGGGATGGGTCGGCTTCAATCCCTCGGTTCGTGACCAGAAAACCCAGAAACTTTCCAGTGCCGACTCCGAAGGCGCACTTGGAGGCATTCAAACGAAGCTTGTGATGTTTTAGTGTAGCGAACATCTCTACTAGGTCGGCGAGGTGTTGAGACTTTTCCTTGCTCTTTACTACCATATCATCTATGTAAGCCTCCATAGTGCGTCCCAGATGGGGAGCGAACATCTTGGTTACCATCTTTTGAAAAGTTGCCCCGGCGTTTTTTAGTCCGAACGACATGACTTTGTAACAATACAGGCCCCTCGGGGTGGTGAATTAAGTGATCTCTTTGTCTGGTTCATACATGGCTATCTGGTGGTAGCCGCGGTATGTGTCCAGGAAGCTGAACCTCTGATGGCCAGCGGTCAAGTCCACCAGCTGGTCGATCCGTGGGAGGGGGAAGCTATCCTTTGGGCATGCACGGTTGACTGTTTCATAATCGACACACACCCGCCACTTGCCATTCTTTTTTTGAACCACCACCGTGTTGGATATCCATCGAGGGTATTGCACTTCTTCTATTGCCCCTGCTTCCAACAAGTTCTTGACTTCTTCCGCCACCACCTCGGCGTGGTGCAAGGCCGAGCGGCGTGTCCTCTGGATGATCGGCCGTGCATTAGGGAAGACATTCAACTGATGACAAATGAAGCTAGGGTCGACGCCAGGCATATCGTAAGGTGTCCACGCGAAGGCTTCCATATTGGAAATCAGAAAGTCAACGTACGCATGTCGTTCGGTGCTGGACAGGGATGAGCCCAAAAGAAAGAACTTGTTGGGGTCATTCTCATCTATGCGCACCTTCACCAAATTTTCAACTGATTTCTCTTCAGCCTTTCTCCCCACGTCTTCCAAGACCTCCTTTCCCTCCTGTTCCTCTATCATTTGAACAAACCCTTTGGCGGCTCGGCTGCCGTTCACCGCAACGAAACACTGCTTCACCATCACCTGGTCTCCCTGAACCTCTTCTATTTGCCCAGTTGGCGCCGGGAAGCGCAGAACCTGATGGTAGGTTGATGCTCAGCTGCCGTTCACCATAACGAAACACTGTTTCACCATCACCTGGTCTCCCCGAACCTCTTCTATTTGCCCAGTTAGCGCTGGGAAGCGCAGAACCTGATGGTAGGTTGATGCTATGGCTTGCATGGCGTGCAACCAGCCCCTGCCCAAGATTAAGTTGTAGGTGGATGGGACCTTGAGCACCCAGAATTCTACTTGCTTTATGACCAAACCCGCCTTGACCGGCAAAATGATCTTTCCCACCGGCCACTCTGGCCGAGAGTTAAAGCCAACCAAAGGAGACGTTACAGGGGCCAAGTCCTTGTCCTCCAACTTCATTTGCTTGAATGCGTCGTAATACATGATTTCGACCGAACTCCCCTGGTCAATCAAGATCCTTTTGATATCAAAGTCCTTGATGTGAAGAGTCACTACTAGGGCGTCATTGTGGGGCATCTGAATTCTCTCCAAGTCTTTATTGGAAAAGGTGAGGATATCCTTCTCTTCGGACTTTCCTTTCTTCGCAGCGGGTTGAACGGAGAGCACTTCCCTCATGTGCTCGACTTTCTTAATCATCCCTCTCAGCTCGCAGACCCTTGCCAGTTCAATGACGCCATGGATGACATTGATTACGCCTTGGGGCGCTGCCTCCAGGGTGGCTAGGCTGTTTGGCTCGGTTTGCCCCGGCGGGGCGTCTTTCATACCCCCATCTATGTACTGGTCCAAATGTCCCGTCGCCACCAGCTTCTCCAAATGTTGTTTGAGTGGCAAGCAATCCTCCGTTCAGTGCCCCCGTTCCTCGTGGAAGGTGCATCGATACCTTGAGTTAAAGCCTCTCTGTGCATTCCCCAACTTTGCCGGCCATCGGACGAAGGGCTCACCTCGGATTTCACTCAGGGTGCAGTAAATTGGGATCTTAAAGACCGTGGTGATACCAGTTCACGCCTTCAATTTCCTCTTGGCGTCTTCCTCTTCATCACGGGAAACGTTAGCTCGGTCGTTTCTGTGGCCTTTGTTTCTATCATCGCGATTTAAGTTATGACGTTGATCTTTTGACTGGTCGTTTGGGCAGTTGTCCTCCTGCCCGACCGAGTGAACCTTCCCCGCCACTCTTCTATCCGTCGCTACTGGATTAGCCTTCTCAGTCGCGGAGGCGACATCATCGTCCACACGGATGTGTTCGTTGATCCGTTGCATCAAGGATTCCATAGTTGTGGGCTGGTGCATTGTAAGCGAAACTTGCAGCCTATGACCGACTGGGAGACCTCGCTTGTATTGAGTAATCGCCAGATTGGTGGGGCAGTCGAGGATCTCATTGTAAGTTTTCCAGTACTTCGCATTACATGCCTTCAATGAACCTCCAGACTCCATCTTGACGCCTAGGAGATGGTCGACCTCCTTTGATGTTCGAGTGTTGGTTTTGAATTTGGTGACGAAGGCCTCCGCTAATTGCTGCCACCCCTCGATACTCCCCTCCGGAAGCCTTTCGAACCATTTCAGGCCTAGTTCTCCCAAGCTTGCCGGGAATATAAGGCCCATCAAGGCTTCATTGCATCGGTGTTCAGCCATTACTTGCCGGTAATAACTCACGTGCATGTATGGATCCGTTCTGCCGTCGTACAAGGTGAACTTAGGCTGATGGAATCCGGCAGGGAATGGTGTATTCTCGATTTCTGGAGATAGCGGCGTAGCTGTAAGTCTCGCCAGCTTTTTGTCCACAAGCGCTGGGGCCACCATTCTGGGCGCTGGCGTTGCCACTTCCTTACTACACCGGATTTGGGAACTTAGACCTCGTTTGGGAACAGGCTAATTTAGTAATTTTTTGGCTATTTGGCTAAAATATGAGCTAAAAAAAACTAGTATATTTGGGATGACTTTTTGGCTTTTTACGAAAAGATGTGCAAAAAGTACAGAGAAAAGAGAATCTTTGACTTTTTGGTATGGGTTGTTAGCTTTTTGGCTAATTTAATAACTTTTTGGCTTTTTGGCTAAAAGAGTGGTTCCCAAACGAGGCCTTAGCCTCTGCAACGCCGGCAATCTCTGAGTCTCTTTACGGCGTGCCCTCTCCTTCAACATATCCCTCAGGTCTCTAGAACTGGCGGAAAAAGAGTATCGTGACGTCGACGATGGGCGCGAAGGACAGTAGGTGCTGTCGCGAGTGAGAGATTTGCCCTCCTGTGGGTTGGAGTCCCTAACCCCATAGCTCCTGGTGATAGAGAGAGAATGCGTCCTTTCTTGGCAGCGACTGCCAGAACAAGGAGACGGGGTGCGCTCACTGAGGTTGTCCTCTCCAGCAACACCCTTCCCCTTGATCTGGCGCTTTAGCACCTCCATTTCAGTCGCCATCTTGCGAATGAGGGCGTCCTGATCTTTGAGTTTGTGCTCCAGGCGCTGTGCATGCGAATCCCCCCGCCGACGACGGCCCTCTGGACTCTTTGAGCGATCAGTACTCCTTGCGCGTTTGTCTCGCGCACCTCTCGAAGAGGTCTCTAGGTCCGCCATGGCTGGAATGTTTGGGGGGCCTTCTCTCCGACGAACAGATTCTGGTGTGACACCATCGACGACGGACAATGGAGTTTCGTCGTTGTTAGCCATGGAAACGGTCGAAAAAGCTTGAAGAGCAAGGTTTGTGTATCAAACTCTTCCCACAGACGGCGCTAATTGTATGGGGGTGAAATATCCTTTGCTTTCCGTTCTCCTAGAACTCAAGCTTCACGTAACGACGTCTGACCTGGAAACAGAGAAATGGTGAGCCTCCCGGCGGTGTGTTACCGGATAGACCCTTCGACGATCAAGTCAGATCACTTGAGGAAGAAGAATACTGTTTTAGGGAGAGAGAGTCGTTCAGACGGCACACCTCCAACGTTCCCCTTCCTTCCTTTTTCTAGGCTGGCCATGCAGCCTCAGGGATTATGCGCGCACCATCTCTGCTGTCCTTCCCTGGACAGGTGGCAGTGCTCGCTTCTCACCACCATACGCGTGTAAAGGAAAAAACCTCCAAACAATATATGCAGAACTGCCAAGCGGTATTGACGCGTGCTTGGAGTGGGTTTCCCCTCCACTACATCATTAGTCCAGGTGGCACACTCAACCGGGATATCATGACCGACCTATCCATTGAAGAAACACAACTACGATCAATACGGCCGAGCTGTAAGAAGTCGGTTCTTCCGGATTGACTGGCCGTGAGGCGCACCAGCCTTCGCATCGGTCTAAATTCATTCCGGGCTATGCTTGGCGCGGTTCCGATCAGGAACACGAATGCTTAGCCGAATCACAGCTCGGTCGGGAACACGCATGACTCCATGCTCCAGTCGACTGATCTAGCTCGGCCCGGCGCGACGGCCCGTGGAGCCACTCCAACCGAGCAAACAATGTGACTCGGCCACCCGCTATAACCTGGTTACCGTAGCTCGGCCGTACTTGTCCGGCGCAAATCTCCCTCTCAAGCATGAACAAAAAGAAAAAAAGAGAGGCTTGGGTTTGAGGAGATAGACGTATGTATGTACTAATTTGAATGAAGTAGAGACTCACACGCTCAATCAATAGAATGTGCCAAACTTTGTTTATGAATGTGTAATGTCGACTATGTGTTTGTTAAAAGTCCGAGAAGAGACTGATCAAAAATTGAATCTTCTTGGTGCATTTTTTTAACAATAGAATAGAAGTATAATATATGAGTATGATAACCAAAACTTATTGGCCATGAATACTTGCCCAGTACAATTTAGCATGGTTTGTAGCTAGTAAACTCAAAGTGGTCCAGTTCTCAGTCCCACGCTCGAAAGAACACATGGGTAGTTAGTGGGAACCACGAGACTACTGGTAATTCAAGTGTGCTCTTCTAATTTCTTGATTGGACCACATGTGATGCTTTATGGGCCTACCTGAAGCAGTGTTTTTGTAATTATTAAAAATTTTGAAGTGTATTACAAAACCTTTAACCTGCCGGGTTTGGGACCCGTTTCTGTGCCATCCCTCTAGTTCCCAATGGCGGAAATCTGGCTCTGCCCCCGGCTATCAGCTATGAAAGTATATATTTTATTTTGTCTATCAATTGTTTTATGTTTTTACTTCAATCATGCTCTTTATTTTAGCTATTTATCCAAATACTACTAATTTTATAGAATGACACGTCAACAACAAAGATGGAGGGAAATGATCCTAATGATTGAATACATTTTGCCTAGCGTTGAAGGCTAGCTACATGTAGCTAGTGAATATGAATTGAGCCAAAATGCCTAATCATATGCCTAGTGCATTGGAATTGAAAAAAGTGAATCACACTAGGCATTTTAACTAACAAGTATTGTATGCCTAGTACATTGGAGATGCTCTAAAGGTACGGATATGAGTACTGATATTGGTGTGATATGGATACGTCAATACGGTAAAATTAAAAAAAAAAAGATATCGGTACGGCTTTGATATGTTTGTAAAAAAAATATTTATTTTTAATTTGAAGTAATGCAAAAATTGAGTAAATAGATTAATTTGTTAAGATTTAACCTACAATTAACATTTAAATGTCAAAAGTAAGGCATAAATCAAAATTAAATATTATTATATTAAATACAAAAATAATTGAGACTCCCAAATTTTGTGACCCCAATGACCCCCAATTGATGGGTGACCACTCATTTTTTATTTTTTTTCTCTCTCCTCACTCTCTCTCACAAATGTTGTGGGGGTTGTAGGGTTTGTAGCATGATTGTATCAAATAACTTACAAATCATAATTTAACTTTAAAATCGTACTAAGTATAAAATTAAAAATAAAAAAGAAATCTAGTGAAAGGATTTTTATCTTTATAGTTTAAAAAAATATTATTTTGACTGAGATATGATATAGTTTGGAAGAAAAAATTTGAATAAATATTTTGTATACCCGATACGTATGTAAAAGTATCATACGAAATATCATACGCGGGTAAGTATTTGATACGGGTATGCCATGTTTCTCCAAATACCCATGTTTCATAGGTTACCAGAGATAAATAAAGATTATACTCTGCTCTTACTGTCAAAGTACTATGATTTAAGGGCACTTTTTGGTGGATCCGCCTTTTGTACAGTCATTCAAAATTTTCCATATATATCACCTGCCTTCGTTTCATTTGTTGCTCTTGTGATGTCCTCATATTCCCTATTTTGTGGAGGTAAAAGCTTTAGGAATCACATTTGATTCTTACATTTGTCTCGAATCAAATTATGTGATCTGTTTATGATGCTAATCTTTTCAGTAAAGCTTGTATTAAAATGGACGGTGTGCGCAAAAAGATAGTAGTTGCTTATGCTAGAAGAATGGTACAAATTCTTTTCCTTGTGTCCACTAAGACACTCTAGAAACAGATATAGAATAACAACATATCAGTGAATTGATGTGTTAAACCCAAAGTAAAAATCGTAGAACCCAAAATCTTTTCAGTTTTGATTAAGTTGTTGTTTTTTTAATCACAATTTATTACTGGTTTGTTACAGGTGGTGACTCTAAAGAAATGTGGTAGTTTTTGTAAGCTTGATTGAATTTTTTAAGTAGTACTATCTTTATCAATTTTTATAAATTTAGAAATGTTAGTGGCTAGTACAATTAGATATCATCTGATGTGGTATTTTACATTATACTAATCGCATCATTTGATGAATCTCACATTTTATTTAAAAAGCACCAATGTAAAAGTAGCTTATCACATGATATCATTAATATCATGTGAGATGTCAAATCAAATAATACCTAAGTATAATATCAAAATATGATCGCCCTAACAATACAATAAATATAAATAGAAATAGAAATAGAGCAAAGATGCTTAGCATATTCAACTAATTTATCTCCCCGGTCTAATTTACTTTACTTTAAGACTATTAAATGCCACTTTCATGTAATGTTAACAAGGAATTATATATAGTTACATACTGATAATAGAAGGTACACCAGGTCAACACTTGAAAAACACGCTAAGTGGTAGTTCATTCTTGACAGATAAGATGCTAGGCCAAAGCACTGTCACAGTAACAATATTATGCACATAAAAAATTAGTGATTAAATTTATTTTAAATGTGATTCACATTAAATCTAAGTATGTGTCATACAATGTATTTTTAATATGGTTTTTCAAAATACATAATTTATCCACAATCCCAGTACACCCATGCTGAGCTAGCCCAAAATAGTTGTGGAGTGTCTATAAATAATTAACTCTTGAACATACTGATCAAAAAACCAGTGCTGCTCTCTCTCTCTCTCTCTCTCATGGCTTCCTTGGCTGACTTTGCAGACGATAGCAAGGAAATATATGTAGCTCTAATGAGAGAAGAAGCAGACAAGGTGCTTGAACTCTGCAAAGAATTTCAAGATGGCCCGTTGCATGTGATAACCATACACAAGGACACAGTCCTCCATATGGCCACATACTCTAAACAAACTGACTTAGTGCTTGAGTTGCTGAAAATGGTCTCTGCAAATCATCTTCACAAAATGACACATCAAAATGGAGTTGGAAACACCATCCTCCATGAGGCTGCTACTTCCGACAAATTACTCCCAGCTGCGAGGGAAATGTTGCGCATGGCACCCCGGTTGTTAGATGTATGCAACTGTTTCAATGAGACGGCTCTTTACCGGGCAGCACGCTTTGGCAAACTGGATATGTTCAAGCTTCTTGATCATGAGGTCAACCAAATCGGCAGAACTGTGAGAGACGTAGAAGCATATAGCAAGGCCTTTTATCAAAAGAAGGACAATGACACTATACTTCACACGTCCATTGTCATGGAGGAATTTCGTGAGTAGTGATCTCATCTCAACTAAATTATAAAATCCAACCTATCATCAGTAGTGAGATTAGCCTATTTGTCTTCTTCAACATACCTTGTTTTGTCATTCTATGATACCACATCATCTAGTAACAATGTGTATTGCAACTTAGACCCTAGTTTTTACAAGTTGAAAGTTGATAATCAAGAGTATAAATTAAAAGCATGAGGGAAAATTTCACTCTACTCTCTTATAGTTTGACTTGTGCAAATCACCTCGTCATTTGGAAATAATCATGTATTCCCATGTGGTTTGAGGACTAAATCACGCACTATGTATTATTAATAGAACATGTGAATTGACCTTTACATTTACACATACATATCCGCTGCCTTGCTTCTTCCTCCCATGGATGCCAACCAAAAGCCCCTGCAGCCCACTACTCCCTGCGGCCAACCCCCACCCCAGGGACCACCACCCAACAACCTTTCGCCATGCTGCCCACCCCATCCCACCCCACCGCAGAGATCACCATTTTGCAGCCCCCTCATCCCCACAATCTTCCTCTCACCTGCAGCCCCAAGTGACCACCACCCTGCCTTCCCACCCATTGTTGCCCACCTAGTGACCACCAGTTTGCAGACCCCCCTACCCTTCAACCCTTCCCACTGTGACAGGCTGAATGGCTATTTTGATGTTTTTCAGCAGATATAAGAGGTGCTAGTGTTGATGGCTGGGAAGGAAAAAGGGAGTAGAGAGAAAAAAGAAGCAAAAAGAAGGGAATAAAAATGACATTTTTTTTTTTTATTAATTTTGAAGTTGTATAAGGGTTTTTTAAATCATGAAATTGGACTTGCTCTCCATAAGCATGTGGCTCTCACAGTCTGTTATTTTAGATAAAAAAAACTAGCGATACACTTTAGTCCACAAACCACATGGGGGGTTACGTGGTCATTTCCAAATGACAGGGAGGTGAATTACACATTGGCTAGCCACAAGGGGGCAAAGTGAAATTTTCCTGCATAATTTCTCTGTTTTTTCAATAATAACTTTTTTATAAGCTGTAAGTAGAACCTTCAGAAATAGGTACATATTCTCAAGGGGGGAAAAATGTAAACAGCTCCAATAATTTGCACTGAACCCTTATAAGTTGCTTTCTTTTTTCCTTTATTCATCAATTTCTTACTGTAAAGTATGAACAGCCCTGGCCCTTTTGATTGCCAAAGAGTATGAATACTTAATCGGGGAACAGGACAGAGATGGGATGACTGCTCTTCAACTTCTTTCTTGCAATCCATCGGCTTTCAAAAAAAGTAGTAGAAGATCCCTTAGGCGTCTCGTTTACTCTTGTAAGATACTTTCCTTTTATTTAACTTAAATAGTTTGTAATTCCATTTTACAGATTTAATTAGCTAACATATCTGATATGAGACAATCTTTTCTAGTATGTGTCAAAGGCTTAAAAACATAAAAATTGGTTGCTTTTCAGGTGTTTCAATTGAAGAAGACACAATTGCAACAGAAGGTAATGGAACATATATTTATATAGACATGGGAAAGTTTGCAACCATGTTTCAACTATGTTAATTGTCAACATATTATATGTTCATTTTTTTCAATATAAAATTGGTTGCCTTAAATTTTCAGGTTTCTCAATTGAAATTGTGAGAGCAGGTATCGAGACATAAATAAATACACACACATATAATGGTGAAATTTACAACCCTGTTTCAACTATGTTCATCAACACATTTTAGGTTAATTATTTCGATCATGCTTCTCCTGAGGTTGGGAAACAATTTTAAACGGTGAAGATGGGTACGCCAAGATCTTAGCCTCCAAAACCGAGGTTAGTACATATTTGATTGTGTCGTTGACCAGAGGGCACTCCAATGATGAAGCCAGCAACCTCTCTCTAGAATTTCAATAGCACAAGTCACTACAAAAAATTAAGATTTTAAAGACCAAAATTAAGGAACAAAATTATTTTTTAGGGACTAAATATTTTTGTTGCGAAAAGTGTCATTATATTTTTAGCAATGAAAATTAAACATTAATGATGAATTATTATCTTTTTGGGACCAAATTTTTTGTCTAAAAAAATAAACCATTTTGAGACTAAATTATTTTGTCCCTAAAAGACTATTTATTAGTGACATTTTTAAAATTTTGTCGCTAAAAGCTTTGTTTTTTATTTTTCGAGACAACTTTTTAGCGACTATCCTCATGACGATAAAAATTGGTCCCTAAATATATTTTGTAACAAAATTTTTACTTTTAAAAATCAAAATATTTTGTCTCTAAAATTTTTATATGTTGTAGTGTGTAACTCAACCCTTGGGGGCATAGCCCTTTATATAGGAGCACCCTACCAACTTCCTAGTTCTCATTTTCAAACTAGGAATACACTTGCCTAACAAGTATTCTTTATCTAAGACTCCTTTCCTAATTAGGATTTTATCTTCACAGGAGTCTCTATTTTATCCAACTTATGGGAGTCACATTGACTGAGGTTTCACATTCATCATAACCTTGGCGGTTTGTGTCATGTCACCTAGCACCTCGGTATGTGGTCATGCCACGTAGCCAACCTCCTGGAGCCACATGGTCCTACTTAGAAATACATTCCCACAGACAATTGAAACATCATTAGTACGAACTAGATCACAACTAAGAGCAGTCTTCGAAGAATTCATTTTTGATGTTTCACTAATAATAGTAGACATGCTAAGACTAGTGCATGCATGCAGGTTTGATTGATGGTCAATGGCCATCAACATTTGTTCAATATCCTCTTAATTCTAATGACATTTTTTTAGTATGTTATCTTTTTGTTTGGCTACTACAAGAATTTGGAGGTGTTATGCAGATGAAGTTGTCGCACTAGAACAATTTGAATTGTTTGACGGTTCAAAAATAGCCACTGAACACGAACATATATATATTACTTAGGATCCAAAGAGTTAAATGTGTGATAAAATGGTTTTCATGCTTGCCGCAATCAGTATTGAGAAAAGTTAGGGATCACGAAATTTTTTTCATGAAAGTAATCATGAAATATTTATGATACTTGGATTACCTTGATTAGTGTGTGATGTTTTATTCTAAGTATAATACAAGGGTCACAAAGCATTCATGATTATTTTCATAAAAGGTTTTTCGTGATACCTAACATTGTTAATCAGTATTTATCATCAGAGAATTGGGGTATTTTTTGAACAAAAATTACACCTTAGCAAAAAAAGGGTAATAACATTTTTGGACCCTAAAGTATCATTTTGTGTCATTTTAGTCCTCAATATTTTAATTGTGTCAATTTTTTTTTTTTTTTTTTTTTTTGGATGTAATTTTTCAAGGCAAATTTCAATCTACCTTCCAATAATTTACTCCAAGTTTGGTTTACCTTACCCCGTTGACATGTGAAAACCAGCATATAACACCCTATGGTTGTGTGGACTAAAATGCACCGTTTGTATCATTAATGGCTTAAAAGAAAATACTAAAATACCCTTATAAAAAGTAACCTCATTGTGTAAATCACAGGCATTTTTCATCATTTTTGGAGGACTCAAAATGCACTTTCTCCTTGTGCTTTACTCCACATATGATTTACCCTCTTATCATTTGGATATGAGCACGTAACCCCCTTATGTTCAGGCACATGTATTACATTTTATGTTAACTTGAATGAAATGTCTTTATGATATACTTTTTAGTCGACAAACCACTGGGGGTTTTGTACTTAATTCTAGATGACAAGGACGCAAATCTCATATGGAATAAAAACATAAGTGGTAAACTGAAGTTTGCCTCCTTTTCAAAAAAAATAAAAATAAAATGCCCATGACTCTGATGATGAATATTGACAGCATCATCCATTGGGATCACTTTAACACATTTTAAAAATATGGAGACAAAATTAACTCAATTGAAATGTGTCAAATGACACAAAGCACATAATTGAGAGACCAAAAATGTAGTTAGTTCTATTACTTAATAGTGTAATATTTTATATAATTTTTTTTTTTTTTTTTCAAACTGATATGGCTGTGAAATATCCTGTCATTTAAATGTAGTGGCTCCCATTTCAAATGCCAAGACTTCACTACTATATGCCACATCAACTTGTAAAATGGCTTGTCTGTATAACATTTTCCTTTCTTAAATAGTTGCACCATTAACATTGTCTATTATTTTATCTGGAAATTGCAGGGAATTGGGAAGTGCCTTTGTGGGAAGCAATTCGGAAGGAGAAGGAAAGATATATATCAGCTTTGAGGCTTGCCAAGTTCTTAATAACGAAAGATACATCATGGAGAGCTACTGAACGAGTGGAAGACCGGTATCATCCTATGACCCATGACTATGGAGGAGAGACCTCTCTAGAAGAAAAAGAAGAGGAAGAGGAAGAGAAAGAGAAAGAGAAAGAGAAAGAGAAAGAGAAAGAGAAAGAGAATGAAGTACAGAAACTACCAATAAATACTGAGACCAGCATGAAGAGGGTTGCTGAAACGCCATTGTTTTTGGCAACCAAGTCAGGATGTGTGGAGATTGTTAAAGAGATACTCGAGCAGTACCCATGGGCAGTTGAACATATTGATAGCAAAGGGCGTACCATGTTACATGTAGCAATAAAGTACCGCCAAATAGAGATATTCAATATTGTGGAGAAAATGGAAGTTCCAATGAGGAGGCTGGAGCGAAAGATCGACAACAAACTCAACACCATTCTGCATATGGTTGGGAAAAAGAGAAGAGATCATACAGCTCGAGAGGTTCAGAGTGCTGCCCTTCAGTTGCGCGAGGACATGCTCTTGTTTGAGGTGTGTGGGTCTTCTATGGTTTCTTCTTCCATGGCCATATGCTTATAAGCAGCAATTCTTAGCATTCAAATTTTTGAAATAGTGTTTGTAATGGGACTGTCTGTTGTATGCAGCGTGTCATGAAAATCTGCCCTAGCCATTTAATAAAGCACATCAACTTCGACGGACAAACTGCTGAAGAGTTATTTGAAGTTAAAACCAAAAAACTTTGCCACGAGGCCAAAGATTGGTATAAGCGTACAGCAGAGCACTGCTCCCTTGTTGCCGTGCTCATTGCCACCGTTGCCTTCGCTGCAGCCTACACAATACCAGGAGGTCCCAATCAAAATACTGGTATTCCACTTCTCCTCGATCAACCTTTCTTCGTCGTGTTCACTATGACCGATGTCCTTTCCCTTACATTTGCTCTGACATCAGTGATAATATTCCTGTCAATCCTCACATCCCCGTTTCGATTAAAGGACTTCAAGCAGTCTCTCCCACAAAATCTAATGCTCGGTGTTACATTTCTGATCTTCTCGGTTTCAATGATGATGTTGGCATTTGCTGCAACTGTGATTCTTATGATACATAATAGGGAGCAGTGGACAAAAATTGCCTTGTACACTGCTGCTTTCCTCCCAGTCACCATCTTCGCACTCTCATACTTGCCTCTGTATATATCGCTCATGAAGACTCTCAATTACTCAATCAAGAAAATAACCATGATTTTTCCTCAATTCACCGGTGATTCTGTTGTATCTTGGGCTGCCAATTCGTTTTCTCACAAATTCAAGATCACAAATTCCTCAAAGCCCACTCAAATTGAAACCTCCAGTTCGACATGCCCTCCTAAATCTAAAGCCTCTCATACTTTAGTTTGAATGGCATGAAGGAATCTTATTTTAGTACTCTTTTAGCAACACCTTGCCCATGATCTCAGAGATTGTTCAGACTCCCAGCGAAATATCTATGGATATTTTATTTCCATCTGTTCTTTTTCTAGCCATTGAAGTGTATCACAAACTGCACGTATTTTACTTGTGTTGTTGTAGATTTTCTTTATATCTTATTTTGGAAAGCAAAAAATAATGGAAAGTTTGAAAACACCAATCATTCCATATATAATTTTTTTTTTTTGAAAAATTAGTGAAACATTCCTTTTCAACCTTGTGTAATAGGAGAGGTTCAAGATATTTTTTTTATTAGCTAAGTTCCCTAAATATTTTCATAGAGAAAATTCGACTCAGAAAAATTTGCTCGACTCATAGAAACTTTGCCCAACTTAAACAATTTTTGGCCCTGACTCAGAGAAATTTTGAAATTTCTTTGTCGATGGAAATTTTCCTGAGTTTGGCAAAATTTCTTTGAGTCGAATTTTCTTTGTGAAAATGTTGAGGAATCTTAATTACTATGAAAATATTATATGTCCTTCATCTTATAAAATTTTAATATCAGGGACCTTAACAAAAATTTCCTTTCTTTTTAATTTTTGTGCAAAATTAGTTTTCCATCTGTTAGCAAAAATTTAGTTTAAGCCCAATCGACAATGATTGATCGACAGACTTAAACAAATTTTAAATAAACACAAATAAAAATTAGGTTTTGTGGTTGAGTTCTATACCTTAAACAGATTAAGGACTTTTGTAGAGATAATTAAGTAAAGAATGAATAAAATAGAATATGTATTTATTTAATTAAATTGTCGCTTGTTACTAATTACAAGAACTTAAACAAGAATAAAGAAATGAAAAATATACAATCGACAAAGAGAAGAGAAGTGATGGTTGAAAAATTACTTAATCTACTCCTAAAATCGCTAATTTAAGCTACCACTAAATAATTTTTCACGATTTGTGAGTGGTTCTGGATTATTATTGATGATCCTTTCTTTGTATTTCTCTTGGCCTATTTATAAGCTCAACCACATGAGATAAAGAAATAATCTAAGTCCACGATTTCCTCAACAAGTTCATGATTTCCTCAACATCATCCATATCCCATGTTTGATAGTAACCACTTTGCAGATTTGGTGTTTGACTTAGTCTTGGCTCATTGATCTCAGCAACTAACTTTCAAATGGCTGTAATGGCTAACTTTCTGGCCTTCTATTTAACATGTCATCATGCAGCATCATCTATCATGCTACGTCAGCATACTTGTCGATAATAATAATAATAACAAATGTGGGTAGAGTTATTCTTTAAAAATAGTTTATGATTTCAATTGACAAACCATAATTGAATTTGGCCATAATTAATAGGCCACAATCGACAAAAAATAAAATGTGGTGCCAACAATGCCTCCCTCATTTAAATGGATTGAAGAATGAAATCCAATTAAATAATTATAAGGCCATTTACCATAATCGACAAAAAATATTTTATGGTACAAACAATTAGAATTCTTGAAGAATTATTTTATACCCATAGTAATTTTTAATGTATCACTGCCGATTGGCAAACACCCTATCTTTGGCTTTATCAAGTGAAATAGCAGAGAGCCACATTCCTTATTTTTAAAATAAAACAATTCTCTGGTTGTCACATTTTGGCCAATTAAAGAGAATTCACTACATATAACACACTTCAACCATTACTGTTTTTCAAACCATGTCATAAAAATTAATTTTTGGTGTGATCCACAAATTCAAAGTGGATGTTGAATTCCAAAGCTCACGTAATTAAATGTCATAAAAATTCATTATGTTTGATACTTTGGATAATGTCACAAAATTCACACTCAACAAACGTGGGTTGTTTATAATTTTCAATCATTTTTTGCTTAAAATCATGCCCCCCCAAGTTCATAATTTTCAGCCATCTTTGACTTAAAATCATGCCCTCCAAGTGAATTTTCACCATCATTTTGTAATGAATTTTTAACATTTTTTGAGAGAATGAATTGTTCTTCTTTTTTAGCCATTAATGGCTTGTCACTTTTTGTCACGTTTGGCAAAACATCATGCCTCCTATATTCACAAGTGTCAGCCTTTTTTGACTTAAAATCATGCCCCTCCAAGTGAACCTTTATCAAAATTCTCAATATTTTTTTAGAGAAGGGGTTGTTTTTTTAAAATTTTAGCCATTAATGGCCTATGAAAATTCTCTAAAGTCATATTATCTTCATGACTTGTGCTAACTCTTCGAGCCACATACTTTGGCTCTTCATGAATGATTGGCTCTTCCAAAATATGTGTATTAACCCTTTGAGCTACATTATTTTCGTATCTTAATTTTCATTGGCCATTATGCCTCCTAATTTTTGCTTCCAATATAGAATTTCTTCATCAATTAAAAAATTTTGGCCTTTAAGTCAATGAAATTTTCCATCTCAATAATTTAAATCTCTTTGCGTCAAATAATACATAGACCATGAAATTATTTGAAATCTTTGCATATAAAGATAATTACTTTATTCTTTTAGGGTTAAAATTTCACTTCCATACCAATAAATTTCATCTTTACAATGCAAATCATTATTTTCATATCATTTGTCATGCCATTATGTTAGTAATAAGCGATAGAACTACCACCATAACATTGACAATTTTTAGAATATGAGGCATTCCATTGATAAGCTGTATCCATGGGAACACTGCCAATTGCATCCATGGGTTCACAAGATGTAAACATGTCACTTGAAGGCATAATTTCATACGCATTAATCTGTTTCTTCATTGCCATTACTCCAAGTTAGAGTGGTCCTACTAAATGTGCCAATTTATATTAGCAAAAATTTAGTTTAGGCTCAATTGACAGTGATTGATCAACAACCTTAAACAAATTTTAAATAAACACAAATAAAAATCAGCCTTTGTGGTTGAGTTTTATGTCTTAAACAGATTAAGGACTTCTTTAAAGGTAATTAAGTAAAGAAGAATTGAATAGAATATGTATTTATTCAATTAAATTATCACTTGTTACTAGTTACAAGAACTTAAATAAAAACAAAAAAATGAAAAATATAGCAATCGACAGAGAAGAGAAGTGGGGGTTGGAAAATTACTTAATCTACTTCTAAAATCGCTAATTTAAACTACTCCTAAATAGTTTTTTACGATTGGTGAGTGGTTCTGGATGATGCCCTTCCTCTCTGCACTCAGCTCTCTTTTGTACTTGGCATTTGGCTTTAGCTCTGATCCTCATTGATTCTCTATCTTCCTACATATTTATCCTAACATTCTAGGAACTACTTCCTTGATTCTCTGTCGCTATCTTCCTTATCATTCTAAAAGAGTCTTTTAACTCATCCTTAACACATCCTTATGCCATGTCAACCACATTAACCAATCTTGCACATCAACGACCTGTCGACAGAAAATTTCCAAATTTTAGCACCAACACCATCTCTTGTATGTTAGTCACAAAATGTGGTTACTTGTAACATGACTCTTATTTTAATAAGGAATGAAGGTTGCGGAGGCATGTAAAAAAAAAAAACAAAAAATTATTTATTAACAAGAGTATTTCATCAAAATAATTTCTTCCTCACTTTCTCATATGCTATAGTCAGGGGTGTAAAAACGGCCCGACCTGGCCTTGCTCACCCGGCTCAGGCTGATCGACAATTGAATTTATTGGGCTCCTGTCAAAAATTGGGTCCATCTACTCATGCAAAATCTCAGCCTAGACCCAGGCCCATGGGGTACTCAGGGCTTGGGAGGGTTAGTGGTCCTAGGTCTGGCCTGACCATTTAAAAAAAAAAAATTCCCACTAAAATAGCTTGAAAATAACGTTGGATGTCGGGCGGACCTTAGGCCGGGCTTCGGGTTGGATTGGGCTAGAAAATACATGACCCAAGCCCAGGCCTGGGGGTTTGGGCTAAGCTCAGGCCTGGGCCGCGGGGGGCTTTCTGTCGGCAAACCATTTTTACACCCCTAACTATATAAGCAGCTGGAACGGGTAAACTTGCAATAAGTAGCAAGGTGTACAAATAGAAACTCATGAAGTTTACATACTACAATTTCCACTCTGGTTGGTTTCAAGTTTTTAAAAATAATTTTTTGGGTTTTCAATTCGCATTTTTATATTTTTAATGATTTTTAAAAATGTTTTAATCAATTTTTTTTATTACTTTTTAGATTCACTTTATCTTGATATATTTAAAAAGTACAAAATTTTGGATGCTTAGTCCAACAATCAAATTTTGAATTTGCTTTGTCGAACAATTCACGTGCTAACTTATTTAGTCCATAAAGACATTCTTTTACGAAATGACTAAACTATCCATTTTATTTTATCTGTTTAAATTGTGACACATGTATATGTTCAATTGGTTTAGAGAGAGAAACTTTTCTCCATTCCTATTTGCTTCACTAGAACTTCTCTCTCTCTCTCTCTCTCTCTCTCTCTCTCTCTCTCTCCTTATTTTTCTCTATTTGTCTTTAGTTCTCCTTGGCCGTCTTTATCTCTCTTTCTCTCTTACCCGATGCCGCCAGACCCGCGGCTAACGCCGTCATCTCCTACCACCACTACCAAAACCATCGCCTTAGAAAACAAAGGCAAGCTCGACAGAATGATCCATAGATCCAGAAGCGAGGCAAATAGAGTTTGGACTAAGAGCCAAGCTAGACTAGCGTTGATGATGATGACTCCGATTTTCTTTAGTTGTGACAACGGTGACGGTTCGAACAGTGGCAAGTTGACCGAGATTTGTGAAGATGCTCTCAGATCCTCCTTTTTGCACTCAAACACTAGACCAATTAGGGTTTTAGCTTTAACTTTAATGGAATAGAGGCTGAAGAAGTTGGAAATTTTGGTTTAATAAGCTTATTTTGGGCCAAATTTGAGTCCAAATTTAAGTAGTGCCCACACATCTTTTGGGGTGGGTCTAAGTGGTGACGTGTTCTTTGTCGCATGGTAAGTCACACAGTGAAAACGGTTCGTCAAAACCATTTATGGGTGTATGGGAAGTTGATGTCGTTTTTGATTTCGTGAAATAGGAAGTTGAAGAAACAAATGTGGGTTGTCGTGTTTTGGTTTTCTCACATAGAAATAATAAAAAAGCTTGTATGAGCATATAAGCTCTAAGTTGACATACTTGAGATAGGCTCCCAGGGGCACCCTAAGTTTTGTAAGAAGAGGAGTTATGGACAAAGTGGGTTTGATCTAAAATCCACCACACACGTGTAGGTGCGCCGTCGAGCCATGTCATGCCGTACCATGCCGGGCACGAGTGCGTGGTATGGGTTGTGGGTCGGGTTCTATCTTTAATTTTTTTGACAAAATTCGTTTGAATTTTTTCAAATTCTTACGAAAAAATTTAAATTTCCAAACGAATTGATTCAAATTTTTAAGTAAAAATTTGAAATTCAAATTTTCTGTCCAAACCAGTGCCTTTCTGGTCGCCTTCCTTCATCTTTTTTGGAGGTTCAAATTCACACCTGTTTGGAGGGTTTTTCTGTCCTTTTGAACAAGTACCATAATGCCTATAAATACAGGCCTTTTCCAGCAGACTCATTTATTCAATTCCTTATCATTTTTCTTCATTTCATGCATCATTTCTTCATATTAGTTATAGAAATTTAGAGAGCGTAGAACTTAGGTTCTGGTTCGCAAGACATATTGTTTGTAGTGCTTCTACAATCTTTATGAGTGATCATTTTATCTTAAGAGATAGACGTCGATAATCCGTGAGCACTTATGCAGCGGCAAATCTATCTTAAGGACAGAATGTCACACACTCGACTTGATCGTGTTTTTTCTGTTCTAACTTTCCTATGATTTTGTTGTTCTAACTTTCCGGTTCAAGAACTTCCTGTAAGTAATCTATTTGCTTTGTTTCAGTTTTTATTTTGTGCACAAAAGATTATTCTAACAGAAGAAAGACCAAAGAGTGTTCCGAGCCCTAACACTACATCACTTGCGTTGGGGCTCAAACATGAAAAGGCCCTCATTTTTCGAGGCAGAGAACGACTTCGTATGGCAGATAAAGATAGTGAACTCAAATCTCAAAGATAAAAGCAATAGCTCCTTGTATGGTGTAGAGCTTGAAGTAATGCCTGCCTTGAACATCTCACAAAGTGTCTTGGAATCCAAAAAAACCACATCTGTAAAAGGCAGATTTGTCACTGGAGATCATCACCGCCACAGCGGCTCTTATAGAGTTCAAGTTCATTAAAGGATTGTTAAAAGAGTTTATCTCAAGGTTCGTCATAAAGATGAGTTATAGAAGCCACAATTAGGGAGTTGAAGATTATGCAAAAGAGAGGTCCAATTAAGTTTCTCTCTTCTCTTTTTGCCCTACTGGCTAAGGTTTCTGATCATCTTAGACCTTCTGTCTCTGTAATGCGATCAATGCTCGAACATCTACATATATTTTTGCTCTTTGTTGCGTTGTTTTTGGTGATCATTTGCCTACTCTCGTCAATTACGGCGGTATGTTTCAAATCTTTTGGGTTTTTTGTTAAATTTGACTGATTTTGGGTTTTGGGTCGAACTTGGGTGTGGAGAGATTTTGAACAGATATATTTTTTTTAATAAATAATTTCAACAAATAGATTTTAAAAAATGGGATAATTTCAACAAATAGATAGATTTTTGAACAAATAATTCCAACAGATAAGAATTTTGAGCAGAGAGGAATTTTGAACATATAATTTTAATAGATCAACAGTGATTTAGACCCCTTCAAACTTCAACCCCCATCACCCCACACACACGTGGCGGGTGGTGATTGGAGGAGGAGAAAAAAAGAAAAAGAAAAAGAAAAAGTGACCAATCAAAAAAGAAAGGGGGTCAAAAGCGGTAGGAAAAGGGAGTCTCAATCTTTATTCTTAATAGATATATATATTTTGAACAATTTGAACAAATAGATTAAAAAAATTCAACATAAAAAGGTAAACTGAAAAGAAAATGCCCTTAAAATTAACAAAAGAATTTCTCACCATCATATTTTACAAAACGTGTATTTCGCACAAAAAATAATTATTTAGTGGATCTCACACTTCTAACAATCTTTAGATTAAATTTATCGTCAATTTTCTGTAAAACTTTTAGGAACCGTATTTTTATTTATAAAAATTATATCTTTTCCAAATTCAGTGGGATAAAATTGTAAATGGTTTGAAAAATAAGTTCAAAAATAATTGGAATTGAGAAAATATATTTTCAAATAATATGAGTTTGGTACTCATCATATTCCCCTGTTTTGTGGAGGTAAAAGTTTTAGGAATCGCATTCGATTCTGACATCTGTCTCTCGTATCATATGAGTTGTTTATGATTGCTTAATTCTTTTTCGTAGTGTCCACTACTGACGCTCCTTTCTGAAACAGTTACAGAATAACAACCTAACAGTTAATTGCGGTTTGTTTGAAAAGTGTTAGAATAGTATACTTTTTAATTTTTTATGAAAAAACGTAAAATATGAGTTAAGTTTGAATTGATATAATAGAGATGTGTTGTGACTTAAATAAGATTATTGTAACTTAACTAGGATAATGCCAAACAACCACTTAATTTTTTTTCACAGGTCGAGTTTTAATAATTTAAATTGTTTCTTCTGTAATTTTTTTTTTTTGTATATACCATTTATACAAAAAAAAATTAAGGTGATTTAATAATTATAACTTTGCTATTTTATTTCATTTGTCTTTGAAAAAAGTATGAGTATGTTTTTTTAAAATAAGTCATCATTTGTTTTTAGATAAATTCAATAATTAAAAAATAATAATGATTATCAAATTGAATTAATTTTATTTATTTATTTATCATATACACATACAAGAGTTCTACAAAATGAATAAATCAAATCATCAAAATAGAACCATAATAAACCATACAGGTCCGAACAATTCACTTTAGTAGTAGTGCTCACTTCATATGAGAGTATAGTGAACTGTTCTGAGATCCGATACTAGACACTTAACCTTTTTATACATAAACCCATAGACACATGCCAACCGCACACACATGCTCTGTAGACTGTAACTGATCAAAACCAGTTCTTCTTGAACAGCTCTCTCTCTCTCTCTCTCATGGCTTCCATGGCTGACTATGCAGAAGATAGTAGAGAAATATACATAGCTCTAATGAGAGAAGAAGAGAACAAGGTGCTTCAACTCTGCGAAAAATTCCAAGATGGCCCATTGCATGTGATAACCATACACAGTGACACAGTCCTCCATATGGCCACATACTCTAAGCAAACTAACTTGGTTCTTAATTTGCTCACAAGGGTCTCTTCAGATCATATTCGCAAAATGACCCATCACAATGGAGTTGGAAACACCATCCTCCATGAGGCTGCTACTTCTGACAAATTACTCCCTGCTGCCATAGAAATGCTGCGAATTGCGCCCCAGCTGTTGAATATATGCAACAAGTTCGATGAGACG
The DNA here is from genome assembly GCF_055761805.1 of Camellia sinensis. Taxonomy (NCBI): domain Eukaryota; kingdom Viridiplantae; phylum Streptophyta; class Magnoliopsida; order Ericales; family Theaceae; genus Camellia; species Camellia sinensis. The sequence continues at coordinate 150,100,233 of NC_138968.1, read as the reverse complement.
GCTCTTTACAGGGCGGCACGGTTTGGAAAATTGGATATGTTTAAGTTTCTTGATGATGAAGTGAACAGAATCTGCAGAACTGTGAGAGATGTAAGAGGAGGAGATTGCAAGGCCTTTTATCAAAAGAAGAACAATGACACTGTACTTCACACCTCCATTGTTGTGGAGGAATTTGGTAAGTAGTGATATCAGCAAATTAAAATCCATCTTATCTTTCTTTGCTTTATTCATCAATTTCTTCTTGTGCAATATGAACAGCTTTGGCACTTTTTATTGCCACAAAGTACGAATATTTGGTCGGAAAAAGGGACCGAGATGGGATGACTGCTCTTCAACTTCTTGTATGCAATAGATCTGCTTTCAAAAGCAAGGGTGGAAGATACTTTAAGCGTCTCATCTACTCTTGTATGATGCTTCCCTTTTAGTAATTCCATATTTCACATTTAATTAGCAAACATGTATATTATATGAAGTCTCATCTTTTCTAGTATATGTTAGCACCAAGGATCCTCTAGAGTGAAATCTTCCTAAAGTTTCCTAGAGTACTACATTGTGTGGTTGAGATTTACTGGCAAGTCACATCAGAAAAATTGATGTGACTTGCCAATAAATCTCAACCACACAATGTAACACTCTAGGAAACTTTAGGAAAAAATCACTCTAGAGGATCCTTGCTCATATGTTAGAGCTTAAAAACGGAAATTTGATTATTTTTCAGGTGTCTCAATTGAAGAAGATACAAATATTTCGACAAAAGGTAATGAAATATATAGACACATGGGAAAGTTTGTAACTTGTTTCAAATATTTTAATTTTCAGCACTTCTATACTCATTTTTTTAAGCATAAAATTGTTTATTTTAATTTACATGTTTCTCACCTACACACTTGCTTAAGTAATGAGACATAAGTACAAAAATGGCGAAATTTACAGTCCTGTTCATCAACACATTTTTGTTAATTGTTCCAGTCTTGACTAAGTGTCATGGTTTAGAGAACCAACTAGGCCTAGTCTAGTTGGCTACCGTGATTCTCCTAAAAGTTTAATCTTAAGGGAAGGTTATTGTACAAGCGCAGAATAACTTCTCGTATAATCCCGTTGATCAAGTATGAGTTCCTTCGTCGCTTTGCTCCCTAAAAACACAAATGTGAGCTAGTCGGTGGGTATGTGCCAGATACCTCTCCGATGCCTAAGTCAGAAAAATAGGCAAAAAACTCTGTGTATTCGAGAGTCAAAATTGTGATACCTATATATAGGTTCTGTCATGAGCTGTTATAGTTTTTGCCTGGCACAATCCTAGTAGGACTCTTATTCCTCAATGTAGAGTCTTCCTAGGAATCATACTCCTAAAAGATAATGTTTATCCCTCAACACCCTCCTCACTGCTTAAACCAAGTGAGATAGTTTAACCACAGTTGGATAACAATATGACCGAGCTAACACTAGCCCTTTGTTATACTTAATCCAACGCCTTCATATGCAACACATAGCTCGGCTCTTGTTCACTTATACCTCGGTTTTGTTTGTTTAGACCGAGCTAACTGCAGCTAGCTTTGACCGAGCTAACAAGGGCGAGGTCCACCTTATGAAGCCCAAACACCTCGGCTCTTAACTCGGTCCAGATTTCTCCTGGTCCAAGCTCGTTAGTTTTTAGACTGAGCTACGACAGCTCCGGTCCGATGTGCGGCCCAATTTCCAAAGAAGCCTCTTCCTTAGCTCGGTCCAATTTATTTATAAATTACCCTCTCAATTATTGAATTAAAGAGGCAATCACTTGATACTTTGCAAAAGTAAAAATGTTAACTCTCATATGTGCTAATCTAACAATTAGCAACTAACTTTCGTCAATAAAAAAACAAAAGAAAATGTATCACGGTTTAGAGATTAAAAAAAAATATATATCTTAACTGCGAATTAGCACACATCTAGAGATATTCTTATACAAATTTGTCTTGGGGATTTCACTAATAATAGTAGATATGCTAAGACTAGTGCGTTCGTGTATGCAAGTCATGGCGATCAACATTTGTATATATTCGTATCCTTTTAAGAATGTTTAAACTTGAAGGTGTTATACAGATACAATTGTTGCACTACAATGATCTGAATCATTTGATGGTTCAAAATTAGCCACTACATGAACATGCACGTATATATTAGTTAAGATTAATTACACTTTTGATTTCTAAATTATGCAATTTGTGTTATTTTGATTCCCCAATTATTTCACCAACACATTAGCGGTCTAAAAAGTAAATTCAAGAAGTGAATTTGTAAATAATTTTTCTATAAATAGTGATGCTTTAAAACATATTTGATGATAGGATAACTTCAAAATTTTAACATAAACTTCCTTCCATGACTACACCGTTAACGGACCAATTGAATTGACAAATTTACCAACTAAGGTGTATTTTTACCAAACTGCACTGTCTTTATCAAAGAAGACGAGTGAGCCCGATGAATGAGAACAATATATAAAGAAAAAAAATTACAATACATGAAGTAGTTTTAAAAACTTTGTCAATAACTTCTACATTTTTTTAAATTCATTGGTTAGGCACACCAAGTCATTGTGTACCAATTTCTCCTCATTCTCATGTCATCTGCATCGTAACTCCGTTCCTCTGCCTTCGTCGATTCACCACCCAACACCCACTGCTTCTTCGAAGATTGAACCATAATTCGAATCAATAACAGTAAGTGTAGGTTTATACGCAAATGGGTTTGAAATTTCAGCTTTAATTGGGCCCAAGAGTGTGAACTACAGAAAATCGTGGAGGGTGTGGAGGGTGTGGCGTTTGTCGATGAGTTGTTCGACGAAAGTCTCAACTGAGTTTTGGCTTGGTTTATAAGTGCCATCCCTTGTCTGTTTTATCTATTTTACTCGTCTGCTTGTTCATTTATGTTGGAAAATAAAGGTTTTTCAACAATTTTAATTCAAAATTAAAATGGGATCCAACTACCAGTTGAAATGGGTCCGTGTGGGGTTATATTATTTTAAATGAGAAGATTACAATATAAAAATAATAAGCTGAAACTATTGAGTTGTAAATGAGAAATTGTCTCATAAAGTAAATATCAATAAAAGTTGGGCTTGAGTTTAGGTTTAGACTTGAACTTAGTCTTAGACTTAGTCTTAGGCATGGGCTAGGTTGTGCTATACTGGGCTAAGCTTGTCTTGTGCATATGTTTTTGACTAAGTTTGGATCAGGTGGTGACCCAACACCCGTATCTATTTTGCGACCCATCTTGTTGGATTATTCAAATAGCATTATATATATTTATTTTTATATATAATGCAAAGAAAGTTTTCAACCTTTGTAATTTTAACCATAATGGTTAGGGTTGATGGCCTTGGTTAATGGTATTTGATAGCCCTCATGATGATAGCCTCCATGGCCAGAGACTCTCCTACTTATATAAATAGAGGTTTTTCCCTTCCAACTTGATAGGATGATTTTGGAGAGATTTTTGAGATGGAAAATGAGATGGCGTTTTGAAATAATAAAGTTGGAGATGATTTTTATACCAAAAAAAATTTTCCCTATCTTTTTTTTGCTAGTTCTTTCTTTGGTTCTTTTTAGAGAGAGAGTGTTGTCATTGTCAAGTTCGTCGAAATTATTCAGAAGTTGCTTCTACTGCAGCTGGTTTCGACTATCGTATCTTGGAAGACAGACGTCGGTGTGCCTCCAGCACCCATTGGTGAGACGGCGAATCTGTTTTAAGGAAACTATGTATGTCACATGTTTCAATTTGCATCCCTTGTCTTTTGTTTTAAGTTATTTCTTGTATATTATTATGTATGTCCACGTGAATTCATCTTGTAATAAGTTCCATGATATAATGTATTTCATACATATATTTTTAGTTCTATAGTTTATTCTGTATTTCATTCTTTAATAATATAAAAAAAAATTATTTTGTCATTTCTATTTAATTTTATTTTCTATATTTTTCTAATATTATTATGGAAAAATACCTACAACTTTTATATGGCCTTTGTGCATGATGAGCACTGATCATATTGTGAAGTCCTTTTTTAAACTAGTTGTGGAAGCTTTTGTTTATAGTGGAAATCTTTATAACCTGTTGAACTCTACTGTTCTATAATTTTTTGATCATATTGTTATAACCTTGTGCATGCTAGTTCTCTGTTGAATATGCTTCTCAAACACTCTGGGTTTTACCCATTCTAAGTTCTCTCATTTTTCATTTTTCATTTTTTTTCTTCCCTTTTATACATTATTTATTATCCTTATTGGTGGTGCCCAAATTTAGGGAGCCAGGTGAACAGAAGGGGGAGGTGTGGCAGTGGTAGTGGGTGGCCATGGTCCGGTTGTGAATGAGTGTAGAGAGATGAAAATAGCAGAGAGTGAAGAGGAAGGGTAAAATTGGAGTTCTATTTTATAAAACGGTGATTCGATTAAAAAGCTCACCTTTTTCTAACAGAATGGACTAAAATGTTTTGCAAATTTGAAATTTATGGGAGGTGGGTGTAGTTATGTCAAGAACCTCAAGGGAGGTCATTCTAACTTACCCTATTCAATATTTTGGGCACAAAATTGACATAGTTGAAATGTTGAGGACCGGAATGACCAAAAGCCGCATAATTGAGGGGGACCAAAAATGTAAGGGTAATGATATACAAACATAATTTGTAAACCGAAACTTCATACAAAATGATGTGATCCATTTATATCCATTCATTGCAGGGAATTGGGAAGTGCCTTTGTGGGAAGCAATTCGGAAGGAGAAAGAAAAAAATGTAATGGCTTTGAGACTTGCCAAGTTCTTAATAACAAAAGATACATCATGGAGAACTACTAAACGAGTGGAAGATCAGTATGAGCCTAAGACCCATGAATATGGAGAAGAGACCTCTTCTCTGCGAGAGGAAATAGAGAAAGAGAATGAAGAACAAAAACCACCAAGAAGTATTGAGACTACCAACAAGCGGATTGCTGAAACGCCATTGTTTTTGGCAACCAAGTCAGGCTGTGTGGAGATCTTTAAAGAGATAATCCAGCTGTACCCATGGGCAGTTGAACATATTGATCACAAAGGGCGTACAGTTTTACATGTGGCAATAAAGTACCGCCAAATAGAGATATTTAAAATTGTGGAGAAAATGGAAGTTCCAATGAGGAGGCTGGTGCGAAAGATCGACCACAATCACAATACAATTCTACATATGGTTGGGAAAAAGAGAAAGGATCATATGCCTCAAGAGATGGAAAGTGCTGCTCTCCAATTGCGCAAGGACATGCTCTTGTTTGAGGTGCGTGTTCTTCTATGGTTCCATACATATGCTTATAAACAGCCATTTCTTGTATTGTAAGAGATTTGTCTTGTATTGCTTTTTAATCCACCCAAGTTAACCCTTAAAATTTTTAACATGGTATTTGTGTTGGGTCTTCAGAGGATTCGTGGGCCACTCTCCGCCCCAAGCCTATTTAGTTTCCTAATCAGATTGTTTTATGCAGCATGTAAAGAAAATCTGCCCTAGCCATTTAACAAAGCACATCAACTCTGATGGGCACACTGCAGAAGAGCTATTTGCTAGGAAAAATAAAAAACTTTGCCATGAGGCCAAAGAATGGCTTAAGCGTACAGCAGAACACTGCTCCCTTGTTGCTGTGCTCATTGCCACTGTTGCCTTTGCTGCAGCCTACACAATACCAGGAGGGCCCAATCAAAAGACCGGTATTCCACTTCTCCTCAACCAACCTTTCTTTGCTGTGTTCACCATGACCGATGTCCTTTCCCTTACATTCGCTTTGACATCAGTGATAATATTCCTGTCAATCCTCACATCTCCGTTTCGGTTAAAGGACTTTAAGCAGTCTCTCCCACAAAATCTAATGCTTGGTATTACATTTCTGATCTTCTCGGTGTCAATGATGATGTTGGCATTTGCTGCAACTGTGATTCTTATGATACATAAGAGAGAACAGTGGACAAAAATTGCCTTGTACACTGCTGCTTTCCTCCCAGTCTCCATCTTCGCATTCTCATACTTGCCTCTGTATATATCGCTCATGAAGACTTTCAATTACTCACTCAAGAAAATAACCATGCTTTTTCCTCAATTCACCGGTGATTCTGTTCTGTCTTGGGCTGCCAATTCATTCCATTGCCAAAAATCTATAGGCCACAATTCTCCCTAAGCCCACTCGAATTGAAAACCCTGGTTTGACAATCGCTCATAAATCTAATACATCCCCTGCTTTAGTTTGAATGGCCTTATGGAATCTTGTTTTAGTACTCTGTAGTAACACCTTGTTGATGATTTATGATATGGTTGAAATTCCAAAATATTTATGGGATGGTTACTTGCTCTTTCTAGCTAGTATTATTAATGTTTTTGTAGATTTGCTCTGTATGTAACCCTTTAGCTGGGGCTTTGTTGGGAAGCTTCTAAATACAACCACTTAATTTCTATCCACACCCACTATATGCTCTGTATACCTTGTTCCATACCCAAAAAAAAAATTAAATACTTGGATAATGAGAAATATTGTGCTAACTATGAGGCAGGTTTTGAACAACTAGTTTTTAATTACAATGTGCAAAACAGGTTTTGCCATTGTTTTTATTTTTTTATTAATTTCTTAAAAATGTGAAGTGGATCCAACAAAAGCTGCATGCTTTGGTGACAAATTTGGTGGTCAGTTTTCATGATCTGTAGAAAGGCTCATTTGAAATTGAATCACAAGATAATGTTTCAAAATGCAATTCGAAATGAAAAATGCCACTACTAAAAAAATTACTTTTTGCGACCGCTATAAACCGTCGCAAATAATAAAAAAACAGTCGCAAAAGACCTTTTGCGACGGCCCATGCGACGGCAAATGGGGGTCGCGAATGTGGGGGTGGCAAATACTTTTTGCGACGGCAAAGCAACGGTCGCAAATTATTCGCGACCCCCTAAACTACTTATGGCGACCACTATTTTTCCGTCGCAAAAAACAAAGAAAAACACTAACATGATTTTTGGCGACCATCTTGTTACCGTCGCAAAAAAAAAAAAAGAAAAAGAAGAAAAAGGTTAAGCAGTCTAAGAGTAGTAATGACAAGAATTTAGACGGGTATAGCATTGTAGTTTAATCAAGCATTCCATTTGAATCTCAAAATTGGAGTCATAATTTCTATATGAAAATTATGTTCGTAAATCATTTTACAGTCATAAAAAAGGAATTTTATTTTCCCCTCTCTCTGCCTCTTCTTTGTATTGCTGTGGTAAACATAAGTCTTAAACTGGAGGCAAACATCATAAACTTTGTTCTTAAACTGGAGGCAAAATAAGCTGTTTTTTTTTTTTTCCTGGGCTAAAGCCCATTTGTTTTCGGCTAAAAAGCGACTAAAAAATCTTTAAAAAATCAACTTTCCCACTAGAAAAAACTACATTTTTTAGAAACAATGAAAGCAACAGTTTATAGATTCTATAATATACACAAACACACACACACACACACACACACACACACACACACATATATATATATATATATTATATGAGTTTATTCAAATTGTAGATGAAAGTTTCACCTGAGGAAGATCCATGATCTTTGGGGCAGGGAATGGGGTCACGACCCTGGGTTTCTGAGGGTTCTGTAATATAAAATGTAGTATCATTTATTGAATTGATTTTGCAATCCACAATATGTCCTTGAACAAGGATTTATTTGGATTATGTATTAATGATTTGGTTCTGTGTAAACTCAACTTCTATTTATTAAGCAATCCACAATATGTATTAAGGATTTATTTGAAAATTGCCAAAAAAAGAAGAAAAAAGCAAATCAGAAATGCATTACAAACTTAAGATTTCAAGCTGAACTCAACTTCGAGGAGCAAAAACAGTTAGAAGAAACATATATCGAATAAAAAAAAAAAATTACTCTTTGAAATCGACGAATTTCAAATTCTAGGGCTGAAAATCAAATTCATCGCCTTGAATAGTAGATCATTTTCCATCATTTCCAAAATAATAACAATCTCAGCATAGTCGGCAAAATTGAATCAAAAAATGCATGCATGCTATGAAGTTACTGATATTGCTTGATTTCCAGTTCAATATTCAACTCGAAGGAACAACAAATCAATCAAAAATCAAACTCGTAATCTTTTTTTTGGAAGATAAAATTGAAATGAAAAAAAAGGAACCTGAGTGAGTTGGGAGACGAAAGAGTCGTGACTGTGAACATCAGAAGCGAAGGAGCAATGATCGATGCTACTAGAAGCGGAAAACAAGAGGCTGAAGTTGGATGCGACGGTGAAGATGACGAAATCGAATGATCTCTACTGGTTGTGATCATCAAACCTTAGTAGCTCCGGCATTGTTGTCTGCTGCTTCTCATCACAATCTTATAGAGAGAGAGAGAGAGAGAGAGATGTGTTTGTGAATCGTCGGGAAAGTGAAAGTGAAAAGGGGGTTAGGGCATAGGTATAATAAGAAAGGGGCAAAATAAATAAAAGAAAGACTAAGGTGTTGTTGTAAATATTATTTTTTGCGACCGTTTAATAGTCAGTCGCAAAAAATTAGTCGCAACAAGTCACTTTTCTAGTAGTGTGCTATTCTGAAAGTGAGGTTTATAGTGTAAATTTAAAATTGATGTGATGTGTGTGATCCATTGATGTAAATTTTTTAATATATATATATATATATATATAAATTCAAAATAGGCCAATGCGCAAAGACCTAACACAAGTATATGGGTTCTAAGGCCAAACATATTAATTAATTTTACTTCTAGTCCAAAACTAAATTATGTAAGATTGAACTCATTAATTTGAATAGGATGACGTAGCGTCAGGAAAAGTAAGTCCCCCCCTTGCCTTGATTGAATTTGGCTTCGCTACGTCCTGAATCAATCAAAAAGCTTATTGATTTGTTTTATCACATTTCATTTGGGCGAGAAGGAGGCTGTGAGTCACCTGAGCTAGGATTTGTCAGTTGGTTGATTCTCGAAATCACCTCTTGAGGAAAAAAAAACCCTTGGGTCCCAACCCACAAATGAATAGGTAGGAAGTGAGGCGAGGGTCTTTCATTAATGGGACTAAAGTTTAATATTTTACATCAAGAATATGTTTGTTATTTCTATCGGGCTGAGTCTTTGATCTTGAATATCAAGCTATAGAACTGCTCATGACTCAAAATTAAAAATTATACACTCAACCTTTAAATGAAATTATCAACACAAAAATAACAAAAGATACCTAGACATTATTTCACAAGAAACCTTTGTATCTTGTTTTTAAACGAAAAATGGATGTTATTAAGGAACTAATTACAATAGAAAAACTTTCATAGTTTCGTATTCTAGTATAGCCAATTGAGTGTGTGAACAAAATCAGACTCCTGTCATATGCAACTTGTTTTGAATCATAAAATTGTCATATTTCTATCAAAATGTTTAAGTAACTTTTGTCATAAAATTATGTAACATATACCAAAAAAATACATAACGATGTGTATTAAAGGATTCCCAACATATCTATGGAGAGAGTGGGATGCAATTTTTAATTGGAGCCACTACAAAATGGGCAAGTTGGGACACAGTGATAATGATGTGTCATCAACACAAAGCTGAGGTGTACTTACTTTTCCAACCGACCATTATGCTGTGTTTGGTTGGGGTTTTTGGGATGGGATTTGGAAAAGGAATGAGAAATGTAATCCTATTTATGTTTGGTTATAATAAAAAATATATGGGAAAAGAAAGGGGGTGAGAAATAAATAAAGAAATAGGAGACCTTTTAGGACATCAATTCTATTTTATAACCAACACAACCAAACATAGTTGGGATTTGGAATTCTATTAATTCTTTCTCCTTTTCCTTTCATTTCCATTTCCCTTTCCATTTCCCTTCCTAAATCCCCTAACCAAACACAGCGTTAAGGTTTGTTAATTTTCAGTAAGTTTTCATGCCATATTCATATGATTGATTTCGACAAGCCTATGTTTTAAGTCAACCTATGGGGGCTGCACAAAACTTTAAGGCTCTCTCCTAATTGAAAACATAAACATACTCTTAAATTTGATAGAGCGGTGTTAATTAGTGAAAAAGTACATACAAGTCATGATAATTCACTTACATATTGTAATAATTTTCCTTAAACTACATTATCTGAATAGAGGCAGCTGAGGCCACCTAAAAATAAAAAATAAAAAATTATCAAGTGAAAACATAAGACATGATCGAGGATTCTGGCGATCTGGCTATCAGTTATTAGCCAAAGCAGTACTTATGTTGAACATATTGCACTAATTTAGGTAATTCAAAATTAAGTATTTGTAATATTGACTTTGATCTATTTTTCGGCTTTGGGTGGAATATGATTGATTTAACATCCCAAGCACAAAGCTTCTAAACTTCCACTTGCATATTCAATATTGTTTGAGGCTCTTCCAAATTCTAGGGAATAAAATACATTTATATTTAGATGGATAGAGCGGGGTGGAATTTTTAATGGAGAGCCACTACAAAATGGTCCAAACCAATTGGAACAATGATAATAATGATAAGGATGATGATGATGGTATTGGTGTAATCAACATAAAGCTGAGGTTAATTAACTCCTTAAACTCTTCCAACCGACCAATAAGGTTTTTTAATTATATATCAAATATTTTGTCAAAGCTTATGTTTTAAACAACCTATGGCTGCACAACACTTCAAGGCTTTCCCAATTGAAAGCATAAGCATGCTCTTACACTTGACAGAGAGCTCGTGTGATTTGTGAAATTTAGTATATTCTAATAAAAAATTATAAATTATAACTAAGACCTTTAGACTCAATGGATGATTTGAAGCACAAAAAAACTAATAGAATACTCAACTGGCAATTTGTGATATTTTACAATAAATATATACATATATATATATATGTATGTATGTGTGTGTTTGTGTGTGTGTGTGTGCACGGGCGCTCTTAACTATTAAGATCAAAGAAGATTATTTCCATTCAATATCTTCTCTTTTTTTTTTTTTTTAATTTCCAATATCGATCAAAACCATGTTTTGCTTGAAAAACTCTCAATAACAGAGGTAATTAATCTGATAAAAATTTGCAGATCACAACTGGTTTAACTATTGTAACATATCAAAAGGAAAGTAAGACATCAACTGCTAACTTTACAAGTGTTGAATTTAGATTTTACATTTGTGCAAGAAAGTGTGTGTGTGTGTGTGTGTGTGTGTGTGTGTGTGTGTGTGGGTGTTGGGGGGGAGAAGAAGAAGGAATGAAAAAAAGTAAATGAAATAGAAGTTTTTTGTTTTTTTTTTAATACAAATCTTTTTTTTTTTCTTTATGAAATTCTTCATGAAAAAGTTAAAAATCTCAAGATATTGATTCGGAATTATATTTCAATTTAAAATAATAAATAACAATCCCAATCAAATAATCAAAGCAAATCGGTACAACGATTTAATGTGAAAAAAATCACAAGTAGGGTGCATCCAATTGTGATAAAAAATCACGGACCAAAATTACAAAACAATCTACTAAAAAGATAAAAAGTAATTATACATGAGTACTCTCAATTACCTAGCGAATCCACGCCTTGAACCAAATCCGATGTGCCTCTTCCACCACTGTCTTCATCTTGGAATTGTCTTGCCCAAGGTTGATGTCGAATCCACGACGATAAGCCACTCTAGAATCCACCAAAGTTTTAGGCTCAAGTTCTCCGGAATCCACCGAAAAACACCTCTCTCTTTTGTGAATGTAATAAAAAAAACAACTCCTTGATGAATTCAATATTAAGCTCGTAGATTCAGTGATCACTCTCAAATTATCAAGGAAACACTTAAAAAATACCCTCCACTGTACCACACTTGCATTTTCTTTCTCTCTGAAAGTCTGGACAGGGTTAAACCCTAAAAATAGCTGTCACACCCTAAGCTCTGTGACAACGCCGCACACTCATTTAAGTGAGCATGCAAGGCTAAGAGTCCAACACATAACCAATAATGTAAAATACTCAAATTAAATCCTTAAATATCATAATGCTAAAATCTATAAAAATAGATAATTTTTATCATATGAAATTGTCCACCAAGTCCACTAATATAATCCACTAACCAACATAATAAACCAAGTACTTAAATCATAGTCCTACTCTCGGCACTCCCCCCAAGTAAAAACCCTGCACAGCTCTATTCCTCAGAATCTGAAAAAAATAAATAAAATAAGGGTAAGCTAGACAGCCCAGTAAATAACCAACCATCACTGCTAGCTGGATCAAGTATACAAAAAAATAAATAGTCGATAACCAATAAATATAATTTTTGCTACAATTCAATAAATGAACAATTATTCGTAAGATGGTTTCATAGCTAAAAAATAAACAATGTACAATACATTTTAATTGAAAAGACAACAAGATAATTCAGCGTAAATTCGTCGTTCAAATCGATGGTTCAATATTCAGATGGTTCAATGATTTGATTCACAAAACCCAAGTCTTGATGACTACGGTCACTTAGCCTGTGACAAGGCCCAAAACCACACATAGGCCGGTGGTAAAGCCCCAAAAGAAACTAGTTTCTGTGCCAATAAATAACCCCCATTGGTTAGGGTCTAAATCATAGTCAGACTAGAGTAATGTTCAAAATTCAAACAATACACAAATTTTAAATAAAATATTCAATATTTTCAGAATAAACATTTAATATAATTTTCAGAATAGTTCCACAAAATATTCGAATAATTTTCATAATAATATTCGATGCTGTTTTATAGTTGACCCATATTTTATTTTAAGAGAACAGGAAGGCTATAAATAAATACTTATAATTTTAAACGATTCAATAGGAATAAAAATGTACCAACAGTGATAGAGGGTTACTTACTCCAAACGCTTAGAAATAATATTCCAACACCAACTCCAAACACCCAACTCCGTCACTTCAATCACACAAACCTAATAAACAAAACCTCAAATAAATTAATATTTTTGCGTGTTACATACACCCACAAAAGCTCCACCATATTAGATTAATGTATTGCTTTAATATCCAAGTGATTAAACCATTCAACCCAACTTTATAGCCAAACACACCGTTACCCATGATACAAAATTCCATTGTTTCTATTACCCACCCAAAGTTTCACTTACACATTGTACCTAATTCTCAAAACTTAAGTAGGCACCTATAGATCTTCCAAATTCTCTTAATGCATTGATTGTTAAATTCCTCAACATAAACTTAATAATTTACAGTAAAGACAGATTTTATTTTAACCAATGGGTGTCCCAAAATCACCAACATGCTGCCTCCAATCCCTATTGCAGCCTGACTTGAACCTCTTTTCTCTTTTTCTTTTCTTTTTTCTTTTACCTTCTCAAACCCTAGTCGCCTATGGAGCAATTCCCAGCCTTTATTTTGTTTGTTTTCCAAGACTTAAAGCCACAACAAGTGGGCTGATTAACCTAATTTCTCAAAGTTACAAAATTACCCATCTAAGTAATAGGAAATATAATGCCATCTCATAACTAATTCTTTGATATTAATAAATGACCCATATAAATTAATTTAATTATTAATCTATCCAATAAAATAATCCTACACACAACTTGGGTTTTACAATAGCGAACGATACACTTTATAGAAAACATGATTGCGAAGATCGCTCGAGCGCACACTTCACCGCTAGAGTGGTGTGAGTAAAGGTGGTGTAAAACATATAAACTGATCACTCGAGTGCACATTTCACCACTTGAGTGGTGAAACATCTTTCCCAGAAGTTCAGTGTAACGACCCTTATTTTTCTTAAGTCATTATTTATTATTATTATTATTATTATTATTATTATTTTATTTTATTTTTGACTTTATTAATTATGTGGATATATGAGAATTTAAAATGTTATTTAATTAATTTAATGTGATAGTTAATTATATATAATTAATTTGAAATATTTATATATGTATATATATTTTTTATATATAAAAGGTGTTAGGGTGATAATAGGAAATTATGTTGTAATAGTTATTAGGTTATCAACATAAGATGCAAAACAAGAAGAAAAAAAGAAGGAAAATGAGAGAGAGAGAGAGAGAGAGAGAGAGAGAGAGAGAGAGAGAGAGAGAGAGAGAGAGAGAGAGAGAGAGAGAGAGAGAGAGAGAGAGAGAGAGAGAGAGAGGGGGGGTAAGGTAGAGAGAAGAAATAAAAGGGTTAGGGTTTTATTTCAGTGACTTTATTAATTCTTCAAGTATTTCTTGGATTTTCAAAAAATATATTATGTTTGCAAAACTTACTTTTCTTGATTTATGTTTATGTTGTTGTTATTTATTTATTTATTATTTGATATTGTATTTGTATGAAGATGATGGATTGATTTCAATTACTTTAATTAGTTGTGTAAGGTTTAGGGTTTATATATATATATATATATATATTTATTTATTTTATGGATGTAATCACACTCATGAATATATGAAATTAAAATAAATTAGGAACCTATAAATAAATTTCGAATACTCCACATGACTCCATAGATTGTTGTTTTATTTGAGTGCTGGTGTGAAATAGTGTAAAAAAAAAAAGTGAGGATTATGAGATTTATTTGAATGTCTTAAGCTCGGCATTGTTGTGTTTGTTCTCATGAGTAGATGAGGGGTTGTATATATATATATATATTGTTGTCTCGTTCTCAGGAGTAGACGAGTGCTTTGATTTACGGGCATACGTATATGCTAATCGTCCGGGGAGTGTGGGTCAAACTCGGGACGATATCCCCGTGCAAGTTTGGCTTCGGAGCAGTGTTAGGTATACGGAAGGCACATGAGATATATGTGTAGGCTGGAAGTGAAGGGTCGAAGTGGTGGAGTTAAGGTATAAAGAATTAAATATGAACTTATTGGTATAATTTAAATTGTATTGATTTATACATCTTGAAAAATAGTAAACGACCTCAATAAATTACGAAATTTGGGCAAAGGCATATATACATAATTTTAGACAACTTTTGTATTTTAAGTTTTTACTAAAAAGATCGATTAGAACTTGTAATCGGATGATTTTAGTTACAATAGTTTTTATTCATTTTAGCACTGTATATTTTAAATGTTGTTTTAACCCACCAAACGAGCTTATTTTTATTGATTTCGCGTAAACTAAAGTAAAACATTATTTTGAACACTTTTGTGTTTTGAACTTCTCTGGAAAAAAATCATCTTAGGGCAGTTGCTATTCATTTTCAGCTGTAGATTTTTCGGTCGAATTCCGTCTAGATTCTTCTATCAAGTTTTTCTTTCAACCTGTTCAGTTTCTGCTAAATTCTTTCACATTACCTTTTAGGAAATTTGATTATGTACAACTTTTGTTCTTTGAGTTTTGGTCATTTCGAATGATTTAAACATGAAACGGTATATTTTTATACTTCTTCAGCAATTTACTTATGATTAAATTATGCTAACTTTATTTTTTTACAGAATGGTAGATCTTACTGACTTTTCATGTAGGTTTGATCCATCATATTTTTATTTTTATTTTGTTTATTTTGTACTCAATTTATATTTAGTTGTGTACATGCAAGAAATTAAATGCCACCGTATCTCAAAAAACTACCCATTCGTCTCGGTCTTGGTGCAGGTAGAACTACTTGTCTTGTCCCGTAACAAAAATTAAATGTATTTTTGTTTGTGTTTGGTAGACACGTGGGTGTCAAACATTTGTACTCATACCAATATACTTGTATACTGACCCATTTTGTCTCTTGGCAACTCGGGTGCATTCTGTTTGAGTGCAGTCGAGCTTCCTTTGCAGGATTAGTTAAGACTACGGTGGTGACAAGAAATAATTACGATTGTAGGACATATCTTTCGGACTTCTTTGTTTTCTGGAGTTTAGGGTTGATATTAGTTTATTTTTATTTTTTTTTATGACTTTAGTATTTTGATAGTTTGGCATTATAGGTTATTTTCTAACTTTACATTATTTAAGTTGTTTTGATTATTAGTTGTTACTTTAATGTTAGAGATATTGGATAGTCATGAATTTATGATGGATGGTTTGGTTGGTGTTAATTTTTTTATTCCCTATATTTTTTTCTTGAGTATTGAAATTTATTTAAACCTTATGGAGACGAGAACATTTAGATTTTTGTTTCAACCCTAGGATTTGAATGATGGTATATTGATTAGGGTTTAATCCTAATTTAATATTTAATTATCTAAATTTTGGGGCATGACATTCAATTTACAGACAGAGATACTAGATGCTCCTATCACCGCTCGAGTGCACAAACGACCGCTCCTCATACATAGTCAGTGAAATGACAAGTATAAAAACCTTAAGATCACAAACTCCTCTGCATAGGCATAATTCAGGTTGGATTTACATCTAAACACTCACATCCTCACCAAGCGAATAAAATTATAAGGAGTTTTGTCAAATAGAAATGTTAATTACAAAAACTTAACACTTCACAAATTCAATATTCACAAAGATATTGGATGAGCTAAAAATCCTAACCAATCAAAATGCGACAGACATAGTTGGATTTGATAAAGATATTATTCTAAAAGGTTAGTTTTTCATATATGATTGAAAGAAGCACAATTTTATCACTCCATTCAAACAAAGATGATTAATGTGTTGTGACAAATAGATTTGAAAGAGGCTCGCATGCAACTATGTGACTCATTCATGCATGTTGTTATCATTGACTAATGTGTAAGAGAGATGCCAAACGGAGTTGTTGAGTAAAATATGGTGGAGGGGTCAAAAACAATGACTCCGATGACTTTGTCACCATGCAATTGATTGGCATCATAAGCGTGAAGTTTTTTAAATTATATACATGTCTGTTACGATGAGGTTGAGCTCATGTAATTATTGTTGAGCATATATATTTTTCAAATGATTTCTTTGTTGGCAATAAAATATTACAAGAAAGGAAAAAAAAAAAAAAAAAAAAAAAAAAACCACGAATATGCATCAATTAAGGAAAGTCAAAAAGCTTTTATACCCAATGCGATGCGTGGAACATGCTCATGCTATAGAGCAGTTAGTACAAGAAACCAACCAACAAAAGCAAAACTCCCAAAATAGCCTAAACTCATAAGTCAAAAATTCATTTATGCCGTGTTTGGTTGGGGAATTTGAGGAAAAATTTGATAAGAGAAATAGAAAAATTGGGTGAAATGTGAATAAAACTTACCTATATTTTACCTAGTTTCACACATCTTTTCCTTTTCCATTTCTAAATTACTCCCCAAATTTCCCAACCAAACACAGCGTGAATTTTTCCGAAACATATTTAAGCTTTGTTTGGCATTGACTAATATAGTCAATTTTTTTGTGGTGAAACTTTTTTAGTCTGAATTTTTTAGCCTCTTTTGGTTTGAATTTTTTGACTTTTTTAACTGTTGCGAGAGAAAAGTATAATGATTATAGGTTGGATGTGATATTTTGTCTTATTAACTTATTTTGTCATTTTGTACTTTTTTAACCCCAAAATAATAGCTAAACCAGAGCTTAGATTCTTCGAAACACTTGCACTTGAAAGAGAAAATTTGAAATAATTGCGCCTGTAAATGGAAATGGAAAAACATATGTCCTTTTACCATCAGGTTAATTTGGTTCAGCTAACTCCATCAAATTGACGGGGGAAAATATATATATATATATATATATATGTGTATAATGTATTTATAAATTTTAGGTAAAATTTCTTATGTGACCCTATCAAACTGAACAAAAATATATATATAAATGAGGTTAATGTAATCTTTTTGTTTCTTAGTTTAGGTCAATCTATTTTTTGGCTACTAATTTGGAGTCAATATATTAAACAAGCAAACAAAATTACAAATTAAATTTGGAGAAATTGAATCAAGTTGCCATTAATCAGTTTATATATATATATATATATATATAAATCATTTAGTAGAAGTTGGTTTGATGTAATTTAATTTGCGGAAAAAATTAATGACTGTGTTGATAATTAATTTATGAAAGACCTATTTAGTAGAAGTTGGAACAGTATATTTTTATACTTCTTCAGCAATTTACTTATGATTAAATTATGCTAACTTTATTTTTTTACAGAATGGTAGGTCTTACCAACTTTTCATGCAGGGTTGATCCACCATATTTTTATTTTTATTTTGTTCATTTTATACTTAATTTATATTTAGTTGTGTACATGCAAGAAATTAAATGTCACCGTATCTCAAAAAACTATCTATTCGTCTCGGTCTCGGTGCAAGTAGAACTACTTGTCTTATCTCGTAACAAGAATTAAATGTACTTTTGTTGTGTCTGGTAGACACGTGGGTGTCAAACATTTGTACTCATACCAATATACTTGTATACTGACATGTTTTGTCTCTTGGCAACTCGGGTACATTCTGTTTGAGTCACTATTACAAAAACAAAAAAGATCACACTTTTTTTTGTGTGATGTATGTTATATGATCACATCTTTTAAGTTTTATTAAAGTGTGATCTTTGGGAGTGTGATTAAAAAGGGTTATTTTTAATCACACATTTTAAGTGTGATTAATAACATTTAGATCACACCTTTTAAGTGTAATTAAAAATATTTAAAAAATGTGATTAATAATATTTCGATTACACCTTTTAAGTGTGATTAAAAATATTTAGATCACACCTTTTAAGTGTGATTAATAACATTTAGATAAAAAAAATATTACACTCGCTAACTTCTCATTTGCTCTTGTGGAGATTTGAACCATCAACCCTTTCACACCATAAACCTTATACAACACACTCTTTCCACTACACCTCTATAACACCATATGATTATATATGCAACATATATTATTTATATAGTACATAGACTCGTATTAATATAAAAGTATATATATAAAGATAATTATTTTTTATTGAACATAATTTATGTAAAAATAAATATTATTTACTAGAAAAAAAAGAGACCACTTTTGGCGACTAAACATAATTTTAGTCGCCAATTCTATACTTTTGGCTACTAATTATTTTTAGTCGTTAAAAAATTTAATTCCCGGGCTAAAATTACCACTTTTGGCAACTAAACTTTTTTTTAGTCGCCAAAAAACCTCACTTTTGGCTACTAAACATCTTTTTAGTCGCCCAATACCTCAGTTTTGGCTACTAAATTTTTTTTAGTCCCCAAAAAATCTCACTTTTGGCTACTAAAATTTTTTTAGTCAACAAAAGCCTCACTTTTGGCGACCAAGCATCTTTTTAGTCACCCAATACCTTACTTTTGGCTACTATTTTTTTTTAGTAGCCAAAAAGCTTTACTTTTGGCTACTAAAATTTTTTTAGTCAATAAAAGCCATGTATGGGCAACCAAATAGATTTTTAGTCGCCAAAATCTATACTTTTGGCTACTAATGCTTTTTTAGTCTCCAAAACCTATACTTTCAGCGATCAAATGTGCTTTTTTAGTCGCCAAAGATGCTTTTTCTTGTAGTGGAGTGTAATTAAATATATATATATATATATATATATATAATTACACTTATTTAAAAAGTGTGATTAAAAAGTAGTAATGTATATATAATCACACTTTAATTAGAAGGTGTGATTAAAAAATATATAAATAATCACACTTTAATTAGAATGTGTGATTAAAAAATATATATATAATCACACTTATTTAAAAAGTGTGATTAAAAAGTAGTAGTATATATATAATCACACTTTAGTTAGAAGATGTGATTAAAAAATATATAAATAATCACACTTTAATTAGAATGTGTGATTAAAAAATATATATCTAATCACACTTATTTAAAAAGTGTGATTAAAAAGTAGTAGTGTATATATAATCACACTTTAATTAGAATGTGTGATTGAAAAAAAATATATATAATTACACTTAATTGAAAAGTGACATAAAAATAAATATTATCACACTCAATCAAATTAAGTGTGATTAAAATATCAATCTAATTTTTTTTATCACACTTCCAATAAAAGTGAGATATTTTTTTTTGTCAAAGTGTGATCTTTAACTATTTTTGTAGTAGTGAGTGCAGCTAAGCTTCCTTTGCAGGATTAGTTAAGACTGCGGTGGTGACAAGAAATAATTACGATTGTAGGACATATCTTTCGGACTTCTTTGTTTTCTGGAGTTTAGGGTTGATATTAGTTTATTTTTATTTTTTTTTATGACTTTAGTATTTTGATAGTTTGGCATTGTAGGTTATTTTCTAACTTTACATTATTTAAGTTGTTTTGATTATTTGTTGTTACTTTAATGTTAGAGATATTGGATAGTCATGAATTTATGATGGATGGCTTGCTTGGCGTTTGTTAATTTTTTTATCCCCTGTATTTTTTTCTTGAGTATTAAAATTTATTTAAACCTTATGGAGACGAGAACATTTAGATTTTTGTTTCACCCCTAGGATTTGAATGATAGAATATTGATTGGGGTTTAATCCTAATTTAATATTTAATTATCTAAATTTTGGGGCATGACATTCAATTTACAGACAGAGATACTAGATGCTCCTATCACCGCTCGAGTGCACAAACGACCGCTCCTCATACATAGTCAGCGAAATGACAAGCATAAAAACCTTAAGATCACAAACTCCTCTGCACAGGCATAAAATTATAAGGAGTTTTGTCAAATAAAATTATTAATTACAAAAACTTAACACTTCACAAATTCAATATCCACAAAGATATTGGATGAGCTAAAAATCTTAACCAATCAAAATGCAACAGACATGGTTGGATTTGATAAAGATATTATTCTAAAAGGTTAGTTTTTCATATATGATTGAAAGAAGCACAATTTTATCACTCCATTCAAACAAAGATGATTAATGTGTTGTGACAAATAGATTTGAAAGAGGCTCGCATGCAACTATGTGACTTATTCATGCATTTTGTTATCATTGACTAATGTGTAAGAGAGATGCCAAACGGAGTTGTTGAGTAAAATATGGTGGAAGGGTCAAAAACAATGACTCCGATGACTTTGTCACCATGCAATTGATTGGCATCATAAGCGTGAAGTTTTTTAAAATATATACATGTCTGTTACGATGAGGTTGAGCTCATGTAATTATTGTTGAGCATATATATTTTTCAAATGATTTCTTTTTTGGCAATAAAATATTACAAGAAAGGAAAAAAAAAAAAAAAAAAAAAAAAAAAAAAAACCACGAATATGCATCAATTAAGGAAAGTCAAAAAGCTTTTATACCCAATGCGATGCGTGGAACATGCTCATGCTATAGAGCAGTTAGTACTAAGAAACCAACCAACAAAAGCAAAACTCCCAAAATAGCATAAACTCATAAGCCAAAAATTCATTCGACAATGCTAGGTAACTCAAATTTTTGTGGCTCAAATGGCTCAAATCTGTCAAAACGACGTCGTTTTGACAGATTTTGAGTGTAAAACGACGTCGTTTTGATAGATTTGAGCCATTTGAGCCACAAAAATTTGAGCTACCAAACATTTTCCAAATTCATTTATGCTGTGTTTAGTTGTGTTTGGTTGGGGAATTTGAGGAGGAATTTGGAAAGAAAAATAGAAAAGGTAGGTGAAATGTGAATAAAATATACTTATATTTCACTTACTTTCACACACCTTTTTCCTTTCCCTTTCCAAATCCCTCTCCAAATCTCCCAACCAAACACAACGTCAGATTCTTTTTTCCAAAACATATTTAAGCTTTGTTTGGCATTGACTAATATAGTCAATTTTTTTGTGTTGGAACTTTTTTAGTCTGACTTTTTTAGTCTCTTTTGGTTTGAATTTTTTGACTTTTTAAACTGTTGCGAGAGAAAAGTATAATGATTATAGGTTAGATGTGATATTTTGTCTTATTAACTTATTTTGTCATTTTGTACTTTTTTAACCCCAAAATAATAGCTAAGCCGGAGCTTAGATTCTTCAAAACACTTGCACTTGAAAGAGAAAATTTGAAATAATTGCGCCTGTAAATGGAAATGGAAAAACATATGTCCTTTTACCATCAGGTTAATTTGGTTCAGCTAACTCACTACAAGAATTTACATATTTTGCGACCACTTTTGCCGACCAAAAAAATTTTAATCACAAAAAAATGACATTTGGCGACCAAATATTAATTAGTCGCGAATGATCATTATTTTTGGCGACCAAATATTATTGGTCGCAGAAAGTTATATTTTGGCGACCAAAAAATGAGTTGGTCGCAGAAATTGGTATACTTTTGCCGACCAACTACAAATTTGGTCGCGAAAGGTCACATATTTTTTGGCGACCAAAAATTTGATCGCCAAACACTTATTTTCAGCAACCAAAAAAAATTAGTCGCCAAATTAGTACTTTTAGCGACTAATATTTTAGTCGCCGTTGATTGAGATTTGGCGACTAAAAAGTTTGTCGGCGAAGGTACCTTTTTTGCGACTAATCTGGTCATTTGGTCGCGAAAAATTTGGGAGGGAAATTTGAAACATGAGGAGGAAAATGAATACCAATTCGTAAGAAATGAGATTATCCATTCCCGCCACTGCCATACGGGAATGAGATTATACATTTAACTCTTGGGCTTTTTATAATCAAAAGAACTAGGGTTCGTCAAAAGGCACATAAAAGAGAGAGAGAGAGAGAGAGAGAGAGAGAGAGAGGGGTGGAGGGGAGAGGGAGAGTGGCTGACCATAACCCTTGCTCCACCATTATTGCTCTTTCTGTAGTAAGAAACAAAGGCAAAGGCAAAATCAAAAGCCCCATCACTATTTTGAACCATTGAATTGCCTTCCTCTAAATCCCTCAAATGCGTCCATCAATCACTTACTCTGCAATTTTTCCAGTCGACAAGACGACCGAATCGACATGTCGAAGTATCGAGAAGCTTTCGCGAAGAGGATAGCCACAGCTGGTCTCAAACCTCATCCCCGTATCGGTCTCTCTCACCATACTCTCCTTTATTCGTTTGAGTAAATATTTGAATTTGTTGAGTTTATTTGTTTTCGTTTTCATGGATGAATTGGATTCTGGACTGTTAAATTTCACCAATCGTTGGGCTTAGGGCTACGGCTACAGTTTCTCTGTTGTTGTATCTGTGTTGTCTAGGCTGTCTCCGCACTGTGCTGCCTCTGTGTTTGTTGAATTGGCCTTTTGTGGCTTGTTTCTCTCATTTGCTGGTTGCAGTTTTCTTTTTGTTGTTGGCTTTTTTGTGTAAGACCCCTATCCTCTACTGGACATGGTTCTTGAACAATATTTTGTTCGGTTTGCTCTGTGTGGTGCCTATGCTCAATGAAGATGGTTGAAGGCAGGTTTTGTTAGTTAGTTTGTTAATTTTTTTTCCTTCTTTTAGATGTTTTTTTTGTTGGCTGTTGTTGTGTGGCTTTGCTTCAGTGGTTTCGTTACATGTGGCTTCTTAGCTGTTGTGTTGTGTGGGTAGGGCCTAGGGCATGCCCCCTATAAACTTGTAAATTTTTTTGTTCTATTTTATGTCTTATTCACCCAAAAAAAAAAAATCACCAACCGAAGCCAATTAGTTGTTCGCATTAGGCAATACCAGTGAGATTTTACTTCATTCTTTCCAAATGACCTAAATTTGAGCAAATATCAAAATGAGGAATCATTAAAAAGTGAGTATTTTCCTTAGCTACTTTATTTGGTAATTGGGAAACAGAGGATAGTCTATAAAAACCAAATCTTGAATCTTTTTTTTCTTCTATATTTTCTGAAATAATTTTTAGCTTTCACTCTGAATATTTCTTCTCCTCCTAAGTAGTTGCAACCTGCAAGGCAGTTCTATTATATTGAACAATTCTTAACCAAGATGAAATCATATTTTCAAATTCTAACTGCTCTAAATTTTTCTTGTTAGGTGAATATGAGCATTGCAATACTTCCATTTTCACAAGAGTTTAACTGGAACGGTGCAACAGCTGGTCTCATTTAGTCTTCCTTTCTGGGGCTATCTCCCCACTCAGCTTGACTCAAACATTGGCAGTTTTACTGCAATACTTCCAATGTCACAAGAGTTTAACTAGAACAGTGCAACAGTTGGTCTCATTCACTTTTCCTTTTTCTGGGGCTATCTCCTCACTCGGGTTGACTCAAACAATGGCAGTTTTTGCTTTTTAGAAAAGGCAATTTTAGAATTTATGTAAAACTCCATAAAAGTGCTTTTTCTGACTTCCACCACCCGCATATATGGTTCTAAGGGGTTTAAAATTGTTTTTTTTTTTTTTCACTAACTCAGAACTAGCAATTGGTTCTAATCTTCAAATGTCATTTATATGTTGTATCAACCCTAATACTTGGACTTTTAGAATTGTAATGCAAATATATCTAGCGTGCACACACATACTCACACAACCCTTCTTGTTTATCACCTGTAGTGGGTCTTGGTCCTTTTATCTGGAAACAATTAACAGTCACGATTTTGAATCTGTATGTCTCTGGCTGTCATCATCTAAGCCAGTGGTTGAAATTGTAATCCACATACTTTGGTGATTGTACATTTGAAATAGTGATCAACTCTTCATTGCTCTTGATGAGATATTGTCCTTCCATGTAATTTTTTTTTTTATTGAATAATTCTTGCCATCCTTCTTTACTAACTAGATTTTTTTTTATATTTCTTTAGCAAATAGATTCTTGGAGGTATCTGGGCAAATAAAATTAGTGGGAAACTAGTATTGGGTTTTGGAGTGATCTGGTCGTCAGCTACAACAGTTTTGACACCTATTGCTGCCAAAGTTGGGCTTCCTTTCTTGATTGTCATGTGTGCCTTTATGGGGATTGGTGAGGTTAGCCTATTCTTATGCTCCTTTGAGGTGCTTTTATGGTTTACTGAACTAGATGGATTTACCTTATGAAATTATTTGATGATTCATTTTTTTCTTTATTTTTTGAAATTCAGAAATAATATTGCCCATATCCAATTTGAATCTAGTCTACCTTTAGAGGGTGTTAATTGTTGTAGTTTGGCTTCTAAAATGAATAATGAAAACTACACTTGGTTTCCCTATGAAATGGGGCATCCAAATGATAAAACACCAGCGAGGTATACATAAAAGGTTTGCGCATATTATATTAAGGACTATTAAGTTTGATTGTGTTAAGTAGCACATTGTTTTCAGTGGTCACACCAATCCCCTGAACCTAGACAAGAAACAAAGAAAATTAAAATTTTGATAAAATGAAAACCAATTTAAAATAAATAAATAAATAACAATCATAAAATGCACCTTTTATTAATTGAGAATCAAATTATAGAATTTGATACGGAGGATCCCAATATGTAAGCTTTATTTAGTTCACCATCTACCAAGAGCTGCTCAAGAATTGAACCCTTTGCTGAAAGTAGACATGTATAATTTCCTACTCTGAGTTTGAGAATAGCTGCGTTTCAAAAAATGTAATTTCTTGTAGTGAGTGCCCTCACTTCCAATCGTACGCACCACCACTTCACGTCTCTATTTCTCTACACTTGTCAACTCTCTCAGCATCTCATTACAATGACGACTATCACTTTGTTTTTGCAGATGTTCTGGTTGCACTCAAGAGTACAATCTCCACCGTCCGATCATCCTCGACGAGGCCACCGACTTCTTCAACAAACACGGCGTATCTGACTTCACCTTCGATACTTGTAGACTCGTATGTCCTCCTCCTTGTTTACTTTCTCAATTGGGTTTTTTCGTAATTAGGGTTTTGATAACATTTTCGCCCTTTACAATGGGGATGGAGGTGTCGTGCAAAACTCGCAGTTCAGGGCTCATCCACCGACCCTCTCATTGGGCTCTATCAAGAGGGTACTCATAATGTAGTTGATATTCCTGATTGTAAACGTCCGATACTCGAGTTTTTATGTGATTGTGTACTGAAATGTTTTTTGGTTTGTCTTTGAATTATATTCTAAGGTTCGTGTTCTTGGCTGTACAACTCACCATCCAAACAAAAAATATGTTTTGAGAGGAGATATTGGGTAATTCGGTTAACTGGGTTTTGATTTCGTCTTTTCATAACAACTAAATGATTTGGGGTTTTACGATGGTTTTAGGATTTATGTATATATATATATATATGTATGTTTTGTATTGCAGCAATAGGTTTCTCTCTTTCTTAATCTTTTCTGACTCTTAATCGTAATGTATAGCTTATTTGTTTCTATTCATTAATTCAGTTTTCACTGTTATTGCATTCATTTTGGAAGTTCTCTTCCTCATAGTTATCCACATTGTCTGTTTTATTTATGAATTTTTTTGCAGGTTGCAACAATGTATGTAGTGATGTTAGATACTGATTATATGAACAAACCTACATTCAAAGAGAATTTTATGAATGACTGGAGAAAAATACTTGGGAAAAACCATGTAATTCAGAAGTTGGAAGATTACGATTTCACCCCAATATATGAATGGCATCAAAGGGAAAAGGAGAAGAAGAAGCAAATGAGTTCAGAAGTAAGTTTATTGCCTACAAACTTTCTGGCTTTGTGATGCAAATTGATACTGGAACTCTAGAGGCTTGATGAGTTTATAAATCTTTAACCAAACAATATTCCCTTACTTTTACTCTGTTTTTGTTTCCAAAAGTTACCATTAACCAATTCTGTTTTTGAATCCATATAATTTTGCTGCCTCTTGTGCTGATTATTATTATTTTTTCTTTCTAATATATATTCCTGTATAAACATAATCGTGACTTTTTAGTTTCTTATCCCATTGTATAAATTATATGAATACATGCATATTGTTATTACTCATGTAATGGCCAAATGTTACTGTCTTGTACTTTATGATTGATATACGTAGATATAGATACCCTTTCCCGAGGCCCTGAATAAATTGAAAAGATATGATCTTAATATAAATAAGTTTGGGCCCTCTGTTTGCACAACTACTAGTGGTGGTTGGGGTTGAGCAGTTGAACTTTGCTATGAATATTGCTCAACCCATATTTAGATTTCACCACTTGAGCTATGAATCTAGATCACATTGGCCATCCAAATATACCCTCATAACTCCAAATTCAATTCATCAAAAACTGCCGACGGTTTTGCTTTCATCACTTATCCTTATAAAACACCTTGTATGTTGTGTTTCTGGTTCGTAGGACAGTGACTAAGCCACAGTAGTTAATATGTACCATATAAGAATAGAAGAGAATGGTTGTGTGACATGGACACCAGCTCAACTCAGTATTGGATACTGTTGTAACTTTAAACCATGAATTAGTAGCATCTAGTTTTTGTGGAAATCTTATTTTGTATAATCTACCACAATAGTTTATTTATCCTAAAACTTTGGGACTTTCATCCTTTTATGAAAGTAACAATCAATTTCTGTTATCCATCCATGTTGAAAAGTTAGCATCTGGTCACAGACATGAAACTGATCCTTTCTTCTGTCCTAAGTATATGATGGTAAGGGGACCCTTGAGGAAGGGGAAACAGCCAAAGCTCGATTCATCAAGATTCAAGCAGCTTATGAACTGCTCATGAATGTGGAGAAGCGAAGGCAATATGATATTGATAATCGAGTCAACCCCATGAAGGTGAAATTTTGATTATTTTAACAGTTAATATCATATTTTATTATGAGTTGCAAAGTTTCGATTTTGAATTTTGTTGGGGAAAATGTAGGGATTTTTTGACACTAGCCGTTTGTGTCTATTTGTGAAAATTGTATGCCAAAATAAAAAATGAAATTGAAAAAGGAATAAGACGAAATGAAGCATGACACAAAGGGTGCTGCAAAATCAATTCTCACTTTGAAAATCTTTATATACCATCCACTCTATGATAATATTTTTTCTTTGGTACGAAAGGATATCAACTACCTCTATATTAACATGGACAAAAAAATAAACAAATAAACAAAAACAAGACGAACAAAGAATGACCAACAAATAAATGGAACAACAAGAAATGCCAATGATTTTCTCAAATAGATTTATGATGCGAAATATGAGATTTTCTCTGGCAACTCATACTAATTCAAAATGTGTATAAAGATCAAATTTATGCCAAAACCTTAATTACTCAAAGACAAAGTCCACAGTGTGCTTGTAAAATTCCTAATTTGTTCCTTTTGTGTTGCAAAGCTTTCCGTAAATAGGTGTTTGTGCTTTGATATAATTAAATGCAAGATGCAGCATCTTCCATTTGGTGTCATCTGTACAAATTCTTTCTTCATGTTCTTTTTAATTTCAAGTTCTTGATGGTTGTGTTCTCTGAATATTATGGTGGCATGTTTTCAATTGAAACAGTTGCTGCTTTCAATATTTTATTTGATTCACTTTAAGCTGTGAGATTATTATGGAGCTGGGAGTCGTGATGCAAGGCCCTGTCATAGTTTGTTATCTTATTTCTTTCTCCTCTAGGCACCTCACTTCACATAGATCTGGTATTGCTTGAAGGTCATATGATAAGTTGAGATCTTGACTGAAGTGATTTGAGTTATTTATTTTTACACTGAACCTGTACATTTAGTTTTTCTTTGTTGCCTCTATTTAGTCAAAAGTTTGTTGATTTCAGATCATAATTTTAAGTTTAACAAAACACATACGTCTAACTCCCACACATTTGAAGTGTAGATTCTTTGGAGGAATGAATTTCTTCTTGTAGAAAACTTTCTTAAATTAAATGTTCCTTCATCTCTTAGTAGTTTCTCATTTTGTTGTGTTTATGGCTATGTTTGTCAGGCATCTCAAGCATGGATGGAGTGGCTTATGAAAAAGCGCAAAGCTTTTGACCAGCGGGGTGATATGGTTGTTGCAGCTTGGGCTGCGCAGCAGCAGCGTGAGATGAATCTCCGTGTGCGCCATCTTTCTCGTTCAAAGGTGTTGAATTATTCTCAATATTTCTACAATGATTCGTATATTGCTCTTCAACTCTATAATGATCAATGGAAAGTCCATTACCTAATATAATCCGACTCATTGTGCATAATTATTTTCCAGAATTTGTATATACTGAAATTATGACATAATACAGATAGACTGGGTCCATTACCTAATATAGAGTGATAGTAATCACTCTGTTTGATTAAGTTTTCATTTTTTTGAAATTAAAAAAAAAATGTTCCATTTTTTATTTTTGTTTTCGGAAAACAAAGGTGGGTTGTTTTAAGAAAATTTTCTTGAAAACAATTTTAAGTAACAATTTTCAAATGTTTATTTTAAACATGGTTTCTTGAATGTTGAGTCATTCAGTGGTTCTTGGGTGAATCTGCTTACTGATGATGATTAACTAGTGAGCAACTGCTTTCTGCTTGGCCGTTTCACTACTGGCCTCAAGCCTTTGAGTTCGTTCCTTCAATTCAAGCACAGTATCTAATATTTGGGTTATTTTTCAAGTGATACCTATATTTTAGCATTTTGTGGTTTATGGTAGGATACTATTGAACTTGTTAAGAATTCAAAAGCTAATTACTGTTAGTTTTTCTGTCCATAACAAAAAGAATTGTAGGAATTTGTAAATTAGCAAACTAGTTGCAACCTTGCAATTCTACCAATGTAAATCATCTGTTCCTGTCAAAATGAAATTTGTTGACTCTTTTTTTTTTACAAGACTAATGGAATGTAGCATTTGAAGAGTCTGAAGAAGCTTCAGTAGTAGTCCAGATAGTAACATTGGGAAGCAATCCAAAATTGGGAAGTCAATTTGATCTATCAAACCTTAGTCAGAAGCTCGAGTTTTCCCCCCTATGAAATCCCAATACTGTAACTGATATATGTAACTTGTTGTCATAGTCTGATTCCACTGTGCAATTCACTGCATTGTGTAACAAATTTGATGACATAAGAAAGGGTAGCTTGGATCTATTTAAAATTTTGTTCTCTATTTTTTCTGCTGCTGTTAACAATTTTCAACGGACTTCTCGCACATGCTTGGCTCACAGGCTTGTGAAACTATGAATATTGTGTATACCACTTTATATTCTTTTTTTGATAAGTAATCTCTCTTTTATGTTCATACACAAGATGATCCATTCTTGATGTGCTATTGCATTTTTTTTACAAGTAAAAACTATTATATAAAAAGGCACCAAGGGGGCACCACCCAATTCTTGATGTGCTACTGCATTATGAGAAGTTTAATTTCTAGCAAGTGATCAAGTTTGATCATAAACTTTTTAAGCATAATTTTTTTAAACCAAGTTATAGAGAAATTCCTGTCATTATTCTTTTTCTTTTATTGAAAACTATTAGTCTATTATATTTCTACGCATCCTTGATCATGTTAAATTTATTTCCTCATCTTCAAATTCTTCAAATTCCTCACTAGCTTTTGGCCTTTTATCATTCTGCAGGTTACAAACAGTCGACGAGATGTTCTCCAATGTAGTCATTACATGCCTATTGTTCGTCCAGAAGGAAAGGCTTTGCCTTGTGTATTAATACAGGTTAGAAAATAAATGTAGATGAGTAGAGATTGTTCTTATAGAAAAAGTAAGGATAGTATATGGAATATCAAAGGTCTGTCTAATAATTTTTCTAAAAATATAGGTCCTTCACTTGCTTTCTGCCATAGTATGGATGAGTATTAAGCTGGTAGATAATTGAATTAGCTTTAACAAATTCATTCTATAAATCTGTTTTACTAACAAGTTGTCTGTATTGATTTTACCAGTGGATGCAGGGCAGATGCCAGTGAAGCGGCTATAATATTGTTGCCTTCAAACATTACTGTTTTCACCCTTGATTTCTCAGGGTCTGGACTATCTGGAGGAGAGCATGTCATATTAGGGTGGAATGAAGTAAATGGCTGAGCAAACTTAGAATAGTTAGAATGAAGTAAATGGCTGAGCATGTCACAAGTTATGTTTCAAATTGTTATGCTAGATGGATGTGACTTGTGAATGAAAACTTAGAATAGTTGTATTGTGTCGAATGTTAATGAATTATGTATTGTGTCGATTGTTAATGATTCAGTTAATTTGAATGATGCTTTAAAATTTTAGGTTTATTATGGATTGAATGAATTATTAGGAATTACAGGTGTATTGTTTTCCTGCTTTGGCGATCAATTTATTAGTCGCAACATCCAAAATAATTTTTTTTCACAAAAAATGACAATTGCCGACCAAGAGTTTTGGTCGCAAAAAACACATCTATTGCCGACCAAAATAGTTCTTGGTCGTGGAAACTCACTTTTGCCGACCAAAAGTTTTGGTCGCGAAAAATAACAAATGGCGACCACCTTTTTTGGTCGTGGAATGTCACAATTGGCGACCAAACTTTTTGGTCGTTGAATGTGATAATTGGCGATCAAACTTTTTGGTCGCGAAATGTGTCAATTGGCGACTAAGATATTTGGTCGGGAAAATATCACTTTTCGCGACCAAAGTGTTTTAGCGACAAAATGAATTAGTCGCGGTAATTAAATATTTAGCGATCAAAAATTTAGTCGGCAAATCTAACTTTTGCCGACCAACCAAAATTTTGGCCGCGAATTACTTTTGCCGACCCTCAATTGGCGACCAAAGTAGCGACCAAAAAAATTGGTCGCGGATAACTTTTGCCGACCAAAAATAGACTTTTAGCGACCAATTTTTTTGTTGCCAAAAGTGTTAATTATTGTAGTGACTCCATCAAATTGAAGGGGGGGAAATATATATATATATATATATATATGTATAATGTATTTATAAATTTTAGGTAAAATTTCTTGTGTGACCCTATCGAACTGAACAAACATATATATATAAAAAGTAAGTCTTTGGAATGAGGTTAATGTAATCTTTTTGTTTCTTAGTTTAGGTCAATCTATTTTTTGGTTACTAATTTGGAGTCAATATATTAAACAAACAAACAAAATTACAAATTAAATTTGGAGAAATTGAATCAAGTTGCCATTAATCAGTTTATATATATATAGATATATATAAATCATTTAGTAGAAGTTGGTTTGATGTAATTTAATTTGCGGAAAAAATTAATGACCGTGTTGATAATTAATTTGTGAAAGACCTATTTGTATAATTTTTTGATTGAAGATATTTGTATAAGCTTCAATTGCTTCCCTAGTCCAGAGGTCTCCTATGTGAACCATTAAATCTATATTCATAGGGTTTTTTTCTGATAATTTTTGCAAAAGCTTTAAATCACTTCCCTGGTCTAGAGGACCCCATGTAAACCATCAGCGAAATTGAGCCTTTATCGATTGGAATATGGTGAAAAAACAAAAAAAAAAAAAAAAAAAAAAAAAAAAAAAAAAAAAAAAAACTTTTAGCAAGAAGGGATGTGTTAAATACACTTAGAAATTTCCCGTAAAAAGAAATTTCTTTCATTAAAAAAATTATTAAAAAAAAAAACCTCAATATATATGTAAGATTGTTTAGCATAAGATTGGCATCATTGGAAACTTACCCTTTTTTTTTTCTTTTTTTTTTTTGTTACAAGAAAATCCTCCTTACCCTCCCGCAGGTCCAAGGCAGCGCCACTTACAGAGATCACCAGGCAGCGCCACTTACAGAGATCACCAGGGTGTCCTGTTAGCCGTTCCGAGCGAGAAGACTATAACATGAGGACTTGCCTCGACCTCCTAAGACAAGTTCCGCTTAAGTCAGAACTCGTACAGCGGGGGAATATTGAACCCACACCAAGTGTTGATTAAACAACTTGAGGTCTAACCTCCTAACCAACTGTACTTCACCCAGAAAATTGGCCTAAAATAAAGGAAATTGAACCTATAACCTTAAAATTTAAACCCCAAATCTTAACTACAATGCCACCTAACCCTGAATTGGAAACTTACCTCTTGCCATAGGGATATCTATAAAAGCAACTAGAATGCAAGGATTGAGGACAAGTGTCTACCAAAAAGTGAGAGAGGAAGTTGTTGATGTGCGATATTTGTTGACAAAAGTTATACATTAGCGTCTTAATTGGACTTTTTTTTTTTTCCTTGGCACAGCTTCGTAAGGCTTTGAACTTACATAAATATTAATAATGATTGGACCCTCACAAAATATCAATACTTATAAAAGCAACTGGAATGCAGGGATGGAGGACAAGTGTCTACCAAAAAGTGAGAGAGGAAGTTGTTGATGTGTGATATTTGTTGACAAAAGTTATACATTAGCGTCTTAATTGGACTTTTTTTTTCCCTTGGTACAACTTCGTAGGACTTTGAAACCATATAAATATCAATAATGATTCAGATTCTCACAAAATATTATTTTTATAATCTTTATTTACTTATGATTGATCTAAATAAAATAAAAAAAAAATACAAATACATTATTAATCCACATAATTGTAGGGGTAGTGGGGATCTCTCCAAAAAGAAGTCCCAAATATTATTCTATAAATATATGGGCGGCAGAGATTCTCAAGTTCACAAAGTAAATTAGATGGTATTGTTTGGATTCATAAGGTTTATGACAAATTTTAATTTAGTAATTTGAACGTTTATTTTTTAAATCCCAATACATAAATTATTCATAAAAAATTCAGATCAATTTAATGATTATAACTATGTTAATTAATGATATTTATTTGTAAAAAAAAAATATGTATATATATATATATATCTAAATAATGATGCGGTTGAAGGTGACCCCTTCTGTTGTGGACCACCGACTCGTGCCGATTTTCACCGACCTTTTCTACCAACACCGTTTTGCTGTTGACTTTTTCTTCCAACGACCCCAACAACAACAATAATATATGTGACTATTTTTAATTTCTCCACCGAAAGTGCTACTCCATCCATGATACTTCACGTTGGATCTCGAATTTGTAGTAATTATCTCGTCTTACAGTAATACATCAGCGTTTTATAACAAAAAATTACATGAATAGATGACACTCAAAACAAAAACATATTAGATAAATTATAAATTATTATTGAATAAGTATATAGACACGTAATGTTCTAAAGTTACTAGATAATTTCTGCTTATTATAACTGTTTCATTGATATTTGATTAAAGATTAAATAATGATGAAAATATTATAATTTTAATATATTGAAATACATTTTTTTATATATATTAACATATGAAAAGTGTTAGGGACACTAATACATTTACTAACAATTTTACTAACACACTCACAAATTAATATGGGTCTCATACCAAATAATAGTTGATTGATCTTATCAAAATGTGTTAGTAAGATTGTTAGTAAATGTGTTAGTATCGAAAAACTATTTAATGTTTTTGGAGCACCACATATTCATACTCTTTCACTAGTCATCATATACCATGTTCCTCATATTTCTTAATCACCCGATACAAAATCATAATCATACCTTATTCACCAATCACAATACCTTAAAATATCACGTGGTCGTACTCTAAAAGCATGTAATAACCACTCGTATCCCTAGCATTGTTGTTCACATATATTATCACCAAACATTTTCCTTTTTCAAAAATTATTTACTAAATCTGATTTATACAACTGTCATTTTTTTGTGAATATAAGATTATATTGCTTTTATTTATGAACAAGATGCTAAATGATGTGCTATATAATATAATGGGTATATAGTAATGTCAAACTTTATTCTATATTTGGTATAAGGTTTGGTATTGGAAATTTTTTTAACTCACACACTTCCTTTCTATTTTACGTATGGCATTTGTATTTAAAATTAGGATTTTGCCTTTTTTCCGCCTTATCATCTCAATTTGAGAGATCTTTGGTTTTGTAAGTCAGTTCTGAGACCGATTTCAGTGATACAAACCATTCATTTTTTAAAAATTATTGAATTAAATATTACTATTAAACAAATAAGATGATTGGATATTAGTAACTATATATTTAAATCATATTTGTTTTAAAAAATAAACAACAAATATAATTTGAATAATAGCCATCTATTTTTTGTAATACATATCTAATTCAAATATATAACTATCAATATTTGATCATCTTAATTTTTTACATGAATATTTTACATAATGAGTTCTAAAAGTTCCCAATTGAAATTACTGAAATTGGTTTTAAAATAGATCTATCAAGCCTAAACGTTCTCTCAACTTGAGAGAAGTCGAACCCTTAAAATTATTTATGGAAAAATAGAAAATACGACATTATTGGAATAACATTGTTAAATTTTAACATTTTGTCAAATAACAATATTAGAGATCTCAAAAAATTATAATTAAAAAAAAATGAAACACATAAACCAAATTCATTTTCAATGTAACCCTATTGTATTAAGTTTGAGTTTATGGTGTGAGAGGGTAATTTTTGTGAAAGTTGGGCCGAGCTATGAGATGGTCATTATGGCCCAAAGTATGAAGGGCTGGGTAAAAAGGTCGTAAAGTTACTCCGGCCTAAAAGAGGTACAGAATTACTCCGGCTCGAGATGAATGCAATGTTACTCCGGTCTGGAAGCTGCTTGGAGTTAGGCCGGTCACAGAAGTTAGTCCGGTCATGGCATGTTGTGGTTAGAACGGTCAGAACCTTGTGTCACGAACCAAACCCGGCCCTATGGGTTTAGCACCGTAACCGGCCAGTAATCCGAGATTACCGAAGGCCTGCCTAACAGTAATCCAGTAAAACAGAGTACAGGGCCTGGCGGAAGCCAATACAGTAAATAAACAATGTCCAATGAGCTGTGACAGTCTACACATACAAGTACAATCATTCAGAACAGGGATCTAATCCCTAATAAACGGTACAGTAATAGTCTATACAGTCTATACAGTAACAAAACAGTTACAGGGACAGACGGGGAATATTAAAACACCCCAAAGCCGAAGCTTGAACGGCTTAGAACCTCACAGTGAGGCACAGTGGTTGGCTGACAAAACAAAAGCTTGCCTGACGCTCCTAGCAGCGGTCCAGTGCCTGAACACCTACATATATATATGAGCAGTGAGCTAAAGCCCAGTGAATAACATAATGCGTAAAGAGGTTTAGGATGAATGTCTTTTCAAAATTTAAACAGTTCATTGATTCAGTATATCGGTCAGTCAGTTTGTGGCTCATATTGATGCCGTAACAGTCATTTAGAAATCATAGTAATCGTACATGGCACATCCGTTAGCAGTACAGTAGCAGTAACGGTAACAGTACAGTAGCAGTACAGTAGCAGTAACAGTAACAGTACAGTAGCAGTAACAGTAACAGTAACAGTAACAGTACAGTAGCAGTAACAGTAACAGTACAGTAACAGTAACAGTAACAGTACAGTAACATTTCAGAAAACAGTACAGTTCTTATGAACTCAAGAGGTGTCTCGCACAGATTCTAGAGGTGGCTCACTCTGTAGCACTTAGTTCCGTGCAGCACTTTGCTCCAAGTTTCACAGATTATAACAGTCATATGTGGTACATCCAGTAGCTAAACAGTACAGTAGGTCTTAATAGACCGGGTCTTAATGGACCAAACAGTGAATGATGGCCATCATATCAGTAAATAGTAGTGGTTCCAACATGGGAACCGACAGAGATCT
Organism: Camellia sinensis; assembly: GCF_055761805.1. Taxonomy (NCBI): domain Eukaryota; kingdom Viridiplantae; phylum Streptophyta; class Magnoliopsida; order Ericales; family Theaceae; genus Camellia; species Camellia sinensis. The sequence goes on along the minus strand of NC_138968.1, from coordinate 150,063,881 downwards.
CTGTAACAGTAACAGTAAACAGTAGGTGCTAAGGATGCCACAATACAGTTCAGAATATAGGTCATACATTCATTCATTCAGTTAGCAATACCGTTCAGAAACAGTTCAGTTTAATCGTTCAGAAGATAATCATTTTGAACATATCTTTACACAAATGTTACTCACAGAGTTCTGGGCTATAGTAAGCTAGAGCGTCTCCTCGGAAGTCAACCCTACACAATCAACAGATCGAACACACACTAAGCTACACAGTTGGGAAAGATAATAACTTAACCCCTAATTTGCCTTGGTGTGTTCTACATCTATGTCCTCATTAAGATGTCTTAAACTGGGCCTAAGAATGCCTAGAATGGGAAGAGGATGCAAAGATGCACATTTAAAAGCATTTTCAGGAAAACAGAGTCCCGTTCGAGCGCAAGTTTCCCCGCTCGAGCGGTCATACAACAAAGGTACACGCTCGAGCGTAAACTTTCCCGCTCGAGCGTACTGTAAAAGTACTGGATGGGTGAAATCTCCGCTCGACGCCCGCTCGAGCTTGAGACATGACTCCGCTCGAGCGCCCAGTTCTCCGCTCGAGCGGACTGTAAAACAGTGCAGGAAGATGCTGGATGCACGGATTCCACGCTCGAGCGGCATTTCCCCCGCTCGAGCGGAAGTGCAGAATCTGGAAATTCCAAATTGCACCTCCAAGCTCAAAACCAAGTTGTTAACAACTCAAAACCGATCCTCTTGGGCTCATTTTCTGGAAAACTCTTATAAACACATGGAATAATATGATTCAAAGCTCAATTTTGAGAAATCAAGGCCCAAGGGTGGTTAATTCAAATCCAATTTCAAACCATTTTCCAAGAACATGGAGAACATGCAAACATGCATGATCTTAAATCATTTTCAAAGCTTTAATGCTGTTTCAAAAGAGCTCAAACCTTCAAAAACAAGATGAACTCATGGAGTATGACCAAAAGATGGACATGCATGTGAGGAAACATGGATTACAACCTCAAAACTTCAATATATGTACATGCATGCAACAATTAAGCCACAATTCAACATCTAAACCATGTTTTGGCTCTACACTCCATCAATATGACATGAACCATGCAAGAATCAACTTAAAACATGAACAAGAAGACAATGGAGCTACCTTTAGTCGTGTAGTTCAAGAAGGGAGCTCAAATATGCAATCTACCCTTCAAATCTTCAAGTTCTCTAAGCCAATTCACAATGAAATCAAGTTATCTCCTCTCTCTCTCTCTCTCTCTCTCTAGTTCGGTTATGCTCTCAAAAATGAGCTGAGGAAATGTTTTGAATGAAGTGTAATATGATTCAAAGATGGTCCATATAGTGGGCCACTAAGTGGTAGAATAGTAAATAAGTCCAACTCTTGTAATTGACCACTATTTAATCTAATTTAGTCATACTAAATCACATTTTAGATAAATATGCCAAAAAAATCATATAAATTCCAATGGTCACAAACATCAATTAATTTCAGATTCGGCCGCCGATAAGGCCTTCAATCTGTAGTTTAATGCATATGACATAAACAGATAATTTGGCAGTCAAACAGATAGACAATGCTTTTAAACAGATACAGTCAGTCAGTTAGTTCTGGATTTCAGTCAGTTCGATTACCAATAGTAATCAGTCTCAGTTTAGCAATAATCAGCGGCTAATCAGTAGTCAGTGACGAGGGTTGTTACAGTCTCCCCTCCTTACAAAGAGTTTGGTCCTCCAAACTCGAATTAACATATGACAACAGAGATGATGCCTATCATAAAGGTAACTTTCGCTCTATAACAGGAGCATATGACCCAATCTCAATCTCGACAATGCACAGAAGCAGGATCATAAATCATATACAGAGATTAGGGTCTGCATTAAAACAAAGTCTTATACCTAGTCAGATTTTAGAGTCAGGAACAGATTCAGATACATGTTCATTTTTATATTCTTGTCTAGATCGTACATAGATGCCACAATCCTTACTTAAGCATACATGGTACATTCATTAGCACTACCAAAGCAATTATAGAACAGATACTGACATGGCAAATATAGTACAGATACAGATAGTTACAAATATAGCAGACATAGTACATATACAGATGTGGCAGATACAGAACAGATACATGATGGCCATGAATGACCAGTTCCATAAAGGAATCCCAAATCCGAGTAACAGAACAGAACAGATGCTGAGCCCCCATGACAAGGCCTCCAGTATGGGTAACAGAGTGCAGACAGATATAAGTTCCATAAGGAACCTCCAATACCGGGCAGCTAACATATACCTCATAATATTAAGAGTCACGGATAGATATCAGGAATCAAACAATCATTCAGTAAACAGCATATAGCATTTCCGAGACAAAACTTATTTCATGACACAGAACATGAATACGGTTGCACACAACTTTACTGTGGTAGTAATCACACTACTTATACCAAGTACTTATCGGGGTTATAGATTGCACTGGCCTCATTTCATAAGTAATTTCCCCCGTTAAGTTACAGAGATTCGATTCATTCACTTCTGAGTCATTCATCTGGTCTTTGTTCAATTTGTCCTTAATTCGGTAATCCATCACAGTCCGTCCAGTTCATTCGGGAGTTATTGGAAACATAAGGCGAATTTGTACATTACTTCCATAGCAGTAGGCAGAGTTCTGAAGTAATCATTCACGTACTATTCATCAGTTTCAGTCCTTACAGATTCGATCATACGACGTATCAATACGGAAGCAGTCATACTGACTACATATACTTCCAGATAGTGAGGGTTCATAATCAAAACCAGTCTGTTGTCAATAAATCCCATCAGTTCTGAAGCACGGTAATCACCAAAACAATCATTCCCTAGTCAAACAAGTTCATAATCATAACGGTAATACCGGGTAAGTAATCACATGTCATGTACCCAGTTTCCCCATATTGTAAGTAAATCAGGTAATAGCTCTCAATAAGAGTTTTCTCAAGTCAAATCGATGAAAGTTAGACTAGGTCATTTCAGATGCCGGTTCTGCCCAATCATAATAAGTAAGAGTTCGAAGCACAAGCATCAAACAGAAGTTCTATTAGTTACACAAAGGGTTTCATCAACCCATGGTTCTATCAGATCAGATCAGGTAGCAGTTTCATACTCCAGTCATTTCAGTACATAGTCAGTAGTTTCGTAATTAGTCTGAGTCCATTTATTGTCAAACTTACATCAGGGTCTGGTATCATTATAATTCATATCGAAGCAGTACAGATCACATACAACGTGTTCCTCCCATTAAGTTTACAGGCAATGCAGTTATTCACATCGAGGGGTAAACATCACAGTTAGTATAGCAACTTCCAAATAAATCTTTCATATAGGCATATAGCATACAGTAATACATTACGCGAGATTCTCGGACACATAATAGGGAGTTGCCCTACGAGGGTTCCAAATCAGTCATACAGTCACTAGAGCATAGGCTCGCAGGTCTATTCAAACAGTCATGTCAATTTTCCACGATCACGATTCACAGTCAAGAGTTTATTAGTCGGGGTCTTTATTCAGTCACACAATTCTGGAGTCATAGTCCCAACGGTTAAGTTATCAACAAATTATATACCAATCAGTCCGAGCAAAGGTACAGTCATATATGTGCACTCTCAGAGTCCACTAATATTCCCAATACGGATGCATAAGTTTAATGTACAATACAAAATAGTTTTCCCTAGATACGATAGTTAAGGTAGCAAGTCATGAGTCTACCCAGTCTAGCAACATCCTTAAGCAAAAGTATACGAACATGTACATGAGTCCAAACAGTTTTCATAGCATAGGTAATTGTTAACATAAGGCGTTACGGTGTTGTACATAGTCCGCATCAAATAGTAAATCTCGAAGGATTCATTAACCACAGTCCATACCTGACAGTCCTAATAGTATTACAAGCATGGGAACATATGTACAGGTGTGAGTCTAAAATCAATTAGCATGTGAGCATTCGTTCGCAAATTCATACGCAGTAGTTCATCTTTACAAGCTAATATGGGTTCTTAATTTCAGAAGTCCCACACACAAACAGTTCACGTATATAATTCGAGTTCAAGGGTCCGATCATTTAATGATGTCCGTCAATATATAATAGTTCAGTCCGAATCATAGCTGCACAGATTTCTCGAATTACAGTCAGTCATAAGGTGTTCCCACGTTCAACAGTTCTAGCACAGTTCAAAAGGTCATGCTTAATAGTTCACATTCAGTTGTTGCAATACGATACAAGGACCTAACTCAGCAAGTTCTCGTTGTTCACAAGTCCTAACAATTCTCATAGCATAGGGTTCATAATTTCAGTAATTCAGTTGGTTCCGTCAGTATGTTCACAGTCTTATCGGATTAAGGAATGTACGATTCCCACACAAATGTTCGTATAGGCAATTACACATAGTTAAGGTAATACCCGCGTCAGTCATTTCAGTGTTCCGAGCATTCTCTGGAGCTAGGGTCTAGATTTAGACTTAATGTCGTTCGGTTGAGTTCGTGGGCAAGATTTAGGCAAGTGTCCTTCCTGTCCACGTCTAAAACGAGTTTTAGACAGGCGGTGGCAACGCCCCAATGTTATTTCCCACAATCGGTACAGATAGGTGTATCATTGGTCAAGGCTATTGCCCGGGGTTTTCCATTCGCAGTGGTCATTTTCACTTTCTGTTACTTCCGTTTCATTCTTTCTGATTCGGTTGACGATGTTGATTTGGATATTTCAATGCTGCTACGTTGTCTCAGGCATTAATACTCTATCCAGGACATCTACATGCTTTGTTGGGTTTTAGCACGTCAATTCAGTCAAACACATCTAGGTCACGCCCACCTTCAATTCTTTTGTAGACAGTATCTAACATGTGGGGTGCCTATCGAATTAGCTGGGTAAATTTTACCTTGTATTCGACCACAGTCTTATCACCTTACTCGAGTTGTTCAACTCGGATACTTCCCTATCTTGGATGCATTGGGGGAAAGTATTTTTCGAAGAACACTTCACCTATTTTCTTAGTTACTGAACCCAAGCCTCAGTTTTTAGTGGTTCAGTACTTCCCAGAAATTCCGGTGGTTTCAGTTTGTTGGGTTTCTGTATCAGTGTCATCAGTTCATATTCAGTTGGTTCAGGCACGTATGTCTGCCTTTATTATCTCAGATTTTCGATTAAGCCTTCAATCATTCATTCTAGCCTATTAATCCTCGGACCAGAAGATTCAGTTTCGTTCACAATCCTCGCCCTTTCCCTTGTTTACTCACAACGGGGTGATTATCAATCCAGGAGAGGTTCTTACTGATTTCACGTTTTATTTCATATCAGACGTGTGTATGCTTTCAATTCAACTCAGGTACGGTCACATGACCCTTTACTACCACGCGTCCATAATCACATAGATTCCATATTCGGCATTAACATTCACATTACATGTTATACCACTTAACTTCTTTAAGTATGCATATAGGTTGCGTTCATTTCACCATAGACAGTACAGTAATCATAAGCGTAGACAGTTGCATACTTAAACACATTAACACATTTATTCAAATCATGGCCACACACACTGCTCAAGTTCATGCAATGCCCTAATTACTTTTCTAGGACATCCAATAGCTCATTTGGACACATGTGTGCAGTATAACTCGTGGTTAAGTATCGCTCTGATACCACTCTGTCACGACCCAAACCCGGCCCTATGGGTTTAGCACCGTAACCGGCCAGTAATCCGAGATTACCGAAGGCCTGCCTAACAGTAATCCAGTAAAACAGAGTACAGGGCCTGGCGGAAGCCAATACAGTAAATAAACAATGTCCAATGAGCTGTGACAGTCTACACATACAAGTACAATCATTCAGAACAGGGATCTAATCCCTAATAAACGGTACAGTAATAGTCTATACAGTCTATACAGTAACAAAACAGTTACAGGGACAGACGGGGAATATTAAAACACCCCAAAGCCGAAGCTTGAACGGCTTAGAACCTCACAATGAGGCACAGTGGTTGGCTGACAAAACAAAAGCTTGCCTGACGCTCCAAGCAGCGGTCCAGTGCCTGAACACCTACATATATATATGAGCAGTGAGCTAAAGCCCAGTGAATAACATAATGCGTAAAGAGGTTTAGGATGAATGTCTTTTCAAAATTTAAACAGTTCATTGATTCAGTATATCGGTCAGTCAGTTTGTGGCTCATATTGATGCTGTAACAGTCATTTAGAAATCATAGTAATCGTACGTGGCACATCCGTTAGCAGTACTAGTAGCAGTGTCAGTACAGTAGCAGTAACGGTAACAGTAACAGTACAGTAGCAGTAACAGTAACAGTAACAGTACATTAGCAGTAACAGTAACAGTAACAGTACAGTAGCAGTAACAGTAACAGTACAGTAGCAGTAACAGTAACAGTAACAGTAACAGTAACAGTACAGTAGCAGTAACAGTAACAGTACAGTAGCAGTAACAGTAACAGTAACAGTAACAGTACAGTAACATTTCAGAAAATAGTACAGTTCTTATGGACTCAAGAGGTGTCTCGCACAGATTCTAGAGGTGGCTCACTCTGTAGCACTTAGTTCCGTGCAGCACTTTGCTCCAAGTTTCATAGATTATAACAGTCATATGTGGTACATCCAGTAGCTAAACAGTACAGTAGGTCTTAATAGACCGGGTCTTAATGGACCAAAACAGTGAATGATGGCCATCATATCAGTAAACAGTAGTGGTTCCAACATGGGAACCGACAGAGATCTCTGTAACAGTAACAGTAAACAGTAGGTGCTAAGGATGCCACAATACAATTCAGAATATAGGTCATACATTCATTCATTCAGTTAGCAATACCGTTCAGAAACAGTTCAGTTTAATCGTTCAGAAGATAATCATTTTGAACATATCTTTACACAAATGTTACTCACAGAGTTCTGGGCTATAGTAAGCTAGAGCGTCTCCTCGGAAGTCAACCCTACACAATCAACAGATCGAACACACACTAAGTTACACAGTTGGGAAAGATAATAACTTAACCCCTAATTTGCCTTGGTGTGTTCTACATCTATGTCCTCATTAAGATGTCTTAAACTAGGCCTAAAAATGCCTAGAATGGGAAGAGGATGCAAAGATGCACATTTAAAAGCATTTTCAGGAAAACAGAGTCCCGCTCGAGCGCAAGTTTCCCCGCTCGAGCGGTCATACAACAAAGGTACACGCTCGAGCGTAAACTTTCCCGCTCGAGCGTACTGTAAAAGTACTGGATGGGTGAAATCTCCGCTCGACGCCCGCTCGAGCTTGAGACATGACTCCGCTCGAGCGCCCAGTTCTCCGCTCGAGCGGACTGTAAAACAGTGCAGGAAGATACTGGATGCTCGGATTCCACGCTCGAGCGGCATTTCCCCTGCTCAAGCGGAAGTGCAGAATCTGGAAATTCCAGATTGCACCTCCAAGCTCAAAACCAAGTTGTTAACAACTCAAAACCGATCCTCTTGGGCTCATTTTCTGGAAAACTCTTATAAACACATGGAATAATATGATTCAAAGCTCAATTTTGAGAAATCAAGGCCCAAGGGTGGTTAATTCAAATCCAATTTCAAACCATTTTCCAAGAACATGAAGAACATGCAAACATGCATGATCTTAAATCATTTTCAAAGCTTTAATGCTGTTTCAAAAGAGCTCAAACCTTCAAAAACAAGATGAACTCATGGAGTATGACCAAAAGATGGACATGCATGTGAGGAAACATGGATTACAACCTCAAAACTTCATTATATGTACATGCATGCAACAATTAAGCCACAATTCAACATCTAAACCATGTTTTGGCTCTACACTCCATCAATATGACATGAACCATGCAAGAATCAACTTAAAACATGAACAAGAAGACAATGGAGCTACCTTTAGTCGTGTAGTTCAAGAAGGGAGCTCAAATATGCAATCTACCCTTCAAATCTTCAAGTTCTCTAAGCCAATTCACAATGAAATCAAGTTATCTCCTCTCTCTCTCTCTCTCTCTCTCTCTCTAGTTCGGTTATGCTCTCAAAAATGAGCTGAGGAAATGTTTTGAATGAAGTGTAATATGATTCAAAGATGGTCCATATAGTGGGCCACTAAGTGGTAGAATAGTAAATAAGTCCAACTCTTGTAATTGACCACTATTTAATCTAATTTAGTCATACTAAATCACATTTTAGATAAATATGCCAAAAAATCATATAAATTCCAATGGTCACAAACATCAATTAATTTCAGATTCGGCCGCCGATAAGGCCTTCAATCTGTAGTTTAATGCATATGACATAAACAGATAATTTGGCAGTCAAACAGATAAACAATGCTTTTAAACAGATACAGTCAGTCAGTTAGTTCTGGATTTCAGTCAGTTCGATTACCAATAGTAATCAGTCTCAGTTTAGCAGTAATCAGCGGCTAATCAGTAGTCAGTGACGAGGGTTGTTACACCTTGCTACTCGGTAGCTCGGTCTAAACACACCATGATTTGTACATGAGAGAACCGAGATAAGGAGGAGTAAAAGGAAGAACCGAACCAAGGATAGTTCGGCCTACTCTGTGGCTCAGCATAGCCATGATTACTTCGGTCATGTTGGAGTTCGGCCATGATAAAAACCATCTCACTTGGTTTAAGCAGTGAGGGGGGTGTTGAAGGATAAACATTATCTTTTAGGAGTATGAATCCTAAGAGGACTCTGCATGGAGGAGTAGAAGTCCTACGATGATTATGCCACACGAAACCTATAAAAGCTCATAAACATCACCTTTGGAGAGGTAACACACATAATTTTGCTTTCTGAATACACAGAGCTTTGTCTATTTGTTAAGCTTACTGACTTAGGCATCGGAGAGGTTTCCGGCACACACCCGCCGGCTAGCTCACGTTTGTGTTTTCAGGTGATAAAGCGACGACGTACGGAGGAGAGTAAACTTGGTTAACAGGATTATACGAGAAGGTTTATTTCTTTTCCGTACATGGTGGATGAATTTGAGTACGTATTTAGCTTTAATATTAGAGAAAAACTATGATAGGATGGAGATCACATACTATGGGTCCTCCTTGTTGCAATTTTGTGATTAGAAATATATCTTTTACATTATTTTTTAGGATCTACTCACAATGAGGATAGGACCCGCACAATATAAAAGTATGTGTTCACTCCTATTGTGAGTAGACAATAAAAACTACTGTGTTCATAACAGGATTGTATTTGTAAGCCTACACGCCATTAATTGTTCAGCTAAAATGAAAGCTAAAAAAATTATAAGAATTAATAATTTGAGTCCCACAATGACATAATAAGAGAGTTCAACCTTACCTGATTGAAATTATGACAAGTCAAAATTTAATACACAACTTGGCATTAGGGGTGCAACTTGAGCAGGCTCAATCCGAATAACCGGAACTCAACCCGAATTCTTTTAGGACTTGGACAAGATATTTTCAAATTCAATACAGATTTGGACAAAAATTCAGAAACCTGAATTAAATTTGGACGGGCTTAGGCAATGACATCAAATAACCTGAGCAACCCGAAACCCGAATTATACATATATGTATAAATTATTAGTTATTACATGATATTAAAGTAATTTAAATTATTAAATCATATTGAATATATATTATATATACAAAGAACATAAAATCTTACTCTTTTTTAAAAAAAAAATTCACTCAGAAATTGTAAAGACTACTATAGCGGTATCTCTCTTACATTATATAAATTATTTGTTTTGATGGTATTAATGATTTTCTATATATAAAAAAAATGTAAATAGAGTCAAATTTTAATAATTTGTTTGGAATGTTCTAAATAAGTGCACTTTTTGATTTTTTATAAAATATGAGTTGAGTTTGAAGTGATGTGGTAGAGAGGTGATGTGACTTAAATAAGATGATGTGACTTAAATAGGATATTGACTTTTGGCTTTTAGAAGGGATGCCAAACCTAGCCTTAATAATGTAGCTGCAAAAAAAAATAAAAATAAAAATAAAAATTACAATTCGGGCAATTCGAGTTTAACTCGGGTCGAGCTTGGGCAGACAATCTCGAGTTATAATTCGGACTTGGACGAGCCTAGGCGGATCTCAACACAACTTAAATTAAGCTTAGACCACCTCTTAACCTGACCGAACCCATCCTAATTGCACCCTAGGTGTCATATCATTGTGGATTTCAATCTTTTTCCTTGTTTTCATTTATGCAAAGGGAGTTCAGTCCATTTTTTATTATTATCTTTTTTTGCATTCCACTCTGAATATTTTTTTGTATATATTTCTTCGGTAGGGGAATCCAGTTCTGGTATATAACGATGGATGCTTTGATTCTCATTGCAACATCTCCTTTGTTAAAATAATATGAGAGAGAGAGAGAGAGAAATTTGATAAGAAAATTGTGACGAAATAGAGAGCTAAACTACTCATGCACCTCCGGTCGTAGCTTGTCCATGGCTGGAACGGTTGATGAGTTTTACTGGTGCCTTGGTGATAGGTCCCTTTCTATGGGTTAAATTAAACCAGACCTGCAACTGATTATCCCAGGATCTGGGCCTGAGGAGGTCGTGATGCCCTCACAGAACCTCCTTCTTCTGTGTTCAAAAAAAAAAAAAAAAACTACTCATGCACCTGCTTTAACATTTCACAAATAATTTTGGCTTATCATGTGCGTTGGTCACATGGCCTTAGGTGAAATCTCAATGACATCACTTTTTACTCTTAAATAATATTTTGTAACTTTTATATTACAATTTTATAATGTATTATTCATTTTTGTCTTCTATTCTTATAATTAAGATTCAGGTTTTTCATAACTTTTAGTATTTGGACTTTTAGGAAAAAGAACCCTTTTTTTATTACAAAGAAAAATGGGTCTTTGCATAAAGAAATTTATGGGTTTTTCTTAATTTTTTGCATAAAGAATAAATAAAGACAAAAAAAAGGGGGTCTTTGCATAAATAAATTTTGTTTTTAATGGATTTTTGGAGGGGTTTGTTTTTGTTACTTTTAACAAAGATTTTACTAGATGTTTTATTTATTTTTATTTTTTTTGGCCCGATATATTTAGACTAGTAACTTAAAAATTTAGGTCTTTTGAAAATTTTAGACTTTAAGCAACCACCTAAATAGCATAGTTGGGGGAAGCACCAGTTATGGCAATGGGTTTAGTGCTGCTTTTTATTATTGTTATGATTATTATTATTATTTCTTCCCCTTGTAACTAGAAAAGGGAACAACAACCTATACATGTTGCTCAGTAGGAGTGTAAAAATATCTTGCAGTTCGTAGGCAGTCCAAAATCCAACTGCAGCCTAGGAATGGGCCTGGCCCATTTAGGCCTGGGCCCGAGCCTAGTCTAAGACCCTAGGCTAGGGCTTAGGCCATCATTTTGAAACCCGACCCGACCCCGTTAGCCTAGCCCGCCTGTCCCGGCCCGTGACTCGACCCATCGACCAACTTAAGGCCCACTCAAGGCTCGGCCCGCATGAGACTCAGTGTTGTTTTTAATGAAAAAAAATAAAATTTTAATAGAAAAAATAAAAAAAAAAAATTTGTTCAGGCCCGTCCGAGCTTGCCCTAAGCCCGAGCCCAGACCCAGGCCCACTAACCCACCCAAGGCCCGAATACCCTTGGGTCTGGGCCTGAGCCTAATTTTCTAGGCCATGGGGCGGCTCAGCCCGGCCCGAATTTTGGCGAGAACCCACGAGACCCGACATGGGTCAGGCCGAGCCGAGCTAAATTTACACCCCTATCGCTCAGTGATTAAGCAAACTGATAACGAGTTGTAAATTCAAACATTATGAATTGATTATTATTGATGTCTTTCGAGCTTGAGTGTTACTTGTACTTTGTTGTGATTCCTTAGAACTGATAACAAGTTGTAAATTCAAACATTATGAATTGATTATTATTGATGTCTTTCGAGCTTGAGTGTTACTTGTACTTTGTTGTGATTCCTTAGAAAGGTTCTCAGCCGTAGAAATAAAAGCAATAAGAAGTTTGATAACACCTATCATTACTCTTTTTGTGCAAAAATTGTTTTCAATAGTTAAGAAAATGTTAAAATGTTCTGCTTTCATAAAATCAAAAAACAATTTTTACAATATAAGTATTTTCAATAAATTTTAGAGAAAATTAATCTAAGTTCCCTCTCTTATTTTTAATAATAAAAGAGATCCACAATATTTTTTATGATGTCTAAGATCCCACAACCTCCGGCACCCATATCACCGAGAAATTTTGGTTGCGTTTGGTAAAATTTTCTAAATATGATTTGAGAATAGAGTTGTATTTTGAATTTGTGAGTTTTGGAATTATGATTTGAGTGTGAAAAATTTGTTTTGTGAATGAGTTTTGAAAAGAGTTTTTGGGAAATTTTTAATATGACATATGATATTTGATACAAAAACTTACAACTTATAAACAAACACACAACTCAAAATTCTATTCAAAGCTCATAAAAAAAATTTAAAAATTTTGATTTTTTTTTATTTAAAATATAAAAAATAATAGATGACATTTGTATTAAAAAAAAATGCACTGTTCCAGTCAACCGGCCAGACGTTCGGGAGGACGACCGATTAACCCAAATTTTTCCGCATTGGACAGAGTTTTCAAAAGTAAGTGTGGAATTAATTTTTGAAAATCGTAAACAAACACCACACTCAAATATAATGGTAGAATTAAGTTTAGAGAGCTCTACCCAACAGAGCCTTTGTCCCCTCAAATCATCTCTCTCTCTTTCTTTCTTTTTCTCTCTCTCTCTCTCTCTCTCTCTCTCTCTCAAAATGGACATTGTTCCTATAACATATGTTGAAAACATCAAGAGCTACTGGAGGAAAAGGAGCTACCAACAACTCGACGAAGGAACTCATAGCAAAAGGAATCTGAATAACAAAAGGCTTGGCAGCAAAACTTGTCGGGCTTGGAAGATCAGCCGAAAAGTCCCAAAACTCCGATTGAAGATTGTTTCGCCAATAAAGCTTCTGGCAAAGTTTCACGATGCTTATCTCTATATGATGATTTGTTTTGTTTGGGATCATTACACGTCCCCGAACGCAAACAAAAGTACTCTCTCTTTCTCCTTCTCTCTCTCTCTCTCTCTCTCTCTCTCTCTCTCTCTCTCTCTCTTAATTCATACATACAAACATCTATATATATAATATGAAGTTAAATTGTTTGACAAAATGTTTCTTAGAACTCCAAAACACATAACTGAGAGATTTGATTTGACAAAACTCTTCTTAGAACTGTAAAACATATAGCTTTGAGCTTTGAAACTAACCTGATTGATAAAATGTTTCTTAGAAAAATAATCACAATTTTCTCTGGTTTGTTTAAGACACAGAGAAAATTGTGATTGTTTTTTGGTTTCTAAGTAGCCCAATTTTCTCTGAGTTGTTCAAAACACAAAGAAAATTGTGATTATTTTTTGGTTTCTTAGTAGCCCAATTTTCTTTGATTTGTTTAAAACACAGAGAAAATTGCGATTGTTTTTAGTTTCTAAGTAGGCCAATTTTCTTTAGTTTGTTCACCCAAAGACTTTGGAGTTTATGCAAATTATATGCGAATTTTCTCTAAATTTAGTCACTGTATGAATTTTCTCTGGTTTTGGTTGTTATGTGAATTTTCTCTAGTTTTGGTTGTTATGTGAATTTTCTCTGGATTTTGGCCACTGTGTGAATTTTCTCTAGATATAGCCACTGTATGAATTTTCTGTGGATTTTGGCCACTGTGTGAATTTTCTCTAGATATAGCCACTGTATGAATTTTCTGTGGATTTTGGCCACTGTGTGAATTTTCTCTGGTTGTTCACTGTGAATTTTTTCTAGAAAAGAGAGAGAGTTTGGAGATGATGAGAGTAGTGATTGTTCACTCAAAGGCTCTGGGGTTTATGCAGATTATATGTGAATTTTCTCTAGATTTAGTTACTGTGTGAATTTTCTCTGAATTTTGGCCATTGTGTGAATTTTCTTTGGTTATTCACTATGAATTTTTTTCTGGAAAACTCAGGGATATGTTGGTTCCTTTTTGATATTTGGTTGCTTCAGTTTCTCTATTAATTTGTTTACTTGCTTAGATATTGAAAGGAAAAAAAATGAAAAATGTGATTTTGAATGGGTTTTCTCTGGTTTGATGATGATTAAGTATATATTGATCTTGAGGTTTCTTTTTGATCAATTTTCTCTGGTTGAGTCAAAACACAATTTTATTTGATTTGACCAAAACACGGAGAAAATTATAAGCAAACCAGAGAATTTGGGAAGATGAGGAATGAAGTTAGACGAGAAGAGAGAACTGCCACTTAACACTCTCGTGTGTGTAATTTTCTTTAACAATTTTACGTTTCTTTGCCATGTGTTATTTCTCTAGCATGTTTAATTTTCTTTGCCTTTTTTAATTTTCTCTATGATGTTTAATTTTCTCTGCATTTCTCTTATTTAACGAGGTAAACCTCATTTGCTCTATTTGTATGTGCAAAAATTGATGTTTACACTAGAAGCAAGATCTCTTTGATCAACATTGGTGCACATGTTGTTTGAATGTCTTACAGTCCAGAGAAATTGGTCAAAATCGTGGTTATTCAATTTTTTCTGATTTGTTGTTGTCTAAATGGCTTACAGTCTGGTTTGATAAAAAAACACAGAGAAAATTATGAGCAAACCAGAAAAAATTGGTTAAAAACACAGAGAAATTCTCTGGGAAGTCTAGAGAAATTAGAATTTCTCTAAAGAGAAATTAGAATTTCTCTAAAGAGAAAATCTCTGAGAGGTCCAGAGAAATTCGCTGGGAAGTGCAAAGAAATTTCCAGAATTTCTCTGCAGATAAAATCTCTGGAAAGTCCAGAGAAATTCTCTGGGAAGTGCAGAGAGAATTTATCTAGAGAGAAAATCTCTGGAAAGTCCAAGAGAGATTTTCTCTGGAGAGAAAATCTTTAGAAAGTCTAGAGAAATTCTCTGGGTCGAATTTTCTCTAGATCGATGTTGAGGGATCTTAGACATTATGAAAATATTAAGTGTCTTTTATGCTATAAAATCTTCAAACCAAGGACCTTAAAAAAAAATTCCCTAAATTTTACCATAAATAAATTTTAAAAAAATAGTTTACCAAACAAATTTTATGTCCTAGTTTTCATTTTTTTTCTATTTATAAAAAACAAAAATAAAAATTAAGAAGAAGAATAAACGAAAATGATAGCAAACATAATCTACATTCTACAAATCCTATAGAATTACTCAATATATATATATATAAACAATAACATAAGACAATGGTGTGTGAACCCAATAGAGGGATGGATAGCAATACTCAAAACTTTAGGATTTATTTTCTAAAAATTTAAAATTTTTTATTTTCTATATTTTTTTGTTTCACTGAATTTTTAATATTTTAAGTAATTTTTTAAATTTTTAGATACACCTTACATAAATACACTTAAAAAGTACAATATTTGTAAAAAAAAAAATTAAAAATTCACTAAATAACAAAAATATAAAAATTTAATACATTTTTGTATTCTTGTATATTTATTGATTTTTTACAAATATTTTACATTTTTATATTCTTGTATACATTTTTGTATTCTTGTATATTTATTAATTTTTTACAAAAAAAATTCACTAAATAACAAAAATATAAAAAAATTAAAATTTTAAAAATATTCACTAAAAATAAAAAAATATGAAAAAAAAAACTTAATTTTCAAAAAATTAAATTCAAAAAATTAAAATTAAACACAGTGACTATTTTTTAGTTGGGGCAACTACATTAATTTTTTTTAAAGAAAAATTAAGATAAATTACATTAATAATCATCCTTGAAATCATAGACCTATCATGTGATTTATAAAATGCGACTAGTAACTCTCCCCATCAATCTTGTTAGATTGGCGTTGTGAATATAACTTGCTTTTTACCAATTTACCCTTACTTAAAGTCAAACACAAATCGTAAATTAGACTCACATCTGTTTAAGCTTTTTATAATTATCTTTTAAAAAATGTGAGTCATACTACACTACATCAATATCCTTTCAAAAATGTTAGTCATACTACACTACATCAATGTTAAGTATTATCAAGAAAAAATTATTTTGTTAAAGTAAAACATAATTGACGGAAATAGAATATGAAATGGACAACCAAATCAAATAGGAAGTTAGTGCCAATTTAAAATCATAACAAAATTTCATTAAACCTATAAATAAATAAAAAAGAGTCGATATAATTTACCTTACAACTTGTATGTTGTAGGGCGAATTCCACTAATAGGTTTGGGATTTATGTTACTTTAGTTTTTGATTTTTCAATTATAATATATTTGATCATAAATTTTGAATCTCATTCTAAATAAGAATAATTTAAGACAATGTTGCTCAATTTCAAGAGTAAAGTTGTCAATTTGATAAAATATAAACTAATTTAACAAAAATAAATGTCAAAAATTTATTTTTGAATTTTTAAAAATTATTTTTACCCACCAAAGATAAAATTATATAAAAATGATAAATTTTTTACTTTTTTATTTTTTTTTATTTTTTTACCAAATTAATTTTTAGTATGTGTTTAAATGATGATAATGTAATGAGTTGTTATTTATGTTAATATTTTTGGATGATTATCATGTAATCGATAGATGTATTGTGTTAAGAGATATTTTTGGATAATTATCATGTAATAGATGGTTAATATTATTTTTAATGTGTAATCAATATATTTAATATATGAATTATTTTTAGTTTTAGATTTTTTGATTTAATGGATTGGTTTAATATTATCATCAAAATTGTTGCCATGTTTGATTTTTGAAAAAATAGAAATTAATTTAACAAAAATAAATATCAAAAAAATTATTTTAAAAAATTATTTTCACCCTCCCAAAAGATAAAATTATATAAAATGATGTGTTTTTAAGTTTTTTTCACCAATTTAATTTGTAGTTTCTTAGAAAAAATTTCTGAAAATAAATTCTAAAAACCAAACCAAACAGAACTTTATGACCAAGAAAATTTTAACATTATTCATTAAAAAGGCCATTATATTTCAAATAACATACAAGTTAACTAATACAAAATAAGTGGTATGACGACTTTGCCCTTAAAATGGATCATTTACAAAAGAAATATTTTTTATTGTCTTTATTTAAAACAAGATTAAAAATTCAAAATTAAATGTATTTTAATTAAAAAATCAAGAATTAAAGTGATATAAATCTCAAATTGTAAGAAATGTTAGTATAATTCACCCTATACTGTAAGTAACAATTTTGTGTGTTTGGTTTCAGTTTTTTGAATTCAGTTTTTTGAAAATTGAGTTTTTTATTTTTCATATTTTTTTGTTTTTAGTAAATATTTTAAAATTTTAAGTATTTTTTTAAAACTTTTTTAGATGCACCTTACTTAAAAAGTAAAATATTTGTGAAAAAATATTTCAAAAAATTAATAAATACACAAAATATTTAAAAAAAATACTGAATTTTCATTTTTTTTATGTATTTTTTGGTATTTACTGAATTTTTTAAAGATTTTTTTCACGAAAATTATAATTTTTAAGTGTATTTATGTTAGGTGTGTCTAAAAATTAAAAAAAAATCTCAAAATATTTTAAAAATTCAATAAAAATAAAAAAAAATACAAAAAATAAGAAAATAATTTTTTTAAAAAAAACCCAAACTAAGCAAAGTTTACTTGGTTCATTTCAATTCACACCACACATCTATCAGTGAACTCAACTTCCCTATACGTGTAAACATATAACTTTGAATAAACATATATGTGTTCCAATCTTCCAAACTTTTTATTAAAGAAATGTTTCAACTCTGATTCATGAGACTCATCACAAATTTGATTTTTTTATCTAAGTCATTTATTTTCTAAAATTTTCGTATATATCATTTGTAATTAAGTTAAGTTGACAATTAAATTTTTTTATTTTTTTTATATTTATCTCTGAAAAAATAATTTTTTTTTTTAAATTTTAAATAAACCACCCAAGTAATAACTTAACAAGTGCTTGGTACAACAAATAAGGGAGGTGCACTATTCATTAGTTTAAAGTGCTTTTTATTGATTTTAATTTTTTAAAACTTCCTTGTTTATTTTCAAAATACATTTACCTTAGTTTCAATACTAATAAGAGGAAGTTAGTGCCATTTCAAAAATCATAAGAAAATTTTATATAATTTCATTAAACCTATAAATAATTTTTTTTTAAAAAAAAGTCAATATAATTTACCCTATAACTTTTGTATGTTGTAAGTAAGAAACATTTATTTTACCTGGTTGAATTCACACCACACATCTACAAGTGAAGTCACCTTCCATATACGTGTAAAAATATAACTCCTTCCATATACGTGTAAAAATATAACTTTGAATAAACCTATGTGTTCCGATCCTCCAGCTTATTAAAGAAATGGTTCTAACTTCTTTTAAATTTAAATTTATAAAAATTGTTCGGATTTATGGAGCACACTATAAATTTTATTTTTTTATATGAATAATTCATTTTGTAAGATTTTTTGTATATATATCATCTATAATTGAGTTGATTCAATAATTATAAATTTTTGATTTTATTATATTTGTCTCTGAAAAAATTGAACAAGTATTTTTTTTAAATAAAAAAAAAACCCCAAGGGAGGGACTATTTATTAGTTTTAAATTACTTTCTGTTGATTTTAATTTTTAAAACTCCCTATTTATTTTCAAAATATTTTTATCTTAATTTCAATACTAAAAATGTATTAAAAACATTAATTAACATTTGACTAAAAAATGTAAACTACAATAATGATTGTTTTACCTCACCAATAAATGGTTAGGATTCTTAAGTTTTCATCTCAATTTAAGAGAATATTTAGGTTTGGTAGGTTCATTTTGAAATTAATTTCGATAATCTAAACCATTCTTTTTCAGGACTCTTAGAGTAAAATATACATGCAAAAAAATAAGATAATTGAATATTGATAGCTATATGTTTGAATCATATTTATTTTTAAAAAATAGATTATGAATATAATTTCAAGAATAGTCATTCATTTTTTATAATACAAATTTGATTCAAACATACAACGATCAATGTCCAATCATCTTAATTTTTTATATAAATACTATACTCAGGCCTTGTTTAGAAACATGCTATTTTAATAAATTTTTGACTTTTTGACTAAAATATAAGGTAAAAAAATTAATATATTTGGGATGATTTTTTAATTTTTTACGAAAAGATATGCAAAAGTAGAAGAAAAATGAATTTTTAACTTTTTAGTATAGATTGTTTGCCTTTTGATTTTTTTTAGTGACTTTTTAACTTTTAGACTAAAATATTGATAGGTGATTTGAGAAATTAGTTAAAAGCTGACTTTTTAGTTTTTTATTATTTTTTTTGTCATTTTGTATGTAAAAAATATAAGAGGTAATATGATCCAAAATGACTTAAAAGCTAAAAATTAACTTGCCAAATTGCCCTTGAGTTGCCAAACGAAGTCTCAATCAGTCCTTAAAAAAATAATTGATTTATATCGTGAAAATTAATTTCAAATAGATATATCAAATTCAAATGCTTTCATAAATTAAAATGAGTCTCTCAAAGTGAAATAACAGAAGCCAAACCCACCATGAAATGAAAGTATACAATTTGATATATATATATATATATATATATATTTTGTTTTTTTTTTATCCAAAGAACTCATACAATTTGATGAGATCCTGAGGGGTAATATTCGAAATATTAAATTTTTAATTAAATAAATAATTGAATGTTTCACGTCTATATAAGATATTTCATCATTGGTTTAATAAAAAATTTAACACCTATAACATTTTTCTTTTAGAATATCGAACTGAAGAAGCCAATCACCATTTGCCATGTCATCGTTACGGATAAATTACTGACACCAATTGTAAATTAGAGACAGACAGAGAGGAGTCCGGATTCTCGGCCGCCCTTTCCGGCGGCCGAGGCAGCAGCCCCCTAAAACGACGTCGTTTTGGGGGTTTTTTGAATTTTTTTTTTTTTTTTTTTTTTTTTTCCTGGACAACCCCCAAAACGACGTCGTTTTGGGGGGCTGCTGGGAAGGGCCGCCCAAAAGGGCGGCCGAGGATCCAAATTCGACAGAGAGAGAGAAACATAAAAATATATAAATTTCAGGGAGAGAAATGTAGTGAAGGCCAGAAAGAGGGGATTTTTTGGATTGGAGTGGAAGCGACGGAAGGGAAAGAAAGAAGAAGCCGCGTGGGACCAACCCAATATAGCACAGACCAATCAAGATTCTTCCCACACACTCTCTATTTATCTTTCTGTTTCTCTCTCTAGAAATAAAAATCAAAGAATATTATTATATGTATTAATTAATATATTAATTAATAATATGATATAATTTAAGAAATTTTTAATATTTATAATTTATATAATAAGTGGAATTAATAATAATATCATAACTAGTACTGATACGTTAATAATATACTAATTAAATAATATTACATGTATCAATTCATGTACACATTAATATATTAATAGATAATATAACATTATTTAGATAATTTTAAGTATTTATAATTTATATAATAAATATAATCAATAATAATATTATAATATTAATTAATATAATAATATATACATTAATTAGTGTACGTGTCACCGATACTAATTGGTACAGCTAGATAACCCAAAAGAAAGAAAAGTCTCACTCAAATCTTTTTCTTGGCTTCGGACTAAAAAAAAAAAAAAAAATCTTTTTCCGGGCTCTTATAAAGCCACCTCCTCTCGCCACTCCCACACAAAACAATCCTCTGCTTTTTCAGCTTCTGGTTCCCACACACCACACCAAACAATAAACAAACAACCATAGCATCAACTAGTTGGATTCTCTCTGTTCCTCCTCAAAGCCGCTCGCTCTCTCTCTCTTCTATCCCAATCATCTCTCTCAATTTCAGAGATTTGGGATGGGTTACTCTCAAATTAATTGCTTTTTGTGTTCTGTTCTGTTTTGGTTTAAAGATATTAGAAATTGAAATCAAACCCAGATTTCAAAATTGGGTCTTGTAATTTTTTTATTTTATTTTTATTACTACATACTTTCTGACCAAAATCAGGATCTGGGCTTTTAAAATTTTACTTGTTTTTCAATTGGGTTTTCAAATTTTTTGCCTTCTTTTGATTTGGTGACCCATCTCAAATTTCTCTCAAACCCCTGTTTTTTTGAACTATCAGGGTAGTTTTTCATTTCAGTATCGAGAGAGCGGGCGGCTAGAGTTTTCGAGCTTTGGTTGTTGAATTTGGTGGTTGTGTGTCAATGGATCAATCTGGGAATAGTGGCAAATCAAAAAAAGTTATTGAAGAAACTGAGAAGATGGCCCAGATGGAATGGGTGAGAGACCAAACTAAGGACTTCGACATCGGCTTCGAGAGGCCACAATGGAAGCCAGTTTTTGAAGAAGCTTCCATGTCAAGTAGGCCTCTCAAGAAGGTCAAAAGTCCTGAACGCCAAGACCCATTTCAATCCTCTGTTTCTTCAGCTCAACAAACTCCTTCTCTGTCTCTCTCATCCTCTGTTCCTTACACTACTACAGCACCCATAGCTTTCCCTCCATCATCATCTTCAAGGCTTGTATTTCCTTTTGCCTTGGATAATTCTCAACAATCCATGGAAAATCTACACCAATTCCAAACCAACCCGCCTCCTCTGTTCCTTCAACCGCCACAAAATCAACAGCAAATGATTTCCTTTGCTCCTCAGAACCAAAGCCTAGGCTTCCCACCATACTTTGCCGGAGACTCGGCTCCATCACAGCAGCAATTACTGCAGTACTGGAGTGATGCACTGAATTTGAGTCCAAGAGGAAGGATGATGATGATGAACAGGTTGGGACAGGATGGTCGGGGCTTGTTTAGGCCTCCAGTGCCCCCTATTTCACCTACCAAGCTCTACAGAGGAGTGAGGCAGAGACATTGGGGCAAATGGGTAGCTGAAATTCGTCTCCCTCGAAACAGGACTCGCCTCTGGCTCGGCACCTTTGACACAGCAGAGGACGCCGCCTTAGCCTATGATCGCGAGGCCTTTAAGTTGAGGGGAGAGAATGCACGGCTCAATTTCCCCGAACTCTTCCTCAATAAAGACAGAGCAGCTTCGTCAGCGCCCGGTTCATCTTCATCGTCTCCTCCTACTCCCCATGGAAATTTGGCTCCTAGCCGGTACTCGAAACAACCTCAGGAAGCTTCAGAAGGCCCAAATTTGGAGGTTTCAAGTATGGAAATGCCACCACCAGAGTGGCCCAAACCTCAAGAAGATAACCCAGATGAGGATTCGGGATTGGGGTCGAGCGAGGTCACAGTTGCAGGGGGTTCTGGAGCAGGGGAAGGTATTTTGGAGTCATCGGAATTGGTTTGGGGTGACATGGCAGAGGCTTGGATGAATGCAATTCCAGCTGGTTGGGGTCCAGGTAGTCCAGTTTGGGATGATTTGGACACAACCAATAATCTTCTGTTGCCTTCAAATCTTCCTTTTGCCAATGTTCATCAGCAGGACTTGAGTGGTTCTAATCCTCAAAAACAGGAACAGAACATCGCCCCGGCTGATTCATCGTCTTCTTCTTCTTCATGCCCTATGAAGCCCTTCTTTTGGAAGGATCAGGACTGAATATTCACACACAAGACCTCTTCCCCCCCCCCCCCCTCTCTCTCTCTCTCTCTCTCTCAGTTGGAGAAAAGATTTTAGACAATCTCCTCAGATATCTTCACCAGGTTGCATATTTTTCCACAGAAACAGCCTGTGATTTCATTACTTTTACTTCTCTTTCTTTTACTTTATTATTGAACCCAATCCTCAGTCCTCCCTCCCCTTCCTTCCTTCCTTCCTCGCCTCTCTCACTGGTTGCTGATTTTTGACAAAACAACCTGTGATATTTTTCTATGGAGCATTGTTACCTCTCTTTTCCATTGAGTTCTTCAAACCTGCTCAGTAACCTTTTACTTCCTTTTCACAAACACAGAAACTGTCATAGAACCCGACACAGGTTTTTACACTAAAAAAAAATTAATCTATTCATATACATTCTGTGTCCTGTGGCAGGTTTGTGCTTGTTATTCTTTTACAAAAGCCTAAGGACGCTTCTAGATCCTCCCCTCCTACCCCATCTGCTACACAACGGCTGCATATTTTTAGGCCTTTTGACAGTGGCAGTTCACTACATGCATTTTCAGTAGTAGTAGTAGTAGTAATAACTAGCTAGAAACTATTATGTATTTGGGCTGTTGATAATGTTTCATGTAGAATAGGACAAGCTTAGAAGGAGACAGTTTTGTGATCTCCTCCATTGAACCATCCATTGCAAGCTCTGTTTTTCCAGCTTTGAGGATGGGAACAAGCTATATAGTTTTCTACATTGTTAGTTTTTATCTTACTATTGTAATGTTATCATGTTCCATTTAGCAAATAGAATCAATCAGTTCAAACATTTTTACACCCACATTGTTTGTGAAGTACCTTTATTTGAAGTGCTTGTATTTTAATTGGTTGTGGTGATATGGGATGACCAGGATCAAGATCTTTGCCATGATTTTCCAGTCGCTTTTTTTTTTTTTTTTTTTTTTTTTTTTTTTTTTTTTAAAACACAATAACAATACACTTGTAACAAATGATACAATCAAATGACCCAAGTTTAAATCTGAGTGAAATGGCATCAAAATAGACACTCCAAAACAACAAGTTTTTTTTTTAACTTCAAACTTATGACGTTGAATTATCACAATAAGATTATAACAGGGCATGGTTAATGTTTTGAAGCATTATTAAGGATCCAACCATGAAGCCATCCCATCCACTCTATTGGATTAGGAATTGAAACTCTATCATAATGTTTAGTTCACTAAAATGAAATGGTCAAGTTTTAACTTCCCCATAGACTAATGTGTTCACTTGCCATGGTGCATGCTTGTTCAATTTACAATACATTTTTCCTTGTTTTTTTTTTTTTTGGGTGAGTCAAACATAAGAATAGACATTCTAATTAAATGATCATTCCATTCTACTTTCTTTCCAATAAATCGAACACTAGATACCTACAATAAATAGGAAATGTTCTAATGCCTTCCTTGAGTTCATTAAAAAAAAAAATGCTTTGGAATATCTTATGAGTTGTGGAGTTGTTAATCAACATCAAGGATAGACTTAAGGAGGAAGGATAGAATAAAGGAAAAGGAAATTAAGCACAAAATGGGCAATGCACTAAAGAAGGAGGAAGGATAGAATAAAGAAAAAGGAAATTAAGCACAAAATGGGCAATGCATTAACCCCAATTTAATCTCCTAAGTTAGGTCATTAAATGGTGGGCCTAGTTGCCGGCCCATGAGATCATCTTTTAATTTCTTATTTGCTACGGCAGGATACAGACACCATGGTTGATGAGAAAATGATATGATTAAAAAAACATTTGGTCAATAAAAATATGAAATGAAATAATTTCTTGAGGATATTTAGAGAAGCCACTGTACCATTCTTTAAACCAAACCCCAACATAATTGATGGCTGCTTGCATTGCCTTCTGCATAAAACAAATAGTTTGATCAATTATTAACTCATGAAATCTACTTACTTCATAGCCAGGGAAGTTTTTTTTTAATTCACATGTCAAGAAAAATATGAATTTATTATAATCTTACAGATATATTTGGATCATAAATTTGAATAGAAATTTTTAAAAAAAAAAGAAGAGAAAATATGAGAAAAATATGGATGAAATATAAGTTAAATTTTTCCACAATTTTCCTTTTTTCTTTCTAAATTTTTATTCAAATTCATAATTCAAACACAATGTAAGATTTAGTCTATTGACAAGTTAAGGCATCATAAGCATCTCAAGAAGCATAAATTACAAGTTAATATATGTCATGGAGCGTTTGACCATTAGAACCATTCCCAGAGTTTGTGCCCAGTATTACCAATAGGAGCAAAACCACAGATATCCTTGGTATGGATGCATACATAAAGTTCAAGGTGATTTAGAAGAACTGGAGAGAGAGAGAGAGATAGAATTTTCTCTTCCGCTTTTCTGAAAAAAAAAATAGAAAAAAAAAATCAGTTATTCAAATACTTGGAAAAGAATCAGAATATAAAAAAACTTAAAGAAGAATTAAAATATTTGATATTTTCAATTTTTTATTAGCTTGCAAATGAAAGGAATTATTTGGGTGGAAAATGAGCAGTTAATCAAAAAATACAATGAAATCTGAAAAATCTAATTACATAATATAGAAAGGCTGAAATGATTGTAAAATTTTACAGGTTATGTGACTTTCGGCAGAAAGACAAGTTGCTGAGAAACTTGAAATGTAACTCTTTTGATCAAAACCAAACCTGAAGAAAAACTCCAAATTTTCTAACTGTAAAATTTATAAATGGACAAGTAAGCTTATTTCTGATTCGATTTTTATACCCCAAAAAAAAAAATGGTCCATCACAATTCACAAATATTTATAAGAAAATATATAAAACAAAGAAAATAAATTTTGCCATGTCCATTTTTATGATCAAACCACATAAAATTTAGAGCTAAGGGTGTCAAATAACATAGTGAAAGTCATGAAATTCCAATTTTATTCTCATTCTTAACATCTCAAACCTTAATTCTAACCACCACCCACCACCACCAACTCCAGCCACCCTCACTCTCCCACTCTCTCTCTCTCTCTCTCTCTCTCTCTCTCTCTCTCTCTCTCTCTCTCTCTATTTGTCGATGTAAAATATATTGAGAGAGTTGTAAAATATATTGAGAGAGTGATATTGAAAGAGTAAGTAAACTCTGTGATTCAATATATAAAAACTGTAAGAAGAGGCTCCATTATATAAGAGCTGCTATGCAACATCATCATGAGAGTAAAACATTTAAAAGAGAAAGGGGCCGAAAGCAGCCGAAAGCAACTGAAAGAAGAATCATATGCTCTGTCCTATAGCTAGCTGTATGGCTGTAGTGATTGCATTAATATATTATACATTAATATATACATTATACATTAGCAGCCCCCCTCAAACTCAAGGAGGACAAACATCAACCAACTGGAGTTTGGAGACAAGGTCAATGAAGCGGCCAGGAGAATGAGCTTTGGTGAAGAGATCAGCAGGTTGATCAATAGAAGAGATCGGATGGAGATGGACAGTACCATGAGTGACGTGTTGACGAATAAAATGGCAATCAATCTCAATGTGCTTGGTGCGATCATGAAAAACATCATTGTGAGCAATTTGAAGAGCACTGTGATTGTCACAAAAGAGGTCAGTAGCACCAGAGGGGGTAACACCCATGTCAACAAGAAGCCAACGAAGCCAGAGAAGCTCCTGAGTAGTATCAGCAAGAGCACGGTATTCGGCCTCGGTACTGGAACGAGCAATAAGAGATTGTTTCTTGTTGCGCCAAGAAATAAGAGAATCACCCAGAAAAAAGCAGAACCCAGTAGTAGAGCGACGGTCAGTAGGATCTCCAGCCCAATCAGCATCGGAAAAAGCACGAAGCTAGAGAGATGAGCGGGCGGAATAATGAAGATCATGAAACATGGTGCCTTTGAGATACCGAAGGATACGAACCAAAGCAGCATAATGAGGGGTACGAGGAGCCGACATAAACTGGCTGACAATATGAACGGCATAGGCAATATCAGGACGAGTAATAGTGAGATAGACAAGACTGTCAACCAGCTGACGATATAGGGTAGCATCAGAGAGAAGAGTGCCATCAAGAGGTGGAAGACGACTTTGAGGCTCCAGGGGAGTGGAAGCAATCTTGCAATCCGTAAGACCAGCACGTGTGAGAAGATCAGAGGTATACTTAGCCTGAGAGAGAAAAGAACAGTAGAATCATGAAAGATTTCAAGACCAAGAAAAAGCTGAGAGGACCAAGGTCTTTCATCTCGAAATGATGACTAAGAAACTGTTTAAGGTGAAGAATACCATCGATATCATCACCGGTGATAATCATGTCATCCACATAAAGCAAAAGTAGGGTGGTCCCTTGAGCTGTTTTTCGGATAAAAAGAGCAGTATCATAAGAGTTGGAGGTAAAACCACATTCATGAATGGTAGAGCTGAACTTGGCAAACCAAGCGCGTGGAGCTTGTTTTAGACCATATAAAGCACACTGAAGTTTGCAGACTTTATGAGGTGGATAAGTAGACCCAGGGGGAGGTTGCATGTAGACCTCCTCGAGAAGAACACCATTGAGGAAAGCATTTTCCACGTCCAGTTGATAAAGATCCCATTGTCGGGTGGTAGCAACAGCAATCAAGCTGCGAACAGAAGTGAGACGAGCAACAGGAGCAAAAGTCTCCTCATAGTCAATACCATATTCTTGGTTGAAGCTTTTGGCAACAAGGCGGGCTTTGTAGCGCTCAATAGATCCATCAAAATAGGTCTTGATTTTGTATACCCATTTGCAGCCAATGGCAGCCTTGCCAGGAGGAAGATCAACAATGTCCCAAGCATGAGTTTTGTCTAAAGCCTGCAATTTATCAGTCATAGCATGCTGCCAAAGAGGATTAGAGCGAGCCTCACGATAAGAGATCGGTTCATAAGTAGAAAAAGCAGTAGAACCAACAATAAAGTCACGAAGATAAGTAGAAGGTTAGGTTACCCGGTGTGGTCGAGCAGAGGGAGGAGGAGCCAGAGGAAGAGACTCAGCAGGAAAGGAGGATCCCGAGAGAGCAAGAGTAGGACCATCAGAGCAAGCAGGTGCATAAGGCAGACCAATAGGCAAGGCGACCTCGAGAGAGGCTGGCAGGGGCAGTGGAGTAAGCGTATCAGAAAACTCAAGAGAGGCTGGCAGGGGCGGAGTAGTAAGTGCATCAGAAAATAGATCTGTGGAAGGGTCAGTAAAAAACAGAAAGGGTGAGGGAACGGACAAACGGAAAAGAGAGAGAGAGGAAAACATTTTGTGTTCCCAAAAGACCACAAAATGTGATGAGAGATACAAAGTCGCTGGGAGAGAGGATCCCAACAACGATACCCCTTATGTTCAATACCATACCCCAAGAAGCAACAAAGGCGGGAACGGGGTTCAAGTTTGGTACGTTCATGAGGTTGGAGAAGAACAAAACAGGCAAATCCAAAGACCCTAAGGTTGGTGTAAGGGGGACGGGTGCCATGCAGACGCTCATAAGGAGTGTGATTATGAATGACAGGTGTAGGGATACAATTGATAGTGTAAGCAGCAGTGAGAGCTGCCTCTCCCCAAAAATGTTGCGGACAAGAGGAAGACAGAAGGAAAACGCGAGTAGTGTCGAGAATATGCCGATGTTTCTGTTTAGCATGTCCATTTTGTTGAGACGTGCCGGGACATGAACGATGAGATTGAGTACCATGACTCTGAAGGAAGGAAAGAAAGAAAGTCAAAATCTTTATATTCCATGGCATTGTTAGAGTGAAAAAGCTTAATAGTTTAAGGAAATTGTGTTTTAACCATTGCAGCAAAATTATAATAAAGTTGTTTGAGCTCAAAGCGATTTTTCATAAGAAACAACCATGTAAAACGGGAAAAATCATCTATAAAACCAACAAAATAGCGTGCGCCGCCCATAATGGGAGTAAGAGAGGGTCCCCAAATATCAGAATGGATGAGATCAAATGGTGCAAGAGAAACAGAGTCACTTTTATTAAACGACAAAGCAGGTTGTTTGGCAAGTTGACAGGACACACAATCTAAAGCATCAGAACTTACAAGACCTAAATGACCGCTAGAAATTAAAGATTTTAAAGGACCAACAGAAAGATGGCCTAAACGACAGTGCCAAAGCTGAAAAGGAGATAAAGAGGAGCAGTGGTAGCAGTGGTAGGAGCTGTGATCTGAGAAGAATCCGGAACATGAAGATGGATGAGTTCGTAGAGACGTCCATGCTTACGGCCTATCCCAAGAGTTTGCCCCGTCCGAGGGTCCTGTACCAAACAACCAGTATGGGAAAAGGTAACAGTTAGACCATGCTCACATAATTGACTAATGGAGATAAGATTTAAAGTAAGAGCAGGCATAAGATATACATGGGATAAAGATAAGTGAGAGGTGGAAACAGAACCAACATGACTTATAGACAGAAGAGACCCATCAGCAGTATGGATAAAAGGAACATGAGGAGTAGAAGAGAGAGGAGTAAAAATAATAAGGTCAAAGGTCATGTGATTACAACAAGCGGAGTCAAAGTACCAGGAAGTGTTACCTGCGGTGAAAGACAAAGCAGTAGATGGAGGAGTACCGGAATGCTGCCAAAAATGTTGAAACATGGCTTTGACATCTGTGTGAGAGAAGACTGGAGTGGAAGGAACTATAGGGACAGAGGAAGGTAAATCCTCTGAGGCAGCAGCAGCAGTGCGTTGAGCAGTCATGGGTTTAAACGGAGTCCCAGAACGGTGAGAGGTGCTGCGGGAAAAATTCCCGGTAGAAGGACCATTGCGAGAGGCACGGGTAGGATTGTGGAAACAATCTTGCTGGAGATGACCAGGACCAGTCTTGTTGCAAAACCGACAAAGACGAACTGGACAATTAACCAGAAGATGAGTCGACGGAAGACTGCAGTTTTGACAGTAGTTGCAAATAGTTGACCTCTGTAGTGAAGGTGGTGAAGGAGAACTCCGAATCTGGGGAGTAGTAAGAACAGAGTCCACAGGGTGCGGATGGAGAGTACCAAACCTGGTTTCCTCTGACAGTAGTTCAGAAATTGCTTGCTCAAGAGTGGGTAAAGGAGTGCGATGAAGGAGAGATGCGCGTACGGGCTCAAAACGGGGAGTGAGAGCCATGAGAAACTGAGCCAAACGCTGTTGGTCATGGTAATTAGTAAACAAGGCAGCATCCTTAGTACAATCCCATGGAGGTTCAGAAAGAGCGAGTTGATCCCAAACATAATACATTTGGGAGAGGAAATCATTAATGTTCTGAGTTGTATCTTGGCGCATACGGTGAAGATGACTCAGAAGCTGATATTGGTGAGCAAGGCCAGTAGTCTGATAGCGTTCTTGTTAAAAATCCCAGATGGCCTTGGCTGGAGAGGAAGCAGAGTCAAGTTGGAACCGACCAAACTGAAGGCTGATAGATGTAATAGAAGTATTGTGAAGCCAAGTGATGATCTGATAGTTTTTACTATCCCAATCCTCCAGACGGTCGACAAATTTGGCAGCGGATTATGTGGTGGCAGCAGATTCCGTGGTTGCTTGGATGGGTTTGCACACATCCCCAGTGATGATGCACCAAAGTTTCTTTCCTTTAAGGAACCCAGACATAGCTTGTGCCCATAAGACATAGTTAGTCCCATCAAGAACAACGAAAATAGGGTGGTTAAAGGAGTCCGGGCGATCCATGAGGGAAAAGCAATACTATTGAGGTAGAATCTGAAAAATTCGAGGGCACCAGTGAATGCAGAAGGTCCAAATTAGTGAGGGACCGGGCTGAACCAGCCAGAAAAGTCCAAAAATAGGGGTGAATCGGCCTGGGAAAGGGGTTGAGCCGGTTTGAGCTGGACCGGCTGGAGCCGAAGGCAAAGGCGTGTGCAAGTGGCGCGAGCCGAAGACGAAAGCGGCGCGAGGCGTGTGCGGCACGAGCGAGTGACGCGTGCGGGAGAGACGGCTCAAGCGGACGGCTTAAGCGGCTTACGGACGCGTGTAGCGCGTGAGATGTGGAGAGAGGTAGCTTAAGCGACTGGGGGACGCGTGGAGCGCGTGGGACGTTGAAGGCGAAAGCGGGTGACACGCCGGTGACAAATATGGCGCGTGAGACGTCAGATGTTAATGAATCTGGTGGCGTTGGATTCGTAGTGAAGAGGCGAAGGTTCTGTGTTGTCCAATCTGTAATTTAGATAGGGACGAGATATACAACAATCTGCCAAACAGAAAATGTGATGCAGACAAGATACACAGCAATCTGCCAAGAAGAGACTAAGAAAAACACCTGTGCTCTGATACCATGTAAAATATATTGAGAGAGTTGTAAAATATATTGAGAGAGTGATATTGAAAGAGTAAGTAAGCTCTGTGATTCAATATATAGAAACTGTAAGAAGAGGCTCCATTATATAGGAGCTGCTATACAACATCATCATGAGAGTAAAACATATAAAAGAGAAAGGGGCCGAAAGCAACCGAAAGAAGAATCCTATAGCTAGCTGTATGGCTGTAGTGATTGCATTAATATATTATACATTAATATATACATTATACATTAACAGTCGAAGTGGTAGCGGAGGCTAAGAAGGGGAATGTTGTGGGGAGTGGCAATTGAGGGCGGGGAGCCTGTAAATGAAGCTGCCAGAGGTGAGGGTGGCGTAAGAAGGTAAGGCTGGGAAGGGAGTTGCCAGAGGAAAGGAGTGACGGGATAGGGGTTCAAAGAAATAGGGGTATAATTGAGATTAAGGTGGGTTCTCAAAAAGAAATGGGGATAAATTCAGATAGGTGAGGTCCAAAGAAGTGGGTGATCCGAAAAGAAAAAATGGGAGTTATTTAGCGGTACTTTTTCATTCACACAATTGACATTATAATTGCTAAGACAACTAGTGCTAACTGACATATCCTTTCAGCCCAACCCAAATTCATTTTTCTAGAAAGCCCAACCCATTACCATACGTAGGAAGTGTAGACGGCTCTGGACAGCAAACCATATGGCATACAAACACAACATTACACATATCAGTGGGAATCCAAAACTCAAACACTGATTGGCTAATGAGAAGCTGACATGGCATATCCATTAATAGCCCTAATAACTATCTTATCCTTCCTACCCATATGATGAAATACACACTTCCACTTTCCACATATTTACTTCAAATCTCTCCATTAAAACAAACAGCATTCCACTTGACACAGACAAAGCTTAAAGAAAAGCATAGTGAAATTACCTCGAAAGTTTAAAAGCCATGGCTCTCCAAGCAACTTCTTTACTTCCATCTGCTATCTCAGTCTGCAAAGAGGTATGCTGCTAATAAAGCTGTTTCAATTTCATTCCATTTCTGTGCTTCTAATATATGTGTGTATTGAACTTGTACCATATGTTTGACAGGGGAAGCCCAACGCTTGTTCTCTGAAGGACACAAGTCTCTATGGAGTTTCAGTCTACAACGTCAAAGCTGAATTCAAGCCATGCCCCATTACAAGCCAGGTAACATACTGATACCCTTTCTCTTTCTTTTTCCTCCACAATTCTGACAGCCAAAAAAAGATTGGCAAGTTAGAAACATTTTCCTGAAAAACAATAGAATATAATATGACAGAAGCTTCATAGATGACACCTATTTTTCACTGATAATGTGCATGTGAAAAAAATACATGGGCTCGAGGGAAAAAAAAAAAAATCAAACTATTTTTTTCGAGAAAGACTTTGTCCAGAAAAACACAGAAGGAAAACATCAAAATAAATCAAAAGGGCAGTCCCAGGTGCACAGCACAAGGGCTCCCACCATTGCAGGATCTGTTGAGTTTCAGATGTAACCTTATACCGCATTCAGGAAAAGGTTTTTTCTGTGGATTAAACTCATGACACCCAGGTTGCAATGGAGCAACCTTACCATTACGCCAACCCTAAATACATCAAAATAAATTGAAAAAAAAAAAAAAAAAAAAAAAAAAAAACTGAACAAGTTTCTAGCTTCCATCACGCAGACTTAAAATCTGGTTACAACCTAAGAAGCACGGACATAGACACGTGACACGACACGGACATGTGGACACATAAGTTTTCAAAAAATGCAAGACACGACACGTTGGGGACACATTCAAAACATATATTTTTATTGTAAGTATATTTTTAAATATTTAATATGTATTTTATGTCAAATATTTAATTTTATCAAATTTATCAACCTTGGGCATGTTATTTTAGCAAAAAAATATATTTTTTTTTTTTTGTGAAAAAAATAGTACTCAGCATGTCCTTAACATGTCCCTAACATGTTCTCAGCATGTCCCCTGCGTGTCCTAACGTGTCTGCAACGTGTCCAAAGTATCCCAGCATGTCCGACACGTGTCTGGTGCATGTCCATGTTGGACACGTGTCAAACCTCTGTACGCGACCTCCGGAGAGGTGTCTATGCTTCATAGGTTGCAAAACAAGTTAACCAACTGAAGCAGAAATTTCAAAGCATAATGTTTGAAAACCAAATTGTGCCTGGACAACAAAAATAGGAGTCTAGAATTCAGCAAACCTTGGTTAACTTGGAAACAGGAGTATAATTTTACAAGGGGCTTTAATTAATTAAAATTGAAGTTGTTAATTCCTTTCTTGTTCAGCATCTGAAAACACAGTATCTCTTTCAGCATGAATGTGAAGAAATATATATGAATGGAATATCAAATATAATAACGGAGAATTTGTAAATGTTGTGACTAGTAAAAGTTCTCAAGTCAAAAGTTCAACAATGTAGAGCATCTACAGCCTAATTTAGGTGAGGAGTAGAAAAGATCCTCCACCTTTTCTTATGGTTGGACTAGTCCTTCTGGAGTGGGATGGATTTGATCCTAGGAATTGTAAGCCATGCCAGATTGAAAGCTCTAATTTTGAAATTTTAAGGAGAACTTTAGTGATGTAACAAGGAGTAGGACCCACATGTGATATGATGTGTATGTCTATATTTTTGTTTTTTTGTATTTTTTTTCTGCTTTTGCCACATTATTAGAGTTCTCTTTAGAGTTTCAAAATTAGAGCTCTCTATTATTGTTGTCATCTTTTTAGGCTCCATTGGTTCTAGGAAAGAACAAGGGGAAAGGAAAGTTCAACAAATGGCTTCCTTTTTTTTTTTTTTTAACCCAACAAATGGCTTCCTTGTTAAACACCTCTAAGCATATGTCTCTCACTCTTTTCACAGAAACACAAACAACAATAAAATCATTACACAACACAACAGCAGCTAATAGTAGAAAGTACAGAAGTAGTTTCATGGTATCCCTAAAACATGCAGGATACACATGTTTCAAAATGACATAGAGAAGGAACATACTTCATTAGAATTCTGACTGCACAAAAACCAACTATTATTTGCTTCAAAGTGAATAAGATAAATACTGACTTAATGCAAATGCTATGTGATACACACTGGAAATGAGCTTTTACTGAACTGGACTTCATATCTGCCCTTGAAACTATGAAACACTGAAGCTTCTTAAACGCTAAAGCTGTGCTTGGTTAGAGGATTTGGGAAGAGATTTGGAAATGGAAAGGGGAAGGGGAAGGGAAAAGGTACGTGAAATGTGAATAAAATATATTTACATTTCACCTAATTTCACACATTTTTTTCTTTTCTTTTTCTAAATCATTTCCCAAATCTCCCAACTAAACACAGCGTAAGAGTTGCAAAACTGATCACTTGGATACAATCAGACTGTCAATCTTGATTAGGCGTTCATATTTTTGCTGTGCTTCATGACTTGCAGGAATTCAAACGAAAAATCTCTGTTAAACCTATTGTAGTCCAAACAGTCACTACTACTCCAGAAATCAACCAGGCTGCACCAGAAGCAAAGAAAACTTTGAGAAAGGGCAATGTTATAATCACTGGAGCCTCCTCTGGGCTAGGTCTAGCCACAGCAAAGGCTTTAGCTGAAACAGAAAAATGGCACATCATTATGGCCTGTAGAAACTTTCTCAAGGCCGAAAGGGCTGCTAAATCAGCTGGCATTGCAAAGGAGAACTACACCATTATGCATCTGGAACTTGCTTCCCTTGACAGTGTCCGCCAATTTGTAGATAACTTCCACCGTTCAGGAAGGCCACTCGATGTGCTGGTTTGCAATGCTGCGGTCTACTTGCCTACTGCAAAGGAGCCGACTTTCACCGCTGAAGGGTTTGAACTCAGTGTTGGCACAAACCATCTTGGACACTTCCTCCTGTCAAGGTTACTGCTTGATGACATGAACAAATCAGACTACCCATCAAAGCGTCTAGTCATTGTTGGCTCCATAACAGGTATACTAACTTGGATTCAGAATCTTGATGCTTCTAACTGGTCAAGTCGTCACTCAAGTGATGAATTACAAATTTGGGATGTGGAGGGAAGACGTCCAGAAGAAGAATCATAAAGCTCGTTCAGTAACAAAATCCGGTAACAATAGTCAAAATACTATAGCAATAAAAATGAAAATAAAGTTAGCTAAGCAAGTTCAAAAAAAGAGAAACTTGTAAGTACATGATACAATTAGATGAGAAGCCCTTAAGTGTAGTTAAAAGACTAGCATAAGTTATCTAGAGTAAGACTTCCCTTCTGTGAGAAAGTTTAAGGCTGTGTAACGTTCCAGAGCTAATTTAAACAGGGCGTTTATTTACAAATTTCTAAAATTAATTTTACACCTACCTTTGAAAACGCGGTTGAAGGCGGGAAAATTTAGGCTAACCGGTCGTCCCACCAAACGTCCTATTGGACGTCCCACAGGTCGTCCGGTCAGTTGACCGGAACAGTGCAAATTTATTTTTATTTATTTTTTTTATTTTTATATGCAATTGACACGTGTTAATTTTTATATATTCAATAAAACATATTTTTCGAATTTTTTAAAAAATTTTATAAGTTTTAATAGAATTTTGAGTTGTGTTTACTTATGAGTTGTAAGTTTTTATATCAAATATCATATGTTAGATTAAAAATTCTCCACTCAATTGAAAACTCTTTTCAAAACTCTTTCTAAAATTTATTCACCAAACAAATTTTCCACAGTCAAATCATAATTCCAAAACTCACAAAATCAAAATACAACTCCATTCTCCAATCATATTTAAAAAACTCTACCAAACACAACCTGAGATTCTTGCGGAATTTGCAGTATAGGCTGACACCAAAGCGTAATAATCTGTCACTTTCTCCCTATAGGTCCTCTAATTAACATTGGAAACTTCTTATAGAGAGGAGTCACTGCTTTCCTTCCCTAACAGTAAAAACTGACTAAAATGATAACGTTTATGCATAGTTCCCGAATTTTAAATATGAATAAAATTTTGAGAAAGTGAAAACAAATTAACTATAAGCAGGATGACGTGGTTCTAAACCTCTATTGCATTCATGGATTTAATGAGATAAAAGAAAACACAATGCAAAGAAAGATCATTTTCGCTCATTTGCATACCATTGAGGAGAGCAGAGGAGAAAACTCTAAAATTAAATGCAAGTTTTTTTCCCCTCCCGTTGTTGATGTCTTACCATTTCTGAAAGTCTTTGGCTGCGTTTAGAAGGATTTCCAAATTATAAATCTACCCAAACATTCTAATATCATGTTTGGATGGGTTTTCAAACTATATTTTTGCAACAAACAAAAAACTTTGCAAAAAACTCTGTATCAGGCGAGATTTTCAAAAAAAAATTTGAAATTTGGCCAAACTGATCGTCCGGCCGGTTGATCGGAACAGTGCAAATTTTTATTTTTACTTTTTTATTTTTTTTTTCAATTGACACATGTTAATTTTTATATATTTAAAAAAAATATTTTCTGAATTTTTAAAAAAAAAAAATTATGAGCTTTAATAGAATTTTGAGTTGTGTGTTTGGTTATAAGTTGTAAGTTTTTGTATCAAACATCATATGTCACATCAAAAATTTCCCACTCAATTCAAAACTCTTTTCAAAACTCATTCACTAAACAAATTTTCTACACTCAAATCATAATTCCAAAACTCACAAACTCAAAATACAACTCTTATTCTCAAATCATATTTAGAAAACTCTGCCAAACGCTACCTTTAATTTTTAATTTTTAATTTTTCTGGAATTTCAGGAAACACAAACACCTTGGCTGGGAATGTGCCTCCAAAGGCTAACCTCGGGGATCTGAGGGGACTTGCAGGAGGCTTGAATGCGATAAATGGCTCGCCCATGATAGATGGGGGTGATTTCGATGGTGCCAAGGCCTACAAAGACAGCAAAGTATGCAACATGCTAACAATGCAAGAGTTTCACAGACGTTACCATGAGGAGACAGGAATAACTTTTGCTTCCCTCTACCCTGGTTGCATTGCTACGACAGGCTTGTTTAGGGAACACGTCCCCTTGTTCAGGCTACTATTTCCACCCTTCCAAAAGTACATCACCAAGGGTTACGTCTCTGAAGAAGAAGCTGGAAAAAGACTTGCACAGGTCAGTTAAAAAACACATTATAAAACTAAATGTACTTATTTTCATTCTAACCTGTGCGCCAACCTGACTACCCTCTCTGATCCAGGTGGTAAGTGAGCCAAGCTTAACAAAATCGGGAGTATACTGGAGCTGGAATAAGAATTCTGCCTCATTTGAAAACCAGCTTTCTCAAGAAGCCAGTGACGCAGAGAAGGCACGTAAAGTATGGGAGATCAGTGAGAAGCTTGTCGGATTGGCTTAACAAGGAGTTACAGACACAGAATTCAGTAATAAATTTCAGACCTATGAGAAATATTACTGAGAAACTGATCTGTAAAGTACTCAATGATTGTAATCAGTTTTCTCCTGTTATACAGAAACTTTACTAGAAACATGACACAGTAGTGTTTTTTTGATCAATTTCAGACCTATGAGAAATACTACTGAGAAAGTTATCTGTGAAGTACTCAATGATTGTAATCAGTTTTCTCCTATTATACAGAGACTTCACTAAAAACATGACACAATAGTGTTTTTTTGATCAACAACATGACACAGTAGTGTTATTCATTACTTTGTCAAATTGTTTTAAAAATACAAACTAAGAAAATGGCAACTTACAGCAAATCAGAACAGTTTTAACCCGAGAACCTTCCTACAAAATGATCCAAACCTGAACGATTAGAATCCTCAACCTGGATGTGACCAATAGACTTTTGAACATGCACCACAAATGGAAACTTAGGCACCAATTCTTTTGTATTAGATATGAACAAACTAGCTCATGGAAGTTGTTTCTTGCACATGTGAAATAAGATATTTGTTTATCTCTATCTTCTTTGTGGAACTCTTTTCCTCATAAATGGCAAAATGTGAAAAATGTGAGAGAGGATTGGGGGGGGGTGGAGGGTGGACATAACCTCAATAAACAATTTCATCAATCTTTAACAAACGTCAAAAACCAGACAAAGCAGCAAAATAGAAGTGTCAAAGGTTTATGGAATGAAAAGAAATTCCCAACAAAAACCAACTTAATTGTGAGCAATTTTGACTTCATCATCTCATGAGAAACGTGTGTAACAGCAGAACTAATTCCTGCCCCGCCCAGTGGCTCTCAGTTTGCTCTACTTTGCAACATCAGTTGAATGCACAAAAACAAGCCTTCTACTTGGCATAATCTGATTGTGCACTAATCAAGTGAAAAACATGGCAAAAAGATCAGACAGAAATATGGGAACCACATTTATTTTGTTTCATACCATTGAAAGAGGACCTATCATTTGAAATGAAACAGTTTGCTGAAGATCTGAATGAGCTGAAACACCTTGTAAACAGATCAAGTGAGGATTATTCAATAATTAACCTTACATTCACAACATACAAAAGTTATAGCAATACCAAACCTACAAAAATTCTATCCACGCTCCACATTATCATCAATGTGCAGTTAAGGGGATGCCTAAAATGACTAGATAACATTCCAAAAAACCGTACAAAACAAATAATAAATGATAAAATAACATAAAATAATTTTATAAAATAAATAAATTTGAGCATAACTTTAAATATATATATATATATACACATATAAAGCCAGAGAAACTAATGACGGACATCAAATGATAGATTACAATGGTAAGTTAAGAATTGTTCGATCTTCCACAGGAGAATAAGACAAACAGATTTCAGCAGGCCAGGGAAAAGCACACAATAATGTGTGCTCCTCATCTTAGGAACATGATGAGATAAACATTTCAAAAGTGTGCCTGAGCATATACCTATTAACCCATTCAACCATATGTAGTATGTTAATTGCAGGGACCTCTTACGGGGTTGACGAATGCACTCCAGAACCACGATTTCGCGATTCAACGAAAACATCTAGTTAGAAGTGTGTCCCTGTCATGAAGAAACCATATTCCCTAGGATGAAACCTCTCAAGAACTGGTGCAAGTGCCAGAGGAAACCCAAGACCTTGGCATTGGGACTCATCAGAGACCACAAATGCGTGGCTACCAATGGAAGCTGCAGAAGTGTTCCAAGTTTCTTGACTGAACTGAATTTGCATTAAGGGCCAAGGACAATCTGTCAAAGAGGCATAGGAGCAAATACCCAAAGTCATGGTAGGGACTGATTCAACACTAGCCATAGAGCCAATCAAGGAGAGCAAAAGCGGGGATCAACCCCAAAGAGCACTCAACAGAAATGCAGGTTCCTCATGCAGAAAAATGATTACAAGATCATACATACCCTCAACACAGGAAATTTGTAACGCTCTCAAAATAATAACATTAAAACCCATTAACATAGACATGCATTGGTATAAAAGCTAAATATTCTTCTATTGATCAGAGTAGTTCCTTACAAAAGTATTACATGTTAACGACAAAAGCAAATGCCCTACGGGCTTACAGCTTTCCAAGTTAACACTTGGTTACAAAAAGAAGAGTGCTAACTCAATACATATAAAGCCCTTGACTTGAATTTACATGTAATACACCAAAAGAAAATAAACAAAACAATCCGCCGGCCTCTAACCTCCCAAGCTATGTCCTTGGAGGTGGCATGCTACCTGTACCTGAAAATGATGTCCCATAAAGGGTGAGCCACAGCCCAGTAGAAATACACTAAACCAACCATGAACAATGACTAACAGATTAGCAGTTGATAGATGGTCAACACAGATACATCCACTTACATTACATTCGATTTCATGACATTAAGTTCATGTTACATTTCATTTCCCACGCCCTTTCAAATTTTGATTTTTGAAAACAAGGCTCAACACCTCAACACTTAGCCAAATAACTTAATGAGGTTTAGACTCATCTTTAAAACACTTTCAAAATTTATGAGGGATACACATTTTAATGCTGTATCAATAACACATAAACCATTCCCACACTTTGAGAAAGATACACATTTCGGTACTGTATCAACATAACATAGAATCACTTCTATACTTTACAATTGATAACGATATACATTTTAGTGCTATATCAAATCAATTCAACACTCCCATAATCAACACTTGATACACATTGTAGTGTTGTATCAATGTCACACAAAATCCGATTTAGAGGTCCATTTCCTATCTTCCCTTAAACCGTGGAGTACATCCCCTATCTCCTCCCACACAACACATGTATATAAACATAGGTCATATACATTCAATCAATACATATAATTAATGTATTATTCCAGTTGCCATATTTAATAGCATACTCAATCGATTAGTTTTAGTTTGTCTAATCATCATGCAGTGTCTACAACAATCAAGACTATCCTCCACCGATAGCCCAAAGCAGTTATTTCTATACTGAAAATAAATGCACCAAATGGATATATAATTAACATTTCAACTAGGTGAGCTATGAACGAATCAAACTACACCCTTTAATCCCATACACATCCAATTCCAACATTCTCAATTTAATTCTTATTTCCTTCAAATTAATTATCCCAATTAATTTATCAATGTAATTAGAGCATTTCCCATAATTAACATCACAGCCCCAAGGTTCCATTTTTACCAGTAAACCAATATTGATCTCATTTCTCTATGCCAAACATGCATACAAGTTTATATAAACAAAATCCCAACTTTTGTAAAATTTCACAAAGGCCCAAACTTTCTCAAAATTACCCAATAACCCCCAACTCATCAAAATGCTAAAATTCAAAGACAAAACTCGTGAGAAGGAGTAGGATATCCCTACCTCGAAGTTAGAGCTCAAATGGGAAAGGAGAAGAAAGTGAAAATGCTCCAAACACCACGATTCTCGGATCAAAACGAAGCCCTTGACGATCAACACACTTTTTATAAAGGCCGGAGGATAGAAAGACACTCTAACTAGATCAAACCCTAGAGAGAAGGGAGTTTCTAGAGAGAGGAGCTCTCAAAATAGCTTTTTAGAAAGTAAGAGAGAGAGAGAATGTAAAAAGTGATTTTAAAATGCCCAACTGCCAACTGATATATAATATTCCCGCTCGAGCGGAGAACACAACGCTCGAGCGTCAAGAACAAAAAACTAGGTACGCTCGAGCGCAAAAAGGCCCGCTCGAGCGCCAAGACACAAGAATAAAGTACATCCGCTCAAGCGCGAAAACCAGTCCGCTCGAGCGTAGATTTCTCCCTTCCAGAACTTACACCAAAAAGTACTACCCGCTCGAGCGCCAAAGCCCCCGCTCGAGCGCGCTACCGCTCGAGCGTAAAAATCACACCTGCAGAAGTTTTGCAGGGACACGAAAAACTGGGAGCGTGCAATCTCCGCTCGAGCGCAACAAGACCCGCTCGAGCGGAACGACCAAAAACCTGGCAACAAGATTTCAGACCAAGGTTCGACCCACCTGTTCGAAACACGCCCAACGCACCCTAAAACTCAAACAAATGAAATTAAAGGGCGACAACAAGATAGATACAACTACCAACTCTACGGAACCGAGTCCGGAATACAACAGAACAGTAAAAGGACAACCGGAATCGCTATAAAATTCCAGTGCTCACTATCTGGCAAATCAAGGTGCAGACCAGAAGATTTCCTTGGTGTTCCTAGGCACCTTGAATGGGGGTTTTACAAGGCACTTGATTGCAGTCCTGTATGGGCTTTCGAACACCCTCCTTGTTAGAGAGCTTCACCTCCTATCCATCTGACACCAACAAAATAAGAATAAAGCAAAAGTAGCAATGACCTTACACGCATATTTTTATCATAAATCACAAGAACTGAGTAATAACTGAACCATGCCAATGACTTGCCAGTATGTCCAGCACTGACTATAAACTTTTGTTTGTAAATCAAATTCTAAAGCTGAAGTGATCAACAATTACATCATTAGGGTGATTTAACCCTTTGCTTTTTGCAATTGATCTAGGCCTCCAAATTGCAAGTTGAAATTTGCTTCTGAGATTAAAAAAAAAAAAAAAAAAAAAAAAAAAAAAAAAAAAAAAAAAAAAAAGGCATTTTGAGCTATTTAGTTGCCACCTTGCACAGGTACAACATACATAGAACACCTCGTGGAAAAGTTATAAAGAAATTACCCATTTTCACTTAAAACACTAATGACATCACATGTTCTTTCACTTTCTCATCAAGCAGTGCAACTATGGGAGAACTCCTCAAAGACAGAAAAATATTCCAGCAGACTCAAGCAACCATGGCACATTCTCCCCAAATATATATCCAAAAAAATCCATAGAGCAAATGTGTAAACCAGAAATGAAAGCTACTGATTTCCCTTTTTTTTCTTACTGAGAAGTAAAGTGAAAGACACTGAGAACTTGGTTCATTATTTCTTTCACCTACCTACACCATAATTCCAGTCACAACAGATTCATTGAGCAACTCTTGAGGAAAGTATTGACACTTGATGATTAAAGTATATTTGTTTCTTCCATTTCAGACATCATGGTGATTATTTGTTTGAATTACTGCATTCAACCAACTGAAAACACAATCTCAGAAATTAAGTTTCAAGTTGTAGTTTCATTGAAATCACCACATTCCACATATACTCCTATGATGGATCATTAGGTACATGATAAGAATCATCCATAATTCTTCCTGCCAACAAATGCACATATGCATGTTACAACTTACAAGTAAAACAACAATTATCCATATTCATCATTTAAGATAAACAAACATAAAATGAAAACAAACATTTGTTTGAAGAAAAAAAGAGGGTCCACCATATAATTGTAATAAACCAACAGAAATTGCTTCAAAATAAGTTTAAGCTCTCAAGATAGTAAC
Source organism: Camellia sinensis (assembly GCF_055761805.1). Classification (NCBI taxonomy): domain Eukaryota; kingdom Viridiplantae; phylum Streptophyta; class Magnoliopsida; order Ericales; family Theaceae; genus Camellia; species Camellia sinensis. Next base: position 150,021,050 of record NC_138968.1, on the reverse strand, counting down.
TAGAAGACACAAAATGATGTGAACAAACCTCCTAAATCACATGAAAATAGCAGCTAATGTAGGGTGGTTGCGTATTTCTACTTTTGCTCAATTACATAACCAGGATGCATGAAGCTTTAAAAGTATGGGCAACTAGTGTTTGCTATTCTCAGCAGAGCTCTCTTCCTTTCCAAGTGCAATAACTACTTTCTTCAAGATGGCTTCTGTTGGCTGGTGCGAATTCTCCACAGCCTTGGATATTGCCTGCCATTTCTCACCATGCTTTGGCTCTGCAGCAATGCATCTCTTCAATACATCCTTCTGGTTTTCCTCTGTTCCATGCTGAAGTTCAAATTTGTAGTACAATGCCCAATAATCCCCAATGTCTGGTGCAAGAGTCACTGCCCTGTTAAGCCAGTTCCTTGCTTTGTCTACCTTCCTATCGAGCCAAAATAGCTTAGCGACAGCAGCAATGACATGTGGATCCTGGTCCAATTTCTTGAGAGCATCCATGCTCTTGGTTTTACGTTGGGGACGGGGGACCATCTCAATTGAAGCTGCCCATAAAATACCACTATTAGAGCACTCCTGCAATGCCTTAGCCATCAGAATATCTGCTTCCTTCTTATAGCCATGCCTGGATTCAGCTCGTACTGCAGCAAGCCAGAGTTCAGGGTTCTGAGGATTCTTCTTCCTGGCCATGGTGAGAACTGCTCGAGCTTTACTCAATCCATTCATCTTCTCCTCAAGGTTAGCAAGCGAAAGCCAAAGGGGAATACAACTGGAGCAGTGCTTCAAACCTGACTCATAGGCTTCCTTAGCCCGTTCCAAGTTACCAAGCCGTTCCTCCAGCTGCCCAAGCATCAACCATAATTTGAAAAATGACAGGAAGAGTTTCAGCCCTTCGTCAAGTAACCTCCTCTCCTCGTTAGTGTTTCCCAATTCTCTCTCAACAATGGCAGATTTCATCCATACCCTTTCTGTACCTCCTCTTTCTCGAGCTTTAGCAAGAAGCATTCTTGCCCTCTCAGGTTCATGGTTCTCAAATTCAAGTTTGAATGCAGCAAGCCAAATCTCCTCAGAGTTGGGAATAGCAGCATAAGCTTCCTGAAGAATTGCTCGGGCTGCAGGCACATCGCCAGCAAGCCACTTCTCTTTGGCACCCATTAACCATAGAACTTCAGCCTGCGGCCTGTAAGTTACTGCTTTACGAAGTAGAGCATCAAGAGATTCCCTGGTCCCATGGCTTTTTTCAAGCTGTGCTGCTTTGAGCCAAATACTCTTCTTAGTTAAGAAAACTGTAAGAGCATGAGCATAGATAGCTCTGGCTGTCTCAATAGAACCCCTTTTCTTGCACTCTTCCGCATCAGCAACCCACGTCCTTTTCCGATCTTCTTCCTCCACTCCAATCCCAATCGTATTGTGAATGATAGCCTGGCAAGTGGCAACAGACCCTGCTCGTTCAGCAGCCTCAGCCTCTTTCATCCAAGCTTCTCTGTCAATAACCACTCCTTCCCTTTGCAAGGCCCTAATACCCCTTTCTATAATCTTTCCAACCATGGCAGTATTTCCATTAGCTTCTTCCAATTTTGCAGCAGTAATCCAGATAGCTGGCTCCTTGGATAGCCTCTCCCTTGCCTTATTGAGAACCTTTTTCGCATTGTCATAAGTTTCCAACCTTGCAAGAGCAAGCCACAACTCCACATGCAAAGGACAGCATTCGACAGCTCTCTGCAGCAAAAGCCTTGCATCCTCCTCATTTGCAAGCTCCACAACAGCCTTCCAGAGCCTCACAGAATCAGGTATGTGCTCAAGTCCTTTCCTCAAGACCCTACTTTTATTTGCATCATCATGCTCTAATTTTGCAGCTTGCATCCACAACTTCACAGAGTTGGGAATTGCCTTCACTCCCTTGGCTATCACAGCCTTTGCTTCATCAGGGCTTGACAACCGACATGCCTCCAACCACACATCCTCATTCTTGGGACACTCCTCACAACCTTTCTTTATCAACTGCCTTGCCGCTGCAATCTTACCTGCAACTTCCTCCAACCTCGCAGCAGCGATCCAACCCGGTGGGTGTTTTGGATTTGTTTGGATAACTGACTTAAGCAACAATCTAGCCTTCTTGATATCAGATATCTCTGCATCACTAGTAATCTTCATACTCTTAAGATCAGTTAAATACCCCTTCGGATCAACGACAGTTAAACCAGACACAGAATCAGAAAGCCTATCCAACTTCAGTGACAGCACAGTCCCTCTTCCCTCACCCACTGCGGTCAAATCTGTAACCGGGGTCTGTGCCCAAGGGGTCTCCGTCCCTCCTGCTGCCCTACTCTTTGGATCCAACGCGGTAACATGTTCTTGTTCTTGCCTAGCCTTCTCAAGCAGCGTATCAGGAACTGGCACAAAACTCTCAAACCTCTTCTTCTTATTCCTCAACGAATAATCACCAATTTCTGGAATACTATCCCATTCATTTGCTGACATTGTATACAACTTCCTCTTCAAATCAGAAAACTGTTCAGTAATCTTTGGGTTAGAGGCACGGTACTTCTCAATCTCTTGCTTCAACCTAGCCTCCCTCCTATCCTTCCGCCTCAAATCCATTCTCTTATCAATCGCGTCCCACACCGCATCAGCCTCCCTATCTTCGTCATCATACTCGGCCGATGCAAACAACCCAACATCATTCCCTTCAAACTCATCAAATTTCTGATTCTCATCGTACCCTTTATCATCGGTCTCATCTTCTTCCTCCTCCTCACCAGCACCTTTCCCCCTCCCGCGGCCCACCCCAGCTGGACCCGCACCGCCAATCGTGGTGGCAGACCGGTCAGGGAGGTCAGGAGCGGCACGGGCAGGACCAATATCGGACCGGGTGGTGAACCCAGTGGCACCACGACCCAGCCCAGCCACATAATTAGGCGGAGGCTTGGTGTTGAGGAATTCTAACCTACTCTTAGGTACCACGGGGGCTTGCATACCTCCAAGGAGAGGGAAATATAGGGTTAGGGTTGAATTGAGCCCAACACCGAAGGCTGAAATGGTGGCGGTTCCATCGCCGCCGATTAATCGGCGGGAGGACAAGAATAGGCGTTGAAGGGTCACGGGAACACCTGATTTGCGCTCGATTTCGAGGTGTAGGGCTTGGAGAGAGGTCGTGGTGGGGTCTAGGTGTAGGGTTAGGGTTTTGTTGTCTGGGGATTTGAGGAAAACCATGTCGTGATGTGTTGTGATAGTGAGAAATGAATGAGATTTGGGTTTCAGAAGTACCTTGGGTATTGAAGACGAAGAAGGTGGTTGCGTTGCGTGATCTTCAAGTCCCCCAACGTTGAAGAGGTGAGGACGATTGTGATACTGTTACAGTAGTTAACAGCGAGTTTTTACACTACTGATTCGAGAGTCGGTGATTTGGATTAGGCAGTTGTTTTTAAGAAATAACAATTACACAGTAGTCATAAAAAATAAAAAAAATTAATTTTAATTATTAATATTTAGGGTCTAATATCTGAATTTATTATCTAATAAGTTTTATAATAATTAAATATATTTTTTATCAAATATTATTAAAAGGGTGAATTACACTAACTGTCGACACTTGTGCTGACTTTTTAATTATAAATTTTGAATTTTAAATGTTATTTCAAATAAACATATTATTGTTTAATTTTAAGGATAAAATCGTCAATTTGATAAAATATAAATTAATTTGTTAAAAATAAATTTCAAACAAATATTTTTTAAATTTTAAAAATTATTTCTACTTACTTAAGATAAAATTATGTAAAATTGATAAATTTGTTAGACATTTATTTATTTATTTATTTTATCAAATTAATTTTTATTTTATATTTGAATGATGATCATGTAATCGGTAGTTATTTTTATTTTTATTAAATTAATTTATATTTTTTCAAAAGTCAAATATAGCAATAATTTTAATATCATTATCAAATCAATCCATTAAGTAGATGTTTGGGATAATCTACAAAAGCCAAAAATTCAAAAAGTTGCTTAAAAAATATCAAAAATTTCATACTATTTTGGGGGAAGCTTTGCCCTTTGAATTCAAATATCCAAAAATCAAAAAGCTAAAAGTCAAAAAGTTTACAAGGGTAGAATGGTCATTTTGATTTTAGTATAATATTTTATTACATAACTTTTAGTAAAAAGTCAAAAAGTTATCCCAAACATATATTTTTTCCTCTATTTTTTTTAGCCAAAAAGTCAAAAAATGCACTTATATATATCATCCCAAACAAAACTTCAAAACTAAAAACAATTCATATATTAAATATATCGATTACACACTAAAATCCTAGCAACCACCTATTACATGATCATCATCCAAACACGTAATAAAAATTAATTTGGTAAAAAAAAAATAAATAAATGTCTAAAACATTTATCAATTTTACATAATTTTATTTTTGGTGGGTAAAAATAATTTTTAAAAATTTAAAATATTTTTTTGACATTTATTTTTATCAAATTAGTTTATATTTTATCAAATTGGCGATTTTGCCCATGAAATTAAGCAATGGGATCTTTAATTATCCTTATTTGGAATCAGATTTAAAATTCATGGTCAAATGTATCACAATTGAAAAGTCAAAGACCAAAATGACACGAGTATCAAACTATAGGGACTGTTAATGTAATTCAACCTTATTAAAAAAAGTTACTAATTATTAATTTTAAGCGACAGTTTGAAAATCATCACAAACAAATTCTCTAATTATAAGTTTTAGCGACAGTTTAAAAAAATTGTTATAAAAAAAGTCACTAATTTTTAACTTTCAGTGATAGTTTGAAAAATTCATCACAGAAAAAGTCACTAATTGTAAGTTTTAGCGACAATTTATAACAACCATAAAAAAAAAGTCACTACTTGTTAATTTTTTGCGACATATGTAGAAAATCGTTAGAAAATATTATCTTTAATAATGATTTTATTATGACTTATTTTCAATTAAGACCTATTGGTAATTATTTACTCTAATGTTTATAAATTTTATTATTAATTTATAACTATTTTTAAAAAATTATTATTTTTATATCTTTCTTTTATTTATGGAAACTACACATTTTCAAAACAAATTTCAAGTCATTGAAAAATTATATAAATATTAATAATTAAATTTATAAAAAAAATATAGATGCATTTACACATAAGTCCTAATTTATGAACTTATACTCTATTAAATCCTAATTAAGATTTTTTTAGACCTTCAAGTCCTATTAAATTTTTAATAATCAGAATTGCTCTTCAAATAATTATTGTTCATCATTTATGATTATTTATAAAGGAATATGATGATTTGACATTTATTTTGACTTTCAAAACTTTAAAACTTCAACTTTCAAATTGAAAAAACTAAAAAAAATTACGTGCACAAAAACAAAAACAAAAAAACTAATCAGCTTGTTTTGTTTGGCTTTTCAGGATTCACTTTTTAGAAAATTGAAATTTTTTATTTTTCTGTATTTTTTTATTTTTACTGAAATTTTTTTAATATTCTAAGTAATTTTTAAATTTTGAGATACGCTTAAAAAGTATAATATTTGTGAAAAAAATCTTTAAAAAATTCACTAAATACCAAAAAAAAAATTAAAAAAAAATAAGAATTCAGTACATTTTTCGTATTATTGTATATTTATTGATTTTTTAAAATAATTTTTTTATAAATATTTTACTTTTTAGATACATTTTAAGTAAAGTGCATCTAAAAAATATTAAAAAATTGTTTAAAATATTTATTAAAAACAAAAAAAATACGAAAAATAAAAATCTTAATTTCTAGAAAATTGAATCCAGAAAATTAAAAAGAAAACATTGAATATATTTTTTTTTAAATTGAAAAAACTAAATTATTTTTTTGTGCAAAACTGAAAATTTTGTATCTATAAAGGAGCGTAATGATAGAACATTGATTTGTAAAACTGAAAAAATAAAAAAATAAAAATAAAAACCTTTAAAAAAATTGATAATGTTCTCAATTTTAAAATTAGAAAAAACTGATAATATTCTAGGTTATATTGGATAGTTGAATCAAACAAATAAGTAGAATGGAAAAAAAATTTAATCTCATGCTCTGTTTTTTTTTTTATCAGTTAGTGAAACAATTATCTGGAACATTACAATGCAAACTCGATAATGTTATTAGTTTTAAAAATTAAAAAAACTGGTAATATTTTCAGTTTTACTAAATAGGTGTTATTGGTTCAAAAAATCCAAGATAAGACTTGAGCTACTATAACATTTGTAAATAAAACTTTTAAATAATTAACTCTAAATTTTATTAATATATAAATATTTTTCTAACTTTCCACTTGTATGTAATTTTCCCTTTATTTATTGCATGTTATTTAACCGGACCGCCGTCCTCTTCGAGTGGAATTTGGAACTTGATCATGAAATTTGGCAAATTTTATTTTAATCATTGTAATTTTAACTATTGTCTCAATTTAGTAAAATTAGTAATGTCATTTTTTAAATTAAACTAAAATTAAGGCCCCGTTTGTTTGGAAAGTTAGAGAGGAGATTAAGATTAGTAGTGAGGTGGGACCCACTAATATTGTGTTTATTTTGAGAGATATGAAGGGGTTGATAGTGAGCTCCGGATTAGGATGGGCCTCCCCAAGGTGATTCGGATGGGCCTTCAAGACTTAGTATTAGAAAAATAGTCCGGCGGATTAGAAATTTTTTATTTTTATTTTTTACATGTTGGGCATTTTTTTTAACATTAATATTTAATTTTTTATATTTTTTGTTAAGTAAAAATTATTATTTTATTTTTTTTATTTTTTCTAGAAATTTTTTATTTTATTTTTATTTTTTAAAATTTTTTTATATGTTGGGCATTTTTTTTAAACATTAATGTTCAATGTTTTTGTATTTTTTTATGGATTATTTACCAATAAATCCTATCTCAGAATCTGTTATACCAATCAGTCCTCACTTTATTTTGTTGTTCCGTTTAGTCCTGTTGGTGGGGAGATTTATTCATTTCTGATCCCATTTTCCTTGTTTGGAGTGGTTGAGTGGACGATTGTACCCTTTTTGTTTGTTTGGGACGTAAGTTGTGGGATCATTTCCGTTTTGATACGCTGTAGATTAAATGTGAGAAATTTAAATGATTCCTTGTTGTTCAATTCCATTTCTTTGTGGTCCCAACCTTTACTAAACCCTTCATGCAGTTTCTACTACCCACATGTGTGGGACAACAGACAATCCCAGCCACATTACACATCACCATTGTCAAACTACCCCAAACCCCACACCAATTTCGTAATCCACACATACACTCTACATTGTGCTTTACAAACCTTCCCCCCACAAACCCAACCCCACAACGAAACCCTACTACCAACCAACCAACCAACACACATCAACGTCCCCCCCCCCACACAACCGCCGCCCACACAAACCAACACTACAACCACACAACAAATCCACCACACAAAAACAACACACACTAACACACATGTTCGATTCAACAATACCAAAACAGCAACATATGTACTCGTAACGAAAACAAGAAATTCCCACCTACCACATTGTTACACAGTACAGAAAATACATATACACGGAACATAGCTTCTCCGGCCATAACTACAGTCTCAACAAACAATGACCACAAGTTGCGAACACAAGGGTTTCCAAGCCCGCAACGGAATTTACATGCCACCATTGCGCACCTTTGCAGTCAATATTCAGTACCGATCATCCCTTTCCCAAATCACGCAACGGCGTATATGCCAAAGCAAAATTTTCAAATTTTAGGAAATCGCAATATTAGGGTTCCTCACGTTACATAATACCCAATTGCAATGGGTATGGGATTTGTGTTTACACAACATGGGTTATCTTCACGGGTATGGGTTTGTGGGCATTTTGTGAACGGCGTTTTTGTTACCAATGTGTGGGAGGTTAGCAGCCTGTGTGGCATGTGCTAATTATGAATCCCACAATTAGATTACAAAACCCTATAGTGCACTTTGCCGGTGCGTGACACTCTTTTGTGTGACATGTGGCCCACCTTAACTGCAATCATTTCATATTACTTGACCAGTGCCACACGTGCCTCAACACCCCTTCCCTCACATACAGCTGTAACTCATACATTCATACACACATTAATGGCAATTACGTCCTTTCACACACAATGGGACTGAACAGATCATTAGAAAAAAAAATGGGACCAATTGGATCATAAGACTAACATATGGGATTTATGGGTAAATTTCCCTTTTTTTATTTGTTTTATTATTTGATATTTATTTTATATAAAAATAATTTAACAATCCCTACACTAATAACTGTCGTCAAAACAAACATAATTTTACTTAATTCTCTCACTATCAATTCCCTCACTAACAATCCCCTTACTATTAACCTCCTTACTATTAATCCCCTCAATTCTACCTCTGAAAACAAACGGGGCCTAAGAATGAAATTGTTTATTCAAAAGTGAATGGATCATTTCAAATTATATGTTTACCCTTTAACCACTTTTTGAGGAGAGTAAATAGACTATTTTTTCTTTAATTTTTATTCAATTTATTAATAGGCGTTAACAATTTAATTAAATTAATATAATGTGAAAATTTAAAAAGCAAAAGGTATGTAATTGGCACTATATGATCAAAGGAGAGAATGGAGTTTGAGAAGGTGATTGTGGCGAAGGAGAATGGTTGTGATGGTCAGACGTGGCAATCGTGAAGAGAGTTAGAAGGAAGTGGCAGTAGTGGAAGCAAGGACGGATTCATTGACCCTCCCTAACCAAGATCGGTGAGACACGAAATAACAAACAAAGAAGAAAAAACGAATCAAACAAATCACACACACAGGAACACAAGGATTTACGTGGTTCACCCCAGAATAGGGTTACGTCCACGGCTGTTGCGATTTTTCACTGTGATCAGAAAAATACAACTCTCTTTATTTTTTTCTCTCTAACCTAAAAGAGGTGCTCCCTCATCTATTTATAAGTATAGAATTAGGGTTACACTTAAATACATGGGAATTACGAAAGTACCCAAAAGTACTTATCAGGGTCCACCAACCCAACAATCTTCCACTTGGAACCTGATAACACAAGCTCTCCATCATCTTCATCACATAGAGGAACGCCGCAACAACTCTATCTTCCTTCATCAATCTTGAAGGCCAACTGATGTTGCACAAAACTAAAGTGTTGTCAATGGTGACTATCTTGGTTAACATGTCTACTGGATGCTTACTGCCTTGGATCTTCTCAAGAGACAAGATAAGTATATCATCAACATATAAGAGCAAAATAATATAATTTTTATCAAACCTCTTGAAATAACAACAATGATTTGCTTGACATCTTGTAAAATCGCTGTTACACATAAACCCATCAAACTTCTTGTACCACTACGTTGGGGACTGTTTCAAACCATACAAGCTTTTTCGAAGTTTACATACAAACTCCTTTTTGCCACATGTCAAGAAACCTTGTGGTTACTTCATGTAAATTTCCTCCTTCAAATCACCATGGAGAAAATTCGTCTTCACATCCATCTGCTCAAGATACAAATCTTCAGCAGCCACAATTCCCAACACTAATCTGATAGTGGTCAATTTCACAACTGGAGAGAAAGTTTCAGTGTAGTTAACCCCTTCCTTTTGCTGAAATCCCTTTGCAACCAATTTGGCCTTGTAGCGTTTACTTCCATTATGTTTCTGTTTGACCCTATAAACCCACTTGTTGTGCAAAGCTTTCTTACCCACTGGTAATTCAATCAACTACCATGTCTGGTTTGCCATGAGTGAATTCATTTCATCCTGCATAACTGACCCCCACTTAATCGAATCATCAACCTGCACAGCCTCATTATAACTTTTGGATTCACCCCCATTAGACAATAACAAATAATGCAAAGATGGAGACCAACGCTGTGTAGGTTTAGACTCTTTTTCTGACTGTCTCAACTTAGGAGTAGGAGTATGTGGCTCAGTTTGTGGAATAAGATTTTCAGGATTATTCTAAATCCTACTATTCAAATTATTCACACTAATCTCCTCTAACTTAACATGCTCATGACAAGTAATAGATTCAGATGCAGACTTATCTCTATCCGTGTACATTACTTTCTCATTAAATATGACATCTCTACTTCTAATTATTTTCCGATTTTTATCATCCAAAAACCAATAACCAAATTGATCAATGCCATACCCAATAAAAGTACATTTAACAAATTTCGGATCAAGTTTACTTCTATCAGCAGAATCTATATGCACATATGAAACACAACCAAATACCTTCAAAAAAGAAAGATTTACCTCTTTACCGCTCCAAGCTTCTTCTGCTAGCTCCCCATCCAATGGAACAGATGGACCATAGTTAATCAAATATGTTGCAGTGTTAACTTCATCTGCCCAAAACATCTTTGGTAATCCGGCATGTATCCTCGTACTTCTAGCACATTCATGTAGAGTTCTATTCATGCGTTCTATAACACCATCTGTTGAGGTGTCTTTCGAACAGTCTTCTCCATTTTAATTCCACTTTGTGCACAATATTTCTTGAACTTATTGTCCTCGTATTCCCCTCCATTATTTGATCTCAAGCACTTAATTTTTAGACATGTTTCAGTCTTCACCAAGGCTTTCTACTTCTTAAAAGTAGTATAAACTTCAGATTTATGTTTCAGAAAATAAATCCATACCTTTCTCGTTGAGTCGTCGATAAAGGTAACATAGTATAATGATCCTCCAAGAGATGAAACTGGTGCAGGTCCCCACATATCTGTATGAACCAAGTCCAACTTTTCTGACTTTGGTTTCCTGTCATCCTTTGAAAAACTGACCCTCTTTTGTTTGCCGAAGATGCAATCCTTACAAAGTCAATGTCCACCGATTTCAAATATGACAGTTTCCCCTTAGATGCAAGTAACTTCATCTCATTTTTGACTCATATGCCCAAGCCTTTGGTGCCACAGATTTGAGTCTTCCTTCTCACCAGCAACTGCTACTGCATCCCTGTTGTTCGTTGTCATGTAAATAGTGCATTTTTTTTTACCACGAGCAACAACCATGGCTCCTTTGGTGATTTTCCACAAACCACCCATGAAGGTTACAACATGACCTTCATCATCAAGTTGTCCAACAGAAATCAAGTTTCTTTTCAAACCAGGCACATGTCTAATATTTTGTATCTTCCAAATAGATCCGTTTGGCAACTTGATTGTTACATCCCTTTTACCCACAATCTTCAAAGGTTCATCATCAACCAAATGAACCTTCCTGAAATCACCATAAATATAATTTTCCATGATTTCCCTTTGTGAAGTAGAATGGAATGATGCCCCTAAATCTAAAATCCAAGATTCAAGAGGGACGTCAATACTCAAGATCAAAGCATTATAAATCTCCTCCGTTGCAGCATTAGCAGACTTCTGATTTTGATCACATTTGTTCTTATTCAATTTCGGACAATCTCCTTTTAGATGTCCCTTCTTTCCACAGTTCCAACAACTCCATCCCTCTCCAGTTCTTGACTTGCTTCTGTGTTTGGATTTTGATTTGTTTCGGCTAGGGTTTTTTCCTACTGATCTTCCTCTGGCTTCTGTATTCAGGGCAGAACCTGATATTTCTCCTAATTTCCTCCTGCGAATTTCCTCAGTCAAAATTAAATCTCGAATATCATTGTAATTCAACTTTTCTTTTCCCGAAGAATTACTCACTGCCGTTATAGTACCATTCCAACTTTCTGACAAACTAGATAGAAGAATCAAAGCCCTAACCTCATCATCAAATTCAATAGATACAAAACTCAATTGTGTTACCACAATGTTGAATTCGTTCAGATACTCAGCCGCCGAAGCACCTTCTATCATTCTCAGATTAAACAATCTACGCATCAAAAAAACTTTATTCAAGGAAGAGGGTTTTTCATACCTGTTTGAGAGTGCTGCCATGAGCCCCACTGTAGTCTTTTCCTTCGCTATGTTAAATGCAACGTTACGAGACAACGTTAGCCGAATAACACCTAGTGCTTGGCGATCAAGAAGAGTCCACTCATCATCCTTCATCTTTTTTGGTTTCATCCCTGAAAGGGGCTCATACAGGTTTTTCTGATACAGATAGTCTTCAATCTACATCTTCCAAAATTCGAAATCTGTGCCATTGAATTTATTGATTCTAACATTTTCGTCTAAAGCCATCGCTTCCACTCGAACCAATGCTCTGATACCAGTTGTTAAGAAATTGACCCTCCCTAACCAAGATTGGCAAGACATGAAATAACAAACAAAGAAGAAAAAACAAATCAAACAAATCACACACACAAGAACACAAGAATTTACGTGGTTCACCCCAGAATAAGGGTACGTCCATGGCTATTGCGATTTTTCACTATGATCAAAAAAATACAACTCTCTTTATTTTTTTCTCTCTAACCTAAAAGAGGTGCCCCCTCATCTATTTATAAGTATAGAATTAGGGTTACACTGAAACACATGGGAATTACGAAAATACCCAAAAGTATTTATCAGGGTCCACCAACCCAACACATAATTATCACTATGGGAATGTGAAAGTATACTTGGGAATACAAATCCTTATAATTTTAAATTATTTTAAAAAAATTAATATAATATATGATATTTTAAAATTATTAGGGAGTTACAGTCGCCCCATCCACACCCTCCTAGATCCATCATTGAGTATGGGGGCTCACTAGGAAAGTTGTGTGGGAGAGGAATTAAGGGTCAGTGGTCGAAGATTTTATTAGTGACTATTGAAGGTGATAGTAAAGGGTGAGTTTGGGTTAGGGTTTGAAAATGTGAGATTTGAAGATGCCAATATATTTGGTATTACAGAGAGTAAAAAAATAAAATTAAGGTAGTGTTTGGTAGAGTTTTCTAAATATGATTTGAGAATATAATTATATATTGAGTTTGTGAGTTTTGGAATTATGATTTGAGTGTGAAAAATTTGTTTGGTAAATGAGTTTTGAAAAGAATTTTGAATTGAGTGGGAAATTTTTGATGTGACATATGATATTTGATACAAAAACTTACAACTCATAACCAAACACACAACTTAAAATTCTATTCAAAGATCATAAATTTTTTAAAAAATTTCTGAATTTTTTTTATTTGAAATATAAAAAATAATAGGTGGCAATTGCAATAAAAAAAAATGCACTGTTTTAGTCAACCAGCCGTGTAAACCAAAGAGTGGAACTAAAGTTCCAAAGCTCTACCAAACAAAGTCTAAGAATTTGAACTTTTATGTGTGATGTAATTAAAAATTGAGTGTTATAAGGGAGCTTTTGTTGTGTAAATAGAATATGTATTTTGTTATTGTAAAAAATGAGAATGCATAAATCTGGACATGTTATTCTATCAAAATGTTATAATTTAATGAATTTATTTTAGTAGTTCAAAATATAATATATATTTCATGAAATGTCAAATGAAATACGATTTGTAAATCTCATCATGCGAGAGAGAGTTCTACCCAATTTTACACAAGTTTATTTACTCTTTAATATAAAAAAATATTATGATTTACAAATATCAAGATAATTATCTCAAATTGAATAATAAACCACTTTAAAAAGCCCAAACAATACATACCTAAAAGCTCAACAGCAAGAAGTACAACATAATACAATAAAAAAAAAATTAAAAAAAAAGTATTACTTACATAATAGAAGATAGACTCACACAACGAGAAAAAACAAAACAAAACAAAAAATCGATTAAGAGTGTATAATAATGACCAAATTGGTCTAATTGATTTACATGGCTTTAATAAGAGATTTTTATTGATAAATCCATTCTAGAGTTGTTATAACCCATTAGGTCCACTAAGGAATATTATAACCTGATTAGTCCCATAAACTTTTCTTTTTATTCCATAAGATCCATTTTTCTAATTTAATATGATTTCTTGGACTATTTTGCCCCCGTATATATATGTACAATGTTAATACGTATTACGTGCCTGTTTCTTCGCTGATTCAGTTTGGCAGTTTCTATTTTACGTTTTTCGTCATCAATCTAATTCCGAGAGATACGTTTATGTTTTGCATACTCGTTCCAAGGATTGGTTATGCTAGGGTTTCAATCTTGCTGTTGTAGTCTGGTTCTGTGGTTTGCGAGTAAAGACGACGAAGAGGAAGGTGTTCGGTTGTTACATTTTCCGGACTATAACTAGTTCAAATCAGTTTTTTTTGACTTTCTGGACGATTGTAGGATTGCATGATTAAGGTTAGTATCAATTTGGTTATGAATACATGTTCAGTTTATGGTTTCATTCGTATAATGGATCAAATGCTCTGTTTTTGGATTTATATGGATTGGATACTCTGTTTTTTCAATTATATAAATTTTACGTTGTCCTGTGGAGGGGAGTTCATTCATATTATGTGAAGAATGTGTAGTTCTCATTTTACTTTGATGGATGCGTAATGAGGCTCTTTGTGGATGATTTGATTATCAGTATATATATCAATATGAATGTTCACATTTTGTTAATGTGGAATATTGTCACGACCCAAACCCGCCCCTATGGGTTTAGTACCGTAACCGGCCAGTAATCCGAGATTACCGAAGGCCTGCTTAACCGTAGAACAGTAATACAGAGTACAGGGGCTGGCGGAAGCCAATACAGTAACTAAACAATGTCCAATGAGCTGTGAGTCTGTATGCAAAAAAAATTTTCATACACATATACATGAACAGTACAGAACAGTATGTACATATATACAATCATTCAGTTCAGGGACCTAATCCCTATTAAACAGTACAGTAACAGTCTATACAGTTATACAAAACAGATACAGAGACAGACGGGGAAATTAAAACATCCCTAAGCCATAACTTGACAGGCTCGGAACCTCGTAGTGAGGCACAGTGGTTAGCTTGACAAAACTGGAGTTATCCCAACGCTTCTAGCCACGGTCTGGTGCCTGTACACCTACATATATATATGAGCAGTGAGCTAAAGCCTAGTGAATAACGTAATACGTAAAGAGGTTAAGAATGAATGTCCTTATAGTAATGAAAACAGTTCGTTAATCAGTATATCAGTCATTCAGTCATATGTGGTACATTCATTAGCATAACAGTACAGTAAACAGTAGGTCTTAAAAGATCAAACAACAAATGATGGCCATCAACAAGTAATAGTAGTGGTTCTAACAAAGGAACCGACAGAGATCTCTGTAACAGTAAACAGTAGTTGCTAAGGATGCCACAATACAGTTCAGAATATAGGACATACATTCATTCAATTAACAGTATCAGTTCAGAAAGCAGTACAGTTCAATTGTTCAGAAGATAATCATTTTGAACATATCTTTACACAGTTGTTACTCACAGAGTTCTGGGCTACAATAAAGCTAGAGCGCGTCCCCAGTCGCCAACCCTACACAGCTTACAGATTGAACACACACTAAGCTACACAGTTGGGAAAGATAATAACTTAATCCCTAATTTGCCTCGGTGTGTTCTACATCTATATCCTTATTAAGATGTCTTAAACTAGGCCTAAGAATGCCTAGGATGGGATGAGGATGCAAAGATGCATTCAGAAAACATTTTCAGAATTTTTAGAAAACAGAGGTCCCGCTCGAGCGTAGGTTTACTCGCTCGAGCGGATATGCAGACAAAGGTTTCCGCTCGAGCGTAGACTTACCCACTCGAGGATTCTGCAAAACAGTCAAAAGTGCTGGATAGGTGAAAATCACGCTCGATTGGGTGCTCAACACCCGCTCGAGCATAAGACACAATGTCCTGCTCGAGCGTCAATTATTCCGCTCGAGCGGACTTCAAAACAGAACAAAATGCTGGGAGTACGATTTTCACGCTCGAGCGCCAGTCACCCCGCTCGAGCGTGAGTTCAAAATCTGGAATTCCCAAATTCGAACTTCAAGCTCAAAATCAAGTTTCAAACACCAAATTCGATCCTCTTGGGCTCTTTTTCTGGAAAACACTTCAAAACTCATAGTTTAACAAGATTCAAAACTCAATTTGTAAAATCAAAACGCCAAGGAAGATCAATTAAACTCATTTTCAAACCAAATTTCAAGAGCATAATCCAAGCATGACATGCATGAGTTTAGCTAGCTTCTAAGCTTCCAAAACACGCTCCAAGGAGCCAATTCTTTTCAAAACAAGATGAAATCATAGACTTAACATAATTATGAGCATGCATGTAACATTTTGCCATGAAAACAACTCAAAACTCAATAATCCAAACATGCATGCATGAATTAAGCTATAATTCAACATGTTAGAACTAAATTATGACTTAGCTCCTCAATTAGACATGAACCGTGCATGAATCAACTTAAAGACACAATCAAGAGGATGAAATTCATACCTAGGTTCCTTAATTACTAGTCTTGAGGTTCAATCTAGCAAGAACTCCTTTCAATTCCTCCAATTTCCAAGCAATTCTAGATGAAATCACCCAACCTCCCTATTCTCACTCTCTAGTCGGCAATAACAATGAATAAGGCTGAGGAAATGGTTTGCTCAATGTATTACAAGTCTCAATATGTGTAAAGTATTGGGCCACTACTATGGCAATGTGGTAAATAATGCAACTCTTGTAATTTAGCACTATTTAATCTAATTTAATCATACCAATTCAGTTTTCAGATAAATATGCCATAATTTCACATTAATTCTAACGATCATAGAACATCAATCGATTTCGGATTCGGCCGCCGATAAGGCCTTCAATTAACAGTTTAAACACAAAAACTGAACAGATAATTAAACAGTCAAACAGATAAACATGCAATTAAACAGATACAATCAATCGATTCAGTTTTAGATTTCAGTTAGTCAGTTCAGTACTTCAATCAATTCAGTTACCAATCATAATCAGTCTCAGTTTAGCAGTAATTAGTGGTTAATCGGTAAACAGTGACGAGGGTTGTTACAATCTCCCCTCCTTAAAAAGAGTTTAGTTCTCTAAACTCGAGTTACCTTCATTCTGGAAGAAAACAAGATTTAGTGGAAACAGTTCAGGATATCTTGTAGCCATGTCATTTCCCTTTCCCAAGTGGCATACACGCCACCATGGTTTTGCCAGTCGACTTTCACTAACGGGATCTCTTTGTTTCTTAATTTCTTGATCCGTCTGTTTACAATCTGAATAGGTCGTTCCTCGTAAGTGTAGTCATCACTCAGCACTACACGAGTAGGCTCTATCACATGGAAAGGATCCCGGAGGTAGTCCCTCAATATAGAAATATGGAAGACGTTGTGCATATGCACCATTTCAGGAGGAAGCGCAACTTGATATGCCACCGGATTGATTTTCTTAATAATCTCATATGGTCCGACGTGTCTCGGCGCTAACTTGCCTTTGACTCCAAAACAAGTCTGGCCTTTCATCGGTGTCACTTTCACAAACACGTGATCACCCACTTCATATTCTCTATCCCGTCTTCTGACATCAGCATAACTTTTCTGTCTACTCTGTGCGGTTTTCAGTCTCTGTTGTATCAGTTTCAATTTCTCAGTCATTTCATATACAATCTCGGGCCCAAACAAAGGCCCATCTCCAACTTTTGCCCAGTAAATCGGAGATCTACATTTTCTGCCATACAATGCCTCAAAAGGCGCCATACCAATGCTCGAATGAAAACTGTTATTATAGGCGAATTCAGCTAAAGGAAAATGGCTTTCCCAGTTTCCCTAAAAATCAAGGACACACATTCTCAGTAGATCCTCCAGAGTCTGGATGGTCCTTTCTGACTGGCCATCGGTCTAAGGATGATAAGCACTACTCAGTCTCAATTCAGTACCCAATGCAGTCTGTAAGCTTTGCCAAAATCTCGATGTAAACTTCGAATCCCTGTCAGAAACAATGGACACAGGCACTCCATGCAGTCTAACAATTTCATCAATATAGAGTATAGCCAATTTTCTGCATTATAAATTGTCTTAACAGGTAAGAAGTGAGCAGATTTAGTCAGTCTATCAACAATAACCCAAATCGAGTCCATACCTTTACTGGAGCAAGGCAATCCCACAATAAAATCCATGGTGATATGTTCCCATTTCCACTCCGGTATGGGTAAGGGCTGCAATAAGCCTGCGGGTCGTTGATGTTCGGCTTTAACTTGTTGGCAATGAAGACATTTCGATACAAAATCAGCAATTTCTTTTTTCATTCTCGGCCACCAGAAATTCAGTTTCAGGTCTTGGTACATTTTCGTATTCCCTGGATAGATAGAAAATTTTGAATTGTGGCCCTCTTGCAGAACTCTTCTTTTCAATTCAGAATCATTCGGTACACACAGTCTTTCTTGAAATTTCAGTACATTATTTTCAAATTTGAAACCCGGTCTTGGTTTAGTTTCCCTTTCTTCGATAATCTTCTTCAAGAAGTCATCTAGTTGCTGTTTCTCTTTAATCTCTTTAATCAGTGCTGGTTGAGCAGAAATAGCAGCTAAGGTTCCACCTTGTTCTCGCAAAACGATTTCAATTTCAGATTTTTCAAGGTCACAAAGCAATTCCTTCTGCCCGGTAAGCAAACAAGCTAAATTTCCAATCGATTTCCGGCTCAGTGCATCGGCAACGGTGTTGGCTTTTCCCGGATGGTACAAAATCTGTAGGTCATAGTCTTTAATCAGTTCTAGCCATCTCCGCTGTCTCATGTTCAGTTCTTTCTGTGTGAAGAAATATTTCAAACTCTTGTGGTCGGTATACACCTCACATGTCGCCCCATACAGATAGTGACGCCAGATTTTCAATGCAAATACCACTGCGGCAAGTTCCAAGTCATGGGTTGGGTAATTCTTTTCGTGCGGTCTCAGTTGTCAGGAAGCATAAGCAATAACTCTCCCATTCTGCATTAAAACACATCCCAAACCCTTATGAGAAGCATCACTAAATACAGTAAAATCATCCGTACCTGAAGGTAAGGTAAGAATCGGTGCAGTTACAAGTCGAGTTTTCAATTCTTGGAATGCTGATTCCCTTTGGTCAGTCCAGTCAAATGATATCCCCTTCTGAGTTAACTGAGTCAACGGTAAGGCAATTTTGGAGAAATCTTTGACAAATCTTCTGTAATATCCAGCCAAACCCAAAAAGCTTCGGACTTCGGTCACATTTGTTGGTCTAGGCCAGTTTACTACAGCTTCAATTTTCTGTGGATCAACGGAAATTCCATCTTTGCTAACAAAATGCCCCAAAAACATAACATGATCAAGCCAAAATTCACATTTGGACAGTTTAGCATAAAGTTTCTGTTCTCTTAGGGTCTGTAGGGCAAGTCTCAGATGATGTTCATGTTCTTCTATACTTTTGGAGTAAATCCGTATGTCATCAATGAATACAACAATAAAGTCATCAAGGTATGGTTTAAAGATTCTGTTCATGAGGTCCATAAATGCAGCAGGTGCATTGGTAACTCCGAAAGGCATAACTAAAAATTCATAATGTCCATACCTCGTTCGAAAAGCAGTTTTGTCAATGTCTTCCGGTTTAACTTTCAACTGATGGTATCCTGATCTGAGGTCGATCTTAGAGAACACTTGAGCACCCTATAACTGATCAAATAAGTCATCAATACGTGGCAATGGGTATTTATTTTTCACAGTTACCTTGTTCAGTTCACGGTAGTCAATACACAGTCTCAGTGAGCCGTCTTTCTTCTTCACAAATAAAATAGGAGCGCCCCATAGTGAAGTGCTAGGCCTGATGAACTTCTTATCTAGCAGTTCTTGCAGTTGCACTTTCAATTCTTTCAGTTCAGTTGGAGCCATTCGGTAAAGAGCTTTAGATACTGGCTGGGTACCCGGAATCACATCAACGATGAATTCAATCTCCCTGTCAATCAAATCCCCTGGCAGATTATCTGAAAAAATATCTGGGAATTCTCTGACTATGGGAATGCTGTTCACATTAGCATTATCATTAGTAGATACAGTCAATACAGAACACAGATATCCTTTACACCCCTTTCTAATCAATTTAACAGCTTTCACAGATGAAATCAAATACGGAGGAGGTACTACTCCAACCCCATTGATTAAGGCCGAAATGTACATCATTGAGGTCGTTAATTAGAATCTCTTAATTTCACTTGTTGGTCAAACTGTATACTTTATGTGCGTTGAGTGTCAATTAGGTTGTACATCGTCGGAGCATAAAATGGGCAAAAAGACAGAATTTGGACAGAGTTGACTTTTTTCACACGTGCGTTGACTTTTTCCACACGTGCGTTGACTTTTCCGCACGTGAGTTGACTTTTTCTGGGAAAGTCAAATCGACGTTTTAAACCTGTTTGGACGAGATTGGAAGTATAAAAAAGCAAGTAAAAGGCTGGATTAGGGTTCGAATTGGACCTAAAGGGAGAGGCTAGGGTTTGGAAAAGAAGAGAAACAAAAGCTCCAAGATGTCTCCCATGGTGGTTCCTTCTCCTTCTACCTCATTCCACTCCTCTATGAGTGGCTAGTCTTCTTTTCTAGGGTTTTGATGAAACCCTAGCCATGTAATTATGTAGTTTTCTTTTTGATTTTTAATTATGTAAAGGTTTGAACATTTGTATGGTGATTTAGAAGTTTTTTTTATATAATTTTCATTATTCTTTCGAATATTTGACTTTCTGTGATTGTTAAATGTTATCCATACAATTGTTTTCTTTTCTTTCACATTCAAGGTATGGGACGAACCATACTACGAGGAACGAGTCGTATCACTACCTTAGTTTAGAGTGAACGGTTCGTATTACTTGAGATGGTTCGTGCTCGTACATTGAATGTGATGATCTTCTTGTTAAATGCTTTGAGCTTGTAGTTGCGAAGCATTAATCCGTTCAAACCATAGCATAATTGATTTCAATTGGAAACCCTAATTGTGTGGTTAGTGGTGAATTCTCTACCCTAGGATTTTTTCCCAATTCAGTAAATCCAATTTCATTTATTATTGATAATTTAATTCCTTAGTTTAATTTACTTGTTATTAAATTAGGTTATGATCATTCAATCTTTTTATCAAAATTAATTTAGGAAGGTTAACACTTAAATTAGTTTAATTTCACAATAGTCCATGTGGATCGATACCTGGACTTGCCATTATTCTGATTGAATTTGGTATAGTTTAGTATTTAATTTTGGTGTGTTCAACAAGCCACCAAATTTTGGCACCGTTGCCGGGGACTTCTGGCGAAATTAGTTAATTTAAAGTTACATTCTTATTTTAATTTGTAGTTTAGGATTTTATGCTTTTGGTGTTGCTAAGTGTGCAGAGCGTTTGAAATTGGAGCCATCACTGAAGTGCAAGCGGAGCGCAGCCGAGCTTCAAAAAAAAAAAAAAAACCGCAGCACTAAAGTGAGTAAATAGAGCAAACACTCACAAGCAAAGCACCAAAGTGCTAAAACGGAAGTCAAAGCTCAAACAGAGGTTGGAGACAACGTCTACACGTCAAGCATCCGCAAGGCGAGTAAAGCGTTTTCGTTAAACCGCTGTGAGTATTTCTTCCTTTGGTATTTTGCTTTCATACTTAGTGCACAGAGTCGGAACTTGTTGTGTGTGTTTGGGTAGTGTATGCACAGGCGTCGTTCTTGTTGCCCTGAATTGTGGAGTTTGGACCTTGAACTAGAAAGGACTCTTAGGAGACTTAGGGCTTCTGCACGTGTTCCTAGGCTTAAGTATTCATATTCATACATTGAGTCATTAGAGATGGCAAATCCTAATGTCCCAAATGTGCCTAACTGAACACTTAAGGATTATTTTACACCCACTACATATACATCACCATCATGCATCCAATTACCCAACACTACTGCTGCTCATTATGAGATTAAGTCCAGCACCATACAAATGCTCCCATCATTCCATGGATTAACTCATGATGACCCTTATAAGCATTTGAATGAATTTCTGGAAATTTGCTCGACAGTGAGGATCCAGAATTTCACAAATGAGGCCTTAATGTTACGATTGTTTCCATTCTCGTTAAAGGATAAAGCCAAACACTGGCTAAATTCTTTACCTGCTAATTCAATCACAACTTGGGACCAATTACAGCAACGGTTCTTGGAGAAGTACTTTCCCATAGGTAAAACCAACCAACTTAGGTGAGCCATCACAAACTTTGCTCAAATGGATGACGAGCAATTCCATGAGACGTGGGAAAGACTTAGAGACCTTCTCCAACAGTGTCCTCACCACCAAGTGCCTAATTGGCAACTTGTTCAAACATTCTATTATGGCTTAACTGAGCCGCACTGCCAAATGGTGGGTTCGTCCTGTGGTGAGACATTCATGTCTAAAAATGATGCCGAGGCATGGCAATTGTTTGAGAACTTAAGTGATAATTCCCTTCACCATGCCTCCGCAGCCCGGCAAGTCCGGCAACCAGTAGTTGGAGCCCCGAAAAGAGGGGGCATTTATGAGGTCGAGCAAAACCTAGAGTTAGCCCAACAAGTAGAGGCCCTGTCCCGCAAGATGGACCAATTATTAGCTATGGGACATGCCCCTACCAAGCAAGATCAGCCTCAATTTCACCAAGCATGTGTTATTTGTGCGAGCCCTGCTCATGACTTGAGTGAGTGCCCTTCGGCATCACAATTTCCTGAGTTAGTCCAAGAGCATGTGAATGCGGATCAAGGATTCTCCAACCCGGGTAATGATCCATACTCCAACACATACAATCCGGGATGGAGAAATCACTCTAATTTCTCATGGAGACCCCCTTCACAAGGCACTTCTTACAATCCTCCACCACCAAGGCAGAATTTCAATAATTTTGCCAACCAATCATCCTACTGACCACCGTAACCTTGTCGACCCCCACAACCGTACCGGCAACCACAACCCCTACCTGTTCCTCAAGGCAACTCTGCCTTTGAGACTCAGGTGTTGGAAGTTCTCTCAGAACTTAAGGGGTTAGCACCGATAGTTCACTCCCACACTCACTCTATTGCCAAGATAGAGACCCAATTGGTTCAAATAGCTATCAACATGAATCGGAGAGAGGAGGAAAAATTACCAAGTCAAACTGTGGCCAACCCTAAGGGACAATACGGGGCAGAGAGTTCGGGTGGGAATGGTAAGCAACATGAGCAAGTGCAGGCGGTGGTTGCTTTAAGAAGTGGTAGGACGTTAGAGCCTCAGTCAGTTGCGTCTGATGCAACTAGAGTTAGGAAGGGTGACCACGGTGGTTCACCTAATGAGAGCAAGGGTGAGGGAGAAACGCTTAAGAGGGATGACTTAGTCCCTAGCACTTCACTTGAGCCCAAGGCACCATATGTGCCTAAGGCACCCTTTCCCTAATGCCTTGATACACCGTCCCCTTTTAATAAGAAGGCGGCATCTATGGAGGCAATGATGGAGGTCTTTAAACAGGTAAAAATCAACCTCCCCCTGTTGGAGGCGATTAAGCAAGTACCATCATATGCAAATTTCTGAAGGACCTATGTACATAAAAGCGTAAATCTAGGACACATGTGTCCCAAAAGGTCCTACTCACAGAGCAAGTAAGCTCCATCTTGTTGAATGACACACCTTCTAAGCTTAAGGACCTGGGTGCCCCAACCATTGCATGCATTATTGGGGACCATTTCATTGATAGGGCCTTATTAGATTTAGGGGCTAGTGTAAATTTGTTGCCGTACTCTGTGTACGAAGAATTTGGGCTTGGCGAGTTGAAGCCCATTACTGTTACTCTTCAGTTGGCTGACCGGTCCCTCAAAGTGTCACGTGGCATGATTGAGGATGTGCTAGTTAAGGTTGATAGGTTCTACTTCCCTGTTGACTTTTTGGTATTAGATATGGAACCGGTAGCCAATTCTAGGAAACAAATCCCGGTGATCTTAGGTCAACCTTTCTTGGCTACGGCCAATGCATGCATTAATTGTCGGACTGGGTTTATGGAAGTTTCATTTGGTAACATGCAAGTGAAACTTAATGTTTTCCAAGCATCCCAACAACCTCATGAGAGAGAGGAGTGCTTATTAGTGGATGTTGTGGAGGAGATTGTGGAGGAAGCTTTGCCCTCCATTCTTGTAGCGGACCCTTTAGAGGCTTGTCTAGCTCATTTTGGGTTTGAAAATTTTGATATTGATAGGTCGGTTGAGGAGGTGAATGTCTTGCTTAATTCTTCTTCTACATCGGATTTTCCTCCATGGAAAGCCCGGTTTGAGTCACTTCCTCCTCTATCAAGAGAGCCTTCCATACCATCTTTGGTCACACCACCTACACTTGAGTTGAAGCCACTTCCGGCCACACTCAAGTATGCATTTTTAGGGCCCCAAGATACTTTACCAGTCATTATTGCATCTGACTTGACTGTAGCGTAGGAGAGTCAGTTAATGAGTGTTCTCGTGGCACATCGGAGTGCTATAGGGTGGTCAGTGGCTGATTTAAAAGGGATAGATCTCTCCGTGTGCATACATTATATACACCTAGAGGAGGACTCCAAACCTTCTCGTGAAATGCAACGGAGACTGAATCCTAATATGAAAGAGGTGGTGAAGAAGGAGGTTTTGAAATTGTTGGATGCGGGTATTATATACCCCATCTCGGATAGCAAGTGGGTGAGTCCCACGCAAGTGGTGCCCAAGAAATCGGGCATCACTGTTGTTGAGAATGAGGGAGGAGAGTTAGTCCCCACGCGAACCACTACTGGGTGGCGAGTGTGCATTGATTATAGGAGACTAAATTCCTCAACTAGGAAGGACCATTTTCCCTTACCTTTCATTGACCAAATCCTAGAGCGGTTAACGGGGCAGGGTTTCTATTGTTTTCTTGATGGCTATTCGGGGTATAATCAAGTCCCGGTGTACCCCGCTGACTAGGAAAAGACCACATTCACATGCCCTTTTGGCACTTTTGCTTACAGGCGCATGCCCTTCGGGCTATGTAATGCACCGGCGACCTTTCAACGGTGTATGATGGCCATTTTCTCCGACATGGTGGAGAAATTCTTAGAGGTTTTTATGGATGACTTTTCGGTGTTTAGACCGTCTTTTGAGGAATGCCTTAGGAACTTGACTAGAGTGTTAGAACGATGTACTGAGGCAAACCTAATCTTGAGTTGGGAAAAGAGCCATTTTATGGTTCGTGAGGGTATAGTGTTGGGACACATTGTGTCCCCTCGAGGTATAGAGGTTGACAAGGCTAAGGTTGACCTCATTGCAGGCCTTCCTCCACCCAATTCCGTGCGTCAAATTAGGTCTTTCTTAGGGCATGCAGGTTTTTACCATAGGTTCATCAAAGACTTTAGTAAGATATCACGTCATTTGTGTACTTTACTGGTTAAGGACGCGCCTTTTGTCTTTGATGAGGCATGCTTAAAGGCATTTGAAACACTAAGAATGGCCTTGACCATCGCCCCAATCATGAAATCACCAGATTGGTCTCTTCCCTTTGAAATCATGTGTGATGCTTCCGATTATGCTGTCGGGGCTGTGTTGGGCCAAAGGGTCAATAAGGCACCATTTTCTTTATATTATGCTAGTCGCACTCTCTCGGATGCTCAATTAAACTACACTACTACCGAGAAAGAGTTGCTAGCTGTGGTCTTTGCCTTAGACAAATTCCGGTCTTATCTCCTATGTTCCAAGGTCATAGTCTTCACTGATCATGCCTCTTTGCAGTATTTACTATCTAAGAAAGAGACCAAACCTAGGTTGATTAGATGGATTTTGTTGCTTCAGGAATTTGATTTAGAGATCCATGATAAGAAAGGATCTGAGAATGTGGTGGCGGATCATCTCTCCCGAATCCTCGTTGAGTATAATAGCGACCCTTTTATTTTGTATGATTCATTTCCAGACGAACAACTTTTTGAGCTGTCACAAGTGAGCCCCCCGTGGTTTGCACATATTGTGAATTACTTGGCCATTGGGCGAATTCCGCAGAATTGGTCTAAGCAAGACAAAGACCGATTCTTTTCACAGGTCAGGTATTACTTTTGGGAGGATCCGGAGTTGTTTAAATATTGCTCCGACCAAGTGATCCGACGGCGTGTGCCGGAAAGTGAGGTGCATAGCATTCTTACATTTTGTCATTCTTCTGCATGTGGCAGTCATTTTAGTGGGCATAAAACGGCCGCCAAGATTTTACAAAGCGGGTTTTATTGGCCCACAATTTTTAAAGATGCCCATCAATTTTGTAGAACTTGTTTGCGCTGTCAACAAATGGGTTCGATGTCTCGACGTGACATGATGCCAATGTCCCCTATTCTTGTGGTAGAAATATTTGATGTTTGGGGGATTGATTTTATGGGCCATTTCCCGTCGTCGTTCGGGTTTGAGTACATTCTCTTGGCAGTAGATTATATGTCTAAGTGGGTGGAGGCAATAGCTACTCGAACAAACGATCATAGAGTGGTAATCAAATTTTTGCATGAAAATATCTTTAGTCGTTTTGGGTTTCCTAGAGCGATAATAAGTGATCAGGGTACACATTTTTGTAACCGGTTCTTTGAGTCGGTAGTTAAGAAATACTCTATCACTCATAAAGTTGGCACTCCATACCACCCTCAAACTAGTGGCCAAGTGGAAATCTCAAATAGGAAGGTAAAGCACATAATTGAAAAAACGGTGAGACCGGATAGGAAAGATTGGTCACAACGGTTAATTGATGCGTTATGGGCTTACCGCACTGCTTATAAGACACCCATTGGGATGTCACCATATAAAGCGGTGTTCGGCAAAGCTTGCCATCTCCCGGTTGAACTTGAGCACAGAGCATTGTGGGCCACAAAGAAGTTTAACTTCGATATGGCCGCGGCTGGGCTCAACCGAAAATTGCAACTCAATGAGCTGGAGGAAATCCGGAATGATGCATATGAGAGTTCGAGAGTTTTTAAAGATCGGACTAAAGAATTCCATGACAAGCACATTAATATAAAATCTTTTGAACCTGACCAAAAAGTGTGGCTTTTTAATTCAAAATTGAGACTCTTTCCGGGTAAGCTAAGATCAAGATGGGATGACCCCTTTGAGGTTGTTGAGGCATTTAGTCAGGGCACCGTTGAGATGCGAGATCCAAGAACTGGCCACACTTTCAAAGTGAATGGCCAAAGATTGAAACTATATATAGAGGGGATTAGGAATGGGGATATGATTGAGTCCATTGCTTTGATGGACCCATTTTACTATGATTGATAGATTGATTTCTTATTCTCTTTTTTTTCCCTTCTATGCTATTATGTTTTTCTTTGTTCTCGTTATGCTTTACTTGCGTCTAGGAGACTTTAAATCCTCTAAAGGTGTAATTCCTTTGGTGTTTGCCGTGCCTGAACGGCATCTGACGATCTGGTATAGCCACCTAACCGTGTTTGTAGTGAGTTCCTAGGAGACCAACTGAGACGGTGGAAACTAGAGTTCAAATGGCAAGCCTAGAACACAAAGGTTTGGGATTTCCGAGACTAGAGTCTGGTTTAAATACCCAGGGGTGTGGAGATTGCTTTAAAACTACCTCGGCTTGAACTTTGTATGGCAGCCCCATAGGTTGAGGTAGCTTTATGTGCCTCGATTCTGGATACCAAATCAACCTAGTCTGTCATCCTGTTGGAGAATAGGGAAAGTTACAAACACAGTTAGGGAGAAAAGTAGTACCCGTGATTTTCACGTGAAGATTATATTTTTAGTGGGCCTTTCGAAAAAAAAAAAGTGGGAATCGCCGCACGTGCGGCCTGGGCCCCGCACGTGCGGAAAAAAAATTGGCAAAACAAATGTTGAGCACTGCTAAATAAGCAAGTGTGGGGAGTGGCGTGCGTTGACCAGCCGCATGTGCGGCTTGGGCCCCGCACGTGCGGGACACCGATTTCCCAAAAAAAAAAAAAAAATTTGCGAGGAGGAGAAAAATCGCCGCACGTGCGGCCTTGACCCTGCACGTGCGAAAAATTGGCAATTTGAAAAAGTTGCACTCTACTTTAAAAGTAGGTGTGGGCAAGTGCGGGAATTTCCTTTTTATTTTTATTTAATTTCAAAAAAAATTTGTTTTGCTTTTACTCTTATTATTATTATTATTATTATTATTATTATATACTAATTTCAATAAATAAATAAATAAAAATGTTTGGTTTTGTTTTATTATTATTATTTTTTTCTTTCTTTCTTTTATTTCATTTTTTAATTTATTTAAGTAAATAAATTTTAAATAAATACATAAATCAATTTTAAATATAAATAAATAAATATACAATTAGGTTATTTATAATTTAACAATATATATATATATATATATATTAAAATAATAATCATAAAAAAAATTATTTTATTATTATTTTTTATTTATTTATTTTTATTTCCTATTTTCATACCCAAAAAAAAAAAAAAAAACCCAAACATTATCTACACCTACACACTCCCAATCCCACTCCATCTGAGATCTCTCTCTCTCTCTCTCTCTCTCTCTCTCTCTCTTAACCCCACAAACCCACTTTCTTCTTCCTCTTCTTCTTCTTCTTCCTCCTCTTCCCTTTTTTTCTTCTTTCTTCTTCCTCTTCCTCTTCCCTTTCTTCTTCTTTCTTCTTCCTCACCACCATCACCTCACCGCCGGCACCACTACCCTCTCCGTCCGACGAAACTCCGGCGACCACCATTTTTTTCGACGAACCTCCATTCTTTTTCTCTCTTTCTCCACTTTTTCAAGGTATTTTTTTTTCTTTTTCTTTTGTGTAGATTTGTGAATGTAGGAATCAATGTGTGGAGTTTTTGATTTTGTTTTTATTTTTATTTTTTTTTATTTTGATCTAGTGTTCATCCTAAAAAAAAATATAAAATAAAAATAAAAATAATGCTTAGCCATGACTGATCTACTTCTTTTTAGTATTTTTAGTGGTCATTATGATTTTTTTTTTTTTTTTTGTGTTCCTTTAGTTTTAGAATGCATGTTTATTAGTTTTTTTTTTTTTTAAAAAAAAAAAAAACCAGAACCAAACTCGGCATAGGAGGAAGATGAGCACCGCACGTGCGGCCCTTTATGGCGCACGTGCGGGCAAAAAAAAAAAAACCTCATAAATAATGGTACTAACACTAATTCTAATTTAGTTTTTTTTTTTATTTGTTATATTTGTTTAGTTTAAATTGCTTCGTAGTAATTCTGGTTAATTTAATTAGTTAGTGCAATTTGGTTTTATTTTTATTTTTCTTATACTTGTGTAGTTAGTGATTTTATTTGTATCTTATTCTATGATGTCATTGTTCATATACTTTCTAAGTAGTTTAGTTTTTATTTTATTTTATTTTCTGAAGTTTTATTTAATTTTCTTCTCTTCAATTAACAAGAAAAAACAAAAAAAAAAAAACAAATTTGTGTTTTCATATTTTATTTGATTCTCATGCTGGTTTCACGGGTATCTGTATTTATTGTTGGTGTGTGCAGGATATGAGTCACCGTGTCTCTGATCGGGCCTCCAAAAAGGCCAGGGGTACCTCCTCTTCGGTGCCACCACCACCACCGTCACCACCATCCTCGCCACCACCACCAGGTGACTTGCCACGGCCGGAGTGGGCTTCACGCCCTCTTCACAAGCTCACGCAGTTCAACCTGCAATTTTTCCAGCGTGACGAGGACACTACTTGGGCCGTTGAACAGCTCCAACTACGGTAACAGTTGGGCATTTGCGCTGTGACAGCGCCCACTTATCCTCGTCTGGTATGATTATTCTACCAGAACCTGCATGAGACACCTACCACGGTTGGACTGCTCTCTAACATTGATGGTCATGTTGCCCACATCACCTCAGCCATGATTGCCACAGTGTTAGAGTTTTTTGCCAAACCAGAATATCAGCCCTTCCTGGAATTTGAGGATCAACAACCCATACATCGCCTCATCCAGCAATACTTCCCGGGAGCCCACGGTGACAACAGTTTCACATGCTTGCGGCGGAGCAAGCTACCTAACCGCTTGCTTTTCCTTGATTCTGTGGTCCATAAGAATATCCTTCCACTTGGGCATCAAGCTGAGCGCCGTTTGGAGTTTGTGCGGGTTTTACACGGGTATCAACCTGGTTATCAGGTCCCGCTTGAGCATTTCATTTTGATGCATTCGCAGAAATTTCTACGTGAGGCAGTTCGGCCTACTCCTATGCAGAACCTGACTTAGCCACTACCATTCGCTAATTTGTTGACACTTGTGTTTGAGCTGAACCACCTCTTCATTGCTAAGGATGAGGAGATTGATAGAGGATATCCGACTTTCGGCCAGCGGGAATGGCAGCACAACATGTCTCGCATCCCTCAGCCGATTGGTGCCCCTGTTGATGAGGCCCAGGACCCCGTACCTGACCACCTAGCTCATCCTGTTCCCCCCGTGCCTCCCCAAGGGGACCCACTCTACATGACTCGCGAGGAGTACTTACAGCTCCAGCACTCTGTGGATCAGGTCCACCGTACTCTTCGTGATCACCACCAGAGTCTCATGGAGTTGCGCACGGATTTTCAAGCACATCGCGACTATTCTCAGGCGCGCTTCGATCAGCTACACGCCGACAACCTCGCCATCTGGCAACAGGGTCAGGATGACGCCTTCGAGACGCGCGCTTTGATGTAAGCCTTGTTTGCCCAGTATTTCCCACCACCACCACCACCGGCTTCTCCGTAGTACCGGCCTGTATATTGCTTTGTCTCTTTTATTTTTAATTTTATTTTTATTTTTCTTTTTAGTTCTTTCTTTTCTTCACCAAAAAAAAAAAAAACAACAACAACAACAACAACCAAGTGTGAAGTGTGTATATGTTACTCTCTGCCTACCTGGATGTGCACCTACAATTCTGGTAATATTCTCTCATTTCTCTTTCCTTTTCCATTGAGGACAATGTCATGTTCAAGTTGGGGGATGAGGGTTATATTTTCTTTTGTGCATTTCTATTTGCCTCATAATTCATGCTTATACATGTTTCACTTGATTGCATTACTTCACTGGATGTGACTTTTTGCTAGTAGAGTGATGATATTTGCATATGTTAATTAGAGAGCATAGTAGACTTGTATGAAAAGAGTTTATTGGGTAGATACTTGCATGCCATGTTTGCAAGAGGAGAGTTGTCTATGTTTGTGGTTTTAGTACACTTGTCATGAGTATGCCTTAATTCACATGAACACACTATCATAGTTGTGATCTTTTTATTATAATCCCTGGTGTACATCATTGATAATAGCTAGACTTGCAGAAAAGAATAAATGAGGAGCCAAGATTCTTTTGAAAAAAAAAAAAACCACTTGACTAGTTTGGGTTCGTAGCCTTTTTAACTCGAGTTATTAAGCCTGTGGGGGTGTCTCTACACCTAATGCCCTAAAACCGTCTGGTTTGGGAGTCATTGCCCCAAAACTTGCTACATGGGTTAATTAGAAAGCTTAAGGGACTTGGACATTGCACAGTTAAGAAAAAATAAGAAGAATGACTAGTTTGGATTCGTAGCCTTTTCAACTCGAGTTATTAAGCCCGTAGGGGTGTCTCTACACCTAATGCCCTAAAACCGTCTGGTTTGGGAGTCATTGGCCCAAAACTTGCTACATGGGTTGATTAGAAAAAAAAAAAAAACTTTTGGGAATCTTGGCTGCAACAGGTTAGTTTTTCTGTATATGTTGGGTGTTATTATGGGTTACACTGAGCTATTATAGTGGACAGTTAACTAATATGAAGATTGCACTTTACACCGAGGGTATTCATGACTTGTCTACTAGCATGCACAAGTACAGAGAACTTTACTTTTGTATTAACTGAATTGTGGTTTTGACTCAATAGGTTCCTTCATGCTTGTCCACTGTGCCTTTAATGACTCATGATGTTGCAATATCACACTGTAGTGGCACATAAGTTGATTGTTAGGTGGAGTAGTGTGGTCATTTGTTATTGAGTATATATAAATATGTTAATGTTTGTGGGTATCATTTCTGGAAACCCCCACGAGACTTTACTCGTCCACTTGGGGTAACCTTATGGTTTAAAGGCTTGTTGCATATGCTAAATGCAACCGTTTTCCCACGAAAGAGGAAATAGATAGATTTTGTTTAATTTTATTTTATTTTACTTGCTTGAGGACTAGCAAGTGGTAAGTTGGGGGATGTGATTAAGGCCGAAATGTACATCATTGAGGCCGTTAATTAGAATCTCTTAATTTCACTTGTTGGTCAAACTGTATACTTTATGTGTGTTGAGTGTCAATCAAGTTGTATATCGTCGGAGCATAAAATGGGCAAAAAGACAAAATTTGGACAGAGTTGACTTTTTCCGCACGTGCATTGACTTTTTCCGCATGTGCGTTGACTTTTCCACACGTGCGTTGACTTTTTCTGGGAAAGTCAAACCGACGTTTTAAACCTGTTTGAACGAGATTAGAAGTATAAAAAAGCAAGTAAAAGGCTGGATTAGGGTTCGGAAGTTTTTTTGACCTAAAAGGAGAGGCTAGGGTTTGGAAGAGAAGAGAAACAAAAGCTCCAAGATGTCTCCCATGGTGGTTCCTTCTCCTTCTACCTCCTTCCACTCCTCCATGAGTGGCTAGTCTTCTTTTCTAGGGTTTTGATGAAACCCTAGCCATGTAATTATGTAGTTTTCTTTTTGATTTTTAATTATGTAAAGGTTTGAACATTTGTATGGTGATTTAGAAGTTTGTTTTATATAATTTTCATTATTCTTTCGAATATTTGACTTTCTATGATTGTTAAATGTTATCCATACAATTGTTTTCTTTTCTTTCACATTCAAGGTATGGGACGAACCATACTACGAGGAACGAGTCGTATCACTACCTTAGTTTAGAGTGAACGGTTCGTATTACTTGATATGGTTCGTGCTCGTACATTGAATGTGATGATCTTCTTGTTAAATGCTTTGAGCTTGTAGTTGCGAAGCATTAATCCGTTCAAACCATAGCATAATTGATTTCAATTGGAAACCCTAATTGTGTGGTTAGTAGTGAATTCTCTACCCTAGGATTTTTTCCCAATTCAGTAAATCCAATTTCATTTATTATTGATAATTTAATTCCTTAGTTTAATTTACTTGTTATTAAATTAGGTTATGATCATTCAATCTTTTTATCAAAATTAATTTAGGAAGGTTAACACTTAAATTATTTTAATTTCACAATAGTCCCTGTGGATCGATACCTGGACTTGCCATTATTCTGATTGAATTTGGTATAGTTTAGTATTTAATTTTGGTGTGTTCAACGAGCCACCAATTAAACACAAATTCGGGTAAACCTGGTGGACGGAAAACTACTTGTTTCGTTACACAGTCTATGGTAGCATGGTATTTCGTTAACCAGTCCATTCCCAATATTACATCAAAATGATCAATGTTCAGGAGCAGTAAGTCAATAAACAAATGTGCATCTCCAACAATAATTTCACAAGCAGGGTACATATATGCACAGGTCATAGATCCCCCAATGGGTGATGATACAGCTAACAGATAATTCATGGGTTCTAATGGTCTATTCAGTTTTCGTGAAAAGCATGCGACACATATGAATGCGTAGACCCCAAATCAATCAGTACATAAGCATTTTGAGTACAAATAGAGAATACCTGACACAACGGTCTCGGTATTCTGCACGTCTCCCGGTACTAAGGCGAACACTCGGCCCTACCTCATGGGCTCTTTCTCGGTAGCTTTGGGGTTCGGTTTTGGTGCAACAGTTGATGCTGCCACGCTTGGTGCAGCTTTACTATTGGCTCGTGGAGCAGAGGGGCAGTCTTAACCATGTGGCCCACCTTGCCACACCTGTAACAGGCTCCAGATATTTTGTAACAGACCCCTTTGTGCTTCTTGCCACACTCAGAACAGGGTGGTATGAAACCACTTCCTTGGCTGGGGCTAGTTGTTGACCCCGTATTCTGTTTCTTGTTCAATGGGTTATGCTTACCTTTCTTGAATTTAAAACCCTGCCTTTTACCACTCCATTCAGACGCTGGTGTTTCAGTTTTCAGTGCCTCGATGTTCGATTCAGCCATCAAGGCTCGATCAAGAACATTTACATAATTCGGTAATTTCAGAACATTTATTCTGTCGAGTATTGCAACATTAAGGCCGCCTTCAAACTTTCTTGCCTTCTTGTAGTCAGTGTCAACCATATGTGGTGCATATCTAGCAAGCTCGGTGAACTTCGTTTCATATTCAGCAACGGACATCGTGCCTTGTCTCAGCTGTTCAAATTCAGTTACTTTTCTGTCCCTAACACACTGAGGGAAGTACTTTTCAAAGAAGGCTCCTTTGAATTGAGCTCAAGTCATAACAGTATTGTCATCACGGATAAGCATCCACCACCTTTTAGCTTCTTCTTGCAAAGTAAAGGTGGCCAATAGCACTTTACGTGCTTCGGAGCACGAAAAAACCTCAAACAATTTTTCTATCTCGAGAACCCATGCTTCAGTTTTTAACGGTTCAAGGCCTCCCTGGAAGGATGGCGGTTTCATTTTGCTGAACTTATGGGTGAGAACAATTATGTCCCCATCATTAACATTCACATTCTGCTCCGGCTGTACCGGAGGAGGAGGTGGGGGCTGTTGATTCTGTTGTTGATCTAGTCTTTCAGTTATTAGTTCCATCATTCTTTCCAGTCTTGCCATTCTTGCCTCAGAGGATGAGGATTCAAATTCATTTGCAGTTCTCGCATTATCCGTTTCACTATAGGCAGTTATAACAGTTATCAACATAGGCAGTCATTTGTTTAAACAGATTAACACATTAGCATATATTTAGTCATGTCATAGCCACACACTTATCATGCTCATGTAATGCCCTAATCGCTTTTCTAGGACATCCTATAGCTCATTGGGACACGTGTGTGCGGTATAACTCGTGGTAAGTATCGCTTTGATACCACTCTGTCACGACCCAAACCCGTCCCTATGGGTTTAGTTCCGTAACCGGCCAGTAATCCGAGATTACCGAAGGCCTGCTTAACAATAGAACAGTAATACAGAGTACAGGGGCTGGCGGAATCCAATACAGTAACTAAACAATGTCCAATGAGCTGTGAGTCTGTATGCAAAAAGATTTTTCATACATATATACATGAACAGTACATAACAGTATGTACATATATACAATCATTCAGTTCAGGGACCTAATCCCTATTAAACAGTACAGTAACAGTCTATACAGTTATACAAAACAGATACAGAGACAGACGGAGAAATTAAAATATCCCTAAGCCATAACTTGACAAGCTCGGAACCTCGTAGTGAGGCCCAATGGTTGGCTTGACAAAACTGGAGTTGTCCCAACGCTTCTAGCCACGGTCTGGTGCCTGTACACCTACATATATATATGAGCAGTGAGCTAAAGCCTAGTGAATAACGTAATGCGTAAAGAGGTTAAGAATGAATGTCCTTACAGTAATGAAAACAGTTCGTTAATCAGTATATCAGTCATTCAGTCATATGTGGTACATTCATTAGCATAACAGTACAGTAAATAGTAGGTCTTAAAAGATCGAACAGCAAATGATGGCCATCAATCAGTAACAGTAGTGGTTCTAACAAAGGAACCGACAGAGATCTCTATAACAGTAACAGTAAACAGTAGTTGCTAAGGATGCCACAATACAGTTCAGAATATAGGACATACATTCATTCAATTAACAGTATCAGTTCAGAAAGCAGTACAGTTCATTTGTTCAGAAGATAATCATTTTGAACATATCTTTACACAGTTGTTACTCACAGAGTTCTGGGCTACAGTAAAGCTAGAGCACGTCCCCAGTCGCCAACCCTACATAGTTTACAGATTGAACACACACTAAGCTACACAGTTGGGAAAGATAATAACTTAATCCCTAATTTGCCTCGCTGTGTTCTACATCTATATCCTCATTAAGATGTCTTAAACTAGGCCTAAGAATGCCTAGGATGGGATGAGGATGCAAAGATGCATTCAGAAAATATTTTTAGAATTTTCAGAAAACAGAGGTCCCGCTCGAGTGTAGGTTTACCCGCTCTAGCAGACATGCAGACAAAGGTTTCCGCTCGAGCGTAGACTTACCCGCTCTAGCGTTCTGTAAAACAGTCAAAAGTGCTGGATAGGTGAAAATCACGCTCGATTGGGCGCTCGACACCCGCTCAAGCATAAGACACAATGTCCCGCTCGAGCGTCAATTATTCCGCTCGAGCGGACTTTAAAACAGAACAAAATGCTGGGAGCACGATTTCCATGCTTGAGCGCCAGTCACCCCGCTCGAGCGTGAGTTCAAAATCTGGAATTCCCAGATTCGAACTTCAAGCTCAAAATCAAGTTTCAAACACCAAATTCGATCCTCTTGGGCTCATTTTCTGGAAAACACTTCAAAACTCATAGTTTAACATGATTCAAAGATCAATTTGTAAAATCAAAGCCCAAAGTAAGATCAATTAAACTCATTTTCAAACCAAATTTCAAGAGCATAATCCAAGCATGATACGCATGAGTTTAGCTAGCTTCCAAGCTTCCAAAACACGCTCCAAGGAGCCAATTCTTTTCAAAACAAGATGAAATCATGGACTTAACATAATTATGAGCAGGCATGTAACATTTTGCCATGAAAACAACTCAAAACTCAACAATCCAAACATGCATGCATGAATTAAGCTATAATTCAACATGTTAGAACTAAATTATGACTTAGCTCCTCAATTAGACATGAACCATGCATGAATCAACTTAAAGACACAATCAAGAGGATGAAATTCATACATAGGTTCCTTAATTACTAGTCTTGAGGTTCAATCTAGCAAGAACTCCTTTCAATTCCTCTAATTTCCAAGCAATTCTAGATGAAATCACCCAACCTCCCTATTCTCACTCTCTAGTCGGCAATAACAATGAACAAGGCTAAGGAAATGGTTTGCTTAATGTATTACAAGTCTCAATATGTGTAAAGTATTGGGCCACTACTATGGCAATGTGGTAAATAATGCAACTCTTGTAATTTAGCACTATTTAATCTAATTTAATCATACTAATTTAGTTTTCAGATAAATATGCCATAATTTCACATTAATTCTAACAATCATAGAACGTCAATCGATTTCGGATTCGGCCGCCGATAAGGCCTTCAATTAACAGTTTAAACATAAAAATTAAACAGATAATTAAACAGTCAAACAGATAAACATGTAATTAAACAGATACAGTCAATTGATTCAATTTCAAATTTCAGTTAGTCAGTTCAATACTTCAATCAATTCAGTTACCAATCATAATCAGTCTCAGTTTAGCAGTAATTAGTGGTTAATCGGTAAACAGTGACGAGGGTTGTTACAAATATGTGAAGAATGTAGATGTTCTCATTTTAAATTGATGTTTGCTTAATGAGGCTCTGTGTGTGTGATATAATTCAGAGTGCATGTGTCAATGTAAATGTTGACATCTTGTTTATATTATGTGAAGATTGTTG
Source organism: Camellia sinensis (assembly GCF_055761805.1). NCBI lineage: Eukaryota > Viridiplantae > Streptophyta > Magnoliopsida > Ericales > Theaceae > Camellia > Camellia sinensis. The sequence continues at coordinate 149,983,714 of NC_138968.1, read as the reverse complement.
ATGTTCTCATTTTACTTTGATGTTTGTTTAATGTTGACATCTTGTTAATATCAATGTGAATGTTTACATCTTCGTATTGTGAATTATGGATTTAGTACTTGAACTGTACACGTAGTCATCTATTTTTTGCACAATGTGAATTTTCATATCGATTTTGATTACTGTTCATTGTTGTGTTTTTGTGTTTTTACAAAAGATGGATACCTTTATGTTGTTGGTGTGTACATATGGTTGTAGTACAATTGTAATAAATGTTGCCCGCGCAATGTGTTATTCTCGTTTGGTGGAGTGTTTGTGTGAGAAATGGGATGAGTTGTCTGCTGGTTCTATTTCATTGTTCTGTAAACTACCTGGGATTAGTAAGTGTGATTTGGACAATGAGGAAGAATTTCAAAACACGTTACTGCTTGCTAAATCAATGGGGTAACAACATGTAGAAGTTGTGGTTGAGTTGAAAAGTGATATTGGTCAGTCAAGTAGTTTGGGATTGCTGCGTGTGGGGGTTGAGGAAGAAATTGATGCACTACGGAGATTTTGCCACCATAAGGAGAAGGTGTTGTTGTCAGTCTCTTAGGCAAATGGTATTACGCATGTGGGACAACGGTTTGTTGGAGGTGCACAAGAATTTCGTGACGTTTTATGTAAATATGCCATCCAATGTGGGTTTAAGTTTACATACGTGAAGAACGAGACAACAAGAGTTACTGCTGTGTGTGCGATGCGGGAGGAGAGGGGCTGCTTGTGGGCTATACATTGTAGAGCACAACGAGCAAATGATTTTTTCTACATTAAGAGGTTTAGTGATGTGCATACTTGTGGTACGGATGTCCGAACATCGAAGAATCCGCGAGTTAGTTCGGATTTGGTGTCGAGTACCATATCTGAAATTGTGAGGGACAAGTCGTTGACTCAGCCGTGTGAGGTGGTGACTATTTTGAAGAGGGATTATGGGCTAGATGTGAGTTACCATGTCGTATGGTTGGGTGTGGAGAAAGCAAAGACTGGTATTCATGGAGATCACTCGTTATCGTTTGACCAGCTGCGGTGGTATTTGGATGCCGTGATGCGGTACAATCCGGGGAGTTATGTCAATATTGACTATGATGCGAGTAGTCAATAGTTTGGTCGCTTCTTTGTGTCATTCGCTGCGTGTATTTCTGGGTTCAATGCTTGTCGCCCTTTATTATTCCTGGATGGAACATTCCTCAAAGGAAAGTACAAAGGTCAGCTACTTGCGGCAACGGCGAAAGACGGAAACAATGGTCAGTAGTTTTTTTTAGCTGTCTATTCATGTCAATATTCACTCTGAGCAGCATAGTCTGGGCAAAAGAGTGATTGGTAAATTATAAGTAATGTGAACATTGACATTAGTATGCACTGATGTGAATGTTCACATCTGTGTATGCTAATGGCAGTAATGTGAACATTCACATTATTACACACTGATGTGAATGCTCACATCAGTGTATACTAATGTTAGTTGATCCATTAATGAACAGTACTGTGAATGTTAACATTGTCAGTGACTCAACAATCAACAATGAATTATTAATGGTCGTTAATGTGAATGTTCACATCGTTGATGTTTACGAACCTGAATCCAAAAATAACAATAGTAAATAGGGCAATGTAGATATGAACATTCACATGACCTGTTTCGTTTATACTGTTTTCTATTCACTTTGGAATATTGTGAACAGTTGTGTATTGGTGTTGTGTTGTAGGTCTATTTCCTGTTGCATTTGCGATTGTTGATTCAGAGACCACGGCCAATTAGTCGTGGTTCTTGCATGAACTTGGGAAGGTTGTTGATGGGAAGCGTCATATTACTTTTATTTCGGATCGTAATCTTGGTCAGTTAGAAACTATGCCAAAGGTGTTTCCATCGGCTCATCACGGTTATTGCTTACAACACTTGAAGAGCAATTTAAGAGACCGGATGAAAGGAATTGATAATGGATTCAGGGATCACCTAGTAAGTCGTTTGGGTGACTGTGCCTACGAGCCAACTATGGTAGGGTTCCATGAAAAGCTTGCAAAATTAAAAGAGGAGGGTAAACAACGAGTTCATAATTTTTTCAAGGACTTGGCACCTGAGTACTGGGCAAATTCATACTTCAGGTAATAATAGTTTCCTAAGGTGTTCCATTTGTGAAGTTTAGAATGGTAGCGATGTGAATTTTCAGTTTAGAATGGTGACAATCGTCGAATTGTGTTTCATGTTCAATGTAAATGATGTGAATGTTCACATCTGCTAATGATGACTGATGTGAATGTTCACATCTGTTAATTTGTCAAATAGTCATGCAATGTATTACAGATTTGAATGTTGACATGTGTCATATTTTGTTATTGTTGTTAACATTCACATCTGTTTATCATTTAAGTTGACAACATAATAAGCATATAATGTGAACATTCACATTATTATAAACTGGTAGCAGATGTGAACATTTACATTATTATACCTTGATGTGAATGTTCACATCAGTCTATACTAATGTCAGTACTGTGAATGTTCACATCTGTCAACGTGAATGGTCATACCTGTTAAATTCCGTGTTGTACAATGTTTGTGATATTGTGCAGGGGCATGCATTATGGGGAGATGACATCCAATACGGCGGAGTCATTTAATAACTGGATTAAAGAAGCATGTAATCTTCCTATCACTCAAATGGTGGACACAATTTGTACTCAGTTGATGCGGAAAATGTCTGCACGGCGTGACTAAGCAAACAAATGGAATGAGATTATTTTTCCGACATTCGAAACAAGGCTTATGGATTCGTTCAATGACAGCAGGTCTTGGCAAGTTAGCAAAGCCAACGAGGATGTGTTTGAAGTTCATTCGATACCATCTGTTACAGTTGATGTTGCGAGGCATACATGTTCTTGCTTCAAATGGCAATTCAACGGATTCCCATGTGACCATGTTGTTATTGCCATTCAGAAGAGCCGCTACAATCTCAATGATTGTGTAGAACATTACTTTCACGTAGAGACATATCGTGTAGCCTATTCGGGAGCCATATTCCCTATACCGTCGGTGGATAAGCCGCCTTTTGATCCCACGGACTTCACTATATACCCGCCAACTGTGAAAAGACCACCCGGAAGGCCGAAGAAGAATAGGATCCCATCAAGGGATGAGAAACTGAAGCAAATAAGGTACGGGAGATGTGATAAGTTGGGGAGCCATAATCGGAAATCATGCACGGAGCCGATATAGGATGTACTTTTTTTCATTTCAACATTGTATTTTACATTGGATTCTTATATTCATTTTTGAAATAAGATTGTGTTGTGTTGGCAAACATTGGGTTGCAATAAGATTACGTTGCGTTAACAAACATAATAATGTATTAGTATTTGGTTTGTGCTTTATTTTCACTTTTTTAAGGTACCAATCTGACATTTATGTTGGTTCTATTTTGGATGAATGCATGATGTTAACATTCACACTTGTGTAATATAATCACATTATGTGAATGTTCACATTGTTGAACTTTCAAACATTTCTGTGGTGGGAATGTTCACATTATTGTTACTGTTAACAACATCAAAGTAGATGACATGAATGTTTACATCAATGTAACCATTCGCATCATCAACTCATAAGATGTGAATATTCATGACATCATTGTTGCCATTCGCATAATCAGAAGTTATGATGTGAATATTCACATCATCAAATTATTAGATGTGAATATTGACTTGTGTTAAGAAATATCATACTCACACCTGTCATATTGTGTTACATGAACACTTTAAGCAATATTCACATCCATGTAGTATGGTTTAAAACATAAGAAAGTGTACGATCATTCTGTGATATTAACATTCACATCATGTCATGTGTATCCAAAAAAAAAAATACAATCTCAATGTGCATGACCAACGCAAAATAGGCCTGAAAATGCATATATATATTGACTGAAAAATATCTGTACAAGTAGTGATATAGACTTGATTTACAATTAAGCTAGTTTGCTCCAATATGAAAAATCTATTGACACTAAATTGTCTTAAATGTGGATAACAGATTTGGGTAACAGTGATAGGTGGACACCCCCCACCTATAGGTTTTCACATTGCACTGTCTTTCTGTGGTTCAGAAAAAGGTGTACTAATGAGTCTTTTATTTGACACCATTCAAAGCGATCTAGGTTGGCAACAATGTCTTCACGATATACATGCGCCCTCATGATGTAACAAACTGCAGGCCCGCAATCCACCCTGAAAATGCAAACTTCTTGTTACATTTTGAAATTTATGTGGGTAATGGTTGTGGAACATGTGTAGAAATCGATTTTAGGCTTACGAATTTGATGCTTGCTGAGGACAGATGTCCACTGATATAATTGTTTTCGAAGTATTTTGGCTTGATAAGTTGGTCCATAATGGTGATGATGGTCCAATGTTGTGCACCAAAGCTGTGATGTAGTCCCTCTGTCAATAATGAAATTTCATATTAGGCACCAACCAACATAGGGCATATGTCCAAGTTCAAATATTACACATCACGACAAGTATTATTTTTGTCAGCCACTTATCAGTATTTGTGCTTTGTCAATATGTGGGTCATGTATGCCTTCTCTTGGGCGCAGTGAGTTATAATGCCTCCATACATTCTCTTTCGCGTTTTACATAACAATTGTCCAGTGGAAGTTGTCGTGTATTGGGAAGATTAAGAATCTCTGGCCTTGATACTCCTTGATGTGTACATCAATCAGTTTATTCCTCTTGTGGGGGGGTACTCTTGCATGATTTTCTGCACACAAAGGGCATACAATGATGTACCAAGTATTTATATCAATGTTTGATGTTATTGATATGAATGTTCACATCTGCTAATGGGGAGTCATGTTACTGATGTGAATGTTCACATTTTGTAATGGTGAGTGATACTACTGATGTGAATGTTCACATTTCGTATTGGTGAGTGATACTACTGATGTGAATGTTCACATTTCCTAAATGGTGAGTGATACTACTGATGTGAATGTTCACATTTCGTATTAATGTCAGTGATATTACTGATGTGAATGTTCACATGTGTGTATCATTTAAGTTTAACAACATAATAAGCATATAATCTTCAATGCGAATGATGTTACTGATGTGAATGTTCACATGTGTATCAATGTTTGATGTTACTGATGTGAATGTTCACATCTGCTAATGGGGAGTCATGTTACTGATGTGAATGTTCACATTTCGTAATAGTGAGTGATACTACTGATGTGAATATTCACATTTCGTAATGGTGCGTGATACTACTGATGTGAATGTTCACATTTCGTATTGGTGAGTGATTCTACTGATGTGAATGTTCACATTTCGTATTGGTAAGTGATACTGCTGATGTGAATGTTCACATTTCCTAATGGTGAGTGATACTACTGATGTGAATGTTCACATCTGTTAATATCAATGATATTACTGATGTGAATGTTCACATGTGTGTATCATTTAAGTTTAACAACATAATAAGCATATAATCTTCAATGCGAATGATGTTAATGTTCACATCTGTCAATGTGAATCTTCTCAAAGGTCATTTTATGTTGTTATTAACATTCACATCTGCCTATTATTTAAGTTAACAATGTAAGCATATAATGCTGAGAAGGACATTCACATGTATTGAAACATAATCAAAATTAAAGTCTAGTGCTTACCAAACATGTGCTTGTAAAGATGATTGATGTGAAATGATCTAATTTATTAAGTATGTATGTGAACTGAACATGATCAAAAAAAAAAAAAAAAAAAAAACAGTTGGGGATATGTAAGATCACTTACTCATCACCACCGTTCTTGTGCAAATTTTGGACTTTTTGCTTGTTGAGTTTGTTAATGTTAGCCCAGACCTTCAGTTTGTTGTTCAAGGTTAACTTCTTGGACTTTGTTGGCTGCTTTTTTGGTGGTTGCTTGTCTAAATCTTGTGCTATTTGGACTGCATGTGATTGCTGTTCGGCTCCCTCTTTCCCTTTCTTCTGACCAGGCAGGTTGGGGTGTTCAAACTCGTCCAACCTATGTTCTTTCCTTACCTTCTGCTTTATGCGCTTTACCTTTGATGGGGGGCTGATAATGTGTTCCAATGCTGCAGTGGGATGCTTGTTAAGGCTGTCATGAGCCTTTTGTGCTTCAACTTGAGTGATGATGTGGACAGACTGATCGTCAAAAAGGTCTTGAAGTATTGTTTTTTCACATTCCAAGTTGATGACCAACTTTGTCAGCCGCTGAATTTCTGTATCTTTCCACTCCAAGCAAGTCTTCATGTCCATGTCCACATTGGATAGGCCCAATTGGTCAAATAGTTTGGCTTCAAGGGCAGTAGTCACCCTTGCCCTCAACTCCCATGATTCTTCCAACTGTTTGTATTTCGCTTCTCATTGCCGTACAAGAGCCCAAGCTTTTTGGTTTTCTTTTATGAGTACTTCCACAATGTCGGGCTCAGTTAGTTGTGCTATGATGATTCCTTTCTCAGCATTGGGGGTGCTACAGTTGGGGTTGATATAATGTCCAACATCATTCAGGTCCGCTGCATCGACAAAAAATGCATTCCTGTCATCACTGCGTTGACTGTCTTTGCTTTGATCCTCATTGCTTTCATCTTTGTTTGCTACTGCATTTGACAAATCTCAGGTTTGGGCTCCACATTCAATTTTGTATGACGGTATATCTTCGCTTCAGTTGGTGATGCCATTAGCTCACCGCCATATACCTGCATTTGAAGACAATATGTTAGTTAGATAGTTCCTCGTCTCACTATGTGAATAGGCACAATATATTTGATTGTACTTCTACCTCATTTAAACCCAGCTTAGCCAAAGATATGGACTTCATGTTGCTATGTAAGGCTGTGAGGCCCTACTTTACACATCGCGGAATGGCATTGGGGTTGCGAGGTTGTAAGATTGTTATATACTCACACAGCCAGTACTGAAACAAATAACAAATGTCTGTAATTTGAATGTTCACATCAATTAACATTGATGTGAATGTTTACACCACTGGGGCAGTAATGTGAATGTTTACATCAATTAAAACTGATGTGAATGTTTACATCTGTTGATACGAATGTTCACATCTGCTAATGAGGAGTCATGTTACTGATGTAAATGTTCACATTTCCTAATGTTGAGTGATACTACTGATGTGAATGTTCCCATATGTTAATGTGAGTGATATTTACTGATGTGAATGTTCATAACTGTTAATATCAGTGCTATTACTGATTTGAATGTTCACATTTGCTAATGATGAGTGATGTTACTGATGTGAATGTTCACATTTGTTAATGTGAGTGATACTACTGATGTGAATGTTCACATCTGTTAATGTCAGTGATATTACTGATGTGAATGATCACATTTTGCTAATGGTGAGTGATGTTACTGGTGTGAATATTCACATCTGTTAATGTGAGTGGTACTACTGATGTGAATGTTCACATCTGTTAATGTGAATATTTACACCAGCATCTACTAATGTGTGTTTGTACATTACTGAAACAGTAATATGAATGTTTACATCAATGTTGTCAACTTCCACACCAACGCTGAGAAATGTGAACATTCACATCAGAGTGTCCAAAGTCCGTAAATGTTCATATTAAACATAGAATAAGTTTTATGAGATTTACCATTAACAACATCCCAAATCCAGTGACTCGTCCTGGTTTTCCACAGTTTTGGCCCAATGAACCCATCAAGGTTGCCCGGATGCTCTCAGCCCAATCATACTCGATCATCTTGTCTAATGGGTCCATGTATGAGTAGAATGCCCATCCAATTGTTTCTTCGGATGTAGAAAAGAATAGCTTGACGCATGCATACATGCAAACTAATCTTGTGACCTCCTCATTGTCATGTTTTTTTGTGCCCTTCAATGCTTCGCTCAGAATTTCTCGTATTTTGGCAACACTTAACCGACTAACATCCTTGCACATTCGGTGTATGATGCCGGTTGTTGGTTTTGCACCATAAGAGAGGTCCATGGACTTGGTGCCGCAGTCCACCCCAAAAATCAGTGATACGTCGCTTCTAAAAGTCTGGATGTTCTTATCTCCAATGTAAAACCTCCCACTAGATTGCTTGAATGTCTGTATTATACGTACAATGACATCATCATATTTCATGCAGTGGTTGAGGTCGATTTCGTTACTGATCAAGCAATCAAATAATGGCCAGAACGGTGTTTTTGTAAGGCACTTTAATTGGCCACTTGTAAATTTTGTATCCTTTAACAGTTTGACCAATCCAGTTATATTTGACCGGTAGTTAACTTTTTTCATGTTCACTTCTTCAGGAACAACTGTTTGATCAGGCTTGGTTTTGGCACGGGATTCCCCTCGCATTCGCTTGCCATCAACTTTATGGGGAAGACCTGTGTGTTCAAATAAGCACATATAATTGGCTGAAACACAGATGATGGAACCAGAAGCACCAAACAACATTCAACAACCAGCATTGACAGTAATTTGAACATTCACATCATTGTACACTGATGTGAATGTTCACATCAGTGTCTACTACTGTAAGTTTACCCAGTAATCAACACTAATGTGAATGTTCACATCATCCATGTTTGCAAAATAAATTCCAAAAACGACAACAGTTATAGGGCAATGTAAATGTTTACATGGGTGATCATATTATGTTATAATTTGCTAAAAATCAAAGGGGGGAACCAATAGCGCCAAACAACAACCAATAACACAAACAACTTGGACATTGATGTCACAATGTGAATATTTACATCATATTCCATCACACTGTTGAGTGAACTTTAAGGGTTCTGACATTAATGTGAACATTCACATACTACTGTAAGTTTACCTAGTAATCAACACTAATGTGAATGTTCACATCATCCATGTTTGCAAAATAAATTCCGAAAACGACAACAGTTACTGGGCAATGTGAATGTTTACATGGGTGATCACATTATGTTATAATTTGCTAAAAATCAAAGGGGGGAACCAACAACATCAAACTACACCCAATAACACAAACAAGTTGGACATTGATGTCGCAATGTGAATATTTACATCATATTGCATCACAGCGTTGAGTGAAGTTTGGGGGTTCTGACATTAATGTGAACATTCACATCAGTGTCTACTACTGTAAGTTTACCCAGTAATGAACATTAATGTGAATGTTCACATCATCCATGTGTGCAAAATAAATTCCAAAAACTACAACAGTTACAGGGCAATGTGAATGTTTACATGGGTGATCACATTATGTTATAATTTGCTAAAAATCATAGGGGGGGAACCAACATCACTAAACAACACCCAACAACACAAACAAGTCCAACATTGATGTCACAATGTGAATATTTATATCACATTCCATCACATTGTTGAGTGAAGTTTGGGGCTTCTATGGACATAAAAAATGAACAATATCAACAGTGACAGTAATATGAACATTCACATCATTATATACTGATGTAAATGTTCACATCATTATACACTGCTGTGAATATTCACATCAGTGTCTACTACCGTAAGTTTAGCCAGTAATCAACACTAATGTGAATGTTCACATCATCTATTTTTACAAAATCAATTCCGAAAACATCTATGTTTACAAATTCAAATCTGAAAACTAGAAGGTGGATGTATACATCGGTGATGACATTATGATTGAAAAGCAGAAGGTGGAATGGTATTCCTTACTTTTGTTCGTCATGGTTGGTAGGTATGGATCACACTCAGTGGATGAAATAAACTCAATGGGACGACAAGAATCTTCGAACGACGAAGCACCCTCCTTTCGATGTGAACCTTCGCAGTGGTGAGTCGAAGAGGAATCTAGGGTCGATGGTCGACGGTGGACGACAAGGACGTTGGTGAGGCGATGTGAATCTAGGGTTATTGGAGGCGATGTGAGTATCGTTTCGTGGATTGAGTTTTTGTTTTGGAAATTTTGTGGATTGAATAGTTGGAATACGAATGGGTTTTGCGGAATCGGTTACACGCGGGAGAGGCGGAGAGGGTTATTTCGTCCTTTTACAATTAATGGACCTAATGAAATATTCAGAAATAGTTTAGATTTTATGGAACAAAACAGTTATAAATGGGATTTATCAAAAAAGAGCCTCTTTAATAATGCTATAGTTTGGCAGTAAAATAATATAGAACTGAAAATGATATTTTGCTTTTTCTCCTAAATTATAATTTTAATAGTTTTTTTAATTATTTTAACTTAACTAGGACAATTATTTTAACTTAACTAGGACATTTGGCCTATTGATTGGGTAGCGTTATTTTGTAATGTGAGGTTGCAGATTTAATTCTTATGATAAAGAATTTGATACCTTTTATTTTTTACTCATTACCAAAGTTGTATTATAATTTGTAAATATACAATTATCTAGTTTCATATAATTAACCTCATATTTATTGAAAAAAAAAAAAAAGCTACTCTAATTTGTTATTTGGAAATTGATTAAATATTGCATTTAAAAAAAAATAATAATATGTATGATCGCATATAAGAGCATCTCCATCAAATAGTTGTTTTTATTTTGAGTAAATTACGAATATATCCTCTAAGGTTTGCTTATATAGATTGTCTATTGTGGTTTAAAAATTACAAATATCTTATTATCAGATTTTTTATTTAACAAAATTAACTGAAAAAATAAAATTCTTAAATGCTCTTCTATACAATAATTTAAAATTACTTAAAATATTAATTAAAATAAATATTTGACATTATTAAAAATTATTAATTGACTTGATAATTTATTAATAAAATGAATTATTTGTTATGAAATTAAAAATTTCAAGAAGTGAAATGTAATTTTCAAAATCATAAAGAACAATTCGTATTTCAAATAAACCTTAATCATTAATTTTTAACTTTATTAAACTAACTATTAAATTAGCTAATTTAGTTTTAGTGAATTTAACTCAAATTAATTTAAAATTTTAATTATTAGTGTATATAAACTGGACTTGGAGCAAGTGGAGTGTATTATGGCACAGCATGTGCGCTACGAATTCCTTTCGCGTGTCTATTTTCATGTTTGAACACTTTATATTATAAGATTCGTTAAGTATATTATATATATAAAAATATCAGATTAATTATATGTTTATAATCTTATAGCAAGGTCATATTTGTTTTAAAAATAAATAAATGGTAAATATAATTTTGCTATTTTTTTGAAAAAAATTACAGAACTAATTATGGGTTACATATATTCGATTAATTTCATTTTTATGACAAATATACTCAATAAATTTTACAATATAAACAATTCGAATAATAAAAATAAACTCAGACACACCCCGAAAATGCGTCACAACAAGCATGCTGTGCCATAAAGCACAACACATGCTCCAATTCCATATAAACTTTAGGATAAATTATAAATACACTCCTTAAGATTTATTTAAAATATAAATTATTTTTTGTAGTTTAAAAAATTACAAATACTTCCTTATTAGAATTTTTTATTTAATAGAATTAACTAAAAAAATGAAATTCATAATTGCTCTCCTAAACAATAATAAAATTACATAAATTATTAATTGAAACTATTTTTAATATCATTAAAAATTGTTAATTAACTTGATGATTTATTAATAAAATGTGCGATTTGTTATGAAATTAAAAACCTTAGGAGGTGGAATGTATTTTTCAAAATCATAGGAGACAATTCGTATTTTAATCAAATCTCAGGAGGTGTATTTGTAATTTACCCTAAATTTTATTACTTATCTAAAAATATTTTTAAAAATTTACACTGAATTATAATTGTCAGAAAATTTAACTAATGAAGCACAACACATGCTCCAATTCCATATGGCCTTATTTGGGAAGTTGACTATTTTAGTATGTTAAAATTTTTGTGTTTGGAGAGATGGTCGGATTTTTTTATAGTTGAATGTGATGTTTGTGAGAGAAAAAGTAAAATGATTATGGGTTTGATGTAACATTTTGTCTTATTAACTGTTTTAGTCTATTTTATCTTTTTGTAGATTTTAATCTAAAAAGTCAATTTTTAGCCTTTCCCAAAGAAGGCCATAAACTTTATCCCTTATCTAAAAATACTTTTAAAAATTTACATTGAATTATAATTGTCACGAAATTTAACTAATGAATGTGAGACATTAGTTCAAAAAAAAAAAAAAAAAAAAAAAGAAGAAGAAGAATATGTGAGAAATTCTAATATACATGCCTTTAAAAGCGGTATATCATATACATATTTAATTATGATTAATTTTTTTTTTAATTATAATTTATAAATTTAGTAATTATATTTCACATTATATTTAATTATGATATTTTTTAATTATAAAATGCATACAGTACCTAAAGGGTATCCACCCTAACGTTTATTTTGTACAAACTACAAAGCTTCTCCTGTCTATTTGTATATTGGGCAAATTACATATACAGTCCTCCAGGTTTGACAAAATTACAGATACCCCTGAGGTTTGAGAAATTACGAATTCCCCCCTGAATGCTATATTTGCATAAGAAATTAGGGGGTAATTTGTTATGAAATATAAACCTCAGGGGGTAAATTGTTATGAAAATACAAACCTCAGGGGGCGGGATGTAATTTCCGAAACCTCAGGAGTATCTGTAATTTAATCAAACCTGGAGAGGTGTATATGTAATTTGCCCTTGTATATTTTGTTCAAACATCTCTCTCATCGGTCCCTCTCTCATCTGACATAGAAATGGAGAACATCCAGCACAAATATGTGGAAGTAAGAGGACTTAAGCTTCATGTTGCAGAGATCGAAACAGGTCCAGCTGTGGTTTTCTTACACGGGTTTCCGGAGATTTGGTACTCATGGCGGCATCAGATGATAGCACTATCCACCGCTGGGTTTCGAGCAATCGCACCCGATTACAGGGGCTATGGCCTCTCTGAAATGCCTCCCGAACCTGAGAAGACTACTTTCAGAGACCTCATTGACGATCTTCTCGCCATACTCGACTCATTTGGAATCCCCAAGGTTAGCAATTCTTCCAATCTCCAATGGTTAGTTGGTTTGGTTTTGGTTTTGATTTTGGTTTTGGTTAGGTCTTCTCAAAATTTACAGCTTAATAAGTTTTTGGATTAAGAAATCACAAATATCTCATTTATCAAAGGAAAATGATTTTTGCCCCGAAATCCTCCCCTCCGAACAGCCCGAAAGAGAGAAAGAGAAGAGAAAGAGAGAAAGGGAAGAGGGAATGGAGAGAAAGAGAGAGAGAGGGCCCCTCATTCGCCTCCGCCACCGCCGCCGATCAATGGCAGATTGACCGGCCGATCGTCGCAGCAGCTTTGATCATCGTAGCAGCAGCTCGTCGCAGCCCCGCCGCAGCTCGTCGCAGTCCCGCCTCCAACCTCCGTCGCCTCCGGCCCTGCCTCCGCCTCCAACTCGATTTTGTTGGCCCCCTCCCCTCCAGTTCTTCTTCTTCTTCTTCTCCTCCTTCTTCCTCTGATTTTCTTCTTCTGAAAAAAAAAAAAATTCAAAAACGACGTTGTTTTTTGAATTCGGGGGATTCGAGGGCTCAAATCCGAGCTACCAATCACTACTCATATCTAATAAACAGAACATCAAAACCAAAACCTCCTTCGTCTTCTTCTTCCTCTACTTTCTTTCTCTAAAACCTATCAAACCCATCATAACACATCACAAAATTGAAGCAATCTACCAATCAAACCCAAAAATTAAACTCAAAAAACAAAACCAAAAATCAAACCCACCGCCAATCATCAACAACACATCATCATCATCATAAACACCTCATCATCATCCTCAACACAAACCCAAAACCTCCTTCATCTTTTTCTTCCTCTACCTTCTTTCTCTAGAACCTACCAAACCCATTACAAAATTGAAGCAATCTACCAATCAAATCCAAAAATTAAACTCAAAAGTCAAAACCAAAAATCAATCATCAAAAACACATCAACATATAAGATTCAAACCTTTGAAAATCTCTCTCTGTGTCTCTCTCTATTTCTCTCTCATTGACAATTACAATCAACAATAGACATCAAAGGGGGCATCTTTTCTTCAAGACTATTTTTTTCTTTTTTTTGCTTTACCTGATCTCTTTATCTGGTCATTTTCATCATCATCACGACCTAAGCTCACTTCCTCTTGAAGCTCAAAAAGAGTGAAATCATTCAAAGAGGAACAGTGTACACTAAAATTAACAAAGGAAAATGAGGGAATTGTTATAATAAGAAGGAGATTGGGATTGTGTGAGAGAAAGAGAGAGAGAGGAGGAGGTTGGAGTGTTTGAACGGAGAGGAGAGGAAACAGAGATAGAGATGAGATGAAAGGATAACAGAGATAGAGATAGAGATAAAGAGGAGAGGAGAGAGAACACTTTTCGGGCCACTCGAGCCTCAATAAATCAAGCTACAAGCCATTTTTCATTCGACAATGCTACGTAGCTCAAATTTTGTGGCTCAAAAGTGGCTCAAATAGCCAAAACGACATCGTTTTGAGTACAGAACAACATAAAAATGGCCAAAACGACGTCGTTTTGACCATTTGAGCCACTTTTGAGCCACAAAATTTGAGCTACGAGACATTTTTCTTTTTCATTAGATATTTGGTCAGAACTGCTTGAGACAGAAAAGACGAAGAACCCCCCAAAAAAAAAGAAAAAAAAAATGCAAAATGGCGTTGTTTTGTGTTTTCGAGCCATTCGGGACAAATAGTTTTGAGCTACCAAACAGAACTGTTTAGAAAGAAAAAAAAAAAACTTACGTTGCATTTGGTAGAGTTTTAAAATTATGATTTGAAAATAGAGTTGTATTTAAGTAAGGTTGTTAAAATCGGGATCCTAAGTAGGATCGGTGAGAGGGTCTGGTGGATCAGATCGAGGATCATAAGATCCTACTTTCTATTAAAAAAAAAGATAAAAATTAAAATTAAAATGATACATATTAAGAATAAGGTGAAAATCATAAAATCTACGATCCTACCTACGATCCCATACGATCCTATACGATCCCATACGATCCTACACGGTCCCATGCGATCCTACACGATCCTACTTGCGATCTTGTTATAACATGGATCCTACAACGATCTGAATCGTTTTGGCAAAGTAGGATCTACGATCCGGATCGCGATTTTAATAACCATGATTTTAAGTTTGCGAGTTTTGAAATTATGATTTGAGTGTGAAAAATTTATTTGGTTATAATTTTTAAAAAAGTTTGAATTGAGTGATGTGACATATGATATTAAAAAGTGAATGCTTTGAAAAGTGTTTTAAAAAATGGGTGTAAAATTAATTTTTATAATTATAACCAAACAATATACTCAAATTAAGAAGTAGAATTAAATTTCAAAAATTCTACCAAACAGAGCTTTACTTTTTATTTTTACTTTATTTTAAATCAAATCACCTCGAGTCAAATCAACTCTTACATTTTTTTATCTCCAAGAAAGACCAAATAGACTTAGGAAAATGTCTCGTAACTCAAATTTTGCGGCTCAAAAGTGGCTCAAATGGCCAAAACGACGTCGTTTTGGCCATTTTTATGTTGTTCTGTACTCAAAACAACGTCATTTTGACCATTTGAGCCACTTTTGAGTCATAAAATTTGAGCTACGTAGCATTGTCGATAAATTTAAAAAAAACCAAAAAAAACTACTCTGTTAATCAAGTTGTCAAAACATCCCGTAATCAGTTGGTTTTTTCGCCCGTTGACCAAAATCCTTACCCCTCTTTCACGAGGGAAGGGGATAAAAACTTTTTCTTCCTCTTTTTTTTTTTTGGTATTAATTATAGGAAAATGTCTCGTAGCTCAAATTTTGTGGCTCAAAAGTGGTTCAAATGGCCAAAACGACGTCGTTTTGGCCATTTTTATGTTATTCTGTACTCAAAACGACGTCGTTTTGACCATTTGAGCCACAAAATTTGAATTACGTAGCATTGTCGTTAATTATATACTATATAATGGGAATTATTATGATTATTATTATTATTGTTGTTGTGGTTGTTGTTGTTGTTTCTCATTTGAGTATTCTACAACTTTTAGTATTAAAAATAAATATTAAAGATAAATTACGAGCCAATCTTATCATGTGAAGGGCTTACATACATATAAGTTAAATATTTTTAGGATATTAATAGATGAAAGAAGGATCATGATTAATTGATAAATAATTTTGGTCAATAGTGCTAACTCATAAATTCTCTTTAATTAAACATACACATAATTATGGGGCTTATCATCTAAGATGTCGCATGTTCGAATCTCACAAAACCTAACCATCCCAAACCTTTGGGCCATTGAAAGTTTGCCTTCTTGTTAATTTTAGGGTCTCAGAATGGATTAGTCAAGTGCGCCTAAACTGGACTAAACCCTGTTATAAAAATAAAATAAATAAACATATACATATACATAGTTCTATTTTTGTCCAAATCTTTAATTAACATGAGATTTTCTGTTTCATTTTCTCCAACTCTTGATTAATTTTTTTTTTTTTTTATGAAAAGCATAATTATTTTGGCATATCATTTGGTGCGGAAAGTATTTAAGACAAGGAGACAGAGGATCCCTCCCGCTCCAGATAAATAATGGCTAGAACTTGACTGTTGGAAATGAGCAGGCTTTTCTCGTGGGGAAGGACTGCTTACCACTTTGCACTTCTTTACCCAGATAGAGTTTCTGCAGTTATAACACTTGGTGTTCCTTTCCTTCTTACTGGCCCAGAAGCATTCCCTCGCCAATTCATTCCTGGAGGCTTTTATATGCTGAGATGGCAGGCAAGTTAGAACCTTTTTAGCACGTATAATTTTTTTATAAAAAAAATTTATCTCATCTCATATCCTTTTCACAGGAACCAGGGCGAGCTGAAAAGGACTTTGGCCGTTTTGACGTCAAGACGGTGGTGAAAAACATCTACATTCTTTTCTCAGAAAGTGAGCTACCGATAGCTGGGGAGGACCAGGAGATAATGGACTTGGTTGACCCATTGACACCGCTACCTCCTTGGTTCTCCGAAGAAGATCTTGCTAACTATGCAACTTTATATGAGAAATCTGGTTTTCGCACCCCATTGCAAGTGCCATACAGGTAAAATTATCTTGGAAAATCTATTTTTGCTCAGTAATGGCTAAAAGGGGAATTTTGGAACTCCTGAAAAGATGGAAGAATTGAAGTAGAGTATCCAGAACCCTTTTATGGGCCAATCACAATGACCCATTTAAGTTTTCAGGGATATTATGTGTTGGCTAAGGTTGTGTAGCATATGAATAGGGCTTGGCTGCAAGATTATGGAGTATCTGATCTTGAAGTGAAAGTCCCGGCATTGTTGATCATGGGCGAAAAGGATTACGTTTACAAATTTCACGGGATAGCAGAGTACATAACAAGTGGGAAGGTCAAGGAATATGTTCCTGACTTGGAGATTACGTTCATGCCCGAAGGTACGCACTTCGTGCAAGAGCAGTTCCCTGACCAGGTGAATGATCTCATCATCTCCTTCCTCAAGAAGCACATTTGATCTAGCAGTGGTCTGGTAATTATTACGTATA
Organism: Camellia sinensis; assembly: GCF_055761805.1. Taxonomy (NCBI): domain Eukaryota; kingdom Viridiplantae; phylum Streptophyta; class Magnoliopsida; order Ericales; family Theaceae; genus Camellia; species Camellia sinensis. The sequence goes on along the minus strand of NC_138968.1, from coordinate 149,966,171 downwards.
TGTCGAGAGAAATAAGTTGTGATTCTCACTGTTGTGTTCATGAAATTGTTCTACAGAAGTTTCTGTTAGCGTAGATTCTGTTGTCTAAAACTGGAAAATGAAATCCTAGAAAAACAATAGAACAGTTTTTCGTATGTTGTATTTCTGCGAATTTGCATTGGTACCCTTTTCCCAGAAGCATGATGTCATTATGCTACATTATTGCAAATTTTGCCAGACGGTGATCAACATATTCAAGATTGTGAATCAGATCAATGAAAACTGAAAAGTCTCAAGAAGAGCTTGGTTCATCCATTGATCCTGTGTGAAGAGTAGGGGGCTGCAAAAAAAATCAAGTTCATAACAAACTTGAGCTTGGTTAGTTATTGTGTATTCCATCCAAGCTTGAGTCTAAATTCAAGCTCAAATTCAAGCTCGCTGAGTCAAGCTTAAGTAAAATAAGCTTGGCTTGGTAATTATTTAAACACAAATAAAAATATGAACATACTATTTATATATTAATTTAAAATAATATTTATATAATAATATAATTTTGATTCTAATTTGAGCTCAGAGTTGTTGAGCTCCACCTTAATTAATATTTAATGTGCTGAACTCATGCTTGTTAAGAGTCATGCTCGAGTTGAATTCAAGCCAATTAATAAACATGACATAATACAAATTCCTATCAAGTAGCTTGTTCTGTTCAAGTGAATGAATCTTGCACCATTATATATAGAGGCATAAATGTAGGCAACCATATATATAGACAATGATTGATAATTCGCCTACACAACTTTCTTATACATTCAAAAGTCAGAAATCAACAAGACGACCCTAGTTGTCTTGCATAGTTTTTCTTACTTTACAGTGATACAAAAATCTTCAGAGCTCATAAGCAGGGAATTTAGAATCAGTGGGTTGAGTCATATCTAGGAAAAGACAAGCCATGCCTCCAATTCCTTCAAACAAAGAATAGGGGTTATCTCCACCATGCATCTCTCCCTCTGATATAAGCCTGTGAGCTCTATCAAGGAGAAAGCAAGTGAAAGCTTTGGCTCTGTACAGAAACTCCTTATTGCCTGTCAGTCGGTAAAGTGAGAGGAAAACAAATGTATTCCCACTTATGCCATGACAAATGCCAACTCGCTTGAGTAGGCCACGATTCCAAACAACCCCTGCTGCATTTACAGCTGCTTCCAAAAACTCCTTGTCTCCAAAAACCCCTTGTCTCCAAAAACCTTCGTATCAAACAAATTTTGAGGCAATTACGAGCAAGACAATCACAAGATGGGCAGAAATAAAAATATTTATAACAAAAAGTTTAATCACACTTAACTATGACAATTAGATAATGGGCATGCCTTTTCCATTTCACCACCTGGTCAATTTCCAGGCAAACTGAAAGGAAGACTTCTACTTCTACAAGCTTGTAAAATTATTGCTTGTCTTGTGACTTCATAGCTTTCCACTCTATTGGTATGTAGGGAAGCCTTGTCAAAGAATATTTAACTTCTAAGTTGCAACTTAACATTGCACATATATGGGTAATAATCCACTTAATGAGTTGAAGCCTTTGTATTAACAATCCAATAATGCAGCAGGTTAAAATGCATATAAGGAGAATGAGGAACCAAAGAAATTAATAGTAGTTGTTAGAATTTTCCATCTTTACCTTCACCTACCTCCACTTCACCACACACTCCACTTCACCTAACCCACTATCACCTCCACTTCACCTAACCCACTTTACCTTCACCTACCTCCACTTCACCACACACTCCACTTCACCTAACCCACTATCACCTCCACTACACCTACTACCACATTTTCTTCTATATATAGATTGTATAGGAATTGTAATTAATCAATCTTGTAATACACAACAATCAATATATCAATCAATAATACATACAATTTATTCTCTCTCTCTTTCTCTATACATTATTTCTTACATGGTATCAGAGCTGGTTTAAAACCTAATATTTTCGCTTCCCCGGCGGGCGGCAACCTCACCTTAGCCGCCCGCCGGACCTCAACCTATTCCGCTGATAAAATCAACAAAGATTTGTGCAACTGTAGTCATGTGTGAGGCTGATGGAGAAGAATTCTTCACCTCATATGACGAGACAGTCTGGAACTGGAAACACTGCAACATTCTGCTCTGGAATTCTGCAGCAGCTAGATTATAGCTTGGTTGAGTGCCAAGCTTTGGTTCTTCCACCCACTCTTGAACTTGCCCAGCAAAGTGTGAAGGTTCATGCTTGTGTTGGAGGGACTAGTGTGCGCGAAGATCAGCGCATTCTCTCCAGTGGGGTTCATGTTGTTGTTGGTACTCCTGGTCGTGTGTTTGACATGTTGCGGAGACAATCACTTCGCCCTGTTTACATCAAAATGTTTGTCTTGGATGAACTGATGAAATGCTGTCACGAGGTTTTTAAAAATCAGATCTATGATATTTTCCAGTTGCTGCCACCCAAAATCCAGGTTGGGGTGTTCTCAGTTGCTGCCACCCAAAATCCAGGTTGGGGTGTTCTCTGCCACAATGCCACCAGAGGCTCTTGAAATCACCAGGAAATTCATGAATAAGCCTGGAAAGAGAAAAAGCTCATGCTAGGATTTGCGAAGTGATTCGCTGCAGGAATTTTGGCTTTGGATGAAACCCTTACCATACTCCACTCATTCTCTCCAACTGTTCTAACTTTTTATTTTTATTATTATTATTATTATATCAAATAATCAATGCACTCATGTTCCCCACTAACAGTGTCCACTTTTAACCCAAACCATTTTCAATCCATCATTTCTCCTTCACCTTTTGCACCCCACTCACCGACTCTCTCTCCACTTTATCACATGGGTTTGTCCCTCTCTCTCCTCCATTTGATTTCAAAAATCACTTATTTTTATTTATTTTTTCCAAGTCACTTTTCCTCTTTTTTAAATACCCCACTTTATTTTGAAACAATCGCACTGATGTTTTTCATATAATCCATCTATAAATATTTTTTATTTATTTTCTTTCTCCCTTGTTTTCTTTCATTTTATTTTTATTTTTTCAACAAAACACTCCCAAAAAAAAAAAAAAAAAAAAAAAAAAAACATTTTACAAACTTGTCATTTCTTCATGCCGGGGATCAACCCCGATCAGCATTTTACACCATAAAAAAAATAATAATAATAAAAAAAAAATAAAAATAAAAAAAACACAAAACAAAACAAAACACAACCAACACAAATCGGAACAGTGGGATTTTTCTTCTCGCCTATTCTGCCGGTCTTTTCTTCTTGCCACCGTCTTGGGCGGCCCTTGCCGGTTTTGCCTCCGTGTTTCCCACTCCACTGGGCATGATCACTACTCCCTGCTCCTCCACTGCAGCATATGGCGGCCCTCCAAATCGGAACATAAAACTGGCCTTCCGCTTCAGCTCCTTGTTTTCCGCCTTTAGCACACTTATCTCTGCTCGCGCATCCTTATACATGCGTTGGAGCAGAGCCAGTTGGGCGTTTAACTGCTGCACCTCATTTGTCCTACTCTGCAGCCGGTTCGACAAATTTGTAACCGCAGTCATGGTTTCCACACATGACTTCAAGGTATACTGATTGGCCTCCACATCCGACTGCACCGCCATTTTTTGCTCCACCGACCGCATCGGAAAGTTCAACGGAGCAAAACCAGAGGTGTTTGGTTGAGGTTCACTGGCCACCGCACCAGTTATTTCTCTTGTGGACTCGTTCAGTTCTGGAAAGAGCGTGAGCAGACCACGGGACGAGGAGGCCATGTTCTGGGTAGCTGGACGGGAAGAAGAGGCCATGTTGCTGAGTGTTTCAGAGACGGGTTGGTTACAGAGTATTACAGAGTTTCTTTCTCAGCAAAGGAAGAGTTGTTTTCAGAGGATTTTCAGAAGTTTTTTTGTCTGCCTCAGCCTCAGCATCAACCTTGGTTAAATAGCGAGGCAGCCACGCGTATCGCGTGCCTCTTGCCACCAGACGACAAAACGGGCGCGCAAGCCAAGGCGCCCACGTGCCTCGCCATCATGTCCGGCACACCTTTTGATGAATTGGGCACGCCTTTTGATGGCACACCTTTTTGACAACTTTGGGCACACCTTTTGAGGGTGCAATTTTTTAAGGGGTCCGACAAGACTCTGTAAACTGTCCCGACATTGATTCCGGTTAGCTCCTTTATGGGTCCGACAAGACTCTGTAAACTGTCCCGACATTGATTCCGGTTAGCTCCTTTATGGGTCCGACAAGACTCAGTAAACTGTCCCGACATAGATTCCGGTTAGTTTCTACAAGGGTCCGACAAGACTCTGTAAACTGTCCCGACATTGATTCCGGTTAGTTTCTACAAGGGTCCAGCAAGACTCCGTAAACTGTCACAACATTGTCTTCTACAACGGTCCGACATGACCCCATAAACTGTCTTCCACAACGGTCCGACATGACCCCATAAACTGTCTTCTACAAACGGTCCGAACTGTCTTCTACATCGGTCTGACACCACCATCCAGTGTCCTCTACAACGTTATGACACCACCATCCAGTGTCTTCACCAATGGTCTGACACGACCATACAGTGTCTCCTATCCTTTTTTATTTTTATGTATTTTCTTGTTTTGTTACTATCTCCAAACTCAAGTTGGTTAGTTCCTATCCCCCTTGAGTTTGCGGGGGGCTGTTAGAATTTTCCATCTTTACCTTCACCTACCTCCACTTCACCACACACTCCACTTCACCTAACCCACTATCACCTCCACTTCACCTAACCCACTTTACCTTCACCTACCTCCACTTCACCACACACTCCACTTCACCTAACCCACTATCACCTCCACTACACCTACTACCACATTTTCTTCTATATATAGATTGTATAGGAATTGTAATTAATCAATCTTGTAATACACAACAATCAATATATCAATCAATAATACATACAATTTATTCTCTCTCTCTTTCTCTATACATTATTTCTTACAGTAGTTCTCAGTCCTATCTGCATACTTAAACTTAACATTTTCTCAACTGCATCGTTGTTCCCTGAATATTTACATGATCCCATAGGCTATCAAGCTACCTTTGGTTCTTGATTGGCTAGAGGGTCCAACACTTGAGAGTAAACTAGATTATGCTAATGAAATTACCTCAGCCGCTTTGATCAAAGTGAGGGCCATCCCAGGAGCACCATGACACCAATGCACGAGACAATCACTCTTGCAATCCTGCTCACTTGAAGGGTAATTTCCACTCGGGAACCGATACTTGATCATGTATTTAAGAGTACACTTGACCTCCTCAGCCTCATCTGGACTCAGTTTTGCATACATCAAAACGTGCATAATCCCTGCCATTCCATGTGCAGCTCCCCAGTACTTTTCACCATACCATTCAAACATGAATGGGCATCTTTCTTTAACACCCAATGCTCTCCCATTCTTCAAAATGTCATTCACCACTGCACCCTATCGTATAATTAACAATCCACTCTTAATAACTCCATCTAACTTAAATCAATAGGTAGAAGTGCATACAGAGGCCTTAAAATGTAGTCAGAAGGAATCGTTCCCTCGCCTATATGTTTGTTTAGGAATAAACATGCCCATAAGAACCCATCTCTCCCGTATAACAACTCATCAGGGAGATCTTTCGGAATCTTAATCTATTTTCATGGTTCAAATGCAATCAATCAATCAATACCGAAAACCAAATCACAAAATTTCTCAAACAATGCCACCATAGCGGAGCAAAATGCGATCAAATTACTACATCTTTAAATTGGGATAAATAATAAGTTTGCAACTGATCATCACCCAAGTGATTAGCTACAACAGCACCAAGGGTACAAACACCAGCCCGGCCACATACAAAAGTCACATCCCTACCATCAATATATTGCATAATAAGCACCTTCGAGCTCAATTGAACTTCAAAAACATTGCTAAAACTAAAACTCATAAACAGAAATGCATAAAATCAATCAACTGAGCCATGGGGGGGGGGGGGGGGGGGAGAGAGAGAGAGAGAGAGAGAGAGAGAGACAGAGACAGAGAGAGACAGAGAACCTGGACTGAGAAGAAGCAAAGTCACAAGCCTTAACAATCTCAGAACAGAGTTTGAGATCTACTTCGTTGTTAGTGACTTGATAGGCTTTGAATTGCAAAAAGGCTGTCCCGAGAGTTCCTGAGTAAAGAGTGAAGTCTGCCACACGTTGTTCAGTGATTCCCCACGTCTCCACCACCACCTGAAAACAGAAACAAAAACAAAAACACAAACACCTGGTCGGCACGCCACTCTAAATCTTATACAAATCACATTCACATAGTAAAACAGAGACATAGAGAGAGAGAGAGAGAGAGAGAGTACAGTTTCTTTGAGATCCAATCCAGCTCTTTGAGTCTCTCTTAGAATGCAGAGTAAGGCATCAAGAGAAGCTTCATCAGCGAATCTTCAGAGCCCACAATCACTACATCTTCTTCATTCTCCTCGACCAAGTCCGGCATTTCATTGAGAAAGAAACGATCCGTCACCTTTTCTCCACCAGTCTAGAGAGAGAGAGAGAGAGAGAGAGAGAGAGCTGTTTTCTAGAGCGAGAGGGGAGGAAAGTGTTGACTTTTAACCGACTAATTTGAAAATTGGGCAAATTACATATACCTCTCGAGATTTGGCTAAATTACAAATATTCTCTGAAGTATGAGAAATTATAAATTTCTCACTGAATGTTATATTTGCATAAGAAATTAGGAGATAATTTGTTATGAAATAAAAACTTCAGGGGACAAATTATTATGAAAATACAAACCTCAGAGGATGGGATGTAATTTCCGAAACTTCAAGAAAATATTTGTAATTTAGCCTGTGTTTGGCAAGGGTTTTTTCAGGCTTTTTTGACTATTTTAGCCACAAAAAACAAAATAGGCTATTTTAGCCATAACAAACAAAACATCACATCCAACCTATAATCATTACATTCTTCTCTCACAAAAAAGTCAAAAAAGTCAAAAAGCCAAAAAGCCCTTCCCAAACCAAGCTTTTTAGCCCAGGCTAAAATAGCCAAAAAAGTCAAAAAGCCAAAAAGCCAACCCACTTCCCAAACGGAGGCTTAGTTAAACCTCGAAAGAGGTATATGTAATTTGTCCTTGAAAATTTGATTAAAAATTAATTTTTAACTTATTATTATTCTATTTTTTTACGAGAAATTATTTCATATTTTCGGGATATGACGCATGTGTATTTTTTAATTAATTATCATTTAAATATAAAATAAATTATTAATAGGTGTTGATAGTTTGACTTAATTTTTATCATGTCTTATTGAAAATAAATTTTAGTAAAATTATCTTTAAAAATAATTTTTTATGACAATTTTTTATATATGTCACTAAAAATTGATAATTAGTGACTTTTTTTGTCATGATTTTTATAAATTATTGCTAAAATTTATAATTAGTGACTTTTTTATGATAAATTTTTTTCTATAGAACTTATTAGACAATAAGTTCACTTATTAGGATTTATGTTTTTCAATCACCCCACATAATATCTTACCTATTCACTTTTTTATAAATTATAATACTATGAAATATCACGTTCCAATATTACTGAATAATTTTTTATTTTTACACATGTTTTAAAAAAAATAAGAAAATGAAAAAAATCAGCTTTCAAGCTTATCTGAAGCATTATCTACTACAGAGTACAGACACGTGCCATGGGGTAGTCACGTAGCTTGAGAACGGTCCTCGGCCCAATACGTGGCCCGACGAGAAGCGTCCGTGTGTCCACCTACAAACGATAGAATTTAAGTTTCTTTGTAAAGGTAAATTACAAATATACCGGGATGTTTACATAAAATACAAATAATCCTGTTTAATTTTGAATTTCAAAAAATATTTTTTCAAGTTTTTAATTTATATTTTAATATTTTTTAATGATTTTTAAAAATATTTTAATTATTTTTTTTAAAATTTTAGATCCATTTAAACTTAATATATTTAAAAAATGAAAAATTTGTAAAAAAATCTTTAAAAAATTTATTACATATAACAAAATATAAAAATATATTAAATTTTTATTTTTTGTATTTGGTGAATTTTACAAAAAAAAAAATCACAAATATTATACTTTTTAAGCTTATTTATATTAGATGTATTTAAAAATTAAAAAGTATGGGTAAATTATTAAAAAAAATTATTATTTTTGAAAAATAAACTCAATTTTCTGAAACCAAATATGATGAATTGCTTTCTATAGCTTTAGACATTAAAAATATCTCTTACTATTTAACAAAATTAACGGAACAAACAAAATTTCTAATTATTTTTTTATATAATAATAAAATTATTTAAATTATTAAATGAAATATTTTTTAATATAATTAAAAACTGCTAATTGACTTAATAATTTAATAATAAAATGACTCATTAATTATGCAATTAGAAATTTGAAGGATGTAATGTAATTTCCAAGATAGAATAATTTGTGTTTTAAAAAAAAATTTAGAGTATATATTTGTAATTTACCTATTTCGTAAAAGACACTTGAAAACGACGTCGTTACGTGTTCACAACTCGTTTAACTCGTGTGAAATTTGCACTTGTTTCATTTTCAGAGTGAGAGAGAGAGAGACTTTCGATCCAACGACCTCTTCCTTTTCGGTAGGTTTCGTCCGATCTGAACAGACTGACGATATAGAGAGAAAGATAAGGATTTGTAGAGAGAGAGAGAGAGAGAGAGAGAAGAGAGCTGAAAATGGCGTCTTTTGATGATACATACAACGATGGAGCCGAAATTGAGGCTACATCGCGGCCCTTCGATGACGATGGCTACATCGGCTACGACCCTCGCCTTCAGTCCCAGCACTACGATTTCGACCTCCCCGCCGCCGTCGATGACGGTGCACCTCCGCCTATTTACCACAGCAACGACGACTTCGGCGCCGCCGGTGACGACGTCAATAACAATCCGGATTCGATGGATGGCTACGGGTTTGAATCGGGCCCTAACCCTGACTACCCTCCGTCGCCGTTCGAGTCGTCTGTTCCCGAATTGAACGGCAATGGGAAGCCTTATGATCTCGGAGCTGACACAGAGGGGCTATTCACTGGTTCCGATGGTCCTCTGCTTCCGGACCCTAGCGAGATGAGAGAGGAAGGTGCTGCTTTTCGCGAGTGGCGTCGGTGAGTTTTTCTGTTGTTTGCTTTTGTGGATCTGAATTTTGTTCCTGATATATATTAATATCTGTACAGTGAGCTGTTGTAAATTTTCATTAGTTTATTTCATAGATCTTGTATTGTCTTTTTTGGATTTTTGTCTTAAATTCATGTGTTGACAAATGAATTATAGGAACCAAATATGACAAATATGACCATTACTGAAGGAATTTGAACAGTGAAAGATATAGGAGGAAAGGGCCACGCTTTGCTTCAGTTTTGACTATATTGGTTCACAAGAGCAAACCCATTTGTTTGGAATTGTGTGATTCACAACTTGATTGAGGCATTGAGTGGATTCCCATCATATTCATGCCCCCTTATTTATTTATTATTATTATTATCAGCAAAAGAAACTTTATTGATGAGAAAAAAAATATACATTTCATATGAGATTACATCAATAAAAAAGGAGAAGTGAAGGGGAAGTGCAAAGAACATGAAAGCAAAGCACCACGATCACAACTAGGTTAGCACCAAGGAGAATGCCCAATCATTAGCTAGCACAACCACATAGGGTTGGTGAGGAACCAACAAACAGCAAAAGAAACAAACAAACAAAAGGCAAACAAACAACCAAGGCCTTAAGCATCAAACATACAAAACACCAAACTGCCAACCCAAAAGAAATTCAACCCACCACCAGCAGACACAACCAACTCCCCTGGTGCAGAATTTAAAGAATCTACCTGTATTACTCAACCAACTCCCTTGATGCAAAATTTGACTTGTTGCAGGTTATAGATAATATCATTAACTGAGTAACTCAAAGAGGGGCATGAAGATTTGGCCCATACTGCAATCCTTAGCTTGATAGATTCACACAAACCCTCAAAGTCCACCTGTGAGCCATTGAAAATGCAGTTCTCTGTTTCCAAATGGACCAGAACACAGCAAGAGGAATGGCTTTTCAAATCAACTTCTCCTGTTTTTAAAGTTTAGTACCAGCCCACCAATGGAATAAGCTACTCACAGATCTAGGCATTGCCCAAAGAAAATCCCACCAATCGATAATATTGGACCAAATCTGCTAGACAAAAGGGCAAAACAGCAGCACATGGTTTACACTCTCCACATCATTATTGTAGAAAATACAATTTACATTTGTTTCATCACTGAGAATACCAATTCTTTGAAGGTAACTGGATGTCTTAATCCTCCCTTTCCATGCTAGCCATGCAAAGAATTGAACCTTGGGTGGGGAAGCATTCTTCCAAATAGAGTTTTGCTAGTAGCTCCAAGATTCAACTCACACCACTTATAGACTGAGGCAATAGCAAAAGAACCAGATGTACCTGCTCCAAGAAAAATGTTTAACGATATTATTTGAGTATTTTCCATTTCTTACATCATCAAATACTTTTAAGTAAATTAAAGAATGTGTTGAGTTAATTCTAAATTGGCAGTCATACATAATTACCTCAGTAACTAATTCATATCTATGTAAGTGGTTCTTAATCCGTTCTTGATTGTAATATATATACTTCTAGTTATTGGTTTGTATTTATTGAGTTTTTTACTCAGCATTGGAAAACATTTTTGCTGCTCTCTTATTTAGTTACTTTGCTCGGATGAATTTTGTAGTATACGGTGTTTCCTTTTACTGTCTAGATTTTGTTCATTTGGTGAGCTTTTACTATTAATTTACAATTATTTATTGGCCGTTGTCTTTTTTGAGTTTTGCTTGAACTGAAAATATACCATTTCTTCTTCTATCACATTTAGTCACTTTACTAAGATGAATTCTGTTATATTTATTGGATGCATGCTTGCCGTGTCAAATTTAATTTAATTCATATTTAGATTTTGTTTAGTAGGCAAGCTTTTTCTAATAAATATGTTCTGCTGAGACTTGAACTTCCCCTTGTCTCCTTGCATTGCACTATCCTTGCTTTATACTCCTACTAGTGAATTACCTGTGCCTACGGCACTCCCCTTCTTGTTTGGCTAAATATAAAAGAAAGAGGGGAGGAGGTATCCAACTTCTTGTTTGGCTGCACTATTATTGAAGCTCTCAGGATCACTCAACTAATAAAATCAAGTAATCTCTACTCAGTTCAGCATCTATTATAGTTTTTCTGTCATGATCAACAATCTTGTGGCGACAATAAAAAATGTGTTAATTACTCATATGGTGTTAAACTATGAAGAGCTTTACTCATATGAAAAGAAATTGGAAACCATTAAATTTTTTGAAGTTCTCAGGATCAGTCAACCAAAAAATAACTCATAGTAATCCTTACCCAGCTCAACATCTATTAAAAAAATTTCATCACGATATGATCAACAATCTTGTCGCAGGAATCATATAAGGTGTTAATTACTCGCAAGGTATTTACTATGAGGAGCTTTACCCATATGATTAGAAATGACCCCTTTAATGTTACAAATAGAAATTTGAAAATTCCATTATCCTGCTGCAAGGTGCCCACATGAATTTTGTCAAACTATCTCAGCCATTCCATCTTGAGATGGAATGATATATATGAAATGTTGAAAGAGGGACATTTTAGGATTTGATGTATTTCAGTAGTTCAAATCACTGAAGAGACATTTATTTGAGATATTTTTTTTACACTTTTTGTGTTATAATTTTGTGGTCTTAGCATTGTTGTATTTGTCATAATAATGCTAGGTGCACATAATTAGAATATGGAAAGTATACAGAAAATATAGTGTGGTTAAAATTTACCACATGACGTATTTTATATACACTTTTTGTATTCTAATTCTGTGTAATAGATAATAGATATATATCCCTGGGGAAGTCCTTGGGTTGCACCCCTTTAATTTAAACCAAAAAAAAGAAAAGAAAAGATAATAGATATGATTTTCCTATGTCCTTGGCCCATGTCACGCGATTCAAGCACAAAATTCAAACAATTAAGAAGGGAGAGGAAATTATATTAAGGAGGGAGTTCATTTCATGTTTGACCATATGTTTTTACAGAAATTTCCGGGCATATATGTTTTTCTGACTGTAGTTGCTGAATCTTGGAGTTGCAAGTGTGTTGCTTTGCATTACGTTGTCCTCAGAGCTTTCCTCAAGTTTTCAATGTGATCCCCCACTTCAAATACTTCTATTTGAGCCCTTGAACATTCATAATCAAGCCAATGAGATCCAGCTTTTTAATGATGGTTAGCAAAGTTGTAACGTGTTTTTCATTTGAGCTAATTTGGAATGGGTTAAATAGGAGGTTGTGAAGATGGACAATATTTGAATATAGGATGATTTTAAATGTTTCAAATTTAACTAATACTTTCAAGGTTTAAACTTGAGAGAGATAAGCTAAATGTAGCAGAGATGGAGAGCGGAAACCAACAGGTGAAGTTCAGTTTCATGTGAAGGTGTAACGCTATTGGTGTTTTTGCAGTTGTCTTTTCTTATCCTTGTTAACAGGATAAACTGCATTAGCTTATTTATCTAAGTTTGGGAGCTCAAATAGAAAAACATTAAAATATTGAGAAAAGTGTGAAGGAGAAATATAATTTTGCCTTATTGTTGTTATCGTAATTTCTACTCAGTAAGTATATATTGCCTGCACTATGTGGTTAGTGTTTCAAACTTTCCCTTAATTTTTGCAGCCAAAATGCCATTTATCTTGAGGAAAAGGAGAAGAAGGAGAAGGAGATGAGGATCCAGATCATTAATGAAGCTGAGGAGTACAAACAATCTTTCTATGAGAAAAGGAAGCTCAACTGCGAGACTAACAAGACCCAGAACAGAGAGAGAGAGAAGGTATTACTGGCAAAAGTCTGTTCCATTATGTATTGGCAAAAGTCTTATTTTGTATTTTATAATTTAATGTAGTGTTGAGGCAATCTAATTTGTGTTCTGGGACAGCTGTACTTGGCCAACCAAGAGAAATTCCACAAAGAAGCCGACAAACAGTACTGGAAGGCAATAGCGGAGATCATTCCTCGTGAGGTCGCTAACTTTGAGAAGAGGGGACGGAAGAAGGATGAAGAAAAGAAGCCTTCAGTAATGGTCATTCAGGGCCCAAAGCCCGGTAAACCTACTGATCTTGCCAGATTTCGGCAACTTGTTTTGAAGCTGAAGCAAAACCCTCCGCCTCACATGTTACCTCCCCCACCTCCACCTGCAAAGGATGGCAAAGATGAGAAGGGTGGGAAGAAGCATGCAAAGGGCACGGAAGGGAAAGATGTGAAGAACGGAAAAGATGCAGTGGCTGCCACGGAAGGGAAAGATGCCAAGGATGGGAAAGATGCAGTGGCGGCCACGGAAGAGAAAGATGCCAAGGATGGGAAAGATGCAGCCGTGGCCACGGAAGAGAAAGATGCCAAGGATGGGAAAGATGCAGCAGTGACCACGGAAGCTGGTGGGGCTGCTGATGCCGAGAAAGCTGTTTCACCTGCCAAAGATGCTGCTGCTACTGCAACCTCTACCAATAGTGGCCCTGATGCACCTAAACCAGATGTGCCTAAACCAGATGCGCCTGCTGCCACTGAAGGGGACCAAGTTGCAGAAACCGAACCAGCATCTGCTTGATGACGAACGGATGATTTTATAATTAATTTCTTCCTAATTGATTGTGTCTTTTAATTTTTTGTTCTTTTGGGCAGAGTTATCTGAATATGCTTCTTACCATTCAGCATAGAGAATAAGAGAGCAGCCACATTTTGAGTTTTGAGCCACATTTTGAGGCTTCATGGCATGAAGCATGTGCTGCGGATAACTTTTGTTTCTTCCTAACTTGTTTTTTTATGGTTGGGATTATTTTGTTTCAGACTAAACTATGATGTTGATTAAACGTGCTTTTTGGCACTCAGATATTTTACCACGTTATTAATTTAGCATTTTCTCTTTCTTTGCATCATGTGTTGGTTGGGTTGGTTATTGGCAGTTTGATATGTGATAACCATGTCTGATATCCTTGCACTTAAATCACAGGAAGTCTACCGTGCCAGAATAGTATCAAGAAAATTATACAGATATTTAGATCTATGGTGTAGGTTCAAACTTCATGATATGGGACCACAGCATGAAATTTTTTTTATCATTCATCGCAAATTCTGGGTCTTTTGGTCTGGGACTATAGAACTCTGCTCGTTAAATTATGCGGCTTGGTCATTTGTTGGGTACATTGCAAGGAAGACGTAGGCATGTTGTCTCTCTCTATGTTATTCAATAATGCCTATCAGATCTTGCAGAAGTCTTAACAAAAATAAAATAAAAAAGGTTAGAAAAAAGACAAATGCTATTAGGGATGGCAATGGATAACCTACCCTGTGGGTATCCATGGAGACCCAACCCAAATACATGGGTTTTCCCCTCTTTTTCTTATCCATTGGGTAGGGTAGGTGATATTCTTTAAATATCCACAGGGGATGGGTTGGGGATGGGTACCCACTAATTTCCCCATTTGTTTTTTTTTTTTTTTTTAAGATTCACAACTAAAACTAAATATACATTCAAACTTTTTTCTTTTTTTTTTTATTTATTTTTTCAGGTTCACAACCAATTTTTTTTTTTTTTTTTTTTTTTTTTTTTTTTTTAAGATCCATAACCAAAGCTAAATATACCTCCAATCTTTTTTTTTTTTTTTTGTAACAAACATAGATTTCACAGTGAAAGCTAAACAAGAGTCTTGAGGGTGAAAGCGAAGATTTCACGGTGATTTCCAATCTTTGTTTTTTTCCAATCTTTTATAGATTTCATAGATTTCCCATATGTTTGTTTTTTTTTTTAACAAACATAGATTTCCAATCTTTTAACAAACATAGATTTCACAGTGAAAGCTAAACAAGACTCTTGTTTAACTTTGGTTGGAGGTATATTTAGCTTTCACATTTTTTGTAACCACATGAACAGACAAACACTGAAAGAGGAAATCTATGTTTGTTACGAAATGTGAAAGCGAAGTCCGTATTAAAAAAGAAAGAAAAAAGATTGAAGGTATATTTAACTTTTGTTGTGAACCTTAAAAAAATAAATAAATAAAAAATAAAAAAAATAAAAAAAAAATTGTTAACATTAAATATATTTAAAAAGAAAGAAAAAAGATTGAAGGTATATTTAGTTTTTGTTGTGAACCTTAAAAAAAAAAAAAAAAAAAAAAAAAAAAAAGTGGTTGTTAACATTAAATATAAAAAATAAAAATGGGGATTAAAGTGGGTTGGGGAAAATCCATACCCATTAAAAAATGGGGAGGGTAGTACCCATGGGAAATGGGGAATGGGGAATGGGGAAAATTTATTATAGGGGAATGGGGATGGGGAATTAATATCCACCCCATTGCCCCCCATTGCCATTCCTAAATGCTATGCTACTGCTGGTAACACAACCAAACCGAACCTACTTTATTTTTGGAGGATGCGTTAAAAGAATGTTATTGTCATTTTAAAATTATAAATCTTACTAGCTATATAAATTATAAAAATTTAAAATTTTTAAAATTATGTTATATCACTCATTAGTAAACTAATTGATATATTAATTGGTGTGTATAGTTTCATTTATGGCAGTATCCATGAAAAAAAAAGAAAGAAAGAAAGAAAAAGGCTCTCAATTTTTTTTTTTAAAAAAATTATCTTATTGCTGAAATTCCAAATTTGAAAAAAAAAAAACTAGTAAGTTGAGGTCTCGTTTTGATATATATATATATATATATATATTTGACCAAATTAAACTCACCTCTTTTGGAATTTAAATAAAATGCAGTTAATCACATTTTCGATATAATTATATTGATCTTTCTTGAAATTTTAATTTACATAATAATTATGTTCTTTTTCATTAATAATTCATAAGTTATATAAATTTTTTAAAAAATGATATTATCATTTTTTTTACCAAAATTTATATCCATTTTTATTTATTTCAATATTGTCTTATTTGGGATGATTTAAATAAATATATTTTTTGATTTTTTACGAAAAGATGTACAAAAAAAAAAAGAAAGATTATGTGACCTAAATAAATACATTTATTTATAAGTATATGTATATCTATCATGTCAAACAACATAGACTCTAAAAGAAAATTCGATATAATTATATTAAAAACATAAAATTAATTGTATTTTTACCAAACTTCTCACTAATATAATTTATTTATTTTTTCTCCATCTCATTTGAATAGGCCTCGTTTGGGAACCTTCTATTTTAGTTAAAAAGTTATTAAATTAGTCAAAAAGCCAACAATTCATACCAAAAAGTCAAAGATTCTCTTTTCTCTCTACTTTTTGCATATCTTTTCGTAAAAAGCTAAAAATCATCCCAAACATATTAATTTTTTTTAACTCATATTTTAACTAAATAATTAAAAAATTACTAAATTAATCTGTTTCCAAACAGGACTACCGGGGACCGGCCCTTCACGTGTAGGGAGATATCAAAAACTTTTTCAACTTGTTCAGACCGAAACTAGTTCTTAAAAGATTTTGATATCTTTTGCATGTGAGCCATAAATTCAAACACAGCTTTATACATTCATTCATATCCATTCACATCTTTGGCACACTAGCTATATTATATAGCATACGCTACATATTTCCATTCAACAAACAAGGGAAGTCAAATTTATGAATTTCCCATTCACATTTCTTATTCGGTGGGTTTGATTTTAATTTTTTAAAAATTAAATTTTTTACTTTTTGTATTTTTTTATTTGTAGTAAATATTTTTGAAAATTTAAGTAATTTTTTTTTAATTTTTTTTAGATATACCTTATTTAGATGTATCTAAAAAATAAAATATTTGTAAAAAAATATTTTAAAAAATCAATAAATGCACAAGAATACGAAAAATATACTGAATTGTCTTATTTTTTTTTGTATTTTTGTTATTTAGTGATTTTTCTAAAGATTTTTTTCACAAATATTATACATTTTAAGTATATTCATGTTAGGTGTATCTAAAAATTACTTAAAATATTAAAAAATTTAGTAAAAATAAAAAAATTTAATTTTCTAAAAAGCAAATTCCAAAAAACCAAACCGAACAAAGTGATCAATTGTACATATCTTAAAAAGTAATTTATAAGGCTTGGTTTGTGGTACACTATATAAGTACATTATATAAGTATACTTTTTATTCTTTTTGATCATATCACTTTTTTATTTTTCTACACATTTTTTCGTAAAAAATTAAAATATACATTTATTTAGATTATTGACTGTATGTGTTTGGCAGAATGACAATCAAAGCTTTGATTATGAGACTAGCAGCTACCTGGGCGACGGAAATTTTTTTTAATTTTTATTTATTTATTTATTTAATTTTTTATAGAGTACAAACATGAAACTAAAAATACCTATAAACCAAACATCACTGAGACTATCGAATAATCACCTGTGTTTAGTTAAAAGATTTGATTAGAGAAATAAATAATTAAAACAAAGAAATACAATTTTATTTTTTATTTTTTGGATTCACTTAGACATTTTTTTTTTCTCTATTCCTAACTCAACCACACATAAATTGGAATTCGAATCCTATCAATTTTTTATTTTTATTTTTATTTTTCTTTCCCTTGTCAAATCCTCCAACTAAACACAATTTTTTAAAAAATATTATGGGTTAATTTTACTTTTTATTCTTATAATTTGATCTAAATTTCATTTTAGTTTTTATATTTTCAATTTGAACAATTTGTTTTTTATACTGTAAATTTAGTTTCAATTTGGTCATTCTTTCTAAATTGCAAATTAAATTTAATAATTTTAGAACACTTGTCAATTTTCTAATATTTCAATCTGTTTATTCCGTCTAAATTTGAAGTTAAATTTAATAATTTTTCAACATTTGTAAATGCGTACATGTTATTTTAGTTAATTTTTTAATTTTTTTTATATAAAAGATGTATAAAAATATAGAGAGTGATATAATAACTTGGTTTAACTTTTTAACTATTTCAGCTAAAAACTCATGCTCCAAACAACCCCTTAGCCCTAAAGCAATTCCCATTTTCCTGGTCAAGGGTAAGTGAGTAATGCAAATCTTGTTTCCTCACTCACACGTGGTATTCTTATTATTATCAATAATTTAATTTTTTTTAAAAATATGTAAAAAAATAAAGAAATAATATGATTGAAATAAATTAATAACTCAATAAACTAAAATTTTTGTCTTAATACCCAAAATATGGCATTAACTATTTCCTCCCCAACCACACTGTTGAATTCATTGGACCAAATTCATGGCCCACAAACTTACACACACATTAGATTACATAATATTTAAGTAGAGCTCACACCCACATCAGATTACATTACATTACATTATATTAACTGAAGCTCTCTCTCCTCCTTTTGGAGAGGGCTACAACTAACAATACATTTATAAAAACAAAACAAACACTCTACAACATAAATTAGGCAACATATAAAAAAAGATATTGAAAAAAAAAAAAGAAGAGAGAGCGTTGGTTGCTTTTTTAAACGCTCCAACGGCTACTTTTCTTTCTTTAACCACCCCCCATAACGGTTGCTTTTTTTTTTTTGTTTTTTTTTGGGTGTCATGGAGAACCTCTTTATTTCTTCATTTCGAAGAGAGTGAATGCCAGAGAAACAGTACCCAGAATTTATTATTAAGTGAAGAAGTTGAGGCGAGAGGTGTAGGTGGCTTTAGGAGACCAATTGCTTGGAATAACATCTCTTGCAGAAAGAGTTCTTGCTGTTGAAAGTGTGGTGAGCTTCACTGAAAATGGTCCTTTTAAGGGTCCCCCAACAATGCACCAAGTTGCTCCCCATATATGCTTCATCTCTACCCATTCTATGGAACTTGCCTGCCCACAAAATGTCAATGAATATATTGAACCCATTAATAAAAATTGGAATTTTCTACTTTCACTACCACTTGTATAGATTCCTATCTCTTATCAAAAGATTAGATCTTAAGTTTCTAACCTTTTGGTCATGTTTGTCTCATTGGACTTCATGGTTCTCACCATTATCAATTTTGAGATTATCAATCTCTTAATGATGTGTTTGAATCATGAATTTGAATAGAGATTTAGAATGGAAAGAAAAATAGAGAAAAAAAAATAATTTACATTTCATTCAAATTTCTAACTAAATCTATGATTCAAATACAATCTAAAAGTACATATCATATCTAGCGTTTGGAATGTCTCTAAATTAGGAAGAAAATTAGTAAAATCTTATGATATCCCAGGTTTGTTTGGAATCACTCACTATACAAGAACTACATAATCATAATTCAAGGATATTTTGGTCTTTCAACTTCTTAATTTGGACCCCTATAATTCCTCATTTTATATCACTCCTTCATGAGACTCAATAATTCTCAGAGATAGTTCAGAAAGAATGTTAATCTAGACAACACTGCTGGAAACCCCCAGTTGGAGGACCAATCAGCACCCACTGGGGGTGCTGGGGTCTCCCCCATTTTCCTAATCTAGAAACCCAATTTTGTATCCGAAGAACTGATGGAATTCAAGATTGACCAAGATGATTAGTACAATCGCATAACCACTAATTGGGTTTCACTTGACCATAAAATTAGGTTTAAATATTCACAACACAACCTTAATAATTGTATCAAAAGGTAATATTATTATGATATATACACGATGTTCTTATACTAAAATAAACTGTTACCAATAAATTTTCCACCCACATGAAAATTTTAGTGTAATAGAAGTGGGTGGCATAAAAGACTAGAATATTTTAGGCAGATACAATTACTAATACAGATGTAACATACTCGATCTCTTGTTAACTATTCATGATGGCAAACAGTACATGGTGTGTGTGACGCAGAAGCAAAAGCTGAGAGAAAGAGAGAGATTGGAAAAATAGTTTCAACAAAAAAAAAGCAAAAGCTGGGAGATAGAAAAAGTGCTGTTGAGCAGATTGCACATTGGCACGACTGAGGATGGCATGGGGGGCACACACACATAGTACTAATTATTATTGAAGGAAAAAGATTTTCTTTGCCAAAAAAGATGATCAAAATAGCCAAAATCTTTAGACCCTTTTGCTCAAAAACAAAAAAGAAAGAAAAAAAGCAAAGTAATTGGCGAGGTTGGGCACGTGATTGGTAGACATCCGCAATATTCGGATTTGTCTGTGCCCAAAAAAGTCTTCTAAACCCACTATTTCTGCTATATATTCTGGTGATGTAAATTCATGGTCTTCTTTTTTAGTAAAAGTGTGAAAGTCCTCGTCACTTCTTTTAAGGTGATAGATGGAAGTTTCTTATGACTAATATGATTTGTCACTTAGCATTTACTTGTCCAAAAGACAATATTATATTTATAATTGTGACAATATTACTCAACTTGTGCAAATGATATAAACAATAATGATTTAGATCACCAATTTTGATATTTTAATAGAGTATTAATGACATAATAATGAATAAAAAATAAAAAAAAAATAAATTAAGATCAAAACATCATATCACTGTAGGTGGAGCCAACTGCCAACTCATTAGAACTACTTTTAGAGCTCAAAAATTAAAACTCCAAAATATTTTTTTGATATAAGTCAATTTTTTGATATAAATCACCCTTGACGGAGTTGAGTTGGCACAAATAATATTGTCAAATTATGTGTCAAATTTATCAGTTGACAATGCTATTTTTGACAAAAGAAGTTTTTTTATTTATTATAAAGCTGCTACAATTTAGCAATAATAGCAATTATAACATCCTATTAGAATTGTTCTAAAAAAATTCATAAATGAGGAGCCTAGTATGAGATATATTTTTTTTTTTGGTGTGTGTGTGTGTGTGAAATTGCACTTTATACTTTATCTTGTGGAAAATTATTTTCCATCTGTTTTTAAAATGCAAACTCATGGATGAAAAATGCTTAGAAGTTCTAATTGAGCATCCCAATCCACTCCTAATGATATAGAATGGATCATATGAAGGGGTGGATCTACACTCTCTCTTCCTATCTCTCTCTATTTTTTCTTTTCCATCTCATTAAAAGTCAAAATGAAGGTGATATTTTAGAAAATGTAGCATCACTCCTCATGGTTAGTCTCAATTGTGATGTGACCAAAAGTATAGGAGTTGAAAGTATAGGTTCCAAAGTAAAATTTCATGCCGAACAAATATCATATTTTAGTCAAAAAATTAAAAAATTGCTAAAAAAGCCTGCTCCTGAGTGTGCAATTCCCCTATTTATTTAATAAACATATTGCCTGGGATTAAGCATAATACGAATAAATAAATTAAATGTTAAAAAATAATTAAATAAGAAGAAATATGTACCTCTCTAATATGCATTGATCCAACATCACCATCTCCATCCTCGAATTCCACTAGAAGAGAAAGCCAGTAATCTGTGGATCCTTCATTTACATGGAATGCTATATTTTTCCCCGGATATTTACACGGTGTCCTTCAATAATAATAATAAAAAAAAAAAATCAATTGCTAACAAGTTTAAATAAAAAATTAAATTAAGTGAAAAACGTTTTTCATTTTTGTATTTTGTCTTTTTGTATGATCCAATGATACTTGTTAGTAAGATACAATTTAAAAAAAAAAAAAAATTGTGGGTGAAGAATATTTTTGAACCATTTAATATTTAGTTAATTAACCCAGCAAAAAAATATTCCGGTTAGTTAATATTCTTTAATGTTGTGTTTGGTTGGGGGATTTGGGGAGGGATTTGGAAAGGAAAAATGAAAAGGTGTGTGAAACTAGGTGAAATATAGGAATGTTTTATTCACATTTCACCTACCTTTTCCATTTCTCTTTTCAAATTCTTGCCTAAATTCCCCAACCAAACACAGCATAAGACACTCCTTAACAAAAAGCTCTCGAAACAAGAAAGTCAATGCGAATTTTGTTCAAGCCCAAACACACCAATAAGTGACATTGTTGCTAGGTACCAAACATTTAAGAAAAGATTCATATTAATTAATAAACTAACAAGCATAAAGTGACAAAACGCTAGAAAGGAACCGTTAAAAGCATCAAAGAAGAACACGAAATTAAATGTAGTATTTAACATTTTCCGATGTATTCAAAAAAAAATTGTAGTATTTACCGGCGGTAAATGACGGAGATCTCGCCTCGATTACGTAGTTCGTTATTGTCGCCAGCAACGGCCATGCGGCCGAAGGCAGCGCCACTGAGGTCAAAGTGGGTGCGGCCGGCGGAGCAATAGCCGCCGGGACACTCATCGGTGATGATAACGGTGACGGCCCTCCGGGAACAAATGGAGTCGTCCAAGCACTTGACTTTGTAGCAGGCCCCACACCCCTCTCCTCCTTTGAACAGGACTGGACTCACCGCTCCTACTCTGGCCCTCAGTGGCTTCACATCAACCAGTGACCCGTACCCACATGCCCCCCCTGCACCCAACCCCAATTCCACAATTTTGCAATTCATCAATACCTTATCTCATTGAAAAAGTTACAACTTTAATTATTAATGTTGTTAAAATTTTCTACATTTGTAATTATAATTTGTTGACATACACCAATATTCTACAACACTAATTAGTTCTTTAACAATACACTGATGTGCAATATCCCCTAAGAAAACAACATTTATAAGTAAAATTTGTTGACATTCCTCTAAACATGTAAAAAAGGTGATGAGTAATGCTATAAACATTATTTTTACCAAAATAGAGGTGGTTGTATATACACAAAAAAAAATAAATAAATAAATAAATAATTCTAGTAGTGCAATCAATTTTGACATTTTTTTTTTGTCTAATAATACTATGTATATTTCTAATATGTTATGAAGTACCTAAAAAAAAAAATTTCTAATATGTTATAAGAAAAAATTATTGAGGCATTATTGGGTATTTCTTATATTAGCACTTTTTCCTTTTTCTTTTTTTATATCATTTTGTATTTTTTTGAATCACATCATATCACTTCTTTATTTTTAACACATTTTTTTATAAAAAATAAAAAAATATACCTATTATATCATTTCAAATACCTTTTTAATATTTATAGAGCAATTATATGGGTTATTTTAACTTAATTTTTATTAATTAAAAAAGCAAGAGTCATCAATTATTTTGGAAAAAAAAAAATCACAAAATAAACCTGTCTCTCCATTAATAGTCATCAATTATAGGCCTATTTTTGGTAGGGGTATGGTGGTAGTTAGCTGCAATAATTTGCCTATTTTTGTTCAAGAGTTTAACATGATCTACTAGGATTATTTTGGGAACTTGGTTAAAAGTCACTTTTTTTTGGTTAGTAGTAAAAGTCAAAAGTTGACCTTTTTTGGCTTTTTTTTCATTTGGCAAGTTGGTTTTTAGCCAACGGTGCAATTACAATTTTACCCCTCATGGGTCACAATGTGTTACATAGGTTCAGCTGTAAATATTTTAAATAAATGGGGATAGTTTAGTCATTTTATTATGATTTGACATCATAAACAAATATTAATCAAAAAAGTCAAAAGTCACTTTTTACCAACTTCCCAAATCATTTGTCTAAAAAAACCAAAAGCTTGATTAAAAGTCAAAAAATCAATTTTTACCATCTTCCCAAAACAATCCTAAGACACTGAAAGCACTTTCCATGTTTTCAAAATAAAACAGGGAGGCGTGAATGTGAACCGTAATTCACCATTACTTCAGTTAAAGCAGCATGCTGTATTACAAAACCATGATTAATTTGTAAAATTGTAATTATAATGTCAATATCATATACAACAGTGTTATATTTATATAATTTTTTCTCTCAAAATGTTTCCAATATAGTGACAAAACATAATACACAAAGAAATTTTTTAAAAATATTAAAATATGAATCAACTTTGTAAATTTTGCTTCCTACTTGTGCAGGGATTTGGAAGAGAAATTGGGATGAATCATTTTTCTATCACATATACATCATGTAATTGTTCAGAATTGCATCTTACTAAATTTTCCAAAACAAACCTACCAAAAAAACTTTATTTTATTTTTGCCAAAACAAAACCACTTTTACGATTGTATGGCAAACTTCGTAAACTGCGATATTTTCGTTGAAAATGACAGAGTTTTGTATTAATGAAGCCATTTTCAGCAAAACAGAGAGAGTGAAAAGAAAACAGAGTTTTGGAGTTTTGGGTGAGAGAGAGAGAGAGAGAGAATGGCAGCATTAGAGGGAGAGTGGGGCTTACCATCGCTGCCGTCGCCGTCGGGACTTCCATACCACGTAGCGGTGGCGGGATACCAATGTGGGTCAGATACACGGCTGAGAGGACCGCCGGAGACAACCAAACACTCAACCACCACCACCAACCAAAAGCTGAGAAGTAGTTGCCGACCCTCCATTTGTATGTATGAGTCAGATGTCAGTCAGCGCCCACCTCTTGTCTCAGCTGGTTCTCTTGGTGTCGTCAGATTCCCGGCCGGCGGAGAAAACGAGGAACTGTTAGGGAGAGAGAGAGAGAGTAGAAGGGAAGAGAAGAGAATAGAGAGCTCTCTCTGCCGACAGTTTTTCTTCCACACTGTTAGAACTGAGCTGAGCTCTTTCTGTTGCTATTGTACTGATATCTGTGTATATACATACACACACTGTATGGATAGTGGAAAAAAAGGTCCACCTTAATTACCATATGGTCCATACTCTTTCCTTTTATTCACGATACTGCCACTGTTATTATTTGGGTCCCACCGACGGTTAAGGCGTTAATTTCGCAGGCGGCAGAACCGTACGTGTCTGGTTTGGAATTAACGAGAAGGGTATTTTGGTTATTATGACAGAGATCATTCTGTTCGCTTAATTTAGGCCTAGTTTGGGAAGACTAAATAAGTGTACTTTTTGATTTTTTTTGTATTATGTGTAGAAAAACTAGAGAGGAGATGTTGATTGATGTGACCCAAAAAAAATAAAAAGATGAAATAAGTGCACTTTTTTGGCAATAGCCAAACTTGGCCTTAATGCAATTTTTTATTGGATTGGAGAGAGAGAGTGAGAGAGAGAGAGAGTGAGTGAGTGGGGACATGTGAAAACTGACGATACGTTAAGAAAAGAAAGAATAAAGCTTGAGGCCTCCGGTGGGGTACTGGAATCCTCACTGATTGGTCTAAAAAAAACAACTTTTTTTTTTTTTTTTTTTTTTTTTGGCCATTGGCAGCCCGCACGTGGAGGTGGGGTGTTGGGGGTCGCCCCACTGGGGGTCCCCAGCATTGCCGGAAAAGAAATCAGTTTGATTCCGTTGCGGGTGTATCGTAGAGTAAAGTTGCAAATGTGAAGAGAAAGTTTAGGCTTTAAGCTGATTTTGTTGACGCGTTTTCTCGGGAATTTTTTTAATTATCGAGCCGTGCGAAATGCTTCAATTCCATCGGTTGACAATTGTAAACATTCAAAAATGTCTTAGACCCCCAGCTGGCGGTGCTGGGGTCGGCTTCTATTGATCCAAAAAAAAATTTTTTTTTTTTTTTTTTAATTTTCGGCCAACCCCAGTGCGTCACGTCACTGGGGTTGACCCCCACTGGGGTCTTTAGCACTATCCGGTAAACATTCAGGCTTTGTGGCTTTGTGTGGTTTATTTTGAGAAACAAATTTTAAATTTTTTTTTTTTTAAATTTTATTTGGTTCAGTGATTTTTGAAAAAAAATTTCAAAATCATTTTCTCTCTTCTACATATCAATCAATCACTTTTTCTCTCTTGCACACATCTACTAAATTATAACAAAACATTAAATCATTCCAAACTCCTATACTCTAAAACTATTTCCAAAATATACAACTAAGCAAACCAAAAAAATTTCTAAACTCTCTCTCCAAAATCTTTTTTAATAATTTATCTCTAATTTTTTTTAGGTAATAAGGAAAGCTAAACAACATAAAAAAGAAAAGAAAAGAAAAGAGAGGGTTAATCCCTCTCATACACAATTCCAGCCATATCAGCCACTAGAATGGGCCTTAACAAAATAGGAGGGTCTTCATAGATCTTCAAATCTTCCTCTTGGTTTTCTCCTATATGAGCAAGGACGTCTGCGCACTTATTGGATTCTCGAAAAATGTGTTTGATAGTGCAGTCCATACGAGAAGGAATTTGACATGTTTGATTGGAAGGATTAAAGCATGGGGTTAGGATTATTAATCCGTGGGCCCAATCATCCTATGTTTGTTTTGACATTTTGGTTTAGGATTATTAATCCAATGGATAATTAATCCAACAAATTTGTAGGATTATTAGTAATGGGATAGAGATGGGATAGTTAATACCACACTAATTTGATGAAATTATTAATACTTCACTATTAGGGTGTGTTTGTTTTGAAGGATTAGGGTGTGCGATTGGACTATTAGTCCCACCGGACTAATAGTCCCACCGGACTAATAGTCCATTGTTTGTTTCATTTTTTTTGTTCTGGACTAATAGTCCCTCGGGACTATTAGTCATACAAATATGAGACTATCCTATCCCATGGGGAGGTGGGATAGAAACCATGGGATTGGTATTCCATAGGATTATTTTGTGAAATATTCATTTTACCCTTCATGCTATTACTTAGCAAACAATTAGAAAAGGATAAAATAGTCTTTTGAACATTTATAAATTATTTTTTTAGCGTTGTTAATTTAAAATTATATATTAAATAAAAAATTTAAATTATAAATTAAATTTAATTAAAAATAATAAATTATAAATTATGGCCTTATAAATTAAATTTTTTTAGTGTTGTTAGAAAATTAAATTTACATATTAAATTAAATTATTTTTTTAGTGTTGTTAATTTAAAATTATATATTAAATATTAAATATAAAATATAAATTAAATTTATTTAAAAATAATAAATTATAAATTATGGCCTTATAAATTAAATTTTTTTGTGTTGTTGAAAATTTAATTTATATATTAAATAAAATTATTTTTTATTGTTGTTAATTTAAAATTATATATTAAATAAAAAATATAAATTATAAATTTAATTTAATTGAAAATAATAAATTAAAATAATTAAAATATTGTGCAAAAAATAAAATAAAATAAAATTTTATTTAATCTAGCTAAAAATAATTAAAATATTAAAGCTATGTTTAATATTTGTATTACTTAGTAAATAATTAAAAAGGATAAAATAGTCATTTGAGCATTTATCATTCTCCATAATATCCCAAACAAACATGGGATAATTAAAAATAGTCCAATCCAGACATCTAATCCCATCACTAAACAAACATATGATACAAATTTAGTTCAACCAAATAGCCCCGGGACAATATATCCCAGGATTAATAGTCCAATGGATTATAATCCCCCTTTATCCAGTCCGTCCAAACAAACGCACCCTTAATGTCTTCCACAAGAGCACGGTAAGGGCAATTTGGATGAGCTCTATCATTGATGAGGTTGACAGCATCATGATAGTCTGTTTCAATTATCACATTTCTCCAACCTTTTTCATGAATGATGGTTGTTCCGCGATAAATAGCCCACATTTCTACTTCGAGGCTTGTTGCTACATCCAACTTTCTAGAGTATCCCAAAATCCAAGAACTTTTTGCATCTTTAAAGAGTCCTCCAAAACCAGCTTTTCCCAAACTTTCCTTGACACA
Organism: Camellia sinensis; assembly: GCF_055761805.1. Classification (NCBI taxonomy): domain Eukaryota; kingdom Viridiplantae; phylum Streptophyta; class Magnoliopsida; order Ericales; family Theaceae; genus Camellia; species Camellia sinensis. The sequence continues at coordinate 149,938,502 of NC_138968.1, read as the reverse complement.
TCCATCAGCATTTAGCTTGATATTACTTGTAGGAGGAGGCAACCAATTGATTAGTTTAATTCTTTGATGATCAGAGCTTTGGGGGCATTGGAAAGCCTCATGGGTCTCTTGAGTATACTGGAACACTAGGTGTAAGCTGTCACTAATTTGAACATAACAATTATCAAAAACAGTTTTATTCCTACCTTTCCAGATGAACCAAAGGGTGACAGTGAACCATATGTTCCAGTTAATACTTGCAAGTTTAGTTTTATCACAAAGATTAAAAGAAAGCCAAACATCCAGAGGCTTATCAATGCCATTCCTAATCCATTGATCATTTTTCAAATTTTTCCACAACTCCATTGAGTAATAGCAATCTCTAAGGAGGTGGCTCATGCTTTCCCCTTTAGAATGGCATCTAGGACAAAGATCATTGCTGTCAAAACCTCTACTGACTCTGAGTTGGTTTGTGAGGAGTCAGCCATGCATAATAATTTATCTCTCAAAACTAAACCAAAAACACCCTCAAGCTCCACATGGTTTAATTTTAAAAAATACGTTTGAACTTAGAATTATATTAGCATGTTAGCCGTGTTATATACAAAATAAAATAATATATTATTTATTAAAAATATAATAATTATATTTAATTTTTTATATTTTATCTCCCGTAAATAAAATTTTATATATAAGTTTAAGAGTTTTGTTTCAAATATTTTTTTACATAATATATAGTATGGATAGCTTAAAATTATTATATAGACAATTAACAATTAAAATTATGCTTTGTTATTAAAAAATGGACATAGTTCTAATACTTCAGTATTTTAGAATAAAAATATATGAATTTTAAAAAATTGTTATATTGGTTTTTGAAAAGGAAATAATTAAATAAATTTAAAAACTTAATAAATAAGAAAGAATTATCACAACATGTAATTTAAAATATCAAAAAAAAATTAAAAATGAATAAATACTTTAAAAAGATGTGATTACAATTAAAAATAATGCCATATTTATTAATAAATATAATTTTATTTAGATATCTATTTATACTTTAACATGCTAACAAAAATAAAAATAAATATTAATATTAATAATTTTGAGTTTTAAATTATGATTTTGTAGACTTGGTATATTAACTTTTGGAAGGAATATATTGAATTTTTTTTACAAAAATTGAATTAGTCATTGAACAAGTCTTATAAGATTTAAAATAAAATTTAGAATAGAAAGAAATTAATGATATTGCAACATATGCATTTTAACAATTTTAAATTTTGAAAAAAAATAGATTAGGATTTTGAATTTCAATTATCGTACAACATTTTTATTTATATAATAATATAAATAAGGATAGGTAATAGATAGATTAAAATCAATTATAAATATAGCTATATTTAAAAGGATATAGTTTTGTATAGTTATATTTTAAATTTTAAAATTTATTTTTTAACTTCCTATATAAAAAGATTCAAAATTTTAAATTTCATGTGATCTTTTTCTAAAAACATATGAACTCACAGTGGAGTAGAGAGAGAAGTGCCATAAAGGAAAAGAGGAGTTGTACATATTAAAGATAAGTAATTAAATAATTGACTAACACCTTTAATAGTTTTGAAAAAATTGATTAAAATTAATATATTCTTTTTATAGCTTTGAAAAACTATTATATGTCTTTGAAGTAATGCTATGCACCAACTGTCAATTAACATATATTATGATATCAAAAAAATATTAAAAGTAAATTTTTTTTAAAAAAAAAGTAATGATATATAAACATAAAATCAATACAAAAAATTTATTAATAATGATTTTGTTTGAATTTTGATTTATCCCTTTATAATGAGTAACATGTTTTTTTATTATACAAATGACCATATCACGCCATTTGAGTATAAAAATTCTAATAAAATAATATTAACCAACAAAAAATAGTTATAAACAAAAATAGATAATGGTTGGTAGAGAGACGGAGAAACAACACGCAAAATATGAAATACAAAAACAAAAAAATGGTCATAAATTAAAAAAAAATAAAAAATAAAGAAGAAAAGAAAAAATGGTGTACCTAAAAGATAAAAGAGCCTGTTTAAAAAATACAATAAATTAAACATAAACCAATCTCCAAATTATCTCATAAAAAAAAAGTTAAAAAAAATGAGTTTCATTGTTTCATAAATGTAATATTTATAGGGTAAGGAAGACATGAATGGCTTGAAAAAAGTGTGGCTAGGATTTTTAGATGGAAGAAAAAAGAAAAATGTTTGGGACCCTCTTTGGGGATGACCTCCACAACTCCAAAGTGATTCTGACCCTCCATATATGTGTGGGTCCTACTCATGTATGTGTCAGGTCCATATCATGAGTAGTTCAAATTTGTGAGGGTCTTGTGGGGGTGAGAGTCTCATTCATTACTCGAAAAAAAAATTAATTAAAGAAAGAGTGTACAAGAATAATTTTTTTCATCTTTCCTTTTCTAAATTATAAATTATGGAAATATTATAAAAAATAATAAATTATGAGATTTTAAAAAAATTTATATATAATATAGATATGCTTAAATTTATTTGGGAATAAAATTGTGTTTAAATTTATAGTATATTAATTTTTTTCATCTTTCCTTTTCATTTACTTGGGATGACGTTCTAAAAAACATAACAGATTTTGTTGATGTGTACTCTTAAAACATAAATTAAGATTACTTGAAAATATTATATATTTTTTATTAATCATATTTTTGTACAAAATATATAATTTTTTTTATAGCTCATAACATGTGCAACAAATTCCAAGTTTTAATAACAATAGTGGATTCCCCATTTTAAATAGGCCAATCAAACTTTAAATAAGTCCCATTATGTCTGGTGATTGATTGTGCCTTATCAATTTAAATAAGTGGACCACTAATTTGGATAGCCCAAATCAAAGAGTCATTATTATCATTATGGTCCATTTACTAATCATTGTTCACTTGCATAATTCAAATATGCAAACACCAAAATACAGAAATTCAGCAATGGAGAGAACAACATAAATTTTCTAAATTTAGTGGTACATTTGACCTAAAATGCAAATAAAAATACTTCGTGTAAATCTGATCATTATCATTCTTCTTTCAATTGGTTAGAATCTTTACACATTCTCCTCTAAATTATAGTCTCTGGTGTACCTAAAAATAATAATAATAATTTGCTATTTAGAATTCATGGCTGTTCAATGTCCATGTGCAACAATTTTGGAAGAAAGTAGCAATATTACAAACAAATCCCAACTAAACATTACCATAAAAAGAATAGAGAAAATTGTAAATAAATTAATGGGATAGTCCCAAAGTAATTATATCATAGATGAAATTTTGTTTATGCTACTCTGACGAACATAGGAAATATTCGCATCAAATATAGGGGTGTTTTAGGAAATTGGTTAAAAGTTGACTTTTTGGATTTTTTTAATTTTTTGTGGTTTTTTTTTTGACTTTTATGGTTAGAAAAACTAAAAAGTCAAAAAATTGAGTTTTTATTATGTACCCAAAATAAAATAAAATATTATATATTTCACTGGAAATCAAACTCCTCCAAAAGAATACGAAGAAGAGGAAAGTTAGATATATGTAGGACATATATGTGTGATTCTTGTTTGTCAGCAACTATCTGTCAGGCCATGTGACCACTTGGTGGTGACCAACTTATTTGTGAGCTTCATCTAACTCAAAAAGTTGATCAGACTAATATTTCATTATTTATACAAGTTATGTGTTTCAATCGTGAATTTATGATGAAAAAATGATATAAAAATAAGTTTTTATATATATTAGAGATATTCAACCAAAAATAAATTGGTAATGGATGAAAGAGCCTCTCTAGACTATATGAAATACATTTAAGTAGCTTGAAAAATAGGATTAATACAGGATAATCTTATGTGAGATGATAAAGAGAAAAACAAAATATTTGATATGGAGACTTAACTCGAGAGAACACTTAAAACTCAATTTTGATATTATGTCATAATTTTTTAAGTATTCAATTCAAGTATTCAGGGTAAGAATTTAGATTTAATGCGTCATCAATTAAATACTATAAAATAATTAATTATTTTGGTCTACTATTTCTTCTTCTCTATAAAAATTATTCAATATTTTTGGAATAATATTCCATTTCATAAATTAATTAACATATTTTACATCGTTTTCCAAAACTCTAATATAAAAGTGATGAATCCTATAACTTAAATCAATAGCCATTAATTTAAAATACTACTTAAACTAGCTAAATTTACTCTAAAAACATTGAATAATTTCTTCTTGTCTTGAGCCTTTTGGTCATGCTCCTTGTTCTGTGCCTTTTGGGCATGCTCATACCACAATTATATTTTAAGCCATTTTTTTATTGCACCATTAAAAGGCTAAGACTAGTGGGAATGCAATTAAGGCCACATGTTCTTAAAAGAAGATTTTAATGGAACTTTGGGAGAGGGAATAATTTGTTTAAATAAAAAATAAGTGAATGACTTGCACCAAAATCTTTAAAAGCAAAAGTATTTAGGCCAAGTTTGGGGACTTCAAAAAAAGTCAAAAAGTCAAAAAGTTACTCAAAAAGTTAAAAAGTTAACACTATTCACCAAAAGTCAACAATTACGGCTGCACAACTCCCAATTCAAATTTTTCCCTACAAATCAATTTTTACAATTTTTTATTACACATTTTTCAATAAAAAGTTAAAAGTTAACCCAAACATCTATATTTTCAACCTCAATTTTTTAGTCCAAAAAGACAAAAAGTGTACTTTTTTAGTCTTCCCAAACTTGGCCTTAGTACTGAAAAATGCAACTGAAGAAAGCATTTTCTTGTTGCTACCACCACCATCCATGCACGCTTTGCCAAAGCAGATCAGAAAAATGTATGTTTTGCAGACAAGATTTGTGAAGATTACATTAAATTAAATATAACACAACACAACATGCTCAATCACATAACACGACACACTCAATCACAATGTTTAGTCAAAGGCAATATCAAGTATCAAGATTTTCCTTTTTAATTATGTTAGAATTGATAATAAAGTATGATTATTTTGGTAGTTAAAGTTAGTCCACAACTGTTGGAGAAAGATACACCATGTGATTCCATTCTGTTTATAGCACTAAACTGTCTCAATTATTATTCTACTCATAAGTTATTCACTTACCACATGTATTTGGCTAATGTACTTTGCATATGTGTCCACAAAATAAAACACATCAAGAATTCATTTCATTTTTTCTTTTCTTTCTAAAAGTGAAATCATCTTCCGGATGCATAAGAAGAATGTTAGGTGTTGGAGATGCTAGAAACAGAGGTGATTGTGTTGTTGACGCACTTGTGAAAGACAGAAGTAAAGAGAGAAAAAAAATATCAAGAATTAGAGCTCTAAATCTTTGCCGTTTCTTTTATTCCAATCAGTAATACCATAAATTCAGAACTTTTATCTTGAATTTTGCTCAAAAACATCAATCGATGACTCAAATTCATTCCTGTGTTGACCCCGCATTATATCAATTCAATCTATATGACACAAAAACATTACCCAGAAAACTCTGGAATGATATGTCTGTGACCATTGCATTTCTCTGTATTCCGATATTGACAGCAAGAACACTACAATCAATAACTAAACAACAGAATACAAACAAAAGGTCCAATTTTCCTCTCACAAACCATTACCTATACATTGAATCAATAACAGAACCATGGCTATTCCAAAAATATTATTGTACAACTATGAAGTACATTTGTTTGTTGGTTTATGTTCTAATTCTAATTAATTAATGTATTGACATAAATATCCTTCAAAGCGGTCTATAACAAATGTACATTGAAGTAACCATTTATTACTTATTTGACAATATGTACAATGGCTTTCCACTGGGGACATTATATATACAATGTATTTCACAAAAAAGAAGAAATACACACTATATTAGAGTTGACACGCATCTTCCTTTTTACATAGTATAATTCTATGCACATGACTGCTCTCTAGTTATACTGAATTGAGTTGTAAGAGGAGTTGGCTCCTCATAAAACTGGATTGCACTTAAGCTCGTCTTACAACTAGATTCTAGTTAACTTGAGAGCAAATAAATCCTAATTCCATGCACACTAGGAATTTTAAATTCCCAATCGACTTCATTTGACTGAAGCCTCTTTGCGCTATCCACATATCATCAGACCAACAGATTATTGGTCCACACACTTATTTGACAAAGTAGATTATTTACAAGACTATTGGCACCATTGTGAATTACTCTTCCATATCATCATCGCCATCTGTATAACCTCCAAAGGCATATAACATCAACAGAAATGGATAATACGATACATGACGGAAGATGTGATAGTTTGATGAACCCAAGAAACATAGTGGCACAAAGATTGCTGCAAGTGTGACGACAAAGTTTGAGCCCATCAACAGAACAACATTGCGAAGCCAACTGAGTTTGCTTACTATTAAGTACACACCTGCCATGAAAGCTATAGACATCATAGCAAGTGCTATCCCGAGTAGCGGCAATGCCAATTTTAAGGCAGCGTGCATCGTACTGACATCACCCAGTTGTGCCCATATGAGAATGACGACGGCGATAATAGAGCAATACATTGCTATGGTGTCACAGATCACGAATTCCTGGAACTTCGCCTTTGCTAACATGGTTGCTATGCCTTGGTTCGGGTCAGAATTGTTATAGCCACCTGGGATGCTGAAAGCAGCTGCAAAGGTTACAGTTGTGACTAGTGTTGCTACCATTAAAACTACATTAACCTTGTCTTTGTAGTTTTCCTTTTGGGAATGCTCTTCAACCCTAGAACTTCTAGTTTTGGAAAGCCTTGCATGTGGAGCCCGCGGAGCCCCGACAACTCTCAAGGCCATCCATGTCAACCTCTGCACAATAGAAGTGACGGTTAAGTTTGTGTTACGATTTCTGGAAACATTGAAAGTAATTACTGACATCTTCTTTTGGATGATATTTCAGTATGAAATTTATTTTTGCGTGCCACTTTTAAATTTAACACTCTAAAACCAACTTCTATAATGCACGAACCTTTTGAAATGAAGCCATTGTTTCCATGTATTCTTCAGCAATGTCAAGTGCTGTTAGCCTGTTGTTATTCTCGAGCTCTAGGTTTACCCTCCCATCCCATGTCAGAGTGCTCACAATCCTTGGATGGCCATTAATGGTGGCGATGTGTAAGGGTGTGTTTCCTTCATCATCTCTTTCATTTATAAGTTTCGCCAGCTCGGGCATTTTGAGCATACAACTAACTGCTTTGGCTTTTCCACTCTTTGCTGCAACATGAAAGATGTTCTGGCCTCGTGAAGTGAGTAGGTCCCTAGAATCAGGGCAGTGATGAAGCATCTCTTGGATTATGTTGGCATGGCCTTTGTTGGATGCTATGTGAATAGGAAAAAGACCGTGCTTGTCCATTTCGTAAGTGGTTCCGGAGCATTTGCTTAGCAAGAAATTGACCCCTTCAAGATAACCTATGGATGCAGCACAGTGAAGAGCATTTCTCCTTTCCTCATCAAATCTCAATTGGAAGGAGGATTGATCCTTTTCCCACAGTATTTTTAAGACATCTGAATAATTCAAAGAAAGGTGTTAGAAGGAATGTGTGCAAATTTTTATCCAATTTATTGTAACAGATTAGTTAATATGTTGGTTAACTGTATTCTGAAATGCAAAAAAAAAAAAAAAAAAATTCATTGGCTTATTGAATTATCTATTGAGCCATGAAAAAGGTTCAACAAGAGACAAATAAATCTGCTATCCATTTTTTATCAAGCAATATGTGAGTAACTCCGATATAACAGTAAAAGTAAGAATTATAGGTGGATTGACTCATCAAGTTACCGTTGAAATAGGGTCCAAACATGGAAAAGCATGAGGAATATTTCAATGAAATGGATGAAGTCAAGGATCCAAAGTTTTAAAAGTTAGAATTGTTTCCAATTTTATGATCGATTTCTATGCTTTTAAAATTTTTCAAGTCAGAAACTATATCATGGGAAAATGATAGATATCCTCTTAGCTACTAGGAATGGCTTGCATAAAATTGAAGTCTTTAACTGTAGTTGTTTGAGATTAATTCCATGAATCTTTATTGACTATTATGCCATAACCCAAGGTCGATATGACTCATGTCTTCACTCTCTTTAGACTTTTTTTTTTTTTTTTTTGGTTTAATTAGAAAGAAGGATGCTTTGAGATTATCATTGCATCCATGGACCCAGGTCTGGGGATAATCGGTTGCTGGCCTAATTTAACCCAACTCATAGGAAGTGACCTACTACAGAGGCATCAATGGAGCTTAGCTACATGCCCTAGAAGAGGCCACGTGTCAATCGGAGTACAGTGCGAAATCTCTGCAAAGAGTCAGTTGGATAACCCAACATATTCGCATCCCCAAAAGTCGAACCTGACTCATTTATGTGAAATGAGCTACCTTCACTACCAAGCCACCACCCTCGGTGGTCTCTTTAGACTTTGAATAGTAGAATATTATGTGTTGACATCATGGGTGACATAAGTGCTCATTTCTAGAAAGAGCTTAATTGTATTTAATGCCATAAAATTTCCTCTCAAATTTGAAGCAAGGAGTACTTCTCAGAAGCAACATTCCCAACTACTAAATTAATTATTTACTTGACTCTTCTTCATCCTAATCTTGGTTTCCTGTCCAAAGTACACTTAAACCTATGCAAACCATATATAAATCATTTTTAAAACAAAATTCTTGTGTTTGATAGTGACAAGGTGGATTCTTGTTATTTTCTCAAATGAGAGCATCGAGTGTGACATCTATGAAGTGATCTCAGTGCATACGTACATTTTAAGCATGGAATGGGGACAAATGGTAGAAACTTGTGTAGGGAAGTATCAGAAATTAGTATGTAGTTATGCGCGTTTGAACTTATGAAATTTTGAATTGCAATAATTTTTTATGAATCCGTACATTAAATTTTCAAGTTTTGATGTGCTATTGAATTTTTGTCTTTCTTGGATTTGCAAGAATTGGCAATTCAAGTTGCATGATGACATTTTAGTACGAATTGAAAATTCTATAACAGCTACTACCCAGTCAATATTGTTTTATTTAGAATTATTCATAATAATATATGGAAGAAAGATAGAATTTGGTGTTGCCATAACTATTCAAATAGCATACTCAACCTTTGTGGACCACAAAAAGCTTATAAATAGTCTACATATTAAATTCTTTGTATTTTCACCAGATTTGTAAAAAGACTGATGGAGCTATAGTGTTGATGTGCTTGTCAATACTACTTTTAATTAGTAAAGAAATTGTTGATGTGTTAGCCTATACTACTTTTAACTAGTAAGGAAAGCACTAGACATAACTTCCTTTAGAGACTTTTTAATTTTTATGAGAGATCAAAATTTCAATATATTGTTTAGTGACAAGCCAAACCTCAAGATTTGCATAGATGTGAAATTTGTAAATTTTAACGTGTACTAAACGTGATGTTTCTTTCTCTCATATGGTCATTTTCATAACCATCTTGGGGATAAGGTTTTAATGGGCCCATCAGCCACCCACCGCCGCCTGCCTCACCTCTTGAGTCATCACTTATTTATTGGTTAGTTAGGGGTCCTACTTGAACCCCAAAGCATGCCAATTAGAAAAAAAAATTAATTAAAAAATCTTCATGCATTTTTAGATCAAATCAGCTTTGTCAGCCTTCAAATGGGGGAAAGAAAAAAAAAAAAAAAAAACAAGGGAGTAAAATTTCTGAAAATTCTAAAGAAGGTTGTAGTAACCCTGCAAAATGAGAACATAATGGCATTAGTTGGTTTTGTTAGCTTGGTATTATACTAGAAAATAGTCTCACACACAAAAATAAAAAATAAATAAACTACAGTAAGTAATAAATAAATAACTTATATTAGTTCATAATCAAAGCCTATAGCATGAGAAAACTAAAGATTCATGTTTGAAAATTGAAAATTATATCATATAAGTTTTAACCCCCATTCAAACATCTATTGTTCTAACCCCCATTCTCAAACAAAATCTTTCTTTTTGCCTATTAAATTAAAAAAAAAAAAAATTCTTATTTTAAAAAAAAATGAAGAATGAAAGGCATAGCAACCACCTGGGTGAAGAAAAAAAAGGGGGAATCAGTTGTCAGTGGTGTGTAGGAAAAAAAAAATACAAAATCATGGAAAAGTGTATGATTTTGCATATTAAAATTTCTAATGAATACCACTGATTTGAAATAAGTTTGAAGTGCACACTGAAATGATATTCCCCCCCAAAAAAAGGTGATAAAAACTACAATTTTCCAGGAAAAGAAAAAAGTAACAGGGAAACAAAAAAAAAAAAAAAAAGAAGAGAAAAAAGGATGGAGCATTCCATTACCTAAGTTTCTTCCAAGGATAGCAGCATGAACCGGCGACTTGTTTCTGAGCCTCCCTTCGATGCTGCAATTCCCAGCAGGATTCTCCATAAGAATCTTAACAAGGCCAACATACCCTCCTTCTGCAGCCAGATACACCACAGACTTCCCATCCTTATTAACAGAATATGATATGTTTCGATTCTTATCAATCAGAATCCGAGCCACCTTCTCATGACGATGATGCAACGCCTCGTGCAATGCAGTGTTACCTTCCTCATTCCTCTCTTCCAAAATCTCTTCTCTGAAATCAGAATTGATAAGCAGGCTCACAAGCAATGAATCACCGCCTCTTGCTGCAATATGGAGTGGAGTATCGCCCTTGGCGTTTTTCTCAGCAACAAAGAAAGGCAAGTCCTTGCAAAGAAGCTTGACAATTTCATAGCGTCCAGAGCTTGTTGCAATGTGAAGAACAGTGTTCTTCTGGGGGCCCAATTGGAGACAAGTTGCTGACGAACCATATTGTCTGTCTAATGGGCCCTGCTCCATCGCTCGTATGAATTCAAGGATATCACCTTCTGTAGTAGCTCTGTAGAGTTCTGGGTCCATGGACTCAGCCGTACCATAGCTCTCCTGTTCCTCTTCTTCCTCCTCCAACAAACCTGGAAATTTGGGTACTGACATTTTTGGAATTGGTCACTTCTTTCTGTCTCAGTCTCTGTGTCTCTCTGTAATGTGTTTTTCCAGTAAATTGGAATTGGTCACTTCTTTCTGTCTCAGTCACTCTTTGTAAATTGTTTTACTTGATTACTTGGCTATTTAAATGGAGTTTTGAGTATTTGTATAATCTTATATATGGACTCAATTTGAAGCTGGTCTTTTAGAATCTTTATAAAATACTTTGAACCTCGAATATGATGAATCCAAATGCCGACAAACTGTATGGGAAAATATGAAGTTTCAAAGGAAATTACAAGTAATGTGTGTGTGTGTGTGTGTGGTGTGTGTGTGTCTAAGAAGAACTAACAAATAATAACCATTTGATTAAAAGACGTTTCATTGATCCTTGACTACATTCCTGGCAATAGTATAAAAAAGTTTACTTGAAGAGAATATACATGAATATCCATTACTAAGAATGACTAAGAAACACCTAAAATGTGTGGGTAGCAAGAAATGCATTAGTCAATTGACTCTTGCTTGGCCTTTTTTGTGGAAAATTATTTTGGTTAGACAGTGAACAAAACGTTGTTTGGTGGATCTGTTTAATACTATATGATTGGATATATTAGATTAGATTTATGAGATAATTATGACATCATAGTTTGATTCCAGTTGACTTGACAGTTCAATCAATAATCATTGATTCATTTTTTATTTTTATTTGCTCAAAGGTCCGAATTTATGAAAATTGGGATGCATAATTTTGTACGAGTTCTATTTGTTATGAAGGAACAAATGAAAACAAGAAAGTTAAACAAGAAATCACACAACACAAAGATATATATGGTTCAACGATAAACTTATGTACATGACGAAGAACAACAGAGAGTTTTACTATCAAAAGGAGATAATACAAAGAAGCAGTTGTCATTTTCCAAAATCGTCTGTAACAATATAACTCTAATCCACGAAATAACCCACGTATATAATGGGTCCGATCTAGCCCCCAATGTAGCCGGGGGACACCCCCAACACTATACACAGTATTTTTCTCTGTAAAGAAAACAGGGTAATTTTTGTAGATAGTCAAATATGAAATTTTCCTCGACTCTTTCCTCTGAACCTATGAAAATTAAGTTCCGTAAGGAAGATTACCAATTGGGTAATATTTAATCTCCAGTTTCTAAGAGTTAATATTAATTAATCATGGATAGTGAACCAGTTTACGTTGATGCTTACTATTAATAAAAAAAAAGTCTAGTCAAGGATATGAACAACCTCCTTAAAAAAACATGGATATGAACAACCAGTAGTCTGAGTGTACCAATACCAAACTAAATTAAACTACACTCATATGATTAAACTATTTTTAATAGTCTGAGTCTACCAATGCCAAACTAAATTAAACTCAATTGATTGAACTACTGTATACAAACCTCAATTTCATTGATCAAAAAACATAACTGGATTCCATTGATATCTCTATGAATGATAATCCATTCAATTCATAATACCCACAAAAAAGAGAAAAGTTCGGGATGATGAAATTTTTTTCATAAAAATGATCATGAAAGATTTATGATCCTTGGATTACATTGATTAGTGTATAGTGCTTTATTCTAAGTGTAATCCAAGAGTCACAAAACTTTTATGATTATTTTCATGAAAGATTTTTCATAATACCTAACTTTGCTGCACAAAAAAATAAGAATTCTTCCGAATATTTCATTCATGCAGAGAGAGAGATCCAAATTGACAACACAATTATGCAAAGAATATATGAAAAAATAATCCCAATTGCTGTATAGAAGTAAAGAATGGTGCAAGAGGCCATTTATCGCCAACAGACATAACCAAAATTTCATGAGTTACAATTAAAATAAGATCTACAGAAGAAGAAAATTAGTTATAACTAAAAAAGAAATTAACATTACTTAAGCGTACTAGTGTGTATAGT